>NC_139170.1:16550498-17785498 GCF_965202585.1 Thalia democratica
ATCTAAACTTTAATTTTAACTTATCATAAATTTACTTCAAAATAAACAAGTGCTAACTTTAACACAATGAAACTTAAGAAAAAAATCCGAAAGGTTTCAAGGTTTCTTTAAATCATAGGTTGGCAGTCTTAATACGTTACAGGGCAGTTAAAAAAAACATATTGACCGCAATTGTATAAAATAACCGTAATAATCAATGTAAAAGTACTGTTATATATCACAAAAAAAAAGCAATAATAAAGTATTAGTAATTCGTAATAATTAAATTAAAAGCCTAATTGTAAGTTTTTACCACTATATATTTGTTTTTGTTTTACAAAAGTATGTTATTAGCGTAAAACTATACTTGGGGTTACAGTTTGCCGATTTATGCTTTAAATTTAGCACTCTCATGATCTATAATGTTAAAACCCACGCAATTTGTAACTCATAAAATAGATGCATGAAAAAAACAAACATGCAATACTAATTTTTAATATCATTTGAAGAATAAAAAAATTATTTAACAACATTGTAAGAACTATTTTAAAATATTTAAAACATACCTTGTATGCAATTGAGCGCAGTGGTTATGTTTTTAAGAATTAAGTTGCTTTTGTTTCGTTCTAAATTAATAGTTTTCACACTTTTGTCTAACTCAGCTGTCTTTTGTTGGATTGTTTGTAGCTGATTACGAAAACTAAGCTTGGTATTGTTTTTATTTCTTTCTACTTCTGCAGTCTTCTCCTCAATCATCTTTATTTTTTTAGCTAGTTCTATGATTTGTTTTATAATTTTGAGAAATAGGAAAACCAGTTAAATAGTTTTTGAATATCACAAATTTTTTTTAACAAAACAAAATAACTTATTAACGCTTTTTATTGTAAAATATGTACTAAAATAATCTTAATATATAGCTCAAACTATTTGTAAGAATGCAACTTTAATTATTTCAAGGAACATATTATACATTTAAACTTTAGGAAAATATCGGAGAAGTCATGTAAAGCATGTAAATTCAATTATTTAAATCATAAAGTATAACAACTTTAAAAAAAAAAATTGTTATTTTTTTTTTAAAGATGCTAAGAATTCAAAAGTACTAAAAACTTGCAGATATTAGCTTATGTTTGTTGTTTCTGGTAAGTAAAAGCACAGAATACTAATTATGCTACATGATTATTATGATAGAGTTTTAATGTCGTTTTTATTTTTATACGTTGTTAATTCGTATAAAATATTTTTATAGATTTTCGAAAGTCAATTTTTATAAAATAAATAAAAAAGCCTAGGTTTCATATATGTTTAATGTTTAAATTTCTAGTGTTTTTACTTTATTTTAAACTTACAAGTAAAAGATTGTACTTTAATAGGCTTTGTTAATAAATATTTTTTATATGCATTATATTAATCAATTTTATTATTTTATAATTTTTTTGGTATCTATAACTATTTTAACCTTCAAATGATGGTTGATTTTCTTTTTTAGCAGATGTAGTTCTTTCCCTATTTTCTATAGAAAAACTAGTTTCATAATCACTTTGTGATTTCATTACCTTTTTTTTCATGTATTTATATTGACGGCTTATGCTTTTCGTAAACTTTAGTATACGATAGTCTAGTATATCTGTTTTTAAGAAGTTTTTATATATTTCAAAATCGTATATTTTAAAACTTATGTTGTCTTTAACAGTTTTAGAAACATTTTAAGTTTTAAATAAACTGTTTGAATAAAATTGAAGTCGCTAAAAACTTTAAATATGTAAAAAAAAATTTTTTTTTGGTCTAACGGCGTTGCAAGTAAAATCAAGCAAAATAAATCATATCTTAAAGGACCCTGGTTCAAATGTTAAAGCTCAGTTTGATATGAAATTTTGAAATAAGGAAAAAGAACGTTCTTTTGATTTTAAAAATCTAAATTAGTTTTAAAAGCAAGGAAGAAAAGCAGTGTTAATGTTTAGAAAAATGAAGTTAGCTTCTTGCTATCATAACGGTCGTATAGTTTGAATGGTGATAAACAAAAATGTTTTTAGTATAAATTTTAAACATTGTTGATTTTTGTTTGTTTTATTTCAGTCTAATTATTTAAAAACTACTTTTACCAAGGATAACTAATAGAAATCTGTAGATAGTTGTTAAAATTAATAATAAAATTTGTTAGTAAAACTAAATTCTTTATTTTTTTTAACATCTATGTACTTCTCAGCTAACTTACTTAATTTGAAGTTTAAATGCATTTAAATTATACTTTTTGAAAAATGTTTTTATATATCAAAACGTAGTATATTAATTAAATTTTCAAACATTGTTTTTTTTATTTTTATTGTTTTTTTATACAATCCTTTAAAACATTTTTTGAACACTTGGTTAATGTTATAATTTTTGTTAAAGAGCATATAAATTTAATTTTTTTAATAGTTAGAAGTTTTAACTAAATCACTCACCTTGAAACTTTTCATTTAGTTCGTGAATTTCTAGTTTAACCTTTAAATTTGAAATTTCTAAAGTTTGAAAGTTTGTTTTCATACCCGAAAACTTTTGTTTCAATTGCTCAAGTTTTTCACTTACATTTTCGACATTTTCATCAGTATTATTCAATTCAGTTTCAGCAAACGAATATGGCTTTAAAATAAAAATTTGTACTAGTAAAACTATATACAAACGGATTCTCATAATCTATCTAACTTGTCTGCTTTCATTGTAAAGTTTATTGAAAATGGAATAAAAAAAATTAAACTAATATTTTTGTGTTAATAATTTAGCTTATAAAAAAAGTTTACTTATTTTTACTTGGCCTGATAAGGTTTAAAATGGTTTAACTTTGTACGTTACTATCATTTATATACTGATTTAAAAACTTTTAATTACTCTATTTTAAATAGTTTCACGTGCGAATCGAAAAACAAAGTAGTCTGCTGTTACGCTTTTGAAACTTGACTTTTGACTTTAAGTGTTCAAGCTTGCAAAAATGTGATTTTTGTAGAACTAATTAAGTTTTAAAAGCAATTTAAATTTTTACTGTGGTTTTTTATACCTTTAAAATTTGGCTGCTTTTCATTTAAAAAACACAACTATGCACTTTTTTTTATTATTAGGCTGTTAATTTTCAAGTAATACAATTATTCTATTGTATAAGCTGACAGTATTTAGATATTTTAGACAATAACTGTTTTTAAGATAATACATTTTATGAAATATGCTTATTTATTTAAATTGAAAATAAAAGTTCAAAAGATGAACATAAAAAAGTTCTAAAGTACAAAAAAAATACTTTTGGAAACTCATTGGTTTACGACAGGTGTACAAAAGATAAACTTATATTTTTATTAGTTACAAGATACTGTAACATATAACTAAATTAGATTAAAGTTGTATGTATTATAATTACCGCTTTTAGGTAAGTTAGTAAAATAAACCTTAAACTGTTAAGGTATAGGGTTTCAAATTAAGGTTTGTAATTATTTGTTAGTTTTAAGCATTAACACACATTCTGATGTAAGAATTTAACTCAGATTTTAGTCTTAAATTTATTTTATTTTAAAGTCTTTTTGTTCTCATAGTTTTCAACTGTTTCAATTAGATAGGTCGTATATTAACTTTTAAAAATAAAAAAAAGCTCTTTTTGCATATAGAGAATTTGTTGTTAAAGTTTTTAAAGAATTAAGATATAATTTCCAATTTAAACTTTCTTTATACTTTAGTATGCAGCCATAACAATTTATTTTTTGTAATAAAAATATAAACTTTAGAATACAACAGTTTATAAATACTTTTACAATGTTTTTGATCTTTATACAATTAAAATCCTTAAAAGTTACCACAAGTCTTTTTTTAAACACATTGTTAATGTACTAAACTCAAAAACACATCTTTAAAAAAAGTAAAGTTTATTGCCAAAGAATATCCTAAATATAAAGTTTTATTGAATAGTATTTTAACGTATAACATAGACTTTTGATAATGTCAAAAGTTAAGTGTTGTTTGAACATATCTCTAGTTAACATAAAGCTTTTATCATCCAACTTAAAAGTGATATAATCAAACCTTTAAGCTAACTTGAGCTTATCTCACGGTGTACGTAAGTCCAGGCTTAGGCTCTGTTAGTCTTTCGCTGAAGTTTTTATATAATTGTTTGAACATAGGTTTTTTTTTGTTTATAAAAATATTATAAATGTGTTTTTTTCTTTATATAATCTACCAAAAGAGTATCACTTGTACCTTATTTTTTAATTCATATATTGACCTATGTTTAATCTTTTTGTTAAAAGTCAAAAATTAACTTGTTAAACTATAAATTCATAAAGTATAACTCTAGAACTATTTGTTTACAAGTAAGCTACTGAATTTTAAAAATAAAATAGTATGTTTATGAGTAAAAAAAAAAGTATTTTTTCGGCGTTTTTAAAGCAATTTAATTGTATTAATTATATGTTTAGTAATAAACTATACCTTTATATTACTTAAATGTTCTGAACATCAGTTCATTTTGTATACTATTTTGTTTAAAATATGACATTGAAAAGTTTAAATGAACCAAGGTAAACAAAAAAGACGTTATTTTTTAGATAAATATTAAGAAAAGTAAAATTTCAATATTTTGTGTTAATAATTGAAGTCTCAAACGACAGTAAACTTACAAGAAATTAAAAAACGAACAGTCTAACATCAACATATTTTATCACTGCCAAACAAAAAATGAATATATAACATATAAGTGCATTTAAGCAAAAAAAAAGTTTTAACGATAAAACTCAATTACAGAATCAATCCACTTTTGACATGCTTGTAATTTCACATAGACTCCAGGAAAGTTTGGATTTCCACATCCATAACCCCAAGATACTAGACCATAGAGCTTTCCTTCACAGACTGCAGGGCTTCCAGAATCACCCTGTATTAACAAATTACAAAATAAAAGTAAAGTTTATATAATTGAAAAAAATTATTTGTAAATAATTTGTGGAAAACAATAGAATATTTTTGTCATGAAAATTTTTTTTACAGAAAACTTCTAAAACTTTTGTTTAGTTACAATTTAAAACAATATTATTACATCACAGGCATCTGCACCGCCTACATTTCCCTGACCAAGGCAGAACATGTCTTTTTGTATTTGACCACTGTACAAAATGTTACAGGTCTGGGTCGATACCTGAGAAACTTGAACACATCGGAGGCGCTTCGGGTACCTTGGTACTGTAATTGTAAAAATAATTATTAATAGTTTAAAACTATGATATAAGCAAACAAAAAAAACTACTAGCATAATAACAATTATAATAATAATAAAAATGATCATAATAATAATATTTATGTAAATAATAATAGTAATAAAAACAATAAAAACAATAAAAACAATAATAATAATAATAATAATAATAATAATAATAATAATAATAATAATAATAATAATAATAATAATAATAATAATAATAATAATAATAATAATAATAATAATAATAATAATAATAATAATAATAATAATAATAATAATAATAATAATAATAATAATGAGTTCGTTGAACTTTATAAAGAAATCAAAACTCAAAAGTTTAGTAAGTTTCATACTATTATTGATGCTTTGTTTTAAGTTATTTTGGATTACCAAAACTATACTTTTTTTTGTTAGTTATTTCTAAATACTAAGTTGTTTGTAGTTGGTTTTGTAATTTTGAAAGTCGTTTCACTACTGGTATAACTTTAGAAAGTTACAAAACAAAATGTGTATAATTCCATGATGATTACATTTTATCTTTGTTATACGCTAAAAATGTGTACAATAGTTTTAAATAAATTATGAATTAAACACAAATAAGTTCAAAAAATATTAGTTAGGCAAAATGTTTTAAGCAATGTAAAAAACGGGAATGGGTCAAAATTGCACGAAGACAAAATTGTACGAGGGGACTAAATTGCACAAAGACAAAGTTGCACGAAGACAATTTTGTAGCAAGGATTAATTTTGCACGAGTTACAATTTTGACGGAGGGTCATTTTTTCACGAGAGTAAAAAAAAAAAACAGAAAAAAAAATAATAATATAAATAAAAAATAAAAACTAATAGATAAATAAAAGTTAAAAAAACGAAAAAAAAAGTTACCATCCGAGGGTAAGGGTTAAAGGTAACAGTGATAGTAAAAAAAAATTACTATTAAAATATATTATTGAAAAAAAAAAAGAACAATTAATACGAAAAATAAGTTAATTGAAAATAAAAAAAGAGCTACCGACCGAAGGTAAGGGTTAGGGTTAACAGTCATAGTAGAATATAAAAAAAAAAAATTAATAAAAAAATAAAGGTAAATAAAAATTTTAACCCGTGCAAAAATGTCCCTCGTGCAGTAGTACATATATAACATAACTTACAGTCAGTTGTTATTTTGGTGTTTCCCCATCCGCAAATTCTACAAACTTGTCCTTCTACTAAACTGGTTTCAGAAATTTTGATTGGTTGAACTGATGAACTCCACTCAATCTTTTTCTAAAAAATAGTTATACAAAATTACTTCAAATTTTGATTACTATATTTACTTTGGAATAAAAAACTTATTCTATGGAATAAAAAATTATTAGTTTTTATTTTTAAAAAACAAAACGTTAATACACTTAAAAGGGGATAATTTTACTAAAAAGTGAAAAAACTATATTGTAACAACGTTTTGACTCTCAATCAGTGTTTTTAAACATATAAAAACTTAAAAGTAATTAAAGTTGTATTTGTATAAATTCAATTAATATATAAGAAAGTAATTTAATTTACGATAATAAATACTATAAAGATTTAATTTTAAGTTAAAGTATAATAGTTGATCACTCTATTCTTTTATACTTAGCAAAAGCTGTTAGCATTTAAAAATCAACCTTCAATTTTATCATCATAACATCGAATTGATGGTTTTCCACGTTATAAAGAGGATGCACCAAAATTCTTTCTACTTGTAAATTTGTCTCAAACTTCTCCTTAACATTTTGATTGTAATCTCCAACGACTACGTAAAATGTTTCACGCCTAAAATTAACTTGCCATAAACGAACAATGAAATAAATTGGTTTATGATTACAACTAGTCATGAGAGAATAAAAACACAATTTTTTTTTTATTCAAATGCGTTGTATAAGTTTTATTTTATCGTAGACGTATTAATGTATTTAGAAAAATATTTTTTAATCATTTGTATAATTTTATTACTGGCTTTCCAAACAAAACTTACAGCAAAGAGTATTTATGTATAAAACTTTGCACTGTAAAAATTGTTGAAACATGAAACTAGTTATTTTGTTTAAAAAATTCATTTAACACAAGTTTTCTGTTTATGTGTTTGAATTGATAAGTAATAAAACTGCTATTAATATAGCTTTTGTTTTTAAAAATATTATAAAAGAAAAATTTGCTTTGAAATAAAAAAAGACAAAAAAAGTCGAATTTAGTTGAGCAAGAAGTTTACGGTTGATTTTTTAAGTATATTTACAACTGAGTAATTAACAAAAAAAAACTAGCGCTTTAACTTTAAAAATGCAACTGAAAGTCTTTAATTAAATTGTTTTTTCAAAAAAAGTTAAAGAAAGCGTAGTAGCTAGATAATATACAAAAAACTAACGGTTGATAGCAATGTGCTGCAGATAAAATCCAGTTTTCACCAATTATAACTCCGCCACAAAACAACTGTCCTGATTGATAGAAGTTAAGATGAACTATCCAAGGATCAGATCCGGCACTGGGTGCGCTTCCTCCAATGATAAAAGTGGATACCTCTTCTATGTGTGATGCTGTAAAGTGTTTTTATTAATTTTTAACTAGAATGTTCTTTAATACTTACTAAAAAGATATGTTTTTTTGAATATAAAAACACTTAAGATTTTACTTGTCTTTATAAGCTAAGTGTATGGCTGCATTTCGTTTTTTTTCTTGAATAAACTTACTATTTACAGTTGTGTAGAGTAAATATATTTTTTGTTGTAGTAAAATACATAGTTTTCTACTTATTTGTAGTATGTTATAAAACTTAATGAAAGTAGTAAAAATAAACAATTAAGTATTTTAAGTTTTAAAAATAATTCTAAGCATTAGTGA
The DNA here is from genome assembly GCF_965202585.1 of Thalia democratica. Lineage (NCBI taxonomy): Eukaryota > Metazoa > Chordata > Thaliacea > Salpida > Salpidae > Thalia > Thalia democratica. The sequence goes on from NC_139170.1 coordinate 16,558,549, forward strand.
AAATTTTTTTTTTTTTTTTCTGTTTTAAGTACACAGATATTTTACTTTACAAGTTTATAAAAATCGTTTATAAAACATTTAGATTTTAATTTAAAAAACTATACTCTTAATTTTCTTAATAATACTTTTTTGATTAAACCTACTAAGTAACACCTAGTAAGTGTGTGTTTAAGAGAAAAAAAAAGTATAGAACTATCCATTAGATAAAAAACATAAAATAAAACTTTTTAAATCTTATCTTGAACATACTTAACATAAAGTCAATATTTTTACCTAAACTACCTAAAAATGTAGACTTCAAAACAAAAATTAGAAAAAAAATTACTAATGAAAGTTAACTAATGCTATTTGATTAAACTGTTTTTGAATATAAAATATTTTGTTCATGTTTGTTTATGACAAAACACCAAGGTGTTTAGTTTTTTATTGAGAATTAATATATGTTTTCTGAATAAAAGTTAAAAAAAAAAATATTTAAAACATAATACGTACAAAATTAGATATAGTATTACCTTTTGAATATAAAATAAGCTTTACTATAACATATAAAACTAAATTGAAGTTTAACATTGAAAACTTCATTTTTGGAAGTCTATTAGTTTGCAGTTTTTTTAAATCAAACTCAACACACAGTTCAGTATTAGTTTGTTTGTATTTCCACGTACTATTTGCAATGATTGTTTTAAACTTTGTTATGATTGTTTTAAACTGAAACCTATTTGCTTTTATGAAGTATAGTAAAAAAAATAACTTATAAAAAAATATTAAAAGTTATTGTTAACTTTGAATTATTGCGAGGTAAGAAATTCAGTCAAAATTAACAAAAAGTTTATGTTTTTAAAGCTTTTGATCAAAACGTTGTTTTTAGTAACTTTCTTATACAAAAAATATATATTGTTTGTTTAAAAGAAAAACAAGTGTCTGTTTACTTCCGATTTTTTCAAACATTGCTTATAAATTACTACTTTAGTTTTCACTACAATAAGCTGAATTATATTAATAGATATTTAAATAAAGAACTTAATAATGTAGTTATTTATCAGTGTTACCTGTTATAAAAACTGTAAAAAAAAGGTATATATGTTTGTCTGTAAAATATTAAACATCGAGTAAAAAAAATCTTTATAAATAATAAAAAATAAAATTAAAAGAGTTCCTAAACAAAAAACATTTTCTTAAAATTATTTTCATTTAGATAAAAAAACCTTTGAAAATCAATTTAAAAATTTAAAAAAAGCTTAAGATCAGTTTCAGATAAATATTGTTTAAAGTTTCTGCTTTTTAAGTATTTTAAAAGTTTTAATTAACAAGGACAAAAATAAAAACATTTTATCCTATTTTAACTTTTGACTATTTGTTTAGGCATATTTTACTTTGCAAAAATAAAAGAATTTAAACAAATTTCTAAGATTAGAATTTTTAAAATTAAGCTTTATTAAAAGTAGCAATAAACTGTAAAAACAATATACTAACAATTTATATACACTTATCAATATAATCATACAATTGTTTACATTAAAGCATCAAGATAGTATTTAAAAACATAAACAGCTTTTTCATGATGAAAAAAATACATCAAATTCTACTAGTTTTTTTTTTGTAGAAAACTCCTAAAAAGATCTTACAAAAGTAACAATCTTACTTTTTACAGGTGTTTTTTTATATCATCTTTATATTTTTTATGAACTTTATACTTATAGTTATACAATAATATTTTGCTTGTTTAAAAATAATTTTATTTAACCTGCATGATAGTAAGTACCGAATTTATTAACATCTCAGTAATTTGTATTTAAAGCTCGTTATGATAAAACCAAGTTAATAAAAAATAAATTAAAACAATCATCAGTAAATACTTTTATTGTTCTATTATTAAGGTTTTTTTATACCCTTTTATTATATAATCTCTTATATAACTTATTTAATTTTTGAAGTAGGTATCTTAAAAAAAAGGTAAAAGTCCCGGTAAAGTTTTGCCCAAATAATTAATTTAAATAAAACAGATTTTTTTAGTTTTGAGATTTTTAGTTTTTACGAGAGTTTACGTATTAATACAACGAGAGAAGTCAATGAACAAGTAAAAAACTTTTATAAACGTTGTAAAAGTTTAAAATAAAGATAAAGTTTAGAATTAATACGTAATACGTTTTTATTTAATTTTGTTTTAGTAGTAACTACAGCTTATAAATATATAATCAACATTTAATGAAGGCCTTTTTTAAATGATTTACAGTTAAGACAATTTAAAACAAAGTATACTGATTTCTCTTTATTAAAAAACAAAGTTAGTTTTTAGCTTTTTTCTTAAGCTGGTTTTAAAATTTTGTGTTGCCTAAGTTCTAAAAGTTTATTGTCATTTGAAAAGCGAAGACTAAAGTATAATTAATGATAGATTTAAATATAGCTTTTGTTATCTAAATTTTTTTTTGATTATAAGAGATTAATAAGAAAAATATTTTTTGGCAAAACTTTAAAAAGCCTTTTTAAGTTCTTTTATAAGTTATTGAAAAAAATATTTAAAATAGGATTCTGAAGTCCTTTATAAAAAACTGGTATTTTTTCTTTAAAAAAGTTGCTCGCAGGACGCACTATTTAGAAGAAAAAAATTCGCGAAACAATTACTTAAATTAATTTTAGTTATCAATATAGTAATAGTAATAATTTAAACAAAATTCTTGATAACACGTGGAATAACAAAGCGCTGGTAACTATTAAATTAAGCGGCTTATTGTAAGTTTTCACGAAATGTACTTCTTTTATTGTTTTAAAATGGTATGCTTTTAGCTAAGAACACATCGAAGAGTGTAGATTTTTTATTTACGGGCGTCAGTTTGCCGACCTTTGGTTTAAAAGTTTCAATAAATATTTTGTTGTGTTTGTACGTTTGTCAAAAGTTGATTAACTATGACAACAAATTTTAGCAGAAAAACTAAAGTGATTAAGAATAGAGTTGAAAACTATTTATTATTTTTACCAAACGCTTGGAATTTCAGCTTGTATAAAACCTACGAAGCTATTAAGACTTATTTGTTATGAAGTACATATCAGTTTCAAGTCTGTTTTATGCAATAAAGTAGAAAAAAATATTTTGATTAAAATAGACAACTGTGTAATTATTTAAGATTTTAGTGCATATTAAAACTTTTATATCTGATTCTTAGTATCCTTTCGATCATGTCTAAGAAAAATACAAAAAACTTCCAACGTCTTTTCTAAACTTATTTATTATGCTTTAGAAAATTTGTAAAACGCACTTTAAATATAATTTTTGTTGTTAAGTTCTAAATTTAAGTTTGTCTAATGCAGGGGTCGGCCGGACGAAAACAGAACAGTTTTGATAAGCTTAAAAAGACCTAGATTTCACCATTTTTTAAAAATAAAACAAATAAAGCGATAAATAATTAAAAAAAATTACACTAAAATCTAAGTTTTATTTTTTAAAAACAAATTTGCATAAAATTAAATGTAATAAAATTATGAATGCGGCCCGCGGGTAGCAGTTTGCCGATCCCTGATCTAATGGTATAAATTAGTATTGTTTAGTACTTAAATTTAGTTTTAGCTTTACACATTTATAATACGATTCATAAACGTTTAATAGTTTAGTTACCATCCTAGTAAACATATTAAACTAAATACTGTTCAAGCATGAAAAAAGAGTTGGTAGGTTCCGCTATTATAAAAAGAACGAGATCAAGCAAGCGAAGCAGCACATCACAATCTAACAAAAGCAAGGTTTGACACAGAGAGTACATCTTGTTTTACTTTTAAAATGGTAGTTTGTATGGAAGTTTTACTGTAGTATGGTAGTTTAGAGAATTGAAGTTTAAAATTTTAATAGTTTTAATATTTTCAGTTGTATGAAACAAACACATGAAAGTATTATAAATAAAAAGTATAATCAACGTTTTTTTATTTTTTGTTTTACAATAATAGTTTTTTTTTTCTAATAAAAAGAGTAAAAACATTAATGATTAATTTAATACCAGAATAAAAAAATCTTTAATTTTTGATAACAAAATACACAAAATGACAAACGAAAGTGAAATATAAAAATGTCACGAAGTAATCTTAGAGTATTTACCTTTGTTATCATTCTTGAAAATTAATCGTGATGATTTGTTTTCTAATGTCAATTTATTTGTTTAGTCATTCGTTCTAAATGCTTCATTTGATAGGCAATTTTTCCAGTAACGTAATATATTTAAACTTTGATGTGAAAATTAGAATACAATAAAAAAATTGTTTTTGGCGTTTCTCAATATCTACTTTTACAACTAATATAAGTGCTTAATTACTAAGGTTTACGTACCAAAAACTAAATGAAGTAAAGTTTTTTAGTATTCATGTTTTCAATATTAGTAAGTATCAGGAGATTAAGTAGAAATTTTAGCGATACTTGTAAGATACAACACTACAAATAAGACATATTAAATTAGTACAACTTTGAAAACAAATGTTTGAATAAAAAGTTTATTGACCAAAAAAAATTAATGACCCAGAATCTTTTTTTACTTGTTTTTTTTTCCGGGTTTATTGATTTTACTTGTTCAATTTTAGGTTTGTCTGCTTTTTTAACTTGAGTGTAACATGATTTATTTATATAAATTTCTTAATTTTAAATTTACGAAGTTACGTGGATTATAAAAAAAAAAAAAAAAATTAAAAGTAATTTTTGGTAAGGTACATTGGGTTTATTGATTGAAAGTTAAACTAAAAAATATCGTGTCCAAGGTTTTTGTTTTTACGTGTCAAAATTTGCAGTCATTACCTTTATTTGATCATTTTTGTATTCAATAATTTTAATTGAATGAATTTGGGGTAAATGTTTTGCCTACTTAAACGTTTGGCCATTATTTTTATATGAAGAAGTTAATTAATAAAAACTTATACAAATGTAATACTGTAATGTTTTTTTTATTATGTTTATTAAGTAACGTTTTTTATAATTTTGTTTAAAACACATAGTTATGTTCGCCTTTATTTATTACTACATTGTGAACTACAAAACTTTTTTATTGAAAATAAATAATTTTTTGTGATATATAGTATGTATAGTATAAATAACTTCCTACAACAATAAAACTTTTATGCATCTAAAAAAAAAACAGAGTTTAAATATAATATATCATTCGGTTTTTTACCAAGCTTTTTAAAATGTAAATAAAAAAGTCTACGATGATTTATAGTTTTTTAAGAATAAAAATATTGCTTTTTCTTTATCGTTTACTTTGACAACAATTTTTACAGAACTAAATTTTTTCACTTGAAGGTTCATATGAAAACTTTACTTAAATTTTTTTTTAAATTGTATAGAAAATATTCTTTAGAAATATAAATTGTATTTATAAATATTAATACTACTACAATAAACGACAATTAAAAAAATAACTATAATAAAATGATGTGTTATTTAAGCATGTCACATCATAGTAAAACGTATCAAGTTTTGCAAGCTTGTATTTATATATTCTAAGATGTCTACTTAAAATTGTAAATAAATTTGCTAAGAATATGAGGATTTAACTAATAATAATACTTTAACAGGTTACTAACAAGTTTAGAAACGCAGTAAAAAAAGTTATAGTGTTCCAAAAATTTTTTCGGCAAAAAAGAAAGTTGGCTTTGTTAAAATTAATAATTGTTAAAAGCAATAATATATAATCATCTTTTAGTATACTAAGGTTTGTTTAGTATATTATTTATTATAGTTTAAAAGGGATTGTGTTTAGACTAATTAAACAAAAGTTTTAATACATTATAACTATTGATACTTTCAAGACACATTACTCAAAACTAGTAATGAAAAAGGATAAACCTACTTTTGAAATTAATTTAATTTTACAAATTTGTATTAAATCTTATTTTGAAATAAACTTATTTATACTTACATGTTCTACGAGTTACCTGTTAGCAATGTAGGACTACCACAACGCTATGTTAAAAAACGTAGTTTCTTTGAAGACTCTAAACCAAAGTTCAACAATGTCTTTGCTGTTAGATACAGTTTTATTTCATAGTTAAAGCGCTTAATACACTCTGATAATTCTTTTAATAGGTGAATCCTAAGATGCGTGTTATCCTAACAACTAGACCAGATTTTAGAAACAGGTGCGATATAGTGAAGACAGTTAATTATCTACGAGCTTGTGGAGCAAAGGTATGCTTGTTAGGTGAATACACAAAGCGAGAAGAAGAAATAACCTTGGCCAGATATGTACACTATTCTAGGTGCTTAAAAATACAGTATGAAATAACTATAAAGTGCAGTAAAACTTTATCATTATAAATGCAGCACAAATAAAAACTTACTATTTTAAATGTTCGAAAAAAAATTTTTATTTTTATTCCAAGAAATATTTTTAATCAGTACTTTTTATAAGTTGTAAATAGTTTTACAGTATACTTAACTTGAATGAAAATTTTAAATTATAACTTTACAGGTACGAAGAAAACAGGGTTTTAGCCCTTAAGGGGAGGAAAGCAAGTTTTCTATATTACGTTATTAGTGGTGTTATTGCAATTGTAGATGAGCTAGATGTTGGTAATGACAAAGTTGTAGCTAACAGCTCAAAAGTAATAAAAAAAGGGTATTGTTCAAATGTACGTGTGTTTTACTTTGTAAAACTTTTAATTGACGCTTTTCAAATAGAAAGTGTAATCAAATAAAACTCAAAAGTGTCTCGAAAACACAAAATAAAAAAATTATTAAAGAGATCAGCTGTAATTCAACTTTATTTCCATTTTTTTAAAATTTCTTTTAAATATGTTATGTTAAAGTTGAAACTAGTTAAATTAAATTGTTCTAAAAGATTTTTGTGTTTGTTAAAAATATCAATTTGACTTAATGAAGTATATAAATTGTTGCATACGTTTACAGCTGCAACACTTTTTGCTTAATATGTTTTTTATAACTCAAAAAAAACTTTAAAATTTAACAAAAACTAACAAAAGTTATATCAGTGAAGTGTTTATTTTCAGATAAACGAAATAATGCAAGCTTCTAAAAGAGAAACAAGTCTTGTCTGCCTTAGAGAAGTTGAAGTTCTATCAATAAGCCGTCAAGTATTTAAGACTAATTTTTTTAAAATAAATTATCTAGTTAAAAAGTAACTTTATGACGGACTGAAAGTTGACTACTTTTTCTTTTAATTTTTGTTTTTGATGTAAAATTTATTATACAATTAAGTAATTTCACATTTAAAGGACTACATGAAAATAAGAAAAGCATCGTCGCAATCTGTGGTTGAATATTTTAAGCAAAATCGAACACTTAGCATATTCCCATTTGACAAATTAAAAAAAAACGTTCACCATTTTCAAAATAAGTACTACGCGTTAGTTTTAAAACCTAATTGTAAAGTAAATAAATAATTTTTTACAATCAGTTGTAAAATTACTTTTCAAAATATTTTGTAGAAAAGATGAAGTAATCAACGGTAGAAGTCAAAAGTTTGAAAATATTTATATAGTAAAAACGGTTAGCTTTAGTTTGCAACAAGTACTTATATATACCTTATATATAAAATTCATTACACCAGGGAATTATTTCATTGTTAAAAAAGCACCAATGTGACAAAGATTCAAACTTTAAAATCAAAAACTTTTCGAGGAAAGAAGATTTCAAAACACAACAAATTAATTACAGAAAGTTAACCGAAAGCACTTTTATTGTTAATCAGCCTTTACAAATGAAACTAAAAGCTTTGAAAATACACGCAGTTAGAAAAGAAAACTTATTAAACTTGTATGTGAATTGTTTATAACTGTGTATTTAAAACACAAAACTAACTAAAAAAGTACGAAAAGCTCAATTGCTCATAAGAATAATGAATAGTTATTAGTTAAATTTGTTAGTAAGACTATTTTTATAATTTAGATTACTTCAAGTTTTTAATAAACAAGCAATTGCTGTAACAAAGTTTTCATACTTTATACTGTTAATAACTTTTCAGAAAATCAGTAAACACTGAAACTGACAAAGCTACAGGCGAGGATCAGATAACTGAAAAAGCAGAAGAAATAAATTTTTTCACACATTTAAAAAACGTTTGTTTTCGATATTTTCCTATATTTTAAATTTGTTTTTGTTTATTTAACCAAAAAAAGAAAGTTTTGCAAGACCAGCATTAAACCTGCGTTTTTGTACTCAAACCAAATGTAGTATGTCGTTTGTTACACATAACAAACTTATAAATATACAATTAAATACAAAATTTCCTAAATAGAAGAATAATAAGTCACGTTAATAAAACCAGGCGAGAATAAGTGACGAAGAACTAGCGAGAGAAGTGGCGGCATCTGATAAGAGGAAGTTTTGGAAGGAACGCAGTGCCACATTGTACGACACAGTGGATGGTGAGCAGAACATCATTGACGTCACTGAATTCCAACCATCAAAAACAGAGGATGAAAAAATTATGGCTGCAAAAAATATTCCCTCTGTCGTGATGAAAATAGGACAATTAGAAACTGGGGATGTCTATGTCAGAGTAATCTTTGTTTGCTAACATCATTATTTAGTAAATTATACTTCATTTGTTTAATATTTTTTTACGGTTACTTGTTTGTAGTTGATCAGTTTAAGTTAAACATTAAGCATTTTGTTTAAAAATCTTTATCTTATTTAGAATAATTAACGTAATTAAAAGATTATTTCATGAAGTCCTTTATGTTTTCATATCTTTACATGTTACAGTCATTTTGTATTATGCCGAAGGCAGGAAATAAACCGAATTATTTTTTTTTCAACAGGGAGTTGATTATTTAAACAATCAGGATAGTAATGACACTATAATGAAAAGTTGTGGATGTGAAGTTATCGAAGTTAATCGTAACTTCTTTTTAAGACATGCCCCTGCAGTTCTACTAGCTCGACTTAACTTTAAAGTTTCTATATATTTTTATTTAATAAAAGAACAAATAACTTAGAATTAAAAAAATCCAATATTTTTCAATTAATTTTTTTTTCATATTTTATAGTATAGTTTTATTTGATTTTAATTTAAAAATCTTTCACAACTTAACGTTTTAGGAAAAGGAAGTACCAAAGAAAGTTGATGTCAAACTAAGCTATGAAACATCTGAAAAGTGGAAAATGTTTCAAAGTTTATCAGTTCACCGATAACTTAAAAAAAAAGCTTAATTTATACAAAATAATTTTCTTTTATAAGCAATACAATTTATTTTTTCTAGTATTTTTTAATTTTCTATAAATAATAAGAACGCTTGATTTTTTTTTTGAAAAAAAAAGGAAATTATTCCAAATGTGTTTTAAATACTGTATGTAGTAGAAAATGATTTATATATTAAATGCAGTTTTTCTATCTAAGCTTTTTGAATATTTATCAATACATTAGATTAGATGTCAGTAGAATTTTAATAGCATGATACTGCTCACGCGCCGCAGTTCATAGAAAAAGTCTTTTTCGGGTCGAAGTTATTTATTTTACTGTAGTAATCAACAAAAAAAAAAACTATCTTAAATCGAAATTTTTACAAAAAAAAAAGCAAATATATTGAAGTAGTATTTACTAACTATTAAATTAAGAGCTTATTTGTAAGTTTTTGCTTTAAAAACTTTTTTTAAGTACGTTTGTTTTTATAAAAAGTACATTGTTGACCGCAGTTTTCTTTCATTAGACCGGGGTTTCCCAAAGAAGGAGATATCATTCTTTTGTACAAATGTAGTAAGTTGGAGGCAACTAATCTTAAGGGGGTCTAAGGGGGGAGGCAGCTTTGAAACTTTTGGCAATTATAGTTTTTTTTTAGTTTGCTATTTGTTGTTTGATCCTGAGGTAAGATTTAAACATAAAAAGGTCCCTTTTGCTCAAGTAAAACAGGGTCCGATTGTGATATGACGGTGTTTCCCTTAATATTTGTTGAGACTTTTACTATTTTTTTTAATTTTATACCCTTTTGCGTTACCCACCTTGACTAAACATGTTAAAAATTTAATAGTAATAAAACCAAAATTAATAACCAAAAAAAGTTTTTATTTTGCTGACTCTGCAAATATTAGGGGAAACATTGTCATTTTACAACAAGACTCAGTAAAACATATTAAAAAAAGTTCTTATGATAGGGTTTCCTAAAATGAGCAATATCTACTCTTGGGACTATAAAAGGTAATCAAGGGGATCTAAAAGAAAGGTGGCTAAAAATAAATGGGTAAATTACTAGTAGCGGTGTGATATCTAATTAAAGGATTTTTTTTCGCCAAGTAGGCGACTAAAAAGATGAACTTAGGAAACCCTGAATTAACTAAAGCTAAAACATATTCTCATAAAGGTTTAGAACTTAAATATTACAACTACATAAGATGTTTATATAAGAAAATGAAACATATAAGCAGGAATCAATAACTAGAAACTTTTTTTTGTTTACTTCATTACGAAAAAATTAACCAAAACTATGAAGTAATAGAAAACATTTTTGGGCATGTAGCAGCAAGCTACAGCTTGCGGGCCAGATTTGGCTCGTCACACAAAATTTATGACCTGTGACTTTTTATTTACTTAAAATATATTGTTCATTGAACGACAAAAAATGCGCTCGAAAAAATTGATCCAAGGACCTGGTGTACGAAAAACCTTTTGGTTATCGAGACATACTCCACTAGGATATCTTTTAACGTCTTATTTTTGAGTAAAAACTAAAATTATGCTGTAAATGTTATGTGTTTAATGATAACAAGAAAAAAGTTAACTTGATAAATACTATGTTAAAATTTTGTTCATGAACTTTGTTCTTATTTTTTGTAAGATTATAATTTATCTTATTTAAAACAACAAAGTGGTCGCCGATTGTTATAAACTATAAAAATTTCTGCAGCAATATAAAATCTTAGACAACATAATTCTATGATCAATAGAGACTGTAAACTCAAAAGTTAAACTTTTAGCAACTTAAAAGATATATTTGAATTATATAATGAAAACTGTGGATAAGATAAAGTATATAACTTAGTGTTTCATTTTAAATAATAGTAGTTGGTTTAAAAAACCAACACCTAATTAATAATTAATATTATAAACTAAAACTAAATAGCTTTTAATTTTAAAGGTTATTTATATCCTTTTTTTTTTTATTATTATTTAGCACATTTTAGAAAAATAGTACTTGCTTAAAAAATAACAGTTTATATCCATAAAAATACTTATAAATATCTATAGAAAATAAGGTGATTATTTAAACTTAATCACTTCCCACAGAGCCCACTTGAAGGGCTTTTAAATAATTTATTAAGAAAATTCGATTAAAAAAAAACCAGAACATACGAATCATAAAAACAATATAATTGTTTTCAATCTTCAGCTGGTACGGTTTGAAATGAATAGCGTTTTGCTAAACAATGATACATAAGTTATACAAAATAACAATATGACGTAGTTATTAAGTATATATATATATATACATGTATTATTCAGTTTTTAATGATTATCAAATTTTCAGAAGAACTAATGGATCAACGTTTGAGAAAAAAGTTCAAAAGTTACTATTTTGTTTAAATCGAAAAGTATGTATGAATAAAAAGATGTGTAACAACATAAATAGACAAAAGAAAACATTGTTTATCTTGTTCATTGTAGGCGTAAAAATACTTTTTAGTTATTAGAACTTTTATAGAAAGTTAATGGAAAAATAAATTATGTACCATTTCAAAGTTAAATACTTATTAACTAACTAAACACCATAGTATTTTTAAACAATAAGATTTTACTAAAATAAGTTTAATTATAACCAAAACACAAAACCTGAATTTATAAAACCTTATATACTGTACTAAAACTTTTAATTAGACTAAAGTTTAGATTTAGAAAATAATGTCTAACATTTCTTTTAAACCTCAACAAAATTTAAACTTCCAATTTTATTGCAGTAGAAAAAGGACTAATCAAAGTATTTTTTTAAACAAATGTAGAAAAATATTTAACGGAAGTTAATACGATTGAACTTAATGTGATAGAGGAGTTACTACTAATAACCGAATATTCAGGCTCTTTTTTTGAAAGAATATTAATAACTTGATCAAAAAGATTAAAGTACAATATAAGAGTCATATAATTGTAAAATATCATTGGTTTTACCATATGTTAGTGTTAAACCAATTTTAGTTGAAAGAGGCATACATAAACTGTCTGAAAAAGTTTACTTTGCAGGTAAACCAAGATAATTATTTAATTTAATTTTGCTTTTTGCCCAACAGGAAAATAGTACAATAGTTGTGAGGTTAATGCTGTATATATCAAACCACAAGGCAATTAAAAAGAAAACCACAAAACATATTTTAAAATGTTTTTGTGATCATTTTAAGTATCAATAAAAATCTTCGAATAGTAAAACTTTTATTCAACAATTAGAGATCATCCAAGGCGAAAATTTGGTAAAAATTGAACTTATGCAAATGCTACTGTGATTATTTATTTCACAGTTATTTAATAAATAATTTTTATAACTTATAAGACTGGGTTGCGCATTTTTAGGCAAAAAAACGGGAGCCGATCATTTCTAACACGCTATCATTTCTAACCCGATCACTTCTAACCCGATAATTTCTAATCCGATCACTTCTAACTCGATCGTTTCTAACCCGATCATTTCTAACCCGATCACCTCTAACCCGATCATTTCTAACCCTATCACTAAACTAGTCTTTGCAAAAAAATAAATATCTTTGTATATATATAATAAGTTTACTTGATTAAGTTAAGAAACTATTAGTAATTTACCAAATTTTAAGCTTATAAACCATTGATTTAATATGTAGAATTTTGTTCTCTCTATAGTTTGATTATTTTAGCAGCGCCGTTCTTCTGTTAATAATAAACCATTTTTCAATGTAATCAATAGATATTTATTTGACCTGTATTCTTAATGTGCTTTGGACTTTAGGTTTTAAATTTAGTGGTTAGTCAATGCACTTAAATTTTTGATTTTTTTTACAACTGTCTGTACCTTAATTCAAATAATGTTTATTTTAATTGTATCGATTCTGTTTTGGCAAAGCTACAAAAAAAATTGATAAAAAACAATGAAATTAAAACGGTTGCATAAATATGCAGAACCTAACTCTAAAAGTCAGGATATGTATATCCGGTTGATGTTTAAACAAGAAGAAAATTTATTCATGAATTTTTGTAGTTTGTTTGAATTCGTATATTCTGGTATGTTCTAAATGAATTAAGTAAAAGTAATCTTAAACTTTATTTTAATTTAAAAGTGCGTGATTCAGACTATTTTGCTGATTGTTGCACTAAAATCATTGAAATAATTTACTAATTTTTTTTTTGTTGAAAATAATTTAGAAGTTAATTCTATAATGAAAAATTGTGCAGCTGGGTTTGGTTCTGTTGAAACTCACTGATAGTTGAAAGAGTTGACGTTAAAGTTGCTTATTATGAATTTAAAACCAAATTTAAAAAACCTACTTTAAATCATAAATAAGTTAATTAGTATTATACTAAATTGTAGATTTTTTTTACTGTTATTCTATAAAAATTAAATAAAACTGTAACTTTTGAATTTAAAGTGTTTAAATTTTCTTCTTTTTGTTATGTGTAATTCAGTTTAAGTTGCCCAGATGTTGATGCCTGTGTCTAGCGTAGGACAACAAACTTTTAATAGCAATAATTATCAAAAATTAATTTTAACTAAAGCTGTCTGAACATTAAGTTTTATTTTAAACAAAATAAACTATATTTCAATAAAAAATCAAATTTGTTAAGATTAGTTTGTTTTTAAAACCGAGCCTTTTTTTAAACTATAATAAATAAACATATTTATACAGATCGAGTTGTCGGGTTTAATCGGACTAGAAACGATCGGGTTAGAAGTGATCGAATTAAAAATGATCGGGTTAGAAATGATTGGGTTAGAAATGATTTTATTAGAAATGATCGGGTTAAAAGTGATCGGGTTAGAAATAATCGGGTTAGAAGTGATCGAATTAGAAGTGATCGAGTTAGAAGTGATCGATTTAGAAGTGATCGGGTTAGAAGTGATCAAGTTAGAAGTGACCGGGTTAGAAATGATAGCGAGTTAGAAATGATAGTAAACCCAAAAAACAGCCTAAGTATATGAAAAAAAAAGTACAAGATATACTCTAGCAATTATTACTATTAATAAAGCTTGAATACTTTTAAAACTAAAGAAAAAACTCTCAACACCTAAATAAAAATATTTTCTTATGAAAAATGAATGATTTTAAACTCAAAAAATTTACCCTGAGTTTTGCAAAAAAATTTAAACAAGCCGAAGTCGGCCAGATATTTTCAAACTACCACAACAAAAAACTAACTTGAGATTGCCGAAATATTCCTAAAAAATATAATCTAGGCTGAGTGTGTGGCAACCCTAATTAAAATAGAAACTAGTTTATTTTAAAGTCATAAACCCAAGTTACGTTACCAAAAATTTTTTGAGCATACTTTTTCTTTATTTAGTTCAACTACTTTATTATAACTTGTGCATGGTTGCCACTGATCAAGCTGAGAAAAATTTCATGATTTTTCCCAACATTTTCCTGACTTTTCTAAATCAAACTCTTAAATTAAACTTATTCTAAAATACATAATCTACCACTTTAAACTATATAAAACTTTCAATCTAATTTTAATACAGGTCAAAAACAAGTTTTTTGTTGAATTCTATCAACAAACTTCCAGTACATCACTTAAACCATCGGTGTATGATTGATGTTTGTAATAAACAGCTCTATCAGCAAAAGACTTGTATTATTACCTTATAAACACAGCTTGTCTGAAAAAAGACACAATTTTTTAGCATTTCCTAGCATAAATGTATCTAGATAAACACACGACATATAAGGAACTTTTACAATTTAAACCTTAAATTAATAAGGAACTTTAACAACTCAAACCTTAAAACAATAACAAACTTTTACAGTTAAAACATTAAAACAATAATAAACTTAATCAAATACTGTTTTTTAAATGTATGTACTAAAATTTATTTTCTTAGTTTTTTTATTAGCACTTTAACCTCTTCATCTAATGAAGATATGGTTTGAAAACTTAGATTATAAAATTATGCTAGATAAACTTTTGTGTATATATCACAGTTCACTATGGAAGTGTCCTTGCTACAGATCATCAATACTAAAAAGCTTACAAAATCTGCTTGTTCAAGTAGGGTACTTGTTCAATATGTTATTAGAAAATTTTTTCAGTTTTATAAAGGAAATTTTACTAATTTATACCAGATGAAAGCATTGGAAATAAAATTAAAATTCTTTATAAATTTATAGGAAAATTTTGGATTTTTTTTCTGACTTTAAAGGACTTTTAATTAATTTTTACCATTAGAAGGCTTTAGAAAACAAGGAATTTTGTAAATTTTAAACTGACAAAATCGGACTTTTTTAAAAATCTTATCAAATTTCCTGACTTTTTTTCAAAACCCCTCATTTTTTCTGACTTTTGTCTTTTTTTTTAGTTTTTCCTGACTTTTCCTGACCAAGTGGCAACCCTGCTTGTGTTTTTACTAAGTTCTGTTTTGTTATTAAATGTTTACGCTTGATTTAAATTTAATGATTACTTTTTCTTTTATTAAAAGCTATATAAGTTTAAAACTAATTGTGTACAATTGCACACACACTGATAAAATTGCACAACTACATTTGTATTGATAGAATAAAAAACAGGTTGAGTGCTGAATACAGATTTTTTTGAGAATAAGATGCTAAATGCAAAAACATTAAGCTAAAGTTGAAAATTCTTAGTAAGAGATAAAACTTTGTATAGTATATACAGAATAAGTGTTAGTATTTAAGCAATAAAATACATTTAGTAGCTAGTAAAAATATTTGTAGTTAATAAGTAATTCTCTTTGAAGCAAAAAGACTATTTTGAGTTACTTAAAAAACCTTAGTTCTTAAATTAAGTTTTTAATATACTAAAAAATTTTCAAACAATTATACCAAAAAAAACTGTATAAGCTTAAGTATAAAACAAAAATACACAACATGATAGATCTTTAATTAATTAGGGGGTTTATTACTTTAATTTTATTTTTAACCATCATACAATCTATTTGTTTGAAAAAAAAACTTAGTTCAAGTTAAAAAATATAGAAAGTTATATGATCATGTTATTTTATTACAAAACTGTTTTAAAAGCAAGAGCTTACTTTTAGTGTTTTACAATTAAGATAAAATGAAGTCAAAGTTTTTCAGATGTTTTAAGTAAATACAAATAAATACATTTAAACAACTATTAACAGGATAATTGGGAAAGTAATACTTACAAAAACAATATTTTTCACTTTAATTATTATGCTTGAAAAGGTCGCAATCTCTTGCCACCGAAACCGGTCATGAATAAAATATACAATTTGCATAAATCTATTTTAACACGGATTCTTATAACAAATAATTATTAAAAATATTTTCTAGCGCTTTTTAAGTCAGTGGTTTATCTTTTATAGTTATAAAGTACCTTTTAATCGGTAGCTTATTTAATTAGTTACAAAAATCAGGTTTATTAACCCAACCTTCATACTAGAATAATTAAATATCTGAAATAATTAAAAATATAAATAAAGCAATATAAGCATTTTATCAACAAATCTTTAACAATAGATATTTTATTACCAATCAATTACTGGACGACTAGAATTTTAAACTTAAATATACAATATAAGATTTTCTGTAAGATCTAGTTATGTTGTGTTAGATTAAACAAAAAGATTTAAAATTTAGTAGTTTTGAATATCAAAATAAACATTAAAAAAAATCATCAATCAAAATTGCCCTAACTGAAAATAAGAATAAACCATTTACATAGATTGTAAATTATTGTTACAAAGAAATTATTTATGGTAAACATTTATACAGAAAAATACCATTTTGATTGATTTATAAAAAAAACAATGCTATTAATAATTAGCAAACCATTAGTATTATATAAAAAACAAATTGAAATTGCGATACATTATTTGTATAATTACTTTTAAATCATTTAAGTTAATAGATTTGAAAAAGTTAATGTTTATAGCTAACTGAATCCGAGAGGTCATCAACATTTTTTCAACTAAAAAAAGTAAGTTTAGATATAACAAAAAAAAACTTCAACATTTTAGCTTAACTATCTATAAACTTTTATTTACCTTTAACATTTTGACATCTGCAGCCACATTAAAACATCAAATTTAACTTATTGTTTACAAAACTGGAGATACAAAAAGTTAATAGAGTTCTGCTAAGAAAATTATTATTTTTACTAATAAAAAAAAGAATTTAAAAAAATTTTTTAGCAAAAGAACTTGAATAGGCAAGTGAAAAATTTGTAATACTCTATGTGCTTTCATTAAAAATATTAAGACAAGTCTATTTGAGTATGGCAAAATATATGACTTCAACTCCATAAAAAGTTATTTTCTAACACAACTAGTTCATTTTTTTGGCTTTGTAGGAAGAATCTGCAAAAACTTTCCCCTAGTCATTTCCCTGCACTCGTCCAGGCCTAGTTGAAACGCTAAGTTTTGCAAGCACTTCACTTTTTCCATCAAGCTTACAGTTGTCAGGCTGCTGAACTCATGCAGCATATTGAAGTCATCCTCCATTTCTTTCTGAAATTCCGAGTAGTTTGGAGAACTTCTTGAACTTTTCAGACCTGGTATGAGGTCCGATATGTCACCAGCCTCCTCAACTGGCCACAAGTCTGGGGACGCTCTGTCCAGACCTTCCAGGCAGGTCAAAGAGTCAACTTCTTGGGGTGGCTTGTTTTTGGAGCCTTGAGACGTTAAGTTACTATCTGAAGACATTTTAAAATCTAAGAATATAGGTTATACTAATTATTTAGTTGATGTTAACATATTTTGTATTAAGATTATTTTAAAACAACTATTTCAGCAAAGAATATACATATGAGGTTCTAAAAATTAGTTAGTCTAAACATAACACATATGCTAAACTGAAAACTTTTAATCAGAAATCTTAGCAAATGCAGCAAAATTTGTAAATATAATAAACTTTTTTAGTGTGTTTTAAATTTATATTAAGATATTTTATACAATCAGTATGTACAATAAAAAAAGACTGAAAATATCAACATGTCCTTTTTATAAATTGAAAACTTTTATGTTAAATTTTTAAGTATTTTATAATCATAATTTATTTTAACATGATTATTGTTTTCAATCAAATATTTTGAAGTCAGCTGAACTTATTGATATAATCTTATAATAGAAACAAAGATCAGTTTTTAACAATTTGCAAATGGTTTTATCCATTTAAATGTACATGTCATATATAAATATATATAATTAATTACATAAAGACACCATTTGGAATTAAAAAGAAATTTACTTATAACTCATTTCATTTTCAAATTCTTAATTAGTTTTTATTGTAAATTATCATGATTTTATGTAGTTTAAAATAAGTTTGTCTTAATCGAAAATATTATTAATTAATTAAATGGCTACTTTTACTATAGTAACTTAATCACAAACATTATTTAGATTAAAAGTATAACTAAAAATTTGAGAAAAAAAACTAACTTATTTATTAAAATTTTGACAAATGTTAAAAAGCTATGAGATCACTATATCAAAATAATCAATATAAAAACTAAACGTAATTAATCTTCAGAAGTTAAAATAGTAAAATGATTTTCAAAAATAATGACTTAATTTTATCAACATTATATTAAAGAATAAATTAAATTTACCTTCAATTGATTGTAACAAAGTAATAGGTATTGTAAAGTATAACTATAATTAGCTTTTAAGCTAGTTTACTTGTACTTAAAATAAACTATGTATACTTCTAGGCCCCATATTACTAAAAAAAGATTTAAAAAAGATATTGTAAAATTTCAGATTTTTTTAGGGAAATGCAAAACCTATGCTAAAGTACCAAAATTAAGAATAGTATATTTTTAAACTACATTTTTATGTTTTTAAACTAATTATATAACGATTACTTCATTTCTTTTTGAAAACTAAGTATATTTTTAAATTCTACAAAAACAAGATTTTTTTATTTAAATAAGTTGTATCTGCTAGAACTAGAAGGCCATAGTAATTTTTTTTTCAACTTAATATCATTGTTTTTGTTAATAGAATTTCAAATGTTATACTACTTAATAAAGTTACTATTTAAAAACAATATATGCATAAGAAATATATCTACTTAAGAATTTAGTATGCACAGGACTTTTCTTTAATTATCTACTGTGCACAAGTTTTTTAGAGTAAGAGAACCACTGATTTCAACTACTACTGTTTACATTCATATTTCACTGGTGATACCAGTTTATTACTTAATACAATTGTAGTTTCATCATTATAGATTTTAAGTTAACTCTTATAAACATAAACTTTTTAAATAAACTTCAATAACATTTATATACTTTAAAGTAAGTATCAATAATGAAACAATGAAAAGCATTTGACATAAACACTGCTAAACTAAGTGAGGAAGCTGAATTTAAACTCATGTTTTTAGAGGCTACTTTTATATTTAATCGCTTCAAAATTATAAAAATTCATAATAAACAGCACTATGTATAAACAAACTATTTTTTCTAGCACTAAATTTCAGTACTTTTAATTAAACTTCAAATTTTATCTGGAAAAATCTAGTATTTTCTTGTATTATTGCAACTATCCAGGGTGATCCAAGAAAATCTAGGAAACCAAAAAACTGTATACATGAAACTGTATTTAAGAAATAACTTTTACATCGTAATAGCAACATTTATTAATGAAAATTAAATATTTAGAAAAAACTTTTAACAGTATTGTTACAATGTAAACTAAAAAACTTTAACAAGATATAAAGCTAAACATTTATAATATTTTTAAAGTTTAATGAAATTAAATGAAGCAAAGTTTTCCTAGAGTATTCTGTAATTAATAATTAGACTAAATGAAGTTGAGTAGATTTAAGCACAGAACTATTCATTTGTTAAAAAAAATCATAACAGAAATTGCAGTGTAGATCTGTATTTCTTATAAAATACACTTAGAACAACAACAATGTATTCTTAATAAATGTTTTACAAAGTTGATAGAATTAAAAACCAAGAAACTAAAAACTTACGTTACATTGTTTATGATATTTATATTACTGCATTACTGTCATCAGTATTTCAGTCTAATTTTTGCCCTTTATTTATAGTTTATGTAATTATTTTGCTTTATACATTAATTATAACAAATGGTAGGCCTAACAAACTTTTTATAAAAAAAATTAACTTTGAAAAAATTCAGTAACAAAAATTGTATTTCCTTTTAAAATACATGTGTTTGCAAAAATAAGTTGTTTTTACCTATTAAGATCATACTAAAACCTTACTTAGGTATATTTTGTGAACTAACCTTTATATACTAACATAAATACTGATCCATTGGGAGTTCACAAAACTTTTGAAATTAAATAATAAAATCACACTGAAACTTTGGAAGTGAATTAAATCTTGCATAGATCAAAACTAAATTATTCTCTAATTCAAACTCTAAGTACTGATTTATAAATTTATTTTGTGTAATTTATTACAAAACACATACTCGACAACTAGTAAGAAAAAAGAACAAAAAGAATTTGCTAATGGAACTGGTGTGAATAAAAACCTTTCATTTATCAAGCTAAACAATTTTGGATTTTTTAACAACTTGGAAGTAAATTGTGTAAATCAATTAACTATAAACTTGTTTATAGCATTAGTTTCAAAAAATATTTAAAGTAACTTAAGAGTCTAGCTAAAGTTTTACAATTTTAATGACCTTTTTAATCTTTTCTTAGATTTTATAATATTTAAGGTTTAGAAAGGGAAAACTAATTATTAAATTATTTCAAGAACTTTTTTGATAGATGGCTGCACTAACTTTTCATAACTTAACATGTAAACATATTAACTCCACTACTTATTATTTGATTAGGAAAAATTTTATTTTTTATTTTCAATAAAAAATTTTTGCTGTAAGTCTATTTATAACAATATATAAAAAGGACTAAACAAACTACGGCAAACAGGGTGGCAGCTAATTTTTAAGAAAATTTTTCTAGTGCTTTTGATTTCTTCCAGGTTTATGAAAGTAACAGTTTTTTTTCTCTTATTTCGGTAGATAATTAAATTTAAGGTAATTAAAGGTATTTAATAATATATAATTAAAAAAAAGGTACTGTAATACAACTTTAATGTGTTTCATAATAGATAATAGTTAAATAAAAACATATATTTTTTTATAAATAAGTATTTATTATCTATTTAAAAGTTCCTTAATCTACATTTACAAATTGTCCAAAGTTCCAGGTTTTTTGCAGTTTTTTCTATAAGTATCAAGTTTAAGGATTTTCAGGGTTATTATAGAAAATTTTTAAATTCCAGGTTAGATTGCTACCCTGATTTTAACAACAATGAGTGGGAAAGTCCAGAAAATAAAATTTCACCAGCAAATCAACTATGTGATTATTATACTAAAGTAAAATCAAATGCTTAAAAAGTGTAAAAAAGTATTTTATATAAAACCTTTTTTGAAATAGTAGTATAAACATAGTAGAAAATCATGATGAAAAATTTAATATATGATTGATATATTTTTAATTATTTCATTTAACATTCAACTAGTTCATATAAAATCCCTTGTAAGTATGTAAATACCAGGGGCAACTTTATTAGAGGAAAAAAGCCAGCCTAACTGAGCAGAAATTAGTCTGATTTTATCAAGCTAGCCTAAGTCTATAAAAATATTGAAACGTAAAATAAAGAAAAGCATTATTTGGACAATTTTAATAGTTACTTAAGCCTTAAAACCTAAAATACTAAAAAAATACTTAATAAAAACATAAGTTTTATGAAAAAAAGATTTAAAGTCATAAAAACTAGCAGGGTTGCCACAAGTCAAGCTAAGAAAATTTCCTGACTTTTTACTAAACTTTCCTGACTTTTCTTAATTAAACTCTTAATTTAAACTTACTTTAAAACACATAACCAAACACTTGAAACTAAATAAAGCTTTCATTCTTATTTTTATGCAGGTTAAAACAACTTTTTTTTTGCTGAGTTCAATCATCTAAGTTCCATTACATCACTCGAACAATCTGTGTATGATTGGTGTATTTGTAATAAACAGCTATATCAGAAAATAATTTTATTTTCTAGCTTATAAACACATGAAAGTCTATTTGCCACAGATCATTAATACTAAAAAGCACACAAAAACTGCTTATTCAAGTAGAGTAGTTTTTTAATATATTAATAGAAAAATTTTGCAGTTTTATAAAGGATACTTTATTAATTTATACCAGATAAAGGCATTGAAAATCAGGTAATTTCGTAAATTTCTAGGAAAATTTTGCAATTTTAGTTTGATTTTAATGGATTTTTCGTTATTTTTTTACCATTTAAAGGCTTTGTAAAAAGAAGGATATTTGTAAATTTGAACAGAAAACATCTAATGGTTTATCAAGTTTTGTCAATTTTCCAGACTTTTTGTTCAAAAACCCCCACTTTTTTCCTGACTTTTCCTAAATTGTATTTTTTTTTCTGACTTTTCCTGATTTTTTGGACTTTCCTGACCTTGTGGCAACCCTGAACTAGACTGAGTCAGTCTGATTTTTTGTGAAATAGTTCAAACTATTCTGAGTTGACCTCTGTGTAAAAAAAAACCTACCTGAGTTATCCTGAGTAGCCTAGGTTTGTGGCAACCATAAAAACCATTTAAGCTAAAGTTTTCATTATATTTATTTTACTAGGAGTGTAGTCTAAAAGACTTGAGATCCGCATTTCAACATAATTTTTAGTTTTATAAAAAAATATTAAAATAGAAAAAAGAGATGTATACTTTATTTAAATAGTATTTTACAAAGTAAACATTTTTTTTTAATTATATGCTACAGTCCACTGCTCTACCAACTGAGCTATTGAAGGTTGTACTTCAGTCTTAAACTCTACCCTTTGGAATGATAAACATTATTAAGTGAAAACAAGTGTTTTTGTCCTCAAAACATTGCAGTAATCAGCTAATATTAAAAGAAAACCATAAGCTGTTTACTTATATTTGAGCTAAAGTTTAAGATCAACTTAAATTTTATTTTTTTTGCATTATTATAAATATCACATGCATATCCAGTTTTCCAACTCACAAGTAAATACATTTAAAAATTTTGACCAATGATGCATTCGAAGCACATTTTGGCTTAATTAATAAAAACCAAAAACGATAAGCTTGGTAAAATAATTTATTATCAATACTTAATTATTTAACCTCGTTTTCAAGATTGACTAACACATAATTTTCTTTTGTACTTAAGTTAACTCTGCATTTAATTTTAATTTTGTAGAAGAGTAACTTTGTACTGGAGAACAATCTATCATATTTGTAGATTTTTTTTATTTTTCGAGTAAGTATTACAATAGACCTACTTTACAATTACGAAGTTCTAAAACATTTTTTAACAAAAATTACAGACTATTTATTGTCTAATTTATTACTGTCCTTAACAGGTGTATGACTCGTTAAACAAAAGGTTCTTTTTTCTACACCAGCAGCTCCTTAGACCAAACATTTTTAGCCCTTTCCTTTTTTAGTTCAAAAACAATATTAAGTATACAAACAATAGGTAATTAAACTTATTAGTTTTATATTATTTTAAAAAAGTATCAATGGTACTCAAATGTTTCCAAAGTGAATGATAATAGCCCTTTAATGACAATTTTGACTATCAGAAGTAAAATTATTTTTAATAATAAGAAAATTAGCAAAACGTAAATTAGTAAATAACTAATTAAACTAACCAGTCTAAATAGTATAAAGATAAACAGAGTTTTTATTTTATAAATTTAAAGCTAACCCTTGGTCCTGAACTACAAAAATATTTAAAATTATTAAAAAACTAGAAAAATAAACAAAATAAATAATTTTATAAAATACTTACCTCTAATTAAAGTTTAGACTTATTTTTTTTTATACTGTGGGGCCTAAATTGCTTTTAACTAGAAAAAAAACTAATTTTCTGATACTTTCAACTTGTGTAAACATAAAAAATTGTGGTGTAGCACAAAGTTATATCTATAAAATTTTTTAAACTGAATAAAAAATATATTTGAAAAAAAAGCAATTAACTTTCAATTTAGAAGTAGAACTTTTATAAGTTTTTGTTTTTTGCTTGAAAAAATAAGTATAATAAAATTCTGAAAACCAGTCATACTATATTTGTATTTTTTTGTAATAGCTTAGTAATGTTTGTTAGATGCTGATTGCTGAGTACAAAAGTTTGATAACACAAAAGAACACTTTTTAGTAAGTTTACTTAATAAAAACTTAAAATATAAGTATAAAATAAAGCACGTAGTGTCTGACTCGATGACCGATAGGTTTTTTCCGAGTCATAAGAGTATGCTTTTTAGATTTATTTAGAATTACTAGGTCTAGAAATTTTCTTAACATTTAATAACAAATATTTGAATGTTTGTAAAAGTCCATTATTTAAAACTTTACTAAATCATCAAAGTTGACAAAAAAGTTTAAAAAGTACATACATGTTAGATATAATATATTTTACAAAAAAGCTGAAAAATCTTGATAAAATTGATAAATAAATTCAAAAAAAATAGTTTGTAATAACTTTTATAAACTATGGAAAATAAATAAACCTATTTTATTTGAATATAGTTTTAAAAAGTTTTATTTTTTGATCGTTTATTATATGTTTTTAAAAACAAAAAAACTTGATTTTTACTAACACCTATCAAATACCCTTGCGCCAAATGGAATTAGTTTTGTTATAAACAAATTTTTTTTGAAGTTCTAAGTGCATAAAAACCTGAACTTTCCTACCAAAGATTTTGAAATTCAAAAACTTAAAATTGTTTTTTTAATTTCTAATTACGGGCCCTTAGTGTTCAATCGCAAAATATGTTTTAAATTCAAAAACAAAGCAATCGAAGTTATTCAATATTCTAAAACCATTGATACTTGCAAAACCTATTCAAAACAGTTAGTTTTGAATTTTATTTCATTACAACATAAAAAAAAAATACTTTTTTAAAGTAGATAACATGTCTAAAGTAAATTTTTAAACGCGTAAAATCTTTACTTTGAATAAAACTTGTTTGTGGATTATTAATTGTAAAACATATTATTGTAAAAATACTTATAAACATTAAAAACTACTTTTAATATAAAAAAAAAATCAAGCTGACCAAATATATCACAGCTAAATTTAAATTTGTTGAAACTTAGCAAATTTTTAAGGTGATCACATGTAGCAAAATAAATGAACATAAGAACTTCCATTTTTGTACTGCTGCAAAATTTCAATATAAACATAATTAGTTTGTTTTGTAAGTAAACTGCAACTATTAGTTTAGCAATTAGCAATGCATAAATCGAATTTTATTTTTAATTTAGAGTTCATTTGATACTTTTATTTAACAGGTTTGTTTAAAAAATATAGTTTTTTAAAATAAAGATTTTAAAAGATTTAGCTACAGTTAGTTTTTTTTTTTCAAACATTTTAAACATTTGTGAGAAGTAAAACACAAGTTTTAAATATAACTTCAAAAACTAAGCAAACATAACAATATATACGAAAATATAACTTATAAATGGACTTAGTAAATAAGTTTTAAATAGTTTAAATACTAACAATATATATATAAGATTTTTGTAAGTTTTATATCGTATATTATGCAATTTGGCTTTTTGTATTAAAGTCTAAACATTGTTACAAAGTGCCCTAACAACAAATTAAATAAGGCTAAGTTAATCTATATTTTATTGAAATCTTTAAAACTTCTTAATAAACCTTCAAAATTAGTTTTTGGGATTTATATATTTTTTTTACAAAACTAACAAAACAACAACTTAGTTTTGCAGCTTAATTTTTAAATGTTTATCTATCTTTGACAAGATTAGCTATTTCCTTTAAATTTTTAGTAGAACAATTATGAAAAATAGAATTGAGTTTGAAGGTTTACATAGAAAATTTGACAAAATATAAAATGTTTATTAAAAAGTTATGTAAGGGATAATCTCCTAACTGTGTAATAAATACTGGAAACCTATTTACTTAAGGAAAAATAAATGAATAAAAAAGGATAAAGGTCGAAAATAATTTTTCCTTTTTAATTAAGAAGGCATTGAAATTTAAATACTAAAGCTTAAATAAAACTCTATATATAAAACAGAAACAAAGAAAGAGTTTTTATGGGCACAAGTCATTTAAATTTAATACAAGATTTGGTGACGCCCTTAAAATATAAAGAAAAATTAAAAAAAATAAACTGTAAAGAATTTATTGTCATTTTTCAGGTCTTTTATTTGAACAAGATTTTACACTTTTTGCTTGGTGCAAAACATTTCTATTGTTAAGAGGTCAAACTTGTTTTGTTTATTTGTTCATTTGAAAAATGCTTTGATAACACCAATTTTAGGTCATTTTAGGGTTAACATTTTTAATTTATTGCTGGAAAACGTCTATAACATAAAAAGTTTTTTAGAAGAACTTAGATATTTAAAAGTGTTTGATTAATAATTTCTGTATAAGCTTTATAAACTTAAATTACTGTCGAAGTAACGCAACAGGTTATTCGGTTGTTATAGAATTAAAAATAAAGGTTTATTAGTTACAAGCATCTAAGAAAAGTTTTTATCATAGACAATATTTACTTACGAGTTTAGGATAGAAGTTTATTGCTTGCTTAACGTTTTCTTCCCATTGAGTTTGTGAGAAATTTCCGCACAACTGATAACGTGCTTTCACAAGAATTACTACCTGTCGTAAAACTAGTTAGGTAAAAGTATTAACTACTAAAAAAAGGTATTTATAATTTAACTTATCTAAAAATTAAGAAGAGCTTTTAGGTATGGAATTTTAGGTATTACCTAGTTAAATAAAACTTTTGTTGATTTTAATTAAACCAACGTTATTAAAAAGAAACAATACGAAACAAATAAAAAAAGTAGTAAAAACTTTTTAATTTTTTGTTTTTAAAAGCATATAATTAACAAATTTTTTAGTACGAAAACTCTAAATAAGTTATACAACACTTCAAGTATAAATAAACACTTTGACAATTTTTTTTTAATTTTTTTTCTGCAAATACATATCTACTTATTTTAAATAAAAATGATAATAAATAAACTTCGGTTAGGAATGTTTAAAATAGTTCTTTATTGTTTTACAAAAATATTTTAGTTTTACCATTGTTTTAAGTTTTAATTTTAATTCTAAACATAACGAAGTTTATTAGCATAAATATTTAAACAAACAAAATTGTACAGTATTACTGGTAAAAAACAATAAAATATTATTCAAGCTCTATAAATAATAAAAACTACAGTACTAAAACTTTAATTATTGTCTTTGTAATTTAAATAAAACAAAAGCGTGTTAAGTTATTAAAATATTCTTACTTGCATAAATAAACTAGTTTAAACTTAAATGTTGTTTGTGCAGGGTAAATTTGAACAACGTATTAAATGCTGCAAACTAATATTTGCTAATTTTAATTTTTCATTGCTTAATTTTCTTTAAGTAAATAAGGGAATAGATTTTTCAAAGCTAGAATAACTGTTTCACTAATTTGTACAGCAAAACTTTAATTTGTCTCTAAAAAGTTAACTATAAAATTTATTACCTTCAGCATTTTGTTTTTATAATGTGTTTTTGTATTTCATTAAACTTGAACTTAAAATATGATTTGATATTAAATAAAAAGAAAATTAGTTGATGTAAAATATTATTTTTTGCTTTTACGTAAGTTTAGAGCTATGTTTTACCTTTAAATGTATTTTTTCAATAAATGAAGGCCCATATCTTTTTATAAAATTTAACATAAATAAAAAAAGACAAAAAAAAATTCAACAACTTACTTCTTAAAAGT
This sequence comes from Thalia democratica, assembly GCF_965202585.1. Lineage (NCBI taxonomy): Eukaryota > Metazoa > Chordata > Thaliacea > Salpida > Salpidae > Thalia > Thalia democratica. Next base: position 16,586,406 of record NC_139170.1, read on the forward strand.
TTGATTAAGACCTTACAAGTTTAAAGAAAAATATTTATGAAAGTAAATTAGAATTATAAATTAATTAATGAATTTTTCTAAAGAACTAAGCAATGAAAATACTAAAATAGAAGCGTTTCTAAAAATAAACACGTTTCTGTTTATTGCAAACGGCAATTCAAACAAATTTCGACTCGCGCCAACACAACAGGGTATTGTGATGAAAAGCGGCAGTTTTAACAAAACTGACTCGCTTTCATTTCATCAGCTCGATCCATCACGCGTTGGGGAAGCCGCATGCGAGTTCAAATATTTGCCTTCCCTCGATATATACTTTCTCAGCTGAGCTATTATTGCTCATGCCGCTTAACAATTAGTTTTTGTTGAAGATTTTGTAGGTTAGTAAAATTAGATGCTATATTTAGCAAAAGTACATAAAAAAGTTATTAGGAGCTTAAGAACTAAATACATCAGCAAATGTATAGTTGATTATGATAACTATAGAAAAAAAATTTTAATTTTTTTTTTTAATTTCTAAAATAGTACAACCTCAATTGTCTACAGTAAACCGTTAAAAAAACTAATAAATTGAATTTTTAGAAGCCGCTTATAAGTGAAATTAAAGTATTATTGAGGTACTAAACATGAAGTTAAATTTTACTACTAATTTACCTGTCTATTTACTTACTTATTTAAAACAATGTTTTATAACTTAGAGTAGTAGTATAATAAAAGGTAACAAAATTGAATTTTTTCAAAAACCTAAAATAGTTTAGATCAAGCATAATGATTATATTTTACAATACTTTAGGTTTAATATCAAAACAAAAAGTTTCTCTTAAAAGTATCACTTTAGTTTTTATTTGATTTCAAACTCTTTGCAACCTAGAAAACCATTTAGAATTTTAGTCGATTGAAGACGAATTCACAAAATTCGATTTTATTGGCTTACATCCGCACAGTAGATAAGAACGACAATTGATCACCTGAAGCCATTTCTCCCTTTGTACCTGTTCATGCTCTGTTTACTGAGGCTCGCTTCTTTTGTTCGGCTCTTTCCGCAGCAAACAGCAGTTTTTTTTCGTGTGGACCGCTCTCTCGTCTATATTTCGAAGTAAAAACTGCATAGCCAACCAAAACTTGTTAGAAGCTTACGAAAGCTTTTGAGTTAGTTTTAAATTCAAAAATAAAGTTTCGCAAAACTTTTTAGAAATGTACTCAGCAGAATCCTCTGCTAGTTTCCAATCAGCCGACTGCCAACCTGGTTATTCTGCTTCAACTTCAACCCCTGCAAGTTCACAGTACAACTACGCGGGCCCTGTTTCAATGTCAGCTCCCACTTACGGGCTCGGTCAGACTTCCGCCGCTGTGTACGCTGGTTCAACTCCAGGTTCAACATCCTACCAACCGATGAGCGAGACCCTGGCCGCAATCAGCGGTTACACGCCTTCAACGCAAAACGAGAATCAGGCGTACCATAACAGGAAGATGTCCCACGCAAAACCACCTTATTCCTACATAAGCCTGATAACGATGGCCATCCAGGCTTCCAGAACCAAGATGACCACCTTGTCCGAAGTGTACCAGTGGATAATGGACCTTTTTCCCTTCTACCGCAGCAATCAGCAAAAATGGCAGAATTCAATTCGGCACAGTCTGTCATTCAACGACTGCTTCGTTCGTGTCAATAGGTTAATGCTGTTATACAAACTTAGTTTTTTTTTTTTAAACTATAGTTTAAAAAAGTTCAGAAGTTAAAGCTTTTATTTAAAACTTATTTTTATCAACATATTTAAACGTGGTAATAAAGATATAATATACAAATAATAATTAGTCTAAGTTAGCTTAAATAGCAAACAAAAAAATTATGCAGATCGCCGAACAAGCCTGGAAAAGGTAGCTACTGGACTTTACATCCACAGGCAAGCAATATGTTCGAAAATGGCTGCTACTTGCGCAGACAAAAAAGGTTTAAGTGTGCAAAAAAGCAGGAAGAAAAAAAAGCTAAACTTAGGGAATATGAGCTAGCACGCAGGGCTGAAAAAAGTCGTGAATTGTTGCAGAAAAGCGTGTTTGAGTATGATAGTCATGGTAAAGACTACAATCTGCACAGTTTTCAAATACTGCAAGAAAAACTAAAGCAACAACCATCTAATAAAAACGAAATTTGTCAAAGTAGAAATGATTATCCTGTAGTTACAAGTGAACAGACACATATTAATCATCAAAACTATTCCGTTAACAACTCTGAAGTTGAAGGCCGAAAAGTTGACAAAGAAAAAAAGCAGGTATCGTTACTTACAATTAAAAGCGAAGAAGATGATACCACAATAAACACAACACTAACACCAGGTTATGAAACAAGTCAAGAAACTTCGATACAACCCACACACAAGAACGATGTAGATCAAACAGACAATGAACAAAGTAATACAATAAAGTACGAGAATTCTTCTACATCATACTTAGCGAAGTCAGCTGACTTGTATCATCAATTTTCAATAAATAGTCTGATGAACAGACCCAACTTTCCCATTAACTCTTACCAGGACCAAATGCTCGAGTCTCAGCGCCATTACTACCAAAATTTGCAGCCTTGTCACTACTTTTCCACGCAGTACAACCCTTCACAGAACGAAACCCAGCTTCAGCAACAACAAGAGTTCGAGCCACAAGTCAGTTGTGAAAGCAACCGCGTGGACGAAGCTTGCAACAGTGTTATAACACAGCAACAAATGTCTCAGCAACAAATGTCTCAGCAACAAAACTCGTACTATGTGTGGTTGTGAGCTTTGCAAGACAACTGACAATGAATAGAAACTGTAAGGAAATATGTCTACACACTAACAATGAGAAAAAGACTGTACATCGGTCAAAATAAGTTTTTGTTGCTTTCAATACACCGATATATAAAATTAAAAACAAGTTTAAAACTTTAATTAGTTTTTTAACTACAACTATTTTGTTTATGATATGTTGAATAAAAGTTTGAATAATAAAATACTTAAAAGAAATTATATTACTTGTTAACTTTACTTAAAATGTTTAGTCTTGTTAGTTTAAACTTTATTTAAAAATATTTTATACTCATTTCACTGCTACCTAAAAACGGAAAATGTTTTATCATTAAGAATAAAGTTTGAATGTTTTTATTACTTAAATGTACTTTCATTATTAAAACCTTTTTTTAAGTAAAAAATAAAAATAAATAAAAATAATTTAAAAGTAAACACTAGACTAAAAAAAAATCTAAATAATGATTGTCTTTCTTTTATTTGTTAAAAAAAGTGGTAGTTAAATTGTAATAAAAAGAAACTTGAGTTTTGTTTTACATTTTTATAGTTTACATTAGCAGTACTTTAAAAAAAAAAGTTTTAATTGCTTTATTTTATGTTCTTAGTTTAATTTAACTGAAGTCCTTACAGCTAAATTGGCTAATTAAAATTTTTTATATACTTGGTACTTTTCGATTTGCTACAGCATCACAACTTTTAACTTTGTTTTGAAGTTAAGTTTTAGATATTTTAATGCTTAAACAGACTAACTAAAAGTTTGATTTTCGAAATGTATTATATAATGTATAGTTTTTATATTAACTTTTGAAAAATGCTATAAACTACTGTTTGTATTGTTTTATATTTTTTAACACAAATTAATTACGAAAAACTTAAAGTAAGCATTAAATGTTTGTTATATTTTATTTTCATACTTCATATAAACAAAACAATGTTTCACTCTTACATTAAAATATAAAAGGTGATCATCGATTAATATTATAACTAATATCCTTTAATCTCCTTAAGTTTAGAACTTTCAGTTGTTTAATTTAAAGCAAATTACAATATTAAATGTTTGTTTTAATAATTAATAAAAGCAAGTTGTTGACTAAAGTAAAAAAAAATAAATAAAATAAAAACTTTGTTAGTTTTTACAAAAATAGTAATAGATTTAAGATTCATTTTAGTTGTAAAATATTAAAGTAATTGTTCATTTTTATAAAAAAGTAGTCAAGTTGTATAGCACCTACAACTAAATATTAACATTAATAAGTTTTGTGAAACTTCGGCTGGTAAAAATAAACATAACAGTTAGATTTTGTTTAGATTAACTTTGTAGCAAACCTTACCTCCTATGCTAGCTAAAGCTGTTTAACATTTGCAGTTTAAAGTTCTCAGAAAGTTTTATTAAACCTAAAACTGTAGTTTAAAAGTTAGGAAAACAATGTTTTTTTTTTAATCAGTAGAATATAAATATAATTACTATTATATAATAAAAAATATTAACTGCATGTTAAAGTTAATACAGAATAAAATATTTTTCAAAATAATCCTTAGAACTTTAGTTTATGTTTTGCTAGAAGTAAAAAAAAAAATAAATAAAAAAGATAATTAAAAATAGATTAATCTACCGTTTAAAATCAATCGAATGCTATTCTTAAATAAACTTTTAAGAATATTGTTTCAATAATAACCAAAAATTATCACAATAAAGTAGATAGTATTAAACTTTTATATATATGTTTATATTTGATGGAGTTTTCATAAAATAACTTGAGATAAACTATTTAAAGTTATAATAGAGAGTCTCTTATAATGTGATTAAAGTATAAATAAAGCTAAAGTTAATGCTTTTTTTTTTAAGTTTTTTATCTACGTGATTGTTTAACAAAGAGTTGTAAAATATTAAGTATCTTAAGAGATTTTCAGACAATTATAACTAAATGAAAATTTCTTGATTTGAAATTAACTTTGTAGAAACAGTTACCTTTTTTAAATTTGTTCGTTATATTCTGAAATTTTAGTTTTACGTTTTAGTAGCAATACAATGCTATAGCAGTTGGGTCATTAACCGCGTATACAAAACTGTATTTAGGCAGACGCTTTATCTTTTATGCTACTGCAAAACTATGACAAAAGTTATTAGTTTCTTATACATTTTATACACTTTTGAATTTTTTTTTCTTGTGTTTATGATACATATTTTATTAAGTATTAATTTGGCATACTAACAAAAATATATTGTTAACGATATGACTCAACTTCTAAAACAGTTAACTTGTTTCAAAATATTTTAAAATAACTTATTGATGCTTGTAATACAATATTTTTTCATAAATTATAATTTATTTTAAAACTCGTTATTCATGTATCGTAAGATAAAAATTATCTGTAAGACTAGTTTTATTTATAAAGAATATCAGATAGCTTACAAGTAAAATTTTGTTTTATTTCACTTTTGGTGTACATTAAATAAATGATCACAGAAGGTAAAAGTTGTTTTAGTTTTCTTAAAATAGTAGGTTTCACCGCAAGGCTATACAAAATACTTAGTATGGTAATTTATAAAAAAATTGTAAATCTATTAAATACTTTAAAGTAAAGATGAAAAAATACATAAGCAAATAAAATGAAGTAGTAAAGTTTATTTTTAATTATAATCATATTTTTATAAGTACTTTTGTAGAACCTCATACTGAAAAAAGTTTAAAATAAATTAAGGGCATGAAATTGATAAAAGATTGAATGGTAACAGTTGAAAATTAAAAAATTAAAAAATATACGTTGGATGTTGACAAAATACAAAAAAGTTAGCAGTCTTGTAGTAGTTATCAAATAGTTATCAAATGTATTTAAAAATATATAATATAATTTACGTTTTGCAAACTTTATATTGTTAAAAACTATTTTATCTTATCAAAAAATATTTAAAACTTTTTATAATTATTAAAAAACAATGAAAAGAGGGGTTTGGTAAAATGGAAAGGGAAGCTATATAAAGTTTTTTTTTTAAATCCTTGTAACATTTTATAAAAGTTTATTGATACAAAAAAAGAAATAACTTGGTTTTTAGTTTTAATGTGGCTACTGAAGAAAACGTAAAGCTGAATTATTTTCTTCCTATGAATACTGTATCTTTTTAAGTTAGGATACTTAAATTATAACTTGCTGTTTGCTTTATTATTTTACTAAAGAAAAACATTACTACTAAAAATTTAATAAAAATTAAGTCAAATACTGTGAAAATTTTAGTTTTTTAAATAAAGATAACTTCTACTTAAAACAAAACAAAAAAAAATTAAAGTTTTTTTTATTTTCAAAAGTATTAATAAGATTTAAGTTTATATCATACTATACAACTATAAAGATTTATTTAACTTTTGAGCAACTAAGCATAATTCCTCTTATTGGGGTGTACGACTCGATATCTGAAAGGTTCCTTTGTACACCAAGTTCTTAGACCAAACATTTGAGCGCTTTTTTTATCGTTCAATAAACATTATTGATATTATAAAAGTTCTATATATTCTAACTGGTGCTTACTTTGATTGCTAGTAATAGTTATTTATCAACATTGAAATTAGAATAAATATTTGTATGTGTGTTTAATTTAATACTTATATGTTAAAAAAAGTCTTATAATCTATTTTCATTTAAACATATACCTAACCAGAAAATTTAAGAAAGTTGTTGAAACATGTAGAATATGTCGGTTTGTTTGAATATTTAAGTGCTCAACAATAAAACTGTGTTTATGTTACGATTGTGCTATCTATGAAAACATTTTCAACTTCTAAAAACAAAATTAAAGTTTAGGTTATAGAACTTAATCTCCGTAAAACTTTTGAGAAACCCAAAACTTACGTTATTTCTATGAATTATCTGCAGTTTACTACCGTAATTTAGTTTTTGGTTTAAAAAAACATAGTTATAATAGTAAAAAATTTTATAGAAATAATTTTTTTAGAAAATATAGATTTGTCAAATGTAGCGCAAAGAACGTTTTGGTTATTATGATTAGTCATAATCTAGCTAGAAAATTTAAATGTTTATTCTTATTAAAACAAAAGTTACTCTAGTCTAAATCTTAAATTTTAACATAAAGAATCAGGCAATCATTTAAACTTTTATTTATGTCATAAAAAGTATAAAAATTAAAATAACCAGCCTAATCTTTTTACTTTTGTTTTAATAGAAAAGCTAATGTACTGACTTGAACTTACATTTTAGTAAGAAAAAAAAAAATTGTTGATTAAAGCTACTTACAATATAAATTAAAATTGCAAAATATTATATTTAATTCAAATTAAAGAATAACGTAGTAATAGCTTTAAGGTTAAAAAAATTTAACTAAGTTTTTCGTAAAAATATTTTTGATGATTTTAGAAACATTTCACCTTTTTTAAGATGCTGAACTTTACAAATAAATATTAATTTTTTGAGAAAATAAAAATATTACTAAGTTTAGAAAAGTTTAATTGTTAAAGTAAAGTAGTTAAATTTTTTTATATCTTTTAAAGTATTGTACTTGCAAAATTTTGTTTTATATAATTTTAGTACATATCTGAAGCTTATGCTATCTAAGTAAAATCAGTAACTTGTGCTTTACCTTCAAAATTGTCATTTTAGAGATCAATAAAAAAACACAATAAACTCTTAAGAATCTAGTAGACTATAATACTATGTACAGTACATATTTTAAATTTTGATTACGAGCAAACTATTTCTGCATAATAAAAAAACTTATATAAAGTGTACAATTATATGTAAAAGTGTAAGCTTTAATGGTATGAGTTTTTATGAAATATAAAATAAACACTAAGACTTATAAAAGAAAACCCATTCTGAATAAAAAATTTCCTAATAAAACATATTTTAACTTATAAACCTTTATTGTTTGCAATAGAACTTTAATTAAAGTAGTTATAAACTAATTATAGTTTATATTATATATGAAACAAAAAGCGGCTTATTTAAGTCTTTTTTTATCGATTCTTTACTTAAATTATCAAACATATATAAACAAATTAACTTTGATGTACTCTAACTAAACATTACTTGTTAATTTTGAAATATAAATTAGCACTAGAGGTTATTTTGTAAAATCTTCATTGTAATTTTTTTATTGTGGTTACAATACATTTTAGATTAACTTGAAAAATATATTTACATTATCGTCAAAAACCAAGTGTTTATTATCTGATCAAAAAGAAAACTTTTTTTTATATATTCTAAAGGTTAAAGTTTGAAGAAAAAAATGTGCAGTTTACACAACTTATTATTACATTTGTAAAATAAACAAAAAATCTTTTTTTGAATAATATGCTGACTGATTTTGCTAATATAATAAGTACTTTAGCAGTATCAAGGTTTCTAAAAGCGTCGATAAAGTTTTAATTAACAATAAGATTAAGTTGTATACTTTGAAAAGTAACTTTAAAATGTTTCTAACTTACGCATAAAAACTTTTTTTAAAACTGTTCTTTGTATTTTTTCGATAACATTTCAAATTTGTTTAACATATGTCCTAACAAATAAGTCCTGGAAATGAAATTAAATTGTATCCGTTGTCATTACTGAAAAGTTGTTTTCGTACACCAATTCTTTGTACTAAAACTATTAAGCGCCTTAAATACAAGAATTTTAATTTTTTTAAACAATAATATTATTTTAAATTGATTTTAAAACTAGATAATATTTATAAACGAAAGAAAAGTGTATACATTTGTACTTTACAATAAGATGCACATGTAAAATCAAAACAAAATGTTTGAATAAATTGATATTGTTATACTATTTAAGTTAGTTAAAAATTTAAACAATTTATATAGTATTGAATTGAAATGGAGGTTGAACTATTTAAATATAATTCAAATTAAAATAAACTGATTTCATTAGTATAAATTAAATTTGGTATCTTGGACTACGCTTTGCGGTAAAAGTTTTAAATATTAAAGAGTCGAAACATTTGTGAATATTTATTTGAGTTAGTTCCTAAAACATTACTGATTATTATTGGAATTAAAGTAGTGTAAGAACTTCTAAGGCAAAGTATCTAAAGTATGTGTTATGCTAAATATGTAAATTTATGCTTTACGTTTAAAGTTTGCAGTCTAATAACATAATATAAACTAAAAACCTTCTTTTCTGAAAAATATTAATCTTATACAAAACTGATTTTTAAAATGTGAATTTTTTTAGTAGGTCTTTTTTCTTACTTATTTTCATTAGCTGCTTTCGAAAAAAAGCGAGTATTACGTTGTGATAAATCATATCACGATAGTGGTAGAATTAAGTTGAAATTTTAACTTTTAGTTTAAATTAACATATTCATAGATCATCTGATTAAAAACATTTCATAAGTATGACTATATTTTTGTTTTATATCAATATTTATAAGTTTAGCTTCAGTTTTTGAACTTAACAAGCAAAAAAAAATATTTTATGTTTTGGCTCGTTTAAAAAACAAAATAGATTCAGAAAATTTTAGCTGGTATTTGTATAAATGTTTTGTATTTCATTTAAAATTTTAAAAACTATATTTCATAGCAATTAATAGGTGTACTAATAATATCATAATACAGTAAAAGATTCATATTAATACTGTTTTTAGTAAAAAAATATTTATCAGAGTGTACAGATTTCGCTTAATTAATCTTAAGAGCTAAGCTTATTTACTTTTTAACTTCTAGCAATTTTTTTTTGATAAATGATAATTCACAGAAAATGTATGTAGTGCTTAAAAATTTGTAAGTATATTTAAACTAGAAAGCTTAAAAAGCAGGTAAATTAGATTTAGACGAGCTTTGATTTTAGTAGACAGTATCGCTTAAAACTTTATACTTTTTTATTGAAAAACATTGTTTAAGTTTTAGTGAAATTAGTACAAACATAAGTAACGCCTTAAAACATTAAGCAAAAAGGATAAAATCAATTTAAGTTAATCATTTGACTAGTATCTTCTATGAAAAGTTTACTAAGAAAATTTTTCAGGACTAAAACATTTATATTACGTCCAAAAACTAATAAAACAGCAATGTTATTATATACATATTAACTGCCAAGTAAAGTGTTTTATTGTTTAAAGACTACTGTTGCTGTGATTGGCATTAGATTTTAAATAAACATATAAAAATTAGCATAGTTGTCTTACATAGAAACACATTTGTTATTAAACAAATGTTTCCTAATAAATAAAAACTGTTTCTAAGATTTTGAATTTTTTAAAAAGTGATAATTGTGTCTGGCGAATATAAAAACGTGACGATATTAGTTAAAATTTAAACTTCGGATAAAGTTAGGGTTTATTTTACTTAAAATCCTTTTTTTTTACTGCAAATTAAAGATGTGGTAAGTGTTGTTGTTATTTAGATAAATAAATTAAAGTTTTTTGATGTTATTGCTTAGTATGAAAATTATATTTTTTCGTCAATCTCATAACGTAAATCCTTTATAAAACTTTCAAACCTAAAAAATAAAAATTAAAAAAATAAGCTTTTCATAATTAGATCATTTAAACTAAAATTTAGACTAAATCAAGACAGATGTCCTTAAAAACAATATAAATTTTTGTATAACGTAGGTGGTTGAAAAGTTTTGTCTTTGTAACTTAATTTGACTATGTTAAATAATACACAAATTATAGACAATTTTTTTTTTAAGAAACAGCTTTAATGTCTTGTAACGTTAACAATAATACGGACTACAGAAAGAGTTTTTAAAACAATATTAACAAACGTTGGTATATTTATATACATTTCAAAGGTTTATATAAAATTATTTTATTCTAAGATGGTTTCTGGAAATGTTTGTACAGTTTTGCAAAAAAAGTTCTGGATATCAAAAGATTCACTTGATGCAAGAGAATCAATCAAAGATTGCAAGAACAAAAAAGGAGCTTTAGCAGAGTTCATAGAACCTGATTTACTAAAACAGTTTGTAAAACATTGTATGCAACCAAGAAATATCGAATGCGACGATTATCCAAATATGGATCAATACAGATTCAATTTAAAACCGTGTATTAAAAACAACAAGGTAGTTAAAGACTATGCTTACATAAAGAACAAATGCGTTCAACAAAAGTTTAGATCATTTAAAGTAAAAGATTCTGTTAATGTGAGCAACTTGTGTGAATTTGTCTTTTATGCAAATGACTACACAAAGTGCGAAAATGTTCAAATTCGACCAACAAAGTGTCATGTAAAGAGAAATTACATCTGTCAAATACCTGATTCTTACGAAGGAAGCTCACACTACAGTTCCACTACCACAACGTATAATAACACCGACCCTTTTGTTAAAAATTATCAAGCATTTAGCACTAAAGCGATAGTAGGAGTTACATTTATTGTTTTTGTCTTTGTGCTGTTGTTATTTCTCATAGTACTTATACGAAGAAAGAGACTGCACAAAAATTGCAACACATCGTTCTCAAATACTTTTAGTTCGATGTTTTTCTTTAAAAGAAAACTTAAAATAAAGAGTAATAACCCAAAAAGTTCAAAATTCACAAATTCAAAGAACGCCATATCCTCAATTTCTATTGAAGAAACTTATATGAAGTAAATCATTATTTTTTAATTTATTTAAAGTTACATACTTTAAAACAGAACTATAAAAGTATTTTAATAAGTTAACAAAATTAAAGTAAAACACTACTTAAACTAAATTTACTTTACTATTCTGCTAAAGATATCCTTTAGCTAAAATTAAGTTTCTTGTATTATACTGTAAGTTTGTTAGTTTTATTAACTTTAAAAAAATTTTCAGTATAACCCCATCGCTATCGCCTCAAAATAAAAGCACAAACCGGAAATATAATAACCAAACATCTTCAATAACTAAAAGTTCTCAAAACAATGAAAACACATTTCAAGTTTATGAAGTTATGGCCAATAATGATCACTTTAACGAGCTTGAAAATCAAGACGAAATATATTCAGTTCCACCAACTAGCTATGGAGATGTTGCGTATTTTAATTCATACGAGTTGTCAAGTGAAAATAAAGATTCAACAAATATTGGCGGGCAACATATACCGACCATTGAAATACATCAGTGTGAAACTCGAGAGATTTTGTCTTCGGAAGTGCACAATGATGAGGCGATTGTCTACGCTGACATTCGTGATGAACAAGAAATATCACATCTGTATTCGATAGTACGCAAAAATAAAAAATGATTGTTTTCGGCAGAGTTGCTTTGACTAAATAATTTTGCTTTCTAAGTTGTTATAAAGTGTTCTACTATTTTAATCACCAAGTCAGTTAAAATTTCTATACGGAAGTAGTTTTTGTCATTTTAAAAGTCTGTTTTAGAACTACTTTATAAAAGTTATATCAAAGTTAACATCTAGTTTCAAAAATAAATACAACTTTTTTTTTTAATTTTCTAATTCCTTTTGTAATAAAAGTTTTAAATTTAAAATAATGCTATTTTTCCCCCACTACGTTTATCAACGAAAATACTTTATAAACTTAAAGAAAATTTAGCTAGTTTTAAATAGTTACGTATTATTTCATGTGAAAAATAATCATTAAAGTCTATCAGTATTTTATATATTTAGACTAAACATTTTTTGTGCATCTATGATGTAAAAGTTTTTGTTTAGCTTTTGGTTTAAAACACTTTTTTTGAAGTGTTGTTTAAAGTTTGTCAAAAAGATAACTAGGTTGATATAATAATTTAAATTTTCAAATAATAGTATAAACTTAATACACTGATATTTATTTGACTTACTAAGTTGTGGACAAAATAAAACAAAAAACTCAACGAAAATGATCAACAAAATTTATACAAATCAAACAAATTAAAACTTATGCGGTGTACGTCTCGATAACTGAAAGTTTTTTTTCGTACACTAAGTCCTTAAACCAAACTTTTTGAGCGTTTTTTTTCTATCGTTCAATAAAAAATATACATGCTAACCTTATCTTTTGATTTTTTTAAACAGCAATTTTTGTTCATTAAGTAAAAAAAAGTTTTTAAATAATTTAAACTTAATCGATTTCTTTAATCAAAACTTTATTTTTTATATTACTTTTACTCAATGTTAATTTTTTATATTGTTCCAAATAAACTAATTAATTATAAATAATTTTTTATTGTCGACTTCAAATTATTTTAAAACTCTTGTTATAGCATTATTTAAGCAATACTTTTTTTAGTTTTCTAAATTAAAAAACATTTATGCCAGTAATAATTATAACCTTCTTTAATAACTATAAATAATAATAGATATTAAACCTTTTACCACTCATAATTTGTTTTCAGTATAGTTCCTTTGGTTTTTTTTTTTTAATTGACTTTGTTCTTAATAAATTTAAATGTTATAAACAAATAAACTATAGTCTGCACTGCGGCAGTATTAACGCACATGTTAAAAGTGCAAAAGGTTTGTCAATTCATAAAACCTTAATATTTACTTAATTTATATAAATCAAACTATAACTAAACTTAAATTTATTTCATGTTCTATATATTTTCAAACTCACAAACAGTTCTAATAGAAAAGAGTAATTAAGTTCAAATAATTTATTGCAAGACCTTAGACATTTTATAAAACTAAAAAACTTGAGATTTATTATTATTGTTAATTTATCTAAAAATGTAAAATACACTTTCTAACAACAAGAAGCGACTGTTACAACAATGATAACAGTATCAATACGTCAATCAAATCTATTGAAATATTTTTATATAAAAATTATTTTAGAAAAAGTATTTTATTTGATAAAAAAAATATTTAAAAAAAATAACATGTAAAAAAGATATACTTTAAAACAATTTAAAATGTAGTTATGTATTAAAGGGATCAATAAGTTTATAAGCCATGTTCTCGGTGGATTTTTAGTCAAACTTAAATATTTAACAGTTTATATTATTTCAAACACTGTTTACTTATAAAAAATATGTATGTACACAAAGGAAAAGATATCATTTCAGCAAAGGTCTAAAAAGATCTAAAATTTTAGAGACAATATAAATTTAAGGTTTTAATTAAATCGTACTACAAGTAAAATTACATTTTAAAAGCTTAAGTTATAACCCGAGTAAATCTAACAAACTTTTATATAAAACTTAAAATTATTGAAACAGCACCAACAACAAATGAAACTGCCAGGGCGAGCCTTGTCTTACTTCTTTTGTAACAGATCAGATATCTCGGTATTATTATTTTCGAATCCGCAACAAACTCGTCGTTTACGCTACACTCAGGAAGGTCAGTATTTCTGTACCTCCTTCCCAAGCGGTCTGTCTCGTAATCTTCATCGGCAGTTTTCGAGCACAGTTTGTACATGTATTTGGTAAACACGTTTTTTACCGGAGTACTGACAACTGTGTCAAAGTTTGTGTACGAAACCGTTTCAAGCTTGTCTGATTCAAGAACCTCGTTGACGAAAATAAACTTTTGTTTTTTGCAGTCGAATAAAGGTGATGCGGAGTAATGAGAGGCCACAGCTGAATGCTCTGTCATGTAAACACCCTGTCCGAATTTACCCTTTTGAGAATTTTCAAACCCGTTTTGTAATATTCCATTCACACCCTCCTTGCTTGTGCCGTGAAACAACATCAAGTTGTTGCTCTTCTCTTCAATGTTTACTGCAGTACCTTGTTCAATGACTTTGTATAAATTGAAAGTTTCAAAGTAATGAACTATTGGTGATGAAGTTGCTAAAAAGAACTTCATAACAGTCTTGAACTCATTTGTTGAGGAGTTTAATTTTTGGATGTCATACTTCCAATCAATTTTAAAATCCATATTTAGAAATATCTGGCTTCAAATTTTACGTGTTGACTAGATATTTTTATAAAATTTAATATTAAAATTAGTTAAGTATCTTGGGCGGTTCTAGGATTTTTTTAAAGTGAGTAGCAAATAATTCACTTTACAAATTTATAAGTAGTATATAAAACTTTTTATTAATAGTTTAAAGTATAATTTTGTAATAGTAATGGCTACAACTTGTACTGAACCAATGACAATAAAACCCATCAAAACACTCAGTTAAAACTTTCATTATATAAAAAGTATTGTTCATGTAGAAAAAGAATATTAAATTAACTTATCATGCTAAAATAGATATGGTAAACTGCTAAATAAAACCCAATTTATAAAAGCTAAATTTAGAACAAATAAAATATTGTAGCAATTATTCCACAAGTAAGTTATTGTATACAAGGTCAATAACATTGATTTTAATGTATTTAAAGTCAAGTTGCGCTTGCAATATCTAATTAAAAAACAGTGCACTATCTTAAAAAATAATATATAAATACTTTATTTTAAACTAATAATGTTATAAAAACTAGTGCATTATCTTAGCAAGTTTACTACCATGATCTATTATTTATGACATATTAAATAGTTTATAACTTTAAACTAGTTCAAGCTGTTTTTAAATTGTTTACAAAATATTGTGCACTTTTCATTTTGATTTTTAAATTTGTTACTTCAAAATTAACTATTAAAGAATAGTAATTGATATTTACTTTTACAGGTGAAAATGTTGATATTAAAGTTATTATCTAAATCTATGTTTAGTTAACAATTAATGGGCTAATGTTCTATTTTATATGTATTGAAAATATTTAATTTCAATTTTAATTTATTTGAAAAAAGTTTGGGAAATCTTGTCTTAAAGAAAAAAAGCTACTCTGAGTGATAGCCTGAGTTTATAAGAAAAAGTTGAATAAAGAATAAATATTAGTCAAAAACAGAAAAGAAATCATAATTCAACTAGCTCAAAAGTAAAAAAAAAACATATAAAAAACCACTAATATATAATAGAAAAACGGGTATAATAAAATCGCAATACTTAATAAATAAAAGTATGGGGTTAAAAAAAATAACTGAAATTTATAAAAGATATCCATAGTAGCCTGAGTTTTAAAGAATAAAGTTTAGACAAGCCTGAATCAGACAGGTTTTTCAAAATATTACAAACCTTTGATTTATGCTGGTTTTTTTTAAACAAGTTTTAATTATCCTGAGTAACCTGAGTATTTTGCAACCACTAGCTTTACTTAAAATGTTAAAACAACAATAGTGTGTACTTTTTACTTTAAAGAAGACAATCAAAGTTCTCAACTTAAATATAAGGAGAATGATCAATTAAATATTCTATTTGATTAAGAGTTTATCCAACTGATGATTTGTTTGACTAACTTATTTAATTAAAATTTTGTTTACAAGCAAATTGAAGGTATTTAATCAATATACTACAGATTTAGTGAAGAAAGTTTTTAAACTTACAGTTTTTATGCTTTTAACTAGTATAAAATTACAGCTTTGTACTAAAAGAATTATTTTCAACAGAGTGCTACTTTTTTCAACAAAAACCTAGTCTATATGAGCATAAAGTAACATGAGTTGTATAAACGTTCCTGAGTCAGCCTGGGTTTGTTGATAAATTTTAAAAATATTTTAAGAGACAAAACCTGAGCAAACTTATTATTAATCAAGCATAAATACTTAAAATTTTAAAATAATAGTAGTGTGTACTTTTTTACTTTAAAGATGACAATCAAAGTTCTCAACTTTAATATAAGAAAAATGATATATTAAATATTCTATTTGAATAAGAGTTTATTCAACTGATGATCTCGTTTGACTAGTTTCAAGCGAGTAAAACATTGTGTTGTTAATAAATTTAAAAATTTAAAAAAACAATATAATGAATTTATAAAAGCAAATAGATTTTATAAAAATTTCAAATTCAAAAAAACTAGCCTAAAACTAAAAAAAATATATATACAAAGTAGCCTGTGTTTTTAAAAGTTTTTAAACTAGCCTGAGTTGGCCTGAGTTTTTCAAAATTTGGAAAAATTTGAATAATCCTGAGCTTAACTGAATAAACTAAGTTCTTCAAAATAAACTTAGTTTCCGAGCATATTTAAAGTATTAATTTGATATAAAGTTATATTAATCGTAAAGTTTCATTTTATTACTATTATTACTGAGTTTTAACAAAACATTTATTACAAGTGAACAGTATGTAGCTTAACAATAGTAACAAAGAGATTCAACATTTAACACAAAACACATATTTATCAATAGAAAAAAAACGTTATTAAAACTAGTCTGAACTGAACTTTCGAAAAGCTTAAAACTATTTCAAGGGGTAGATTGATAACTCGTTTTTTTTTATTGTAATCTTTTCAAACTAACTTTTAAGTAACGTTTTTCAAATTAATATTCATCAAAATTTTGTACTGAATTTATTCTTTCAAAAATCTATTTTACAAACTAAGTTGAGATCTCTCTATTTGTTTTCTTAAAACCAAAACGTTTACATATATAGGGTGCACGACTACTCCAACTCGGACAAAGACCTTTTTGTTTATAATAATTTTTTTTTTGTTTTATTTTTATCATCACTGTTAACCCTAACCCTTACCCTCGATCGGTAGCTTTTTTTTCTAATTTACTTAATATTTATCATTTTTATAATAACTTTTATTAGTTATACTTTGTTTTAACAATCACTGTTATCCCTAACCCTTACCCTCGATCGGTAGCTTTTTTTATTAACTTATCTTTTAGTTTTTATTTTTATCTGTCTTAATTTTTTTCTATTTTTTATTTCGTTCAAAAATGACTCTCTGTGCAAAATTGTCACTCGTGCATAATTAATCCTCCGTGCAAATTTTTCACTCGTGCAATTTTGTCTTAGTGAAATTTTGAGCTGTTCCTTTTTTTATTATACATGTTTTAATTTGAAGTGTAGCTTGTCTAGTTTGTAGTATTTATATCAATTGAATATCAACACAGAATAAAAGTTTGCTCTTTTGAAAAGATAAAAACAGTTTAGTTCTGATTGGCATAATAAAAATAACCAGTTTTGAATCCCCCCTATGAGTAAACTTTGTTGCTTAGGTGTGTCAAAACTTAGGTTTATGTTTCAAATTACTTTAATTTAAATTTATCATAGTTCAATTTATTTATAGTTTTTTATACATAAAAAAATACTAAAACTATATTAAAGTAACTAATATATTTTTTACAATTTTTGAATTTTTTTTTGTTTTGTTTTTATCTAAAACTTTATAATTTAATATAATTAAATAGAATAGTTTACAAAGTTAACATTATAAGTTGTATAGACATACGTTGATCAATAACGGTTTGAATTAAACTTGCATAAAATAATAATTAATTTTGCAAAATTATAAAAAAAATTTGAAAGGCGCAAACTAAATATATGCGCACATTTTTATGGTAATTTTGCATTAAAACATTTCTTTCTCCAACAATGCGCTGAGATCTACAGTAAGTGCGCTCGGTTTTTGAGAACAATGGTCATAATTTAAATTGAAGTAAAGTTAGAAGGTTACTAAGTTTTTTGTTTTAGATTGCTTTTTTTAGTACTTTAGTGGGGCAAATGCACAACCATACGAGTCGCTCCTGGTATACAGTATAAAAACAATAAATAAATTTTAAGAAAAAAAATGTTGTTTGAGTTTTTTATCTATATAAAAGATCTAAAGTCTTGTATCTTAATAAACTTTAAACCAGTTTTTAAAAAAGTTCTAAAGGAAATGTTATTTTTATTCTTAGTAAAGAAATTGCAGAGTTTTGGATTTTTTTTATATGTTTCACACAAAGTTGTTTAGTTTTATTTTAGGAATAATGCCGCTAGATTCTAAGAACCTTTAAACAACTTTATTATTATAAAAAAAATCAAATTAAAGAATTAATTACATATAAAGTAATTTAAATGTATTAGTATAAGCTTCATTTTGCTATTTATATATAAATAATTAATCATTAAATATTTCTAATTACTACAAATGTTTTATGCATTTTGGTTTCGTTTTAAATTGCTTTCATGAAAAGCTGTTACTAAATTTTTAGAACTTAAACATAACTAAAAATACAGTCATTACTTTCAGAATGTTTTTTAACTTACAAACTTTATAAAAACAATAAAACACTTTATACAAGCTCTAACTTTAGTTTTACTTAAAATTAATAAAATAATTTTTAGATACAATTTTAGCTAAATCAATAAACCGTTTAAAGATGTCGACATTGTCATATATTTCTATAGTAGATACATGCTAATCTTTTGCAACAATACTAAGTCATTATTAATACATAGTTGTATAAATGTAAAGTAAAACACTTTAATCTTTATCTAGTTATTTTTTCAGATATACTAAGTGTTTTTAACTTAGTCAAGAGTTTTTTGCACAAGTTTAAAACATATAATATACTTTTTATGCTTTTAGGCTTTGTATAAATACACTCACCTTTTTATGTATAAACACTAGTTTTTAAAAAATCACTGAACTTTATTTGAACAGAACTTAAAAAAATACTTAATGTATGATATAAATTTTATAACTCAGTAGTTGCAATGGGTCTAAGTTTCTCGGCTACCTCCATACTGCTATCTTCTTGTTCTATCAAATTCAAAGTAACATAAGAAGACTGGACAAACTCGTAGAGAGGCCAACTAGTAGCAGAAAAACGCTTACTTTTAAGCAGCTGATTACTCAGAGAAATCCTGTTTGTCGAAATTTTGCAACACTGACCAGAATGTTTCGAAATGGTAAATCTCTGCACTTTTCCTAATTTTGTTACTGCGATTACTGTGAAGCAGCATTTTTTTTCCGAGTTCGAGTTGTTTGCGCAAATATAGCTTCCTCGTCCGGTCGAGCTCAAAGCCAAAGTCTTACAAGGCTTCACAGCGGCTTTAATTCTATAAGTAAAAGACCTCTTGGCTTCTTCCTTCTTTTGTTCGTCGCCCAGCTTGTAAACAAACGCTGCATCGGTGTCAGTGGTGACTGCGAGAAAACTCCCGTTCGAACCGAAGGCTATTGACTCGATCAAGTAAGATTTTACGACTCCGCCAACGCGACAGTTGTGCAACAAATTCCCCGACGCCGAATACACGAGAACTCTCCTCGAGTCCTCGTAGCAAACGGCTGCCTTAGATCCGTTCTCGCTGACTGCCAGCGATGTTATATGTTCGGGCTGCGTCATGAACTTGAATGATCTTAGGCCGATCGTTTCTAAAGTTTTTAGCAGCCCCGGTCTGTCTTCGTCACTGTAGACAAACGTGTTCGCCTTGCAGGCAAGAACCGCGCAATTTTTGTTTGGGACGTTGCAATTAATGCCAATGACGTTACACTTTTTGAACTCACTTTGAGTGACGTACATGTACATCATCGATTTGGTGACTACGATCATAAATTCTTCGTTTGCCTGGACTGTAACGATTTTCGTTGAGAACCTAAAAATAAAACAAAACAGTTTTAGGAATAATCTAGAATTATAAAAAAAAACTCATTTTACTCAATATATTCCAAAATTCAGCTTGTTTTACAATCGGTTATCTATATATTATTTAAAAGTATAAATATATTCTATTTGAATAAAAATATAAACTTTAAACAACAAAGCTCAGCATTTCTTGAAATATTATAAACTTTCACTTGTTTTCTGTCTTCTAAAGTAACCAAGGCTAGCAAACATGATTTAGGAAAATACTCTGCGATGTAAACCGCACTTTCACGGCAGCTGAATATCTGCATAATTGAAAATTGCTGTTTTATTTTTTAATTAAGTCAAACACATAATCACAATTTTATTGCAATTTTCATTAAACAAATGTGAATTTAAGGTGTGTAAAAACTGATTTCAAAACCTGAAATAATAATTTGTTCTCCTGAGTAATTAGTAAGTTTCAATATTTTCGTAATATATTCTAGTGTTGCAGAAAACAAAACTTTTTTTTATTACTTATTTTTAAATCTAAAAGAAACGTAAAAACTATTTAACTTAATAATTTTAAGTTTTGGAACAAAAGCGATAAAAATTTATATAAAATTTGTAAAAAAAAAGTTTTTGTGTATAATTATTACAAGGTATATTTCAAAGTCAATATATTTTCATAATTACTATGAAATTTAGGTCATACAACTAGATAAATTTTAAAGAATTTATCAATTTTAAATGCATGTTTTTTTTTTTTAACTAAATGTTACATATGGCAAACTAAATGTATCAGTCTGTTAAAAAATTTTACTAGTACGGAATTCTAAAGTCTAAATTCATATAGTTTTGCATCAATTTGGTAATACAAAATCTATTTCATGTTTATACCGAGCTATTTTTTCTATCTTTATTTTGAAATTAATAATTATTTCTACCTTTTTTTTGCAACAAAGTACAATTTTACATTTAGAGTTTGTTAAAATTCAGAGTGTTTCATGCAAGGTTTACAAATAATAAATTAAAAATTGTAATTAATTACACATTGGCTTCTAATAGTAATATTCCTTTGCGGAAATAAAATATTTTTATTAAGTTTTTAATTACATCGTTGTGTACCATGGTTCCTAACTTTTGATATTAAAAATAATAATTTTATTAGTAATTTTCTATAAAAAAGCTATCATTTTATTAAATTTTTAAGTCTAAAGTCTAAATAGGTATTTTGAAATTTTAGGACTTTTAAAAACACAAAAAAAATATTGCATACCGAACTTTTCCATTGATTTTGCAAAACTTATTCGTTCAATCATTTAACTTTTATAAACTTATTGAGTTTGTAAAAATTTACATCTAATATTTTAATTTTTTTTTTTAAATTAAAAAGATTTAGTTAACTTATTATATTCTTAAAAAAAAAAGACAATTTTAAAACTTAAACTATAGAAACTTTGTAATGTTAATTTAAGCTGTATTAAAAAAATAATTTACAAAAGCTCATAATTGAAACCTACCATTTCTGTTTAGTTATATCATTTTGACATATTACAAAAAAAGATACCTTCGAAGTTTCTTGCTTTGATTTTTCACACTCGTGCACTTCAAAACTGTCTCCAATTTGTACTAAAAGCAAGTTGTTTTCCGGATAGAATTTAGTAAAGAAAAAAGATGAAGAACGATGCATGTTGTTAACGTTTTTAGTCATCGGTGAAACTGCCAAACTCATTTTTACTGATACTAGTACTTAGTTTTTAAATTCTGATAGTTAAATTATATTACTAAAATCTTAATTGCAAAACTTCAAGTTTTACAGTAGGCTTTAAAAATTTTACAAAGCATAAAGTTGTAAACATGTGCCATAGAAAGAAGCATTTGATCAAACAAAATGTTTATATTCTATGTTTAGATAAACGTGTTCTGCAAATGTAAAAACTAATTATGTTTTTATTGAACGAAAGTAGTACAATTCTGCTTACTACACGTGATAAAAACATTTACAGTAAAATAAAACAAATTGTAGTAGAAGGCTACTTGGTTAACAAATTTTAGATCTATAAAAACTTTCAAAAAAAAACTTTCTACAATTTTATTAAAAAGTAAGATTGTTGTGATATTGTTAAGATATAAAACTTGTTTTATTTATACATGCATAAACTAATAGTTAAATTATTGTTTATCGTCGCTTACTGATTTTTATAATCTCAGTAAGTTAAAAATGAATTATTTATAAATAAAATAAAGTACAAAATACAAGATTCATATAAAAATTAGTTCTTAAATTGATAAAGTAACAACTTTTTATTCTTTAAACTTATCATTTTAAGTTAAGCCAGACCTACTTTAAGTTCTACAATCAATCAAATAATGCAATGCTTCTTTTAAAGTTTTAATTATTGAAAAACTAATTAGAACTAAAATTGTTTTGTTTTATTAAATAACTAAAGTTTTAAATTCTAACAAAACTAAAGTAACAGAAAAGCAAAATCAGTATAAGATAAAACTTTTTTGGCAATATATAAGTACAGGTAAAAAATCAGTTTTTTATACATACTGTATTATTTTTAGATAATATTGCTTATGCTATTTTTTTAATTGTTGTAAGTTATAAATATAGATCTGCTTCATGTAATAAGCTATAAAAAATTTGGTATTAATATCAGGAAGTTAATAAAACTGAACAATCTTAGTTTTAAGATGCTCTTAAGTTTATTTTATTATACTTTTCATGATCTAGGTTCCTTATAATTACTTTAATATTGTAAGTAGTTTTAAAAACAGCTAGTCAAAAAGTATCAATTAATAAAACTCACGCTTATAAAATGCCTCATAAAACACTTTTAGCTTTGGTAATAAAACAAAATTTAATTTAAGAAGTATTTTTAAGCTAATAGTAAGACTGTATATACTTCAGCAAATGTAAATACAATATAGTGTCTAAATTACAACTATGTAATTGTTACAGTTTCTGAAAAAGATGTTTTTACTAAATATTTAAGATAAAAAAAAACTAATAACAATTCTATTGATACAAATAAGTCTCTTTGCTTTTGTAAACAGTACATCTTTAAAGCCTATATTCTACCTTGATCAAGTTTACACATATTATAAAAATAACAATATATTTATTTTTAAGATAGTTGCATTTCCTTACATTTCAAATTCCATTATACTAGAAACGCATTTCAAAAAACTTCTTTCTAAAGCTCCCAATTTTTGTCGTTGGAATTTTAACAACTTTTATATTAGTACTATTTCAAGATTTTACTTTAGTCTAATAATATTTTAAAGATGTAATTAAAAAAATAAAATATTTTCAAATTTAGTTTATTTTTTCTAAAACTTTAGATTTTTTAGTGCAAGTTAGAAATTAAAATATGTAGTTTCAAATACATTGTGTACAATTTTGTCGTTTACGAAATTATTTGTATAACAGTTTTTTTAATTTTGACTAGTTCAAAAAATTTTCAAATTATCTTCTTAGTTTTGATTTATTGTCTTTTTTTTTGATCTTTTCGATTTGCTTTGATTATTATACAGAATGAACTTACAAAAACTTTTTGTAAAGTACATACTAAAAATCTATTTAGAAAATAATTACATTTGCATTCGTTAATTACAACTATTCTTACAGTAACAAATTAAAACTTAGTTTTTGTTTTTACATAAAGACCTAAAGATGTTATTTTTCAATTTACCAAAAGGTAAACAGTAACATTTAAAACAGTTTAAAGTACATAAATCACATGACTAAAAATGAAACATTAAACTTAAAAAAATGCTTAGTAAACTAAGTAGTAATGATAATTAGTTGAGTAAACTTTAATCTACAACTCAGTTCTCAATGCATAATTTTAAAGTAAAGAAAAAAATTATCTACTTAGTACTGTTTTGTATTTGTACAAGTGTCATTGCAACAGTTGAAAATGAAAAACAAGAGTCAGTAGTTTATTTGTTATGGTTTTTAGTACGGACTTATTACAGCAAAACGTCGAACAATATAGCTTCAATAGTTTCATTGTTTTTAGGAATTACAGCTGCAACAACTCTAAGATGCTGTATGTTTAGATGTAAGAAGAAAACAAAGACGAATACGTCTAGAAAAAACTCAATTGAAAATCGAAGCCAGAACTTTAACCAAGGAAAAGTAGATCTGTTTGATTCTGAAGCTACAAAAAAGTTTCTGGAACAGTACGACTGTTGAGATCTTCAAGAACATTTTACTCTAATTAAGTTAAGAGTTCTTTTTAGACTTTCAGAAATTTACAATTGTTTTAAGTAATAAAAAAATATGTAAAAGTTAGCATTCTTTCATTCTTTACTTTTAAAATTTGCTTAAGTTAAAATTATTTATGAATACAAAGACAATGAAACTTTAACAAAGTGTAATTATTATTCATGATTTCTTATTCAAAAACATAATTATTTATTTTGATATACCGACGTTTATATATTTTGATATCAAGTAAAGACTTTTTATACAAAAAGTACTATGAAAAACGAATCAATATAAAGTTGTACTAAACATTTTTACACTTTTTTTTTTCATTTTAATTTGCATAATAGTTTATACTTCATATGATGATATTACACTAACTATATGATTATCAGTACAAAAAATAATAGTTTATAATAGAAAAATTTATTACAAAGGTTTCTAATT
Source organism: Thalia democratica (assembly GCF_965202585.1). NCBI lineage: Eukaryota > Metazoa > Chordata > Thaliacea > Salpida > Salpidae > Thalia > Thalia democratica. The sequence continues at coordinate 16,611,046 of NC_139170.1, forward strand.
AAGTTTTGTTTTATAACTTTAGTTATGTGTCAGGTTTACCATAATAATTTTTCTTATAAATTAATTCTTGCTTAACTTTCGGCAAAATTTAGTCTTTAGCTTTCACTTATAGTTCGATTTTTGTTTGCTAACAAAAAAAAATTCTATAAAAAGTAGTAAGTTAGGTATATTTTGTTAAAAAATTATGTATTTTTTTATAAGAATAAGTTTATTAATATCTTCAATAGAATAAAATTATATATTTCTACCATATCTAAGTAAAATCTAAACATACCAATTTTTTTTGTAAATTAGCTTTTATTTTTATAATACGTTTTAAAATTATTTTAAACTACAGAGATATTTAAAAATAAACTTTTTGAAACTTTTTATTCATCTTCTAAACTATTTTTTTGAATCTGGTTTTGTACAAAAAATAAAAAAATAAGTGTTTTATGGATACATATCTCAAACTAAACATTTACAATAATAAAAATCCATTTTGACTGTTGATTTATATATGCTTAAAATATTTAAAACTCGTTTAAGTTCAAATATGTACCAAAAGGCTTGTTTTTAGTTGTATTAATTAAAGTTTTTTTGATTAAAAAGTAAATGTTTTGATTAGCATTGTCATATTATCAAGAAAATAAGCAGTTTAGCTCATTTTAAAAATTTTAATTAATAGTTATTATAAATATTTTTTTTCTTATTATCACTATAAGCAATATACCAACATTAATTTACAAAAATTTATCACTAAATGTTGTATTGTCATTTGGTTTTTATCACATTTAATAAATATATGAAGGCTTAAAATCACTTAAAACCAAGCTAAATCAAGTGCTTTTTTAGAAAAAAAAGTCTGATTTTGAAATAAAAGATCTTGAAAAGTATTTTGTTATAAGTTTAACAAAAATTAAAACCTACGTAAAAATAAAAACTAATATTTCAACTTAAGAAAACTACTAACTTCAAAATTTGAAATTTGCTTCTCAATTTCCTTAGAACTCACTAATGAAACGATAACACTTCTTGCTATTACCGACGACAGATTTCTTTCAATTAATGAAAAAAAAATCAAGACTAAGTTAGTTTAAGTTTTCAAGTTAAAGAGTTCAAAAAAAAATCTGAGGTGATTTAAAAGTGTTCTAATAAAAAATACTACTATACTATTGCATAAATTACTAAAACTATTAAACTAATAATTTATTTAAACAAGTACTTTTGTTTTTAATTTTAATTTACTGACAGAGGTGAACTTAAAAAACAAGTTTTTCTTTAACTTTTTAACTTTAATTTTAAAAAGTATTTTTCTTCCAACAAAAGAATAGTTTTAGTTTTTTGACGATATGAAAAAAAAAACTTTTTAATCTTTTTTTTTAAGATATATACTATATAATTTTCATAAAAAAGACATTTTAGAAACATCTTATTTTAATTAAATCGTTTATTCTAGTTTATGATAAGTTTTTATTAAAAGTCTTTAATAACTTTCTTTATGTTTTATTTTTGTTTTAATGTTGAATAAAACTATTCATTTTTTTAAAACATTTAATTAAGATATCTTTTTTTTCTTTATAACTAATTTATAAACACTAATTTATGCCGTAGGTACACAGTTATAAAGTTATAATATCTTATACAACAAGATATACAAGACACACAGTTTTAATAAAACTAGATATATTTCGAGCAATTCTCATCAGTGAGTACAAAGTTAACCAGAGATAAGATTTTACAAACTTATTGATCTGCAACTTATAGATAGTTTTACTGTAGATCAATTATAACGTAAGTAAACTTAAGCTATTTTAATTGTTTTAATTTCTTTTATCTTTTATTAATCTCATGATTACTTTATGATTACTTGGTTACAATATAAGTTTGTAAAATCTTATCTCTTCTTAGCTTTGTACTCTACTGTTGAAGATTGCTCGAGATACACCTGGTTTTATTTAAATTGTGCTTCTTGTATATTTCATTGTATAGTTACTGATCACTTATGTTCCAACATTATAATATTTTGTTAAAATAAATTTTGTACTACGAACGATGTATTAAATTTTATTAAAGTGTATGTAAGTTATAAAAACAATGAAATTGGTGCAGAAATTAATTGTAGCTCATTCTAGAATGTATCGTTTTTTTATTAGCTATCTTGCACTGTTTTTTCGCTTGCACCGAAGCAACCACCATATAAACTGCCACCATTTTGACCACTGTAAAAGTGTTCAGATATTAGTTAAACGAGTTTATTAAGTAATTTTTTAGTTTTGTATTACAAACTTTCACAATAACCTTTAATAGAGCTCAACAATAAGCATAAACTAGTTTTAAGCACCCAAAAGTATAGTATACTTCAAGAACTAACTTCCAAATGCATTCTCTTTCAAATTTTTTTCCTTCGCAATCGTCACATTCCACCGGAGTCCATTCTTTCCATTCGTTTTCAAGCAAAAGATCATAACTTTGCATATTTCTGCAGTATCCATTTATACACACCTGAAAAAGTTGTTAACGGTTCATTTCTAATTAAAACATATAGAAGTGGTTCTTAGCGCATTTGTAATACAAACAAAACATACACTATTTATAACTTATAAGTACACTAAAAATCATTTTGCTTACCGCGTTGGAGCCGCAATCAGTACCTTCCAATAGAACTAATTGTTTGTAAACTTTCTCTTTAGAACTGCCTATTTTTTTGTGGCATGTCATCACTTTGCATCTGTTTGGATTCTTGAAAAAACATATTTTCATTACTTAAACATAATCTTGGCTATATTTTTCAATTACTTCGCACTTGCATGTAGTTATAAATGCTTTTAATTTAAATTTTAATGTACCCAACTTTAGACTTTTAAACAGTATCTAAGAGGTATAAAAGAATAGAAATAATTCATACTATTACACAATTTTAAAGTTTTAGGTGGCAAGTTTTAATTTCATTTGAATAGTTTAAGTAAGTTTCGTTACAAGATTCTTTCTTTATTTGTAAAACCACATACTTGATTGTGGTTATCTTTGAAGTGGTACAGTTTATCATCGTCCCCTTCTAAAATAGCTTTACACTGTTCCTCGTAACTCATGAACACTGTTGGAACCTGCATTCGTGATGCTGATGACTCAGCAAACAATCCTTCGTTTAAACTGTTTGGTATAAACCGCATTAGACAGTACTAGTTATGTTTAAAAGTAGCAACTGATAATGCACATTAACATTTGAATAGAACTAACCTCAACAAATCTCCAGTTTGCTCCTGTGTGCTTGTGCTCCAGTCAACGATTTTTGTAAAATTGAAATGTTTATAATGCTTGTTTCCAGTCATTATGTACTGAACATTTGGACTTTCTCCGAACTCTACTCCATACTGCTGTCCAATGTTTTTAACTCCAATACTGTTTTTTTTAATATTGAGTTCAAGTTCATTTTAATTTTTATAAACCGAAGCAAATACTGACAAGAGAACTATTTTTAAACAAAAAAGCAATTCTAATTTTATAAATGCAGTTTTTAATTCAAATTGCTCAATTATAAATAAAAACTAACATCTGTGAAACTTCTCTTGCTAGCAGCCTTGCCGACTCTTCGATGCTTTCAAAATTAACAACTGCCATTGGTTGCTTGTTTACGTTCTTCTTTTTGAAGTTAGAAGTCGCTAAAGTAAGTCAACTAATATAAAACATTTCTAAAGAGTTATGAAAGACTTGTGACATACCGAAATTGTTTCTTTTTTTGCTTCGAAGAAATACAACGATGTCTGTATTATCTTTGTCGTAGTTCTCATTGAAAGCTTCGTTTTTTGAAACAAAAGTTTTAAGCAAATCTAAAACTTTCTTGTCACTCTTGCTACTCCAAATTTCCGACTATATAAAGTAAACTTAAATTACTTTTCATGTAAAGTCCATTTACAAATAACACCTTATAATTAAACGACGAATACTTTTTTTTAAGTGTTCACAAGACAAAATTGTCTTTTAAATAAAATATAATGCTTACTAGTATAAATTTGAAAACTTATTCGTTTTATGATTTTTAACAGCTGATATTTTTTTGATACTTGGTTTCTAATAATGGTAAAAATATCAAGGTATTTTGAAATAACAACCTTTTCTTCATCAAGAATTTGTATACCATTGATGTTGAGCTTCATTTTTTTATCTTGCATAAATCTTGGTAGGTCAAAATAATAGTTAGCCTGTAGTTTATTGTTTTTAATTAAGAATAGAGGTTTACTAGATATACTCAACTTAGTTTTAAAAACACTTAAGGATTAAAAACTAAGTTTTATTTGCAATTTTGTTAATTATTTTTAGTTATTTATCAAGTTTAAATCTAAATAAATAATTATTTTGCTAAACAGTTTTAGAAAACTTGTAATGTTATTATATATTACTAAAAATGTTTAACATATATTTTCAAGTTTATTTATAAGTATCAAAGTATACTACAAAACTTAGCATAAAAAACTAGTTAAGTTAAACTTAGCATGTTTTAAATATATACTTAAAGTAGTCTACGTTGACTAAGTTTATATAATCGAGTTCTAAAAACGAGCTTAGTTTAAAAAACAACTGTAATTGACAACGTTAAAGTTAAGTATTTAATTAAGTTTTAAACATTTTAAATTACTTTTTTTCTTATTCTTCTAAGAAGCTAAAGGACAAAATACTATGCTGTCAGGTGTAGAGAGTTTTATTACTACTACTTTATAGTAAATTAGTTAGTAAAACTTATCGAAATATATTAACATATATGTAACTAAATTATTATTTTAAACTTAGCTAATTAAAAAGTATCTTATTACCTATCTCAAAAAGTTTTCTAGTCCTTTTACAAGTTTGTTTTTAAGTAGAAGTGCAATATTTTTACGTAAAGAATTATAAAAACTTACTTGTTGAACAATAGAAAAAACAACTCTTTTGTAGGTACCTAAATGATTAATTAGGTTTTGGTCGACCAAAAATGTTAAGTCTAGTTCTGCTTGAATTTCTTGAGTAGTTTGTTCATTGTTTGTCTTTTCTTCAATATCTAAAGTTTTTCACATAATAGTTAGTTAGGTTGCAGTGATCTACTTACCTTTTTGCTAAGGTTCAGATAAGGTTCGATTATGATATGAAAAAGCCCTCTGGACTTTTTAATTTTTTCAAGGGTGATTCCAGAGGATTGTTTTATAATTGCAAGACCATCATCTCTATATAAGCCTATATTTGATGGACCTGTGATTGGGGATTTTTCGCTTAGGATGTATAAGCCTATTAAATCGCAGACCTCGGCGCCCTGGAATGAACCCATAGCTATATCAAAGTTATTGTTATTTGTTTTTTTGGTCCAGATTCTGTTGTCATAAAATATAATGTTTTGGCAAGTGTGCATAAGGGTGTCTATTTCTTGTTTGTTGAAGGTTGTGTAATTTTCTGCAAATTTAATAGCTTTGGTGAGGTTTTTTTATTGAAGGGTAAAATTTTTTATATCAAAATTAATGAAAGATGATGGTCTTGCATTTATAAAACAATCCTCTGGAACCACCCTTGAAAAAATTAAAAAGTCACTTATAAAAAAAATGTCTTCAATAGGCTTTGAAATTACAGTTGATATTGGCAACACTAGCACAGAATTTCTTGACGTCTCCCTGGACCTATCCCTAAACACCTACAGTCCCTACCGTAAACCTAATTCCAAAACTAGCTACATCAACAACAATTCCAACCATCCTAAAAATATACGTAACAATATACTAAAAATGACTGAAAAAAGATTATGCAAACTATCTAAAAATGAAGAAGTTTTTAATAACACCAAAGGCTTATACCAAAATGCGTTAAACAAAAGTAATTTTAAATATAATTTAACCTACAAACAATTTTATAGTACAAACATTAACAAAATTAAAAAAAGAAATCGCATTTATTACAATCCCGGCCTTTTGTAAATCTGTACAGACTAAAATTGGTAAACTTTTCCTGGATTTAGTAGATAAACATTTTAAGAAAGACAGCATCTATCACAAAATAGTCAACAGAAGTTCTATAAAAATATCATACTGCTGCACACCAAATGTTATGGCCCTTATAAATTCACACAACAAAAAACTCACGAAAAAATCAGATTAAAACGAAAAACTTTGTAATTGTAGAACAAAAACAAACTGCCCCGTGCATAACAAGTGTTGCCTAAGTAATGTCATATGTCAAGCTAAAGTCTCCACATCCGTAAATGACCACAAAATTTATATTGGTTCAACCAAAAGAACATTTAAGTCTAGATATAATGAACACAAAACCTCTTTCCCAAAACCTTTTAAAAGCAAACCCAAAAATTATACCCAACTTGCAAATCACCTATGGGATCTATACAGTAACCATATAAAATACTCAATTGAATGGAAAATAGTAGAATCAGTAAAATCTAACACAAATTATACTAACATGTGCACTTTATGTAACCTAGAAAGACTCCATATAGCCCTAGCAGACAAAAGAAAAACCTTATACAAGAGAAACGAACTGATAACCCAATGCCCACATTACTTAAATGAATATTTTTAATTTATATCTCACATAGGTATCAATTTTATTAAGATATTTTATTATTTGTGCATGTATTATAACATTATTCCCATTCTCAGTCTTAAACTGTTAAAACTATGTTATTTTTATTTTTCTCTTTTTAAAGTCTGTTTATTAGTTAAATATATTTCATTAAGATATCAGATAAATTGTTCATACCTTATAATATACCCATTTCCAGTTGTAAATCATAATTACTTGAGAATTAGTATATATATATTTTTTTTTGAGTTGGATTATTAGTAGTTTATTCTCTCTTTGATTATCTCTCAACTAAATACATTTAATTTTTTATATTATTTTTTAAATTTAACATCTGAAATCTAACCCTCATTCTATTTTTCGCCTATCTAATATTTTTCACAAAAATCCATTTTATTCTTTGTCATTATAATACAACTGTGTTAACAACAACAACAACAACAACAACAACAACAATGCCTTCATAAAATTTTTTAATGTTTACTTCCTGGTTTTATTTTGAACATTATTACATTATTAATTTATTATTAGAACTGTGTGCTTAATAGTATGTATCTACTACTTCATAACTTCTAACTCTGTAAAAGTTTTTATCTTTTTAAATCCATTAGATATCAATACCCCACTGTATACTATGATTTAATTGTATTGTTTGTAGACTATAATTTGATAGTTTTTAAGTTAAAGGTTGTTTTGCATCAATTTAATTTTTAATTTATTTATTTTTTTTTGTATATAAACTTATCTCAAACCAATTTTTAATTATTTGTCATTTTTAACATTATTATTTTACTACAGATTAACAATTTGAAAATCCGCTCTGCGGTGAAACTGAGTAATTGTCTATTCTCAAAAACAATAAATTATTAAATTTACTATATATGTACTAGTTTTTACATTTTATTTTTACTTTTAATATGAAAACTACAATTTTTATAAATTTTCAAACAAGTATTCGTTTGTAACTCATAAATATAAATGACTGTATAAAAGCTTTCAAATAACCTGGTAAATTTTCATTTTTACGAGTTTTATAATTAGAATCGGTGTAAATTTTCTTCTCTTCATTTTTTTCGAAATATACTGCCTATTGGAAGTTGTTTTGCGTTTAAGTAAAAACTAATAGACAGATTTAAAAGTAAATCAGTTTGGCAATTATTCAGAGCTGCAAAGCTTTACAGAATTTTATCGTTTTATGAAAATTCATAACTAATATAAATTAAATAAAAGAAAACTGATACTGTATTTTATATACGGTTAGTTATGATTTTGTTATTATTCCTTATGTTTCGTTTATCGAGGAATCATAAAGTGCGAAAGTCGTATTACTTTTGTGTTAGTACTCAAAGTTTTTCTAAACTAAAAATTATTAAACCAAAAAAATTATTCTGAAGTAAACATTTTTTATTTTGTTAATGGCTCACCAGAAATCTGCAAACTTCGAGCCTGACTTTGTTACTTTTGCGTCCAATCATTCTTCCAACATACTTGCACGACTGCAGGCTGCTGCTACTTTGCTGCTGCGGAATATTTAAACCATCTTCAGGCCAAGCTAATTTGAAAACACCAGAAATTTCAGCACATTCCCCTTCAGACTCTTCTTCAACTTTGATGAACAAGCTCTGTTACATTTTTAGATTTTAACATTATTTAAACACAGTTCTTTAGTACTTAAATAAAGTCAAGTACGTATGTAATTGAATAAGTTCACGAAGAGTTATAACAGCTTTTTTAGTAACTTTTTAACATACATTCTGGTATAACTTACCCACTAGTAAAAGATAGCAAATTAAGTTGTAAAACAATTTAAAATAACCACTTTTTCTTAAAATATTTATTTAAATTTCTCAAAAAGTCAGTTACGTATGTTAATTTTTCTTTAAAAACTAAAAACAACATTATAACAAAAATAAGTAGTATTAACAAACGAATTTTACTTAGCTAATTTTAATAAGCAGCTGAAAAACTTATAAGCATAAATAACTTAAAAAAAAAATAATTTTTTCAATATTTAGAAAGACTGCTTGTAACAAATAAAAACTGTTAGTTAATTTTACTTGTAATTAAATAGTTACCTAACATGTATCTTAAATTTACTTTTGGAAGTGGTTCGTTAATTTTTCTGTAATGCGATAAAGTAACTTTAGAAGCTTCTACCAAATTGCTTGAAAGCAATTCCCCATTCTTAGTTATAACAGTCGCGCTCAACTTACAGCGTTTTATAGGCAAAATGCTACCATCTTTATCAAATTGCCCTGTGGAAAAATAGTTTATTTCTGTTCTTTAAAAGATTAAAGATATTAATACTTACCTGATTGCCTTGCGAGATATCGGATCGTACTTCTATCAAAGAAGTCTGGATCTTCAATGGTATAGTTTATTCTTCGCCATTTATTCCAGTAAGTACATACCTGCAATACCGCAGTTAAAGTATAAAACTGTAAGTTATGCAGTAAACTACAAAGTTAACTTACGACAAGGTCTCTGTTGCTGTAATCGAAAGTGATACGGTTACCTTTCACGTCAGTTCCATTCAAAAATCCTTGAGCTGACATCAAGTCGCTCGTTTTTACCGTAATAGCTTTTGTTGGAAGCGGTTCTTGATACATTGGATGATTTGGACCATCGACTCTGAATGCTAGGTACTGTTTAAAGTTTAGAGTTAGATTCTTGTTTGTAATTAAATAGTATTGTAAAATATAACACCTATTTGGTCTTCAAAAAGAAATTAAAAGCTTCAAAACACTTCTGCACATAGGTATAGTTATCGACTTTAAATCATAAACTTAAATTAAGAAATGTGAAGTTTTAAGTTTTTTAAACATTACTTCGGGTATTGATTGATTTTTTTTCTTGTAAAACTTTTCTATGTCGGCAGGAGCTGTATCGACGTTTCTTGAGATTATCTCGAAATGACGATTTCGGCGAGTTCTAAATCTAGTCTTAAGTATAAAATCCATCGGGTAGCGCAAGTGAATTTGTTCCTGGAAAAAAAGTTTAAAACTATCCATAAAAAAAAACTACTTCTTAAACCAAAAAAAACTTTTATGTTTTACTTTTTTAGGAATAGACGGAAAAACATAACCAAAAGTATGTTACCAAAACATAATTAAAAAATTCAATTAATTTAAATTTAATGAATCAGGTTAGTAATTAAAAATTTATATAACAATTTATTACTTACTTTTGCTAAGCAAACCACAGCAAGTGAACAAAAGAGTAAAAATAACTTCATGACACGTATTTTATTTAGATAAACCTAGAAGTATACTTACCGCTTAAACTAGGGGTGGGCAACGTACGGCCCGCGGGCCGGATCCGCCCCCCGGAGTCAAAACGACCGGCTCCCAAACCTTTATTAAATTTAAATGGAATCCGGCCCGCGGACAAAATTTATCCGGCCCGCAAGTTGATTATCCGGCCCGCTAGACAATTTCAAAATTTTTATGAAATTCTACAAGCCAATGTAAACATTACAAAGTTTGTACAAAACCTTTTTTAAATTATTTTCACAAAATAAACTTTAAGACTTTAACCTGTAAACGTTTTTAAAAATGGCTTTTAATTTTTGTAGTAATAAAGACACTCTTTTGTTATAGTACCTTGTTCTGTTTCAAGTCAGTTGAGTTAATTTTTCTCAAATTCCAAAAAAAATTGTTTGCTGAACTAACTTTGATGGTCTTACCTATCATAATGATTTTCATAAAAAATGACACGTAAAAAATTGATGTCTTTCCCAGATGTGTAGTAAGTTGTTCTTATAAATGTTAATAAAAGTAGTTTTTGATAACATTGACATCTACTTTAAGTAAAACTGCTCAAGTTTTCATTTTAGTAGAATATTCCAAGTTGAGATTACAGATTACACTCTTTTCTGCTATTGATATTTTAATTAATGAATTTTTGATTAGTTAAATGATTAAGTTTAATGATGACCAAGTGATGACAATATTTTAAAACAATATATTAACTTTAAGTATGATTTGTTTAGGAAATTTATTTGTGCAAGTTTGTAATAACAGTTTACAATCTAACAAAATTTTGAATGAAACTTTATAAGTTTTTTTTAAATTGAAAGATAGTAGTTTAATATAGTTACTATTGTATTCAATATATTGATAGTTTTGTATTTGGAACATTTTTGTGAGTTATTTCTTTAATTTTTCCTATCACTTTATTAAACTTTGTATCAAAGAACTTTCAGATTGATTAAATTGTTAGGTTCAGGATTCGTGCGCGTCAGGCTAAATCAGGCTAAGTCAGGCTAAATCAGTTTTTTTTTTTGAAAATTTGAGAATCTCAGTTTTTCTCAGTTCAAAAGATTCAAAATTTTTGATTAAAAAGAATTGAGATATCTTTTTAAGATCAAATTAAGATGTGAATTTATTTCTAATTAATGATTTACTTATAAAAGACAAAAACAGTCAGTATTTGTAAAAATAAATGCTTAAAACCTTTTGTTGAATCTCTAAGAATTTTTAAGAATCTTCATTATTTTGTTTTGAGAAGATTATATACGTCATAATTTTGAAAATTCATAAAAAAAATACAGTTTAAATATTAGAGTTTAGTTCAACAACTTAGCTGTTTGTTTGAATTTCAATACTCGTGTAAGAGTTTCATTTTAAATTTTAATAAAACACGACAATGCACGTCGTTTTGATAAAAATCTTCTGGTTATAATGTTTTTACTTAGTGCTTAATAAAATTGAACAATTTTGTTTAGTTATATATTTTAAATATTTACACTAGTGTTGGATAAAACACTTATTTTTAAACTTATCACTGAATTTCTATGTTAAGGGCATAGTGGGGGTAAACAACCTTTTTCACAATTTAGTCTTATTTTATTGAGTTGTAGCTAAGCTATAAATTAAATATTGCAGATTTTTAAAGCTCAAAACGTTTTTGAGATAAAGCTAGTTGAAGTCGGAGACTACAATAGTACTAGTTAGGACCCCTCAATATTTAAAATTACTTCTAAAGGGGATTTTCCTTACTTTGAAAAATGTGGGGCTAAATTGGTCCCAGTCAGGCTAAATGAAAAAAATTTTGAGCACGAACTTTGATAGTAGTGTTACTTAATTTCTGAATAATATTATTAATGTAGCCTCGAGCCAATATTTACCAAAATTAGATAATTTCGAATATTAAAATTTTTTAAATGTTTTAGTTTAAAGTCTTAGGCTCGAGTAACTTTTAGTAAGCAAATTATTGTTTTTATAAAACTAACTAGTATTATATCGGTCCAGAGTTGTAACAAATATAGAACTATGAGTACTTAATAAAAACAAACTTGAAATTTTATACTTCGAGAACCTTGGTAGTTAATAAATTTATTCAAAATTTTAAAACACCAGATCAACTAGCATCCGGCCGGGCCCAAGTCTTTGAAATTAGTTCTATTCGGATACGAACCTTGTCTAAAAATTAGTATTTAGTCGGATCCAGATAACATTTTTGAATAAAGATCCGGATCTAAAAAAGGATCCAACTGAATCCAGTAGATCACTTACTCGAAATGCTCCGGCCCGCTGAGGACTAATTTTGTTTAGATCCGGCCCGTCAATAATTTACGTTGCCCACCCCTAGCTTAAACTGTATGATATGTTAAAAATTCTAACGAAAACTAGTACAATTTATGTAAAGTAGTATAAATTTTCTTCAACAATATTAAAAATTACTTTTACTATAAACTATCTTTTAATATTGAAATTGAAGCCTTAAAAAAATCAAGATAACAAAATAAAACTAAATTTACAGAAAATTAAAACAGAAGAAAAAACTAATAATTAATGACAGTAATTGTGCATTTGAAATTTTATTTTCTATAAGGGCAATAAATAATGCAAATACTAGATCAAATAAATATTTTTAAACTTTATATTCTATAGTAAAGTTTATGTTTATACTTAATATTTTACTACTTAAAACTCAATACAATAAAAAAAATAATTAACGACAGTACAGCTTACTTAGTATAAACTAAGATTTATAAGCGTGTTATCAGTACTTTTTTATTCTGTAATTTTATTGCTTTTTTATCTGTTTATATATAGCCAAACAAGGAAACATTTATTTATAAACAATGATTCAAACACATAATAAAAACTTGTTGTGCAAGTAATAACTAAAGTAAACTAACAACAATAGCAATGGCTTATTATCTTTTTGTTTCAAAATAACTGATTAGATAAAACTTTACTTGTTTTTATACATAGCATAACAAACTTAAACACAGTATAACCACTTTTATAAATTTTAATTATTAAAAAACCTTTTTTTTTGTATCAAACAGTGTTACAAAAATTAAACAAATGATAGTACAATGTTTAGTCAAAAGGTTTTATAATCGCTACTTATGTACAAAAACTTAATTGCTCCTAACAGTTTAATACACATAAATTTGTATTAATAAAAAGTCCACTTATCAGCATAAAAATATACAAGTCGGTATTATTGAAACAATTTTTCTTGTAAACACAATATTTAAATTGTAGCCCCATATAACCTTCAAAAGGTCAAAAAAGTTCAACGTAATAGCAATTAATAAGTATAGCTTGTTTGAAATATTTGATAATTTAAATGAAATAAGAGTTTTCAAGCAGTGGTTAGAAATAATTATTAGCATACTTTGAATATTAAGATATTTTTTTGATACTCAAATTAGTTTTGTATTTTATATTATAGTTCTTAAATTATAAATAATTTTTAAAGTTTAGTCTGTTTAAAACAGAGAACTATATATATTCATAAGTTTTTTAACATAATAAAACTAAATTAAAAACTAAGTATTTTTTATATGAAGATATGTTTAATTATGTTAATAATTATTTTTTAGGTTTGTAAGTGTATTTTTCCTACAATATAGTAGAAATCTAAGACCTTTTTTAATAAAGTACGGTATGCATTTACATTTCAACAGACAAAATAAAAAAGTAAAAAACTAACTAATATACGTTTATCGAATAATAGTTACGATCAAGTTTTTTTTAAGGGCTTAAACATAATGTTTTAGTTTTTATACAAGCTAACTAAAGTCAAAAAAAATCTGTTTTTTGGTGAGAAATCTATCTAATAAATTGATGTTCATGTTCTGCTCTTAAATAATTTACTTTAAAAAACTTATATAAACGCTTATAGATAGATACTATATGATAAAAAACTTGTTGATATTTTTAGGAAACTCAAACTGTGACTTTTAAAGAAAATTTATTTCGTAATCTTTTTATTTAATATACTTTTTTTTTAGTAGTTTTCAATGTGTAAAAAATAAAATTATAATCTATTTAAAAGATTTTATCAACTTGTTTTACGTGTAATTGTTGGTGTTAAAAACAAAAAAAAAAACTATTTTAACATTAAATTTTAAATTTATTAAAGGTATGAATTTAAAAGACTAATTTTGTTTGAATTTTTATAAAAAATTATATTTTAAAACACAAAAAGCGTAAATAAAGTTTAGCGATTGTTCGAACACAGATTGATTAAAACTATACATAAGCAAAAGTTAGCTTTATATACTTAATAAGTTTAAGTTTGATGACGCCTTAATTTTTCAAAAACAAGATAAAGGATATGAAGTATTACGTATTTATATACATATTATAATATATTTCGCATAATTTGTTAAAAAGTAATGGTTTTTTAATAGGACTATTATTTTTCCTAATTTTTTGAAACAAACTATATTATATTATATTTACTAAAGACTTTGAAATTCTTAACATTGACTAGAAAGTTATAAATTCAACTAAACTTATCTCAAAAGTCAATAATGTTATAGAATATTTATGAGACTTGGCAAATAGAGATGAAAATACAAGTAAATTTATTTTTTAAAATAAGAAAACGAAATAACAGCAACTCAAATAACTATTTAAGTTATTGGAATATTGCTAATAACAAAGTTCAGTGGAGTTCTAAAAAAAAAACAAAAATACTTTAAAGTTGAATAAAATACTAAAAGTGGTAAAAAAAAACATAAATTTAAAAATATAAATCTAGTTTTAATTATTTTAAGAGTGAAACAGCGAGACAAAGTCCATGTTTTGTTTAAAACTCGCAGAAGAAAACTTTTACTAGTTTTTATGCGCGAAAATCAAAACATCACGAATTTCTCGTGATAGTTTTGTTTAAATGAAAAAAAGTTATCGATATCTGCGTTAGTAATTAAAAATAATTTAAATTGTCTCAAGTTTTATTTTATAAAAAAGTTTCGCTCGAGGAGCTCATTACTGCAATAAATGAGTTTTAATCAAAAAATCACAAATGACAGAATAAATAAAGATTTAGACTAGTGAAAAATAGAATGTAAAAAAATGTGAGTTATATTAGTGTAAGTATGTAAATGATCAAAAACATTTATACATATAAGTGTGTGTGTTTGAATGTAAGCGATTTTGTACACAATTGTTCGACATATCTTGCCTTTTGTTGAGCAAATGTTTTTAATCTTTAGTTGCTATTGCTAAACGCTCAAGTTGCAAATTTTGAAGAACTTCCTCGCACTACTTATTTTACTTTTGGCATGACGAAGAAAATTTTGTTTTACTTCTGACTTAGTTCCATAGTTTTAAAATATTGCTTGACAAAATTCTATACTGTGGTACTGTTCTTTTTACTAACTTGATTCAGAGTGAATTTCCAGTATATCTACTCATAAATTGTCCCCCCGTTAACTTATTTTAAATATTACTTTTACTACTATCATAAAAATTTCTGTTTACATTACACAAAACATTTTTATGAAATCTTGAGCTTGTAACGGACAGTTTTCTTTATTGTATTTACAAAAACTTAAACCTTGATAAATGTTTAACTTTTGTTTAAGGTTTAAGGTTATTTCGTTTTATTTCTAACTAGTTTATTATTAGTTGATTTTTCGTTATGATTTATCATAAACTATTTTCGTTATGATTTTATAAACTTAACATTTTAGAACCAAGCTTAGCTTTACTATTATTAAAACAGAATTCATTAGAAATTATAGTTTTATTATTTTTAGTAATATTTTAAGTAATACATATAGTTGTAAACTATTTATATTACTGTTTTTATAATAACTTTTTACATCTTTTTAAAGATTTTAATATAACTTGTTTGTGGTTTAATAAAAACATTGACGAAAGTCTACAGAGTCTAAGCTTGGACCTTCGTGTTCTATGGCTCGTAAGACAAGCTCAAGTTTAATATGAGGTTTGATTATACCAATGCGATTATCAGTCCACAAGTTTCGGTAGACTAAACCAGTTACGTCTTTATAAGGACTCACCAATCAGTCACAACTGAAATACCTGCAATCATCAATCTACAAATGTTTAGTCATGCTTTCACGTAGTTTAAATATGTTTGTGGTTTAATATTATAATATTTACTTAAAAAATCCATTGAAGATTTAATTACAGACTTTATGTTATTCAAACAGCTTTTAAGTGTTTTAAATATTTTTCTGTCAATTTACGATGCAAATTAATAACTAAAAAAATATTGATAAAAGTTTACATGGTCAGTATTGGCAGTAATGAGTTTTAAAAAGGGTGCTTAGTGCTTAACATTTTTAAATTGAAACTACTACCTAATTTACTAATAGTATTTATACTTAATTATAAAGTTTTTGTTTTTATAATTTGTTGTTATAAAGCTAGCTTTAGTTAGAGTCTATAAAAAAATGGTTAACAGCTCAATAAATAAATTAACTAGTTGCAAGCAAAGTGCTAAGTTACTTCACTTTTATGAGTTATGTGACATTGGTACAGAATTTCACTACAAATTTGTATTTTAGTATTTTTTAATAAGAAAGAAACCAATGTGGCTACAGCCAACGTAATTTTTTTTAATGCCTGCTGTAATTTTTGTGTTAGTTTATATTATTTTTAGTTGATAACCGTACTATCAATTGTAATTTAAGCACTTAAACTGTTATTCTTCTTAAGTTAATTGTTAAACACTTAAATTAATGTCAATAATCGTTGGGTTTATTCCAAGTTAATTTCTTATTAATATAAATTTGGGAACTGTTTTAAAACTTTCTAAAACTATATTTATAACTTGAGACTAAAAATTTCGAGGATTATAAGAAGGATAACTTATAACAATAATAAGACATTTTATTTTTCGTATGACATATACTTGAATTTCTTATTGTTTAAACAACTTATTACCGTTGGGACTTTCCCTACTTGTTCTAAAAAATTCAAATTGTTACTACAACTGAAATGCAATATTAGTTTCATTACTATTTAAAAATGAAAAACTCAATCAATTCATTTTATAACAATATACATGAATTTATATATTATAACACTTGAAAATATTTTTTTTGTAATTTAGTAACCAATCATGCATAATTTAATGTTTTTCCTTAATATACTGATGCAGTCCTTATTTGTGTGACCTGATGACATGGAAAGAACAATGGGTTGGTGTAGAGAAAGAACTATTGGTCATTAAGTGTAAAGATCCTAATGATGGCTTTAAAAATTTGCTTAATTAAACCTTGCAAGATTAAAACCCAGTGCTTGACAGATAAAAATAAATCAGTAACATGTAGTCTTAACAAATATAGACAAACTCTGTTTAATCTTTACTTTCCAAATATTTGAGACTTCAAAGTTCAAGGATTTGAATATAAAACTTTACTACATAGTGTACTTTGTAGCAGTGGCATCACTAAATTACATAATATAGTTGCAGATCAAATAGCTAGTTTACCTTAAATTTAGTTATCTTGCATACTTGAATGTATCTTTTTTTTTGGAAATTTCAAAAAAACTTATTAAAATGTGAAATAGAATAAGATTTTAATAAATATTTTATATATATTTGTTCTCTGTTTTAAGGTAGTGCTTTTGCTATGAATTGGCTTAAAATTAAAAATAATCTTTTAAGTTTGAATTCAAAACAGTAACCTGCCAACTAAGTACACACTTTGAAGTAACCAACCGGTAGTGGGTACCTAGGAATTCTTGATCTGTAATTACCTACATTAAGACTAAAACATATTATAAGCTACTTTAAAGTTTACCATTGACTATTTAAGTAAAATCTCCTAAAATTTTGTCTTTCCTATACTTTTAAAACTTACATAGTACATATAAATAATACTTATTTTTAATAAATAAAGACTAATCATAATATTGATTATGCTTTTATTAAATTTGTATATCATTAAAGCTAGTTTGGATTATAAAATTTTACTCCTGCTTACTTATTTTTTAGAATTTTTAGAGTTTAAACCAATTGTTTTCAAAGAAAACACAACGACAAAGAATAAAATGGTGTTGTGCTTATAGTAGACTGTTGTTTCCATAGTCAATTCAGTAGACTACTGCTTAAGTACGCAAATTGAACCCAGCCAAAAAGTGCGTACTTAGCATGGGTAGTGCGTACTTTTTGACGACATAGTATAATATGAAATTTAGTTGTTTTTTTTTTCTTTCTTACAACTAGCACCAAATAATTAAACCAAATAAACAAGTCTTTTTATTTTAAATAACATTTAATACATAATTCTAATCTGCAAAATTTTTTAATAGATTTAAAAATGATTTATTTTTTCAGAAAATATTGAGAAAGATTGAGAAAGTAATACATTTATTATAATTTTCTATTAGCTAAAAAGTGTTAGATTTTATCCATTTGAAAAAAAAACGTTTCAGGACTGTTTGTGTAAGATAGTTTGTATCAGTAGAAACATTTATAGTATAAGTGTACAATGATAAGATGCTCATTAATTTTTTTTAACTTTAGTTTTTCGTTGTTGTTGTTTCTTTTTATATGTTTATTTTGACTTTATAAGATTTGTATTTAGTTTTTGTGGTTAACTAGTTTTATATTAGTCACATTAAAATTAAAAAAAGTTGCACCACCAAAGCCAACATATGTCTCCCGTGATAATATGAGGGAGTTTCTTAGGGTTTTCAATGCTGAAATGAGAATGGATTCTCGCAAAAAATCTGTGAAAGCAATTATTAAGATTATTTGTTTATTTAAATTTGATATAAATATATAAAAAATTTATAAAAAATATAAAATAAATTTAGAATTTTAGAATTGATTAAAAAAATTTAGAATTTTCTTTTGTCATTCTGGATAAGTGCGTACTTAAGGCGTGGTGCGTACCAAAAAAATGCGTACTTAAGCGGTAGTCTACTGTATTGGCAGTGATTAATTTAAGAATGACAGCTTGACAATTATGTTAATTTTATAAGTCTACTTTTTCATAACTATTACCACAATCTCAGGTCACTTAAACAAACCAGGATAATATTAGTTAGCTTTAAATTTTTGTTTTAACTAAAAGGTATGTAGATTTTAAATTGCACAGTATGTTGTTTCATTAAATGAATAAACTCTAATATGTTTGTTTGAAGTATTACTTTGATATACAGTTCATAATTTATTTTTTGGTACCTTTTGTTTTACTTAATTAAAAAATTTATTCAGTAGAGTTTATTTAAATATCTTTTGTATTATTATTTTATTCAGTACTGCACTCTAACTATCCTCTAAACATAAGTGAATCTGATATTAAAGTCTTATGCTATAGTTTTTACATTTAATTTTTTCAATGAAAATAAATGACGAAGAAAGAAAAATGATATCAACTAATAAACTGCTAACAAAAGTAATACAAACATAAAAAAGAACAGTAGGTTAAGTTTGAACAACTAAACAATTAAGTGCTAAAATTTTCGGTCTCAGGACCTGGTGTACAAAATAAAATCTTTTGGTTGTCAAGTCGTACACCAGGGATAAAGTTTTATGTCCAGGAAACTTATTTATTCATTAACCCTTAAAAATTTGTGAAAGCAGAAAAATAAAGGAAGAGTTTTGTGCGCACTAGATTGTTAAGCAAGTAATTTTTTTTAAAAACAAACATAAAATGATAACCAGATTAAGTATAGTTTTAAAGTATTCAAAAATAACATTAAAAACTGTTTGGTCATTATAACTGCATACCTGGAAAATCTAAAATCTTCTAATTTTGGCAAATTAATATATTGAACAACTTTGATATGAAATGAAGTTTAGATTTATTAATAAATAACTATTATAAAAATAGATAAATAATGTATTATTGTTTTACTTTTTTTAAACACATTTAAAGTAGCATTATAAAAATTTTTCACTCATCTTATACCATTAAATGATTTTTTTGGACAAAAACACAATTTAGTACTAAAAATAAATGCAAGAAATTTTGTATTTGGAAAAGTTGAAAAGAATGATAAAGTCTTAAAGATAAAACTAGAAGCAATCCTGAAAAATTCATATAAAAGTATGTACTATAAAATCAGGACCTTCTACCAAATATAATGAGTTTAAAAATTTTAAACTGTTATTTTGTTTTGAACACCAGATTTATTTTGAAGTTTTAGTTTAAAACTTTACATTGTTTTGATTTTTTTGTAATACTACAAAGCCAGAAGGGGGTCAAGTTATTTTTTATCAAAAAGCAATGTTGGCTCTTTTATGAAAGTTTTAGTACAAATTATAAGTATGTTTTGTAAAATAAGTTATTAGCTTTTGATATATAGTCATTTTTGTAAAAACGTTTCAATACAGTTGCAATAACAGTAATTTTTTATTGACAGTTTTGTTTGAAACTGTTTTTTTAGCTGAAGATCTAATTTTTTTTAAGTGATATTTCTTAAAAAATAAATTATTATCATTGTTATTATACTGTTTATTTTGCAATGCTGTACTCAGTGACTTAGACACTGTGAAAACCTGAACCACTTAAACAGCACACACAGTTAGAGAAAGAAAAATAAAATTCATTTATATTCAGCAAAAAAACATAAACAAAACATTAAGCGAAGTTAAAATTATAAAGTACTCATTAATAAGTTTAAACTTATTTGCTTGATAATAAAAGGCAATAATTTAGTACATACAAAACATTTGTACGAAATTCATAAAAGTAAATTAATAGTCTTTTAGAGAGAGGCGTAGGAAAATAAAACTAATTAATATTACAAATAGAAAATTAAAAAATCACTAGTTAATCTAAATGTGATAAATACTATAAAAAGTTTATTTATTTTTCTGTATTGTTTTTATGAAAAGTTACTGAATTTTACTGATATTTATACTATCTTAATTAAATCTCTTTAGTTTTAAGCAAAAGTGTTCCACCCTCTCACACGATGCCATATCCTGTGGTAACTTGTTACACATAGTCTTTGTGTATTGAATTAAATCTAAGGACGAACGTTTATTTTAATTAGTTTAGTCAAAATTAAATTTGTTTTTAAACTTTTTAATATTTGATAAGATGAAATTTGTGCAAAATTGTATAATAATTTATGTGTTCTTTTCATTTCAAATTTTCAGAGGTATATATATTCCTAGATCCTTAAAAACCTTAAATGTTGGTATCTTAGTGTTATTAATTAAAAGTCTATTGAGTCAGACGATTTATTTTTCTTATTTGTTAGAATATTACATTATTAGGATTTAAATCAAGTTTTCTTGCTTCTAGCCATTTCTAGATATTATCTAGAGTAGATTGTAAAAAAATATTTAAATCACTAAAAATTTCCGTATCATCTGCAAATAAACTCATATCACTTTTAATATCAAAGTTTTAACTAATATTGTTAGCACAAATTAAAAAAAGAAGGGATCAATTATACCACCTTGTGGTGCTCCACTGTATATCTATAAAGGGTCTCACAGCATATTATTAATGACCACTCTTTGTGATCTCCCAATTAAAAAAATATTGAACCACTTTACTAAGTATTTATGTAGTCCATACTGACTCAATATTTTTAATAATCTTTTGTGTGACACTGAATCGAAAGCTTTTTTAATATCAGAGTAAACTAATTTAACACATTTGTTTTTGAGACGAAGAACTATCCATGAATGTAAGCATGTTAATAGTTGAATATTTGAAAAACGGTTAGGGACAAAACCAAATTTTTTATCAGGTAGTAGATTATATTTAAAAAATTATTTAGAATTTTAATAGATATACAAAATTTCAAGAAAACCCACTAGTTAAAGATATTGGCCTATTGTTTAACGCTTTGTGTTTGTTACCTTTCTTATAAATTTTATATTATTATATATATAAAATAATTAAATTAAATTATTTTAATTTTAAAGATATTAACGTATAGTTTTTACAAGTATAATAACAGAATAGTATCTGCAGTACTTATTATCTTTAAAAAATAAAGATAGCTAGACAGATAGAGCTGATAAAAGTTACAACTTGATATATTATTTATTTCAAAACCATATTTCCATATTTCAGAAAAGTTTGCTTTTAAACTACGCGACCTACACAAGGCTGCCAACCCCTGCTTTAAACATATTCCTGCTCTGCTTTTGTATTAATTATGATTTGTAAAAATAGTCTTCAGAAGTATAAGATAAATACAGACTTGTGGGTAATCTTAGGATTTTTAAAATTTAATTTCAAAAATGTTGAATTTTTAGCTTAAAAAGAAAAAATTTGATTAATTTTTTTGTGATTTTTTATTAATAGAAACATGTCCATGAATCAGTAGTTTCCAAAATAAGAGGTGATATTTCCCCTCTTTCCTAAAAAAATTACTGGTCTAAACATAATCTAAAAAGCATTTGTAAGGTTTTCTTCAAAAGTTAATGATCTTATTGAATATTTAAACTATTATTTAAGATCTTATTTTATATCTTAAAAATATAAAAACTTGATAAAAATAATCTCATTAAAAACTGTGTTTTAAATTGTTATCTTGTGTAGCCAGTTTAAGTTAGTATTTTCTGTTAGTATTTTGCTCTACTAAGTAGGTTTTTGCTTACTTTTATATATATATTTTTTAAAGTAAAATACCTAGCTTAAAAAGTCTAATTGGTACATAAAACAGTAGGCTCAATTCAAAAAATCTTTTTATTTCAAAAAACATTATTTTTATACAAACCTTTATTATACTTATATTGCAATTCTTAAAAACAACAGGTTTGTTTTAAAGCATTTGAGAAATCGTAAAATCTATATCAAATTCTTTTAGAGAAAAAAATTGTACTCTTGAATTCATAATTATTACTTATAATATGTATGTATATGTGTGTTCACGATCTAATAAGATGTGTTCTACTTAAAGTCAAAAAGAGGAGTTCAACAATTTTTACTAAAAACTTGTTTGCTCATAAATGAAACCTTAAAATTATAAGTCAGTTTTCAGTGAACATAAAAATTTCAAATAAGTTTTAAGATATGGTCAATTTTGTAAAATGTTTCCAATACAACCCTATGATTGCATTTTTTTATTCAAAATTTTCATGAAAATTTAAAGACTAACTAGAAATCTATCTTCATTTTTATTTTTTTGTGCTAGAGAACTCAATTTTTCTTTGCAATATCATTAAAAGTTTTAATGAACATTTTTTATAAATTAAAACTCAGTTTTATGGCAAAAAATAAAAAGTGTATTTTTTTTGTATTTTTGAAAACTCTATTTAGTTAATTTTTGTTTATTTGTATTATTGAAGTTCAATTATCAATTAAATTAGCCTGATTGAAACTATGACAATTCACATAATAACTTTATTAAAGTTTTTATAGCTATATTTCACTATTTTTGTTAGTTTGCATAACTCAGGATATTTTTTTTTCAAAGAGTGGCAAACAAAAACAAAGTTTAAACTGTAATATAAGTTTTATTTGTTAGTTTCAAGGTAATACTTCTTGCATTGAATCCTTCAACAGTTTTCATATAACTATCTAGTATATTTGTTGTGTATGGAAATTTATATATGCAATATAATATTTTTAAATGTGAGCATGTTTTAAAATGTTTAAGTTATTAGAATAATTTCAATTTTTTTGATAATGGTTAGTTTTACAACTGATATGGTATATTTAAAGTAGAGTTTTGGTATTTTTAATTGTTTCATTTAGTAAAGTATTAAGAACTTTATTTTTATATAGTATTAATAGTATGGTATTAATAAATACCAAGATAAATGAAAGATAAGTACTCTATACTTCATCAAAGATAAAAACTCTACTTTAGCATCAACAATACCAAACTTGAATGACTTCAGCCATTTAAGTCTCTAATATACTAACTCTGTACTGTTAATACAATTGATTGATTCCAGGTAAGAATTACAAACCTCATCGTATCCCTGTTATAATTTTCTGTGTGAACAGGGTTACCACAAAACCTGGAATTTCACAATTTAGACTAAAAAACGTAAAATTTGGGACTTTTTAAAATAAAACTGGAAAAACCTGGAATTCTAAACAATTTTTACACGTTAAGTAATAAAATTTTGATTTGACAAGGAAAATCCATCATATAGATAAATTTTTTGTCATCACCAAAATTTTATTTTATTAATAAACACATTTAAAATAGCATTACAGTATCTTTTAAATGTTCTTATACTACACAGTTTTTAACCTTAAACTTAACTTTGAACATTATTTTTTGGTGCATAACTTATTTAACAAATAAAACAAAACACATTTCATTTTTTTCTTGAATTTATTTGAGTACTTTCGAAGTAAGTCTTGTCAAAAGTTGTACTATACTTAATTGAACTAAGTAGAAATTGATATAAAACTATACTGTAGCTTAAAGTTTTAGAAAATAAAATGAAGTTATGATAATAAAAAAATCAACATTAAATAAATGCTTATACTAAAGAACTTTGCTGTACTAATAAAACTTGTTAGACTAAAATCAAATTAAAATAAACCAGCAATAAAAAATAAAATAACACTTTAAAAAAAAAAATTTACGAGAAAACTATTACTTAAAAATTACTTAATAAGAGGATTTAAAAAGTCTAGTTTGGTATACAAACTTTTTTTGCTTACATAAACTGGGCCTTAAAGATTAAATGTATAAGGCTTTTAGAATATGTAGCTGAAAAGAGTTCTCCGCTCTCACTAAAACTGAAAAGTTCTTGTAATACTGTGTTTTGTTTTACTTAAAAAATATTAACTTTAAAATAAAAATAGACCCAAAAATGTGTACTTTTAAAAACCTGGAATAAATTCAGAAAACCTGGAAAAAAAATCTCAATTACCAGTGGCAACCCTGTCTGAAGCATTGTCTGTCGCAAGGTTAATAGTTAGTATCTCTTTTGCTGGCTGCATACCTTGGTGTTTCTGTGTGGCACAACAGCTCTCTTGTAGGTATTGCTGTGTTGTGCAAGAGCTGTCTTGCAGCTGTGTGCAGATCTTGTCTTCTATTAAAACTAATTATTCCCTGAACTTTTTTGAGTTTTCTCTTTTCTGTTCAGTTTGGTTTCTTATTGCCTGTTTTTTGTATTGCCTTCTGGGCCACCTCAGAAATTTAGGAGCCATAAGCTGCAAAGGGGTGGGGTGAGTAGCAAAAGAGGCCAATTTAAAAGTTACAAAGTAATGATCTATTAGTAGAACAAAATACTGCAAAAAGAAATATAACTAATAGACACAAATAAATTCTATAAACTAGAAATGTTCTTATAAATAGTCTTTTTTTAGTGTCATGAACAGAATTCTAAACGTGATTTGTTTATTTACCTAGAATTGTTTAGGATTTTATTAATTGACTTTATATACAATCCTCTAGCTTCTCCTCGGTCATTTAAGAAACAACAAATTTTTCTATTAAGTTACAATTAAGTATGCATAGTTTTTCTGTAATTTAGAACAAATATTATAAAGTGTATTTGATAAAAAATTGAGGATGTACAAAGAAAACAATCACTTTTTTACTAATGTTGTTTTTTTGCTAAGTCAATAGTTTTTATAACCTCTTATATTTTAAAATTGTAGTTTTAAATTATTTATATAATTTTTTTACTATGTCAGTTACATTTTTGTATGTGAAATAGTTAATGCATTTTTTTATATTTGATATTTTTTAAGAAAATTGGAATTGAAAAAAATAAAGTACTTAAACTTTGTAATAATAGATTTAATATGTTTTTTATTTTATTATTAAACAGATTGATAGGTTATTTTATAAGAAAATAGTGTAACATTTATTGAAAAAAAAATGGTTTAAATGACTAGTTTATATCTTAGTGTTAATAGTTTACAGCTTAAGACTTTTGTAGTATGAGTAAAAACAAAAGTATTTCAGTAAACTCTTCTATTGAAACACAAGACTCATCATCTTTAGCGTTATCTAATATAGCAGTAGACTCTAGTTTGAGCTTAAGCAACGATGACTTGATGCAGTCGGGAAGAACTGATAAGTTTATGAGTTACCTTGACAATGGTACTAAGTTGAATAAAAAGACTAACACAATAGAAATGAAGCAGTTACAGCATGATTTGCAGCTGCTGCAAATTGAACTTTCCCAGAAATCACTTGTTATTGACAACTTGAAAAATGAGCACATGAATCAACTAGATGACATAGAAGAAAAGCTACATGATGCTTTGTTTAAAAAACAGAGACTTCAGGCACAACTTGACAATGCGCTTTCTTTGCATAAAGCAGAAATTAGTGGTATACAAGAAAAAACAAAAAATGACTTGAAAGTTATTTTAGAACGGCAAGAACAGCTTGAAAAAACAAATAAAGTTCTTCATGAGCAAGTTACAAACTCACAAGCTCAAATAGAATCTGCAGACTTAATAACTAAACAAAAATACATAGACTTAAAAGCAAATTCAGTAGACACATTGTCTATTGGTCAGTTTTTTTCGCTCAAGTTATATGAATGTATGGAGTCTGTACTATTAGAACGTAAAAATCAGATGGAAATGAGAGATAAACTGTCATCAGACGTTGTTAAGCTTAGCAACAGCTTGCATGAAACTGAACATAAACTAATTAATGAGAGAAGAGAACGCACAAGACTTGAAAATCTGAGCAGATCTCAAGAGTTAGAGCTTAAAGAACTTAGAAAGCAATTAGAATCTAATATAGGCAAAGTACAACGCTTTGACATAGTTTTAGCTGAGCGTAACAAATTTGAAGAGGACTGTAGCACTCTTGCTCAAGCAAAAATATGCTTAGATGCTGAGATGCTAGGAAACAGAAAAGAAAATGCCCAAATTACAAATGACCTTCAAGTACTTCAACAGGAAGTCAATTTGCTCAAGCAAGACAAAGACTACCTGAGCAGAAACCTCACTGAAACGCAGGTAAGGCTACAAACTGCCGAAGACAAGTTGCAAAGAGCAAATCATCAGATGGAGTCAGTTAAAAGCAGCAGAGAAGAATTGTATGAGAAGTATGCCTCATCTAGAGAAGAAGCAAGGTCTATTTATGAACAGAGGCTGCAAGATGAGATTGGCAGACTGAGAGTTCAAACAGAAAGGGAGCTTGACAAAGTTAGAGTTGACAGCAAAGAAGCTTATGAAAGGGAAAACAGAACATTGCGAGAAGCTAGAGATGCTGCTGTTTTTGATAAAGATCACATGACAAAACAAAAAAATGATGCAGAAAAACGTTGTGAGACGTTGTCAAACGAGATTAGAATCTTAGAGGCAAATTTAGATTCAAGAGTATCAGAACTTCAAAGCACTGCACACGTGAAGACGTTCGAATTAGACAGACTTCATCTTGTACATGATGAAACACGCAAGAACTTGGAAAGGGCACAGATGGACAATGAAATGAAAACTAGAAAACTGGAGCTAGTCACTGCTGATTTTGGAGAACTGCAGCAAAAATCTTCTTTACTAGAAAATAACCTTCAAAGTGAAGTCAATGAACTTAAAAATAAGCTCAAGGTTTGTTTTAAACATATAATAACTAAAAGTATACATAAAAAATATTGTTTTAAATTTTTTTAAGATTTACCTTATTTATATTTTTAACACAAATTTTGAATAGTTATATAATATTTTTATATAATATTTTTTATAATCAACTTCAATAGTTGTATTTTTTAAATTTGTAGACATTTTTCTTAAAATTATAGCAGGATTACCACACACTTGGCTCAGGATAGCTCATACTAGTTTGAAATTGTGAAAAGTTCAGGCCAACTCGGGATAGTTTTGATGTTTTCTAAAAATCCTAGACTAACTTTAATTTCTTAAAATATTTTTTCCTGAAAGTTTTGTTTGTATTTAAATCCTTCATAATTATTCTTGTATTTTTAGGTATTCAAGCTTGATTAATAATAACTATTTACAAATTTTGGCTCATATGATTTTTTATTTTAACAACTTATAAACTCAGGCTAGCTTGATGTAACTCAGGCAATTTTGTTTCACTGAGGCTGATTTTTTCCCTCAAAAAGTGGCAACCCTATTTAAATCAAAAATAAATAGAGAACTTTTAGTACATAAAATAAAACATATTTAGAGAATATTGTAATGAGTTTATTGCAAAAAAAGCATATTTTTTATGTTTCATGTAGTCAATATTCAGCTATTTGTATATAAAATTAACACTCTAAGCATACAGTATTGTATATACAGTTTTGTAATACACACTTTTTGTCTAACAAGAAACGCCGGTTTTTATCAGGGTGGCCAGTCAACCTCGAATCCTGGAAAAACATGAGATTTAACAATTTAGGCTAAAAAATGCAAAACACCTGGGATTTGGGAAATTCGAAAAAAACCTGAAGTTAAAAAAAATAACTACATTTAAGTAGTAAAATTTTGACTTCGCACAAAAATCTTTCATATGAACAAAAATATGATAATTATTTGTCATAATCAGAATTTTTTAATATAAAAAACCACATTTAAAGTAGCTATACAGTATCTTTTCAGTGTTTGTTTACTATTCAAACTTGAAAAAAATAGAGCCAAAAACCTGGAAGAAATTTAGAAAACCTGGAAAAATTTACTAAAAAACAAGTGGCTACCCTGTTTTTATACATGTTTAAAAGATTAGTTTAGATTTATAGCATAAACGCATAAATTATTACTAGTAAATAAGTCTTTTGAAATGAAACAAAACCAACAGTGCAAATTTGATATAAAAGAAATTTTAAAGTCAGTAATACCATAGCTTTATTTGTTTTTTTAAGTTAATCAATTAAATTACAATAGTTAAAATTTAACACATTTTTATACTCGTTTTTGATTTAAAGTTATATTATTTAAAACATGTATGTATTTATTGTAATAACCTTTAAGCATCTTAAGTTTCTATTTATTTACTTATGCATAAAAAGTCGTGTTTGCTTAATTTTCGCAACTGTTATCAAATTATATGACACATATCTTAACATTATAATTTAGCTCAGATCTACACAGTAGTAATTAATAAGTGTGTATAGAAAAAATTCCTACTAAACTTTAATAAAAATTCAAGGAAGTATTTATTGTTATTTTTTTATAAAAACTATCAGTGTTATTTAGAAAATATACAAATAGAGCTCGTGCAAAAAAAAGTTTTGTTTCCACTCTAAAATATACTTCTTAACAATCTTTGTTTGACTTATAATTAATAAGTGTTGAAAAGTTCACTTTAAGGCATTAATTTTGTAGGTAATTTTACATGTAGTGTATCATTTTTCTTGTCAAATACTGCAATAAACAAAAAAAACAGTTTAAAATTCTTTTGTTAAGTACAGAGTTGCCAAAAAATCTGGAGTCCTGGAAAAACCTGGAATTTGAGAAATTTTAAAAAAACTTGGAATTTTGAACAAAAATCACTAAAAAACCTGGAATTTCGAACAAAAATCACTAAAATATCTATTAAAACAATTTTTACATGTTAAGTAGTAAAATTTTATTTTAATACAAAAAATCTATCATTTAGATTAAAAAAAGTTGTTATCATATTTTTTTTTTATTGTAAAACACATTTAAAGTAGCATTACAGTATTTTTTTAATGTTGTTATCCTACTTAGCACAATTTTTAACCTTAAACTTGGCTTAAAATTAATAATAGACCTAAAAACTTGTGCTTTAAAAACCTGGAGGAACTTAGAAAACAAGAAGAAATTTCTCAAAAAAATTTGGCAACCCTGTAAGTATCACATAAATAACAGCTACACTTATATGATGGCTATAAAGTTACCTACTCCTATTGTTTTTAGCTTAACAAATTTGTTATCAATGCTGAAATAAGTAATTAAACCATAAGGTTTTTTTCAAACTTTTAAGTTTTAACTATATCATTTTGAAATACTTTGTAGACCTAATCTTTTAATAAATCTTAAATGCTGTAAAGATATTATATTACTTAATTTATAACTGCCTTAATAAGAAATGTACCTCTTAGTCTGTTACAATGATGTTTTTTATTCTCTTCCGACTGACATCTATTGAAAATGAAACTTTTTTTATCAGTACTTTATGTTGCAGGTTTATGAGAGTCTGGAGAAGGAGATGGACGACATCGTCATGCAGGCGGCAGAGCAGGAAGAAGGGGCAGACTGCAGGATGGACGAGGCGGAAAGAGTCCTCTTCTCCTACGGATACGGAGCAAACGTCCCTGTGACCGCCAAGCGCAGGATGAAGCAGAGCGTGCAGTTGGCAAGGAGGATCCTCAACCTGGAGAAGATCAACTCTTCACACTGTAAGGAGAAAGAAGCACTGAAGGAGGAAATAAGGGAGATGCGAAAGAAGCTGGATGCCAAGGAAAAATTGCTCCTTGAGGCAAACCAACCAATGAGCTACATGCTGGAGGGCATGAAGCGACGTGACGATGATATTGGAAGGCTGCAGGAGGAAGCAGAAAAAATGGGGAAGAAGATGGTCAAGCTGGAAAAGGAGAATGGGCACTTGATTGATGCAAAAAGGCAGCTGTCTTTGGACTTGGACAAGCTACTGTCGCACAGAGAAGAGCTGGAAATTATCAAGGGAGTTTTAATGAAAATGTCGAAAGGCGCTGAGTTGACGGCTGACAACAGAAAACTCGGGAGAAGTTTGCCACAAGTCAATTCCAGAGGGGAAATCAACGAAGGCAAATTGAACGACCCTTCACCGGTGGTATTCACAAGGGATGAGCCAACCCCTCTTAATAAGCACAAGTACAATAAGTTCAAAACACTCCATCAATCGTAATTATCGCTTAAAACAAGTTAAAAATTTTTATAAACGTTTTTAGCTGTTTTTAATCTAAAGTAAGTAGTATTGTTTAACTTCAAGACTTTTAGCAATCAATAAAAAAGTGATTTATTTTGCTGCTCAACCTTAATTGTTTTTATTTTTTGAGTACTGACTTTGTCTTGATCGAAAATTCATTTTATTTTTGCTATATTAGAAGCACTTGAACTGTTTTATTATATACGTGTTTATTGATTATTACTAAGTAAACCACTGTGATTCACATTTTTATATGTATTTATTTAAGAATACTCAAATTTGTTTATTTGTTTTGTATATTATGCTTAAAAAAACCCATATTTATTTAAAAACAATTTAAGAAATTATTATCACCTACTTATAAAGTAAGTATTTTTATGTTTTTAGAAAAAAATATTTACAACTAAATAAAAAAATCAGATAGTATTTTTTTAATAAACAGCTAATGTAAAGCTTTTCAAATGTGTTGAATCTGTTTCAAATTGTTAAAAGTTAAGCAACCAAAACTACACTAACAAAAACACATATATAACCAAAAAGATAATATTCGTTTAATCTGTTTGAGTCTTATTTAAAATGTAATCAAATTGAAATAGTTATTAAAATTTTGATTTGAAAAAAGAACATCACGCTTGAAAATATAATAAAATTTGATTTAAACTGTTTATTTTTTTTTTAAACAAAAGGTTTTGCAGTATTCATTTCATTTAGTTTTATTTCTAATTAATAAAAACTATTTTGCTTTGTTTAAACTGTTATGTAATTTACTTAACTGAATAACTTTTAGAAGTTTATAAAATTTTAGAATATATACAGTTTACGAAATTAACTGATAAAAATTTTAAATTGCCCGTTATAAATGTTGATAAGTTTATGAACAGATTTAATGCAACTAAAATAAATTTTCATTTAAGTCTAAATTTTACAAACTTTATAGCTTACTTTTTATATACAGTTTGTTTCATAATTTAATATAAAATATGGGCTTATTTTACTGTTATTTACATTAGTTGTCACAGAACTATTATTATATTTGTATAAGCTAATTACACTTAAGCATAAGTTTTAACATTGATAGAAAAAAAACTTTCTGAATCAAAAAAGTCCTGTTTTAAATTTCAAAAACAGATTTATTTTTGGCAACATACTTCTAATATTAGTAACATTTATCTGAATGGTTCTGAAAACTATAACATTAGAAGCTATTCTAAATACTCATTTTAATAAAGATAAACTAAACACTTATTTTTTGTATGAAATCTAAAACTTTATTATGCTAATTTTACTGTAATCAGTTTTTAAAAAGTTATTGTTTTTTTATTACTATTAACTTGTTTATGCTAAAGATCGTTTTTGTTTACACCTAAAAACCTGATAAAACATCGTAAAAAGCATAGCCTATTATAATTAGTTTGTAAAAACATTTTTATAATTTAAAAACTAACTGTAGTTTAGCATCAAGTTTTACAAAAAAGCTGATGCTTCTTTTGTATAGAAATTAATTATACTTTAATAAAAAAATGTATTCTAGATCGATCTATATGGAACTGCATTACCAACTTTATTATTTGATAAAAAGGCGTAAATAGTAAATTAATTATCGTATAAAAGTTTATCAATGTTTTACAAAACTTAATTATAATTATGATATTTATACTACTAATAAATTTTATTTAATGTGCTTGTCTTAAATACTAGCTTAACTCTTCATGATTTTTGCTTTTTTTACATTTTTTAAGGTTAAAGTAGTATGATCTTATAGAATTTATTACCTTTATTTTTTTTTTCTAAAATCTTATTTTTAATTTACAAAATATACTAGAATTAACCATGTCATTCGTTTGACACAAACCTACATTAAGAAAACTCCGTAGAACTGTATAATTAGTTTAGCATCGAGAAACAAAGCTAGTTATAAACTAATTAAGTTCTTGTTTAATTGTTGCATATTTTATAATAAATTATTTCGGATAGACCTTTTCTAAGGCCACTTGTCCATCCAAGAAACTTATATGAGCTTAAATAAATTTATGTAATCTTATTTTTTGTAAAAATATAGAAATAATATTTCCAATTAAAACTTTTGTGTACACCATAAGCATGATGCGGAAGTGAAACAAGGGAAGCGGCACTAGTTACCGTAAGTTTAATTGTGTTTTATATTTAAACTAAAAGTTACTTTAAAATTTCATTTTAATGTTTTTTAAGTATCAAACATATTAACATTCAACCAATATACATATATATGTATTTCGTGCTTTATTTTGTCCTTAGTTTTGTACTAGTCATTATAAATGTTTTCTTGTATTAATCAAAATTATTTTGTTACTTAGTATAATAAATTACCATTAAAAGATAACCAGAACATCTTGTTACTAATTCTAAAAATTATTTTATCTTAAAAACATAGGTTTTGATTATTAAGACACATTATATAAATCATCTAAAACTTGTTTTCTACTAGAAATATAGATTTTTTCTTATTTAAAATTTAAAAAACTATAAGCTTTTAATAGATATTTAAACATTAGGCGTTTATATTTAAAAAAAATCTAGAACTGTATTATGTTTAACAAATTTCGATAAACAAGAAAAAGAAACTAAATATGCAGGACACATGTCTTCTTTTTAGATATTGTGATATCCTGCTGAATCAGAAACAAAAACACATCATTTCCTATCTGAATTTGAAAGAAGTTTCACATTAGTTGAAAAACTTAAGTGTTTTTCTTGCTTCAATGCGAAAAAAACAAAATAATTTTTGTTAACTTCTTGTTTATTTCGCAGTAACTAATACCTTTTACAAACTTTTTTTTAAAAGTAGAAACATTAAAAAAGCAGATGTGTTCACTTTAACACTCTTTTTCGCATTGCTTTTGTAGTTTTAGGTTAACCAGACGTGAGAATGTTTAAACTTTATTAGCTTTGGCCTCTTAAAAAAGGTAACTGTTACTAATGTTTACTCACTTTATCTTGATCAACAGGTTTAATTTTTATAAATAGAAGAACAGTTTTTTTTTTTAATTTTTTATCTGTGACTGAGCTTGATAAACGCTGATAGTCTTTGTATGTGGTTTGTTATTAGATCTGTTCTTTATTTGATACATTTGGTACCAGATTAAAAATTGCTGCTAACTCAAACGACAGTTGTTGCAAGAATAAAGTTAAAATATAATCCAACGTAGCTTCTCGGGGTTATTGAGTTGCGCTTGTTATCTTTCTAACTCAGCATTTAGCTGTTTAAAAGTAACTATTTATTATTGATTTGGCTACACAAACCTTTAGAAAGAACTTGAGTCTTTTTGAGGTCAAGTTTATTGTTAAGCATGTGTTCTACAAGCTCACACAATTTTTCTTTTACTTATGTTTTTACTAGAGAAGCAAAAGTAACTAAACTATACTTTAGATTTTTTTTAATTTTCACTAACAGTAGTTTTATTTAACTTCATACACATCAATTAGATTTAAGACGTGTTCCAAAAACAAAAACCAGAGTTAAAAGTACGTTTTAGAAACATTTAACGGCTAAATTTGATTTAAGAAAAATCAAACTTTTCTCTTGCAAATGTAAAATCCGTAGCTTTACATTGTTTCAATATCTTCTTGTCTAATTTTTTTTTTTTTATGCCGGTGAGAGCAAACGTTTAAAACCACCTTACAATTTAGGCTGCTACTTAGTCCTTTATTTCTGATGAACAGCTATTTACAAGTTTTAAAAATGGAACATGAATAAATATTTTTTTTAACTAAATCAAAATGATATATGTTTAAACTAAGAAGCAGCAAATATAATTTTTTAAAGATTATTTGTAATATGTGAATTTAATAGAAATTATTGTCACAATAAAAGTTAAACATATTTTGAATCATCTGTATTTTCAAAAGAAGCAATTTTAACGAAAAAAAAGCTTACTAGTTAAAAATACTTAAATTTCATTAGAAAATATACGTGCAAAAATATTTTTTGTGTGTGGTTGTTACTTAAGGGCATTACTTTTTTATTGGATGTAAACATAACCCGTATTCTTAAAGTTTTCTTTAAGAAATCTATATAGCTTTTTTTGAGTGAACTTATAAACTTATTTAAAAAGATCCTTGTGTGATTCATTTAACGCAGGTGTGATAAAAGGTCTGTAAAAGAAGGTTTTATGATTAGATTTAAGTTTTTTAGTACAAAGCAAAAAAAAAAGTTAAAACTGTTAAAAGACTTTTGAATGAATTTATGAAAGCATTTATCAACTCACTAGCATTAAAAAGTAAATATTGTCACTTAAACAAAATAAATTTAATAAAATCATTTCACAATTATCTTATTTAAGGACAAACTAAAATTTAATGTTTGAAAAGATCAAATGATAAAACGAAGCTAAAAGCGTACACACTTTAATTTTAAAAAGAATCTTTAAACCCATTATATACTTTCAAAACAAAATAGCATTAACTAAATACAGTTAAAAAGTTGTTTAATCTTAAAAAAGCAAAATGACTTAAAAATATTTTAAATCATTACAGACTAGTATTTACAGTTATGTTATACTGTACACTTTACTTTTGTTTGTAATGAATTTGAGATTTAAAGCAAATATTTCGCTAGTCAGTCTTAAATCACGTAAAAAATGATCATTTTTTGTTTAATTTTCTCAAGCTTTTTTGTATTTACTCTACACATCTTCTCTGTTTATTAGCATTCATATTATTTATTTGTTAAGAGTTAGAAAACTTGAACATAGTGATGAAAAGAAGTTTGTTTGTAATGTAGTATAAAATCTTGAAAGCGTAGAAATAGAAAAAATTCAATTAGAGAAGATGATTTGTGATAGAAGCCAGTAAATAAGTTTTTTTTGCTTTAAGTTAAATAAAGTGTTTTATTAATAAGTTTAGTCTTTTTGTTTCAATAAAATATCAAGTTTTGAAAAATATACTTTGCTTTATAAAAGAATAGTTGCATAAGGCGTTTTTTCATAAAAAAAATAGTAAAGTTTTTTGGCTGCCGGGTTTGTAAATAAATAGGAGTGTAAAAAAGTTTAAATGTTTGGTTAAATAACGGTTCTAACTTTTGAAAAATTGGAAATTTTTTAAGTAAAATTTCGGAAAACATTTTATGATTCAAAAGAAAACTAGTAATTATTTTATTATATTTTGTCATGAACTTTTTTTTCTTTGTACTTTTCTAACACTAAGCTATATTTATCAGCTATAAGTGCACATTAACATGTAAAGTTCTTTTCAACAAATCCAAAAAGCATAAATGTTCAACAATAATCTTTTACTTTTTTAAAGGCGACTAACATCTATTAAAATTAATACGATGGTTCAAGAAAATGTTACTAAGCTACTATTTAGTTTATTCACATCTAAACTATAGTAGAAATTAAGAAACTTTTTTGTTAATACAAGTAAAAATTACTACTGTTTAATGAGTTTATTTTTAATAAGTTTTCATTGTTGGTTAAGTTGTTTAAAATATATGCATAAATCCTAGTACTTTACACACTTTATAAACTAAATATTTTCTTATTATAGTTACAAGAAAATATGTTTCAACATATTATTTTGGTTGGTTTAATTTTTAAATCGGTTAGTGCAGATACATCTACATTTAGAACAAACAAATTTTCGACTGGTAATTTTTCGGTTAGATTGTATTGTTATCTAATACTTTAAGTCTTCTAACTTATATATTAAAATGGAAGTAGTTGTAACCTTTTCTTAAAAACAACTTTTATTTTAAAGTTACATTTATTTTTAACTGGAAATAGTTTAAATCTAAAATACAAATATTCATTTAAAAAACTCGTTGAAATTGTTTATAAACAAAGTAACCTTATTCTAAAACTCAAAACACTTATTTTAAAAGTGTGAGTTTTAAACAAAATATTTACATAACAGAACGCTACCAATCTAGTAAAGGATGATGTTGTAGCTCTTCGGGTCAACAATTTCGGCAAATCTTCCGTCATGACTGGATTTTCCGTCTACTTAGATGAAAAAACTCAGTTAAATAGCTTTAATGCGGATACTAGTATTAAGTTTGCCTCTAAAGCGCAAGATAATTTTCTAAAATCTTCAACTGATACCGGTTAAGTTTTACAACAAAAGATATACATCATTGTTATTTATTGTAAATGCGCGCCTTCAATTATATCAAAAGTTAAAAAATTGATTAACTTAGTAGAGGAACTAGAACCTGTTAGGAATAGAAAGGAAGGCCTTTATTATACAAAACAAGTTTGCATCCACAAAACCATTTTTTTCTGTACAAACAGATTTTTAAAGATTTTTTATTGAATTTATTTTCTCGACTGTCAGTCATTACAAAAAGCTATTGTAGTTAATTACCATGACTTGAATTTTTAAAATCTTTTAGTGGTAAATGCTCTAGTTTGTTTGATTACACTTAGGTAATCATACGTCTTATTTGTAAGAGAAAGTGTATTTTTACTAAATTATACTTTTTTTTTTACTTTAGTAACCAAATACAAAAGTGCAGCTTAAGAACAATTATACTAACATTTTTTAAGGTCGATATAATCAACATAATTTTTTGTTTAATATTTAGTTTAATTAGTTATTAAATAATAAATACAAAAAAAAATTAAATTATAAAGATGATTTATATCAGCTAAACGATTTAACTTATAATTTAAGAAAAAATCTCAGAAAATCTACTTAAAGCGGAAAACAAAGTAGCTTGGACTAAACTACTAATTTCCAACAACTCTCATGCAACTTATGACTTTAGTTACAACGTCATTAACGGAGATAATCGTAAAAAGAACATTAACAAGTTTATTTTTTACCTTCAAATGACCGGTCAGGATCCTCGGGAGCTCGACGTAATTCTTTCTTCTGCTAACTATAAAATTAAAAGCTATCCAAGCAATTCAAAACAATCGTAAGTTTGTTTTTATTTGCGAAAAACAGCAATTTTTTTTTAACATTTTAAGAAATTTCTAATAGCTATACAGTCAGTTATAGTTTAAAAATGAACTTGTTTTAAATGATAAAATAGTGTCTTTTTTTAAAGATAATTTTCATTATTAAACTTTTTGTAGTTTACAATCAATGCTTTAGTAGAGCAATGAAAGTATTTTTTCAATACTTTTTTTATTAAAAGTAAAGCGAAACTGTATATAGTACTCTTACATAGTCACAACAACTTAGTTAGAAAAAGTACTTATGAGACTAAATAATTTTTAGATGGATAGTTCAATGTCACGACGATTACTCTTTTAACTTTAAAGTAACAAACTTTCAGATTGAAACGGAATTTGACAGTCTGAGTTTGTTTGATGTTTCATCTGAAAGTCCTCGTAGATTGATAACAGAGGTGTCTGGTTTAGGAACAATAAAAACAAACACTAACAACCTTCTAGTTGTATTCAGGTCGGATTGTGATTCCTCTTTTGCTGGATTCAGGGCAGTGTTGAATGCGGTTATAAATTATGAAACTAAGGAAACGACATCGCCTAGTGTGGCTACTACTAAACTTCCAGAATACACAAAAGATGCTTTAGGTTTTAATACAAACAAAGTTAAAACAAACATATAGTTTAAGTTTCTTTTCAAAAAGAGCTTTATACAAACATACAGTAAAAGTTAAAACTAAGACTTTTACTTTTTATATTAAAAAAAAAACTGCAATTTAGGTTCAACAAAAAAACTAGAAAATACAACACATTTGTATGATTCAACTGAGATAAACACCACATTTTTAGAAAATACTTCAGCTGATAAAGCGACGACTTTTTCCACAACAGAAACTACACTAGGTACTTTAGGTGCACAAAATTTTGACTATTTGTTATGTAAATTTTAGTAAAAGTTTAGTAAAAAGTATCTGTTTGAGCGAGTTGTTTTAAAATATTAATTTCAAAAATTTTATCAAACAAAACAACAAAATGTTTTCAACTTTTTTCTAAAGTTATTTTTAAGCCTAAAAACAAATAAAAAATCAATTTAGTTTGAAAGCAAAAAGCTATGGCGTAGTTTAACACTTTGTTTAGTGTTTGTTTTTGAAATAAAGTTAAACATATAAAATGGTAGTAAATTAAAGCAATATAGTTATCTAACTGTTTTTTCACTTAATAATCTTGTTTTTTTTCCGAAAAACAAAAACTTGTTTTAAACTTGACTTGCTCTTCTATACAGTACAAAGTTTAGGCTTTGTTTTAACATTTTGTTTAACAAATGGTATCTGTATAAATCTACAGATGCCAAAGTAAACGGTTTGTAACTGTAAAATAACAACAACTATGTAGGTAAAGGTAACAGTTGTAAAAAGATTAAAAGTTCCGATCCCAGCGCAACTACTGGATTATACTTGATAGAAATTGAAGACGAAAGTATTAGATTATTGTGCGACATGGACATCTCTGGAGGGGGTTGGGCTGTGAGTTGATAGAGTTTTGTTTATTTTTATTAATAATAGCTTATAGGCTGCACACGGTCAGTAATATCAACTTAACAGTAAGAAAATATAAGCTACTATTCTGTATCATTGTTATTTATCATACTTGTTTAAAGGTACTAAGGTGAAACACATTACGTCTTTTGGATATATTTTATCGTCTTAGAGCTTTTGGATTAATTAATCTCTCAAAAGACAAGATTTAATTTTAAGCTTGATTACTAAATAGAAAAATCGAACTATGAATAACCGATGCAAAGTTAAAAACTTCTTTTATACTAGGTCTTCCAGTATAGATTCCAAGGAACCACTAATTTTGTGAGAAGTTGGACATCTTATGAAGAAGGTTTTGGCGACCTAAATGCTAAATTCTGGCTTGGTTAGTGCTGTATACGACTCATATAAGTACCAATGTTTATAAAATATTTTAATGTATTTTAATTTTTGCTTTAGTGGAAAATAGGACATCATATAGTTTTATTTTATATAAAACGTACAATGGTAGAAAGAAATCACTTATAGGTCTGAAAAATCTAAACAAGTTAACAAGTTCGGGCTCGCATGATCTTCGGATTGAAATGTCCTCATTTGATGGCAGAAACAAATTTGCTGAGTACAAGTTAGCTTGTTTGAAATGTATTACAATCTCATGTAAACATAAAATATATTGTTCAAAAAAAGATTAAATGTATACTTTAATATATAACAAAATGTATGACATTAAATTAACTTTATTGTAAACTTTTCTTTATAAATTTTAAAGTAGCTGATTCTGATGACAACTATAGGCTTTCTTTTGAGGAAGACTCCTACTCAGGCGATGCAGGTTGTTATTATTATAGTTTTGTAAAAAGTTATTAAATTCTGTGTGTTACTAGAACTATTATGTAGTCAGCTTAAAATTTATTACTTTGAAAGTTTTAGGTTTTACGAATAAAAAAAAATCTGAAAGTTCACCATTTCAACCTTGTCGCACAGGAGACGCGTTGAGCTGGCACAACGACATGCAGTTCAGCACGTTTGACGTCGACAACGACTTCCACGCAACCGTCAACTGTTCTTCTTACTGGGGCGGCAACGGCGGCAACTGGTACTACTACTGCGCCAACCAGAGCATGAGCGGCAAGTACGGGGGAGCTGGGGACGAGGGCAGGAACTTCATGTTCTGGTATTTCTTCGACGGTAACGAGATGGCTTTGAAGAAGTTTCGCTGGATGGTACGGGAAGCTGTGTAAATATATAGTTGCATTTGAAAAAATAATTTAAAAGCAGTTTAAAGAAAGCTTTCATGTTACCTAAAATATTTTTGTTAATAAGTAGTTCATAAGGATTCTTAGAATTTTGCACAATTTTTTAATTTTTCTATTTTAGGAGATTTAGCGTACAAAATAAGCTTTATATGTATAGCTTTTGTTATGACTTATTGTTAATTATGTAAATAAATAGTTTATTAAATATAATTGTTTTTTATATAAAATGTTACGATCAACGAATGAGTTTAATAAGCTAACATCTGTTTATGATAAAACAACTTTTACAAGTTTTATAATTTACATTAATGTATCTCTTTAGTTAGTTCTATTATTTTAAATTTATAGCAAATTATATTATTTTTATTTGAAAAAACCTTAAAAAAAACAGTTAAAGGTTTATAATTTAACGAGTTTGATAATTAAGTTTTAAACTTTTCTCTTAAATATATAAAGAAAAATCAATTTTAGTTAAAAAACTGCATTGAAACAAAACATTTTTGTAATCAAAAATTACAACAATAAGAATAAGAGACTTCGTTTAAATTTATACTAAGTAAAAAAAATTAAATACATGTATACTTTAGAAAAATACTTATGACGCTAATACTAAACTAAAAATAATTAAAATCCTTACCTAGATTAAGGTACTAGTTTTGTAAAAAAATATCTATAAATCTAATCATACACTTTAATAGTATAAATGCTGTGAACTAGTAAAAAAAAGTTATTTTTTTAAATGTATAGTTCAAGCTATTTTAAGTTGGGGTTAGTTAGTATAGAACTAAAATAAACGAACCGACAAAATCAGTTAAAAGAAAAATAAAGTGTTTATTATATTTTAATTACAATTATTTAACATACAATTCAGCTAATAGACAACTATTAGAATCACATTGTTATTGTTATTGTTTATTGAAAGATAAAAAAAGCGCTCAAAAAGTCTGGTCTAACGATCTGGTGTACAAAGGAACCTTTCGGTTATCGAGTCGTACACCACATCAACACATTGGTGTTTGCAAACTAATAACGATTTAATCAAGTATCTATACACATAAAAAAGTAACCTAAACGTTTGAAAAAAAAAAAATGTAAATAAAACTAAGTACTATATTTTTATTTTTAAAATAGTTTTTTCTTTAGAATACAATATCGTAGATGCAATTAAGTTTATATTAGACTTATATTCGTATTTTTGAAGTAAGAATAAGCAGTGACTGTTTTAATTTGAAAGGCATCAAACAGGATATTTTATCAAAAAAAACAAGTTTATAAATGGATAAAACAATTCACATAAAAGATTTAATTAAGTTTAAAAAAGAACTTTTTTTTCATTGCCTAGTTCCTGTCTTAAGCAAAAAAAACTTTATTTACATTATTGAACTCTCTGAGAAATATTATGCATAATAAAATTGTTTTTTTTTTTTGTGTTAGGTTGTAAACACCTTTTGAATCAATATTTTTTGTTGCATCTTGATTTATAAAGTAAGCAATTTTTAAAAATTTTTGTCTTTAAAAAAACCCTAGTGTTAGCTAAAAT
This sequence comes from Thalia democratica, assembly GCF_965202585.1. Classification (NCBI taxonomy): domain Eukaryota; kingdom Metazoa; phylum Chordata; class Thaliacea; order Salpida; family Salpidae; genus Thalia; species Thalia democratica. The sequence continues at coordinate 16,652,731 of NC_139170.1, forward strand.
ACTCGAAGTAAATTTTAAAAAAGTTAATGGTTATGAAATATGAATGAATTTGAAATTCTTGCTAAAACTGGTTTATTATATTAACTCTTTGAAAACTTTTAAGAATATTTAAAAAAGATATTTTAAAATTTGCTACCTTAACTTAGATTTCAATTTAAGCTTAATAGTTTACAAAAACTTTGTAAAAAGCATTATTGTACTTAACTGATAGATATTTGATAGATTGGGATAGATATTGCTATAGAAAGAAAATATTATGAGCTGCGTCTTTGATAAAAGCTATCATGTTATATTATTAATCAAACCTTAATGTGATATATTATTTTTGGGACACGTTCAAAATCCACCCGCAATCAAAATCCACCCGCGATCAAAATCCACCCGATCAAAATCCACCCGATCAAAATCCACCCGATCAAAATCCACCCGAGTCAAAATCCACCCGATCAAAATCCACCCGGGTCAAAATCCACCCGATCAAAATCTACCCGGTTCAAAATCCACCCGATCAAAATCCACCCGGGTCAAAATCCACCCGATCAAAATCCATCCGAGTCAAAATCCACCCGAGTCAAAATCCACCCGTTCAAAATCAACCCGGTTCAAAATCCACCCGATCAAAATCAACCCGGTTCAAAATCCACCCGATTCAAATCAACCCGATCAAAATCAACCCGAGTCAAAATCCACCCGAGTCAAAGTCCACCCGTTCAAAATCAACCCGGTTCAAAATCCACCCGATCAAAATCAACCCGGTTCAAAATCAACCCGATTAAAATCAACCCGATCAAAATCAACCCGAGTCAAAATCCACCCGATCAAATTCCACCCGGTTCAAAATCCACCCGGTTCAAAATCCACCCGATCAAAATCAACCCGAGTTCTTTTTTTTTCGAAATAAGAATTAATTTCTAATAGAATTTTGTAATATTGAATAAAGTTATATGTTTAAACAACTATTGGTATAAAAAAGAGTAAGTATTTATAAAGAAAGAAATTTTAATTTATTTAATGAAATAATTAAAAAAATAAGTTAAACAATATAATTAAACAGCATTAAAAAAAAATTCATAGTAGCTTTACAAGTATTTAAAATGTTTATAATTTATTAATGTTAGTAGTGTTGGTGTTACTTTTAAAAATAGAAGTTAAAAAAAATAAAAAAAGAATTACGCTCAGTTTCAATCCATTTAAACTTCCTTCTAATTTAATTTCCCAAAGTCAATCATAATTAAATAAAAATATTTACTAAGGATAACTCATAGTAAATTAAAATATCAAAACTATAGAAGTTTATAAATTAGAAGAATCTTTAATAACATTTATTAAGCTAAAGAAAATTACAAAAATCAAATACCAAATAATGTAAATTTATGGAAAATGTTAATTAAATGTTACAAAAAGAAAATTAAAATATTAATCTAAAATTTTTGAGCTTTTTTTTTTGATATAAAAAGTTTTGTGTTTTGTGCTTTACTTAAACTTCAAAATAGTATTACATACAATATTTTATTATATAAAAAATTTTAACTAACAGTGTTTATAAAAAATAAAATATAGATAAAGAATAATATAAAATTGCTACGTGATAATAAAATAAAAATCCTTTGTTAAATTTGGAAAAACTATCACCTATTAACTATATTTTAAACATTATTGTTTTCGACGTGGAAAAGACGTTAAAAGATATTTTTGGTGTGCGACTCGATAACTTTAAGGTATGTTCGTGCAAGAGGACTTAGGACCAAATATTTTGAGCGCTTTTATTTGTCGTTTAGTAAACAATTTATTTCTTTTATTAGTAATTTTTAAAAACTAAAATTTTTTTTAATTTATACAATAATTTTAGCTGCTATTATCGTTTTTTCAAAGTGTTTAAGTTAATTGAATTTTATTTTATTAAATGTTTTTTTTATAAACCATCTATTTTTGAAAAAACTAAAAACTGTTTCGTCTAAAGTAACTAAAGTTATAAGTTATTTTTAATTAGATAACAACTTAATTTGCTAGTTTTTAACTAATAGTACAAATTAAAAAGCTAAACATTTTTCTATGAATTCTAAAGTCCTTTACATAAACAAATATCGACTCTACAATTCATTGAGTTTGCTCAAATAGCTTGTAAATTGCAACTAAAAAAGTTAGTAGTTAGACTTGAGCTAGGGAAATTATATACTTTAGAATTGTAGTAGTAAACAAATAAGTTGAGTTTTTTAGAAATGACACTATATTTATAACAAATATTACGAAAAAAAAACTTATAACATTTTTAATTTATTATTAAAATGTTCTATTTTTACATAGGTTCATTAAAAAAAGTATGTATTTCAGACAAGAGAGTTTAAATTCAAGTATAAGTTATTTTTATGAATTTTTGTACCAGACTGTATCAATTTAAACAATCGTATTATTAATTTTATTAATAGGTTAAGGCCAGTTTTGAAATTGATTAATTGAGTGGTTTTATAAAATTTAATCTCTTTTGGTTAACGTTTAAATTTTAAATTTAAAATTTTCTAATCTAAAACTTTTAATTTACATGCGATAAATTTTCTTGAAATAATTTCCGACAATTTAAGTTAAAAGCTATAACTGCATGTTTTTAATTAATTAGTTGTAAACGTTTTATGTTTTTTTATAAATATAAAGTTGCATAGAAATTGTAATTAAGTAAGATAAATTATTATTTACTGTTAGATATTATATTGTTAATTGATATTTTTTAATTCATAGAAATGGAAATGTTATTATTTACCACTATTTTTTTTAAATATAATCTTCATATAAAAAAAGTCCATTTGTTAAAACTTGAAATTTTAAGTAATTTAATTAAAAATGAAACAATATTAAAATTAAACAAAATTTTATATTGGTTATAACGAATTTAAACGGTAAAGACAACTATTGTTATAACAAATTGTTTAGTAGACAAATTAACTTTAAAAGCGTGAAAATTTTGTCTAACAAATAAAACCTGAAATTAATAAATATTTAATTTAAAGTTAATATTGAAAAATCTTTAAATGGCAATACAGTAAAGGTAACTATCTAAAGTAAATTAGTGACCTTTTCTTAACAAAGAGAACTTTTATAGATAAATATCTTGTTAAGACCTTTCACATAAAAAAATTATATTAAAAAAAACACAAACTAAATGAATTTTAAACGTTTGCCTTTTACTTTTTTGTAATTAAAAGTAACGAAGATGCAGTCGGATTTAATCAGAGTCGGCAGACAGTTGTTTATCTCGGGCCAAATTTCATGTTTCAATTTTTTCCGCGAGCCGTTTTTTATTCAATTTTTGTTTTTAATCTGTTTTAGTCACGTTTATCTACTTAAAGGGATCAGGCCTGGCATATTTAAAATGTATATTTTTTCTAAAGTCGAAAACTATTTTTTTAAAAAACTTGTGTCATATTATTATTTCTATCATTATTTACAAGGTGTAGATCATTAAAAACAGGTGTAGATCATTATGTACACTTTTTATAATCAATTTCTATTATTTTATTTGTATTTTCTTTTTAGTAGTTAAAAAAAATCTTTTTTTATTTAATGCACAGCATATCACGTATTTAAAATTTTAGTGATTTTGTTAAACTAGTTAAAATATAAACAAATATTAATACTTTCATTTTAAACAGTGTAAGTTTTTCTTTTAAAACCTTTAAATACCTTAATAATCTATCTAAAGTTTTTCGGGTTGCAACTTTTTGAAACAAAAAAAGTACAACAGTTACTTCAACCCAGTCACCGTGTTTTTAAAAGTTAAAAACATGTAAAATTGCCAATTAAAAAAACTTTGCAATATTATATAAGTAATTTATCCAAGTACGTAAGCTTTTGTTGTTTAAAAGGAAAAGTAAAGTCTAAACTTTAAAGAAAAACTTCTAGATTTACTATCTGTCTTTTTTCACATCTAAGGCTTAAGCATAATAAATGATTTTTAAATGATATTCAGAAACTTAAAAACAAACTATTAGAATTTCTTTTTCTTTTTTGAAAATTTCAATTTAAATTTTGTTTTGTTTATTTGACCAAATTTACAAGCTCGAGGGCCACATATTTACACTTCGAGGGCCGCAGTTTGCTGACCCCTAAATTAAATGGATTAATTTGTATTATAAATGGTAGCTTTCACTTGAAATACTCAGTTTTTATAAAAATTATATCGTGTGACGTATTTGTTTAAAAATTACTTAAAAGTTCTAAATTATTAAATTTTATACCTAGAAACAGTAAATTATAATTGATTGTCGTGTAATTGTGATTGAGATAATACAAGATTATTTTTTCTGGCACATCCTTTAGTTTTCTAAAAGTTTTAACATAGTCATATTTGTATAGTAAAACTTTAATTTATTTATCCTGACGTTGTTAAACTTTTATTAGCTCTTATAGTTATACTTATATCAAAAACAACAGTACCTTTAAAAGCTGCTTGCCGGCTGTAGCTATTCAAAATTATATTCAGTAATCAAAAAAACAAAAATATTTTTGTCAAAAATTCCTTATAATAAGCAAAAATACCAAATAACAACTCAAAAAACCTCACAAAATAAGTTCAATCTGTAGTACAGTTTTTATATTCTTAAGTCAATTTATAAGGGACAAAAATACAAGATTTTATAAGTGTTTTTTAAATAAAACTTGTTTAAGATTGGTACTTTAGAGTGGTGAGATTTGTTTAAATGATACTTGATTTAAAAAGAAATAAATAAACAAGGTGCTTGTTTCGATTCGGTTGGATTTTGACTTTGGTTGATTTTGTGTCGGTAGGATTTTGACTCGGGTAGATTTTAACTCGGATGAATTTTGATCGGGTGGATTTTGACTCGGCAGGATTTTGATTCGGGTGGATTTTGACTCGGGTTGATTTTGATCGGGTGGATTTTAAACCGGGTGGATTTTGATCGGGTGGATTTTGAAACGGGTGGATTTAGAGTTGGGTTGATTTTGATCGAGTGGATTTTGAACCGGGTGGATTTTGATCGGGTGGATTTTGAACCGGGTGGATTTTGATCGGGTGGATTTTGATCGGGTGAATTTTGAACCGGGTGGATTTAGAGTCGGGTTGATTTTGATCGGGTGGATTTTGAACCGGGTGGATTTTAATCGGGTGGATTTTAACTCGAGTGGATTTTGATCGGGTGGATTTTGATCGGATGGATTTTGAACCGGGTTGATTTTGATCGGGTGGATTTTGACTCGGGTTGATTTTGATCGGGTAGATTTTGACTCGGGTGGATTTTGATCGGGTGGATTTTGACCCAGGTGGATTTTGATCGGGTGGATTTTGAACCGGGTGGATTTTGATCGGGTGGATTTTGAATGCGGGTGGATTTTGATCGGGTGGATTTTGAACGCGGGTGGATTTTGATAGTATACCATTATTTTTACACAGAACAAAGCAAGTAAACAATAAATAAATTCTACATCAAGCGATATAGTAACTAGATAATAACTAGCAATTGTTCTTATTTAAGAAAAGGAACCCCACATTATTTTTTAAACGAAACAAGTTCAACAATTAAATAATGCAACTGCAATAAAACCACAACTGCAAAAGCGCAAAATTGCAAGTGGAAAGCTGTTTTATCAGCATTGCAACGTATTTAATTCCTTGCAATAAGATATTTCAGTTTACTTATACAAACATTTGTTTAACATAACTTCAATGCGTTGTTTATCTGTTCTACTATTTTTAGCTTACTTTCGTATCTTCTAAGTCTACAAAATTCAAAGGGCTGTCGTGATACAAGTTAGGCTAAATAACTTTGTTTTAAACTTCAAGTAAAGAGAGTACAGCAGGCGTCCTTTTGGGCTTAGAAGAAAACTAAATAGTACAAACTAAAGAAATCATGATCTTATTTACAGAGTGGCTAATTTCAATATATAAAAAGCAAACATGTATTGAAGATAAATTAATTGTGAAAGAATTGGAAAAATTCAATTTAGTTTTTGCTACCTTTAAAAGTGTTCTAAAAAGAACTTATCACATTGCCGTCTAGAAAATAATAACATTCATATTTCAATTATAAATAATGTTAGTTTAAATTACGCATTTTTATATATAAGTTTTATTTAGGCTTTGAATTTTTTTTATCCAATATTTTTTCATGGGACATTAAGCATAAACTGCTTTTTTTTTGATTATACTGTACTTTTTCTAATATTTACGATTGTTTTGTTTTATTTTTCATTTAATTTTATTAGATATCAAAAACCTTACAAAATAATATTTTATATTAAAATTTAATCTGTTAAGGAGTTTTTTAAATTTAAACTACAAAATAATAAGTTAGAATGTTAATATAATTTTTTTGGGTAACAAGTGCGAACTTAAGAGGAAGATTAGCTTAGTTTTTGTTAGTTAGTTAGCAAAATTATATTTGTTTAAAAAGTATCTCAAATTTAATATCTTCTTCTTAAAGGTTGCTCGCGACTATACCTGCCTGATAAGTCTTTATAAGGACGAGACCAGTCATGGGTTGACTCGGATGCTGTTGTTGGTCGTGTGGTGAAGTTCATTATTTGTGAAACAAAAATGTCTCAACTTTGTTGATAATGACCGAAAAAAAATACTGATTAAAACTGATCAAACGAGTTTAAACTATAATCTCTCATTTTCTTAGACGTTGAGCTGTAAAAAATTTGGGAACGGGTCTAAATTGCACGAGGTTACTAAAATGCACGAGGGGACTAAATTACACGAGAACAAAATTGCACAAGTGCACAAAATTGCACGGAGCTAAAATTGCATCAAGCCAAACTTGTACGAATTACATTTTTATACGGAAGTAAAAAAATACAAAAAAAAAAAAAATTAATTAATATAAATAAAAGATTAATTACCGAGGGTAAGAGTTAAGGGTAACAGTGATAGTAAAAATTTAAAAAATATACATAATTGTTAAAAAAAAAATAATTAGAAAAATTAATTTTAAAAAAATACCGACCGAGGGTAAGGGTTAGGGGTAACAGTGAGAGTAAAAAAAAATAAGTTAATAAAAAATAAAACAAATGTTGAAATAAAATTTAACTTGTGCAAAAATCTCTCCGTGCAATTTTGTCTTCGCACAATTTTATCCCCTCGTGCAAAAGTATATTCGTGCAATTGTGTAAGCTCGTGCAAATTTGACCGCTACCCGAAAAATTTAGCTGCTCTAATTTTTTTGATTTTACCTACAAATAGTCCTTTCGATGCTTATGTACTTTACTCCGCTTAGTTAAGCCTTAACAACGGTTTCTCGCGAATGACTATTTCTACCAAGTGAGTACTATTAAGGACGAAACCGGTCGTGAGTTATTCAGATATCTGTATCTATAACAGTATTTTAAGCCCAATTCGTGTGTAAATGTGGTAGGATTTTCTTTTTGCAATTTTTACTTTATAAACCATGAAAACAAACTTTATTTTTTTACGTTGTTAAAATAGTTCAAAACTAAAATGTTTCTATGAAATATGTTTTTTTTTTTGTCCTTTAGTTTTTCTTAAGCAAGGTTTGTTAAATTTTTAATAAACACTAACAGTAATGTTTCAATTAAGAGTTTTTGATATTTATAAACAAAATTTTAAAAAAATGTGAAATAATTTTTGTATGTTGTAACTTCAGAACAAAATTATATGAAAACTTAAAATGACATCATGGCCTTTTGTAATTAAAACATTGATTTTCACAGTTGAAAACTCAGTGTAGATGTTTGTTTGAAGAGCAAACAATGAATATCAAAAAAAGCTAAGGTGACAACTGATCGAATTTGTAATACTGGTAAACGTATCCTTATGATACTGTTCGATGACCGAAAGGTCTTTCTATGCACCAGGTCCTTTGACTGAAACTTTTTAGTAGTTTTTTTTATTGCGTTTAATAAATTAGATGATCAAAAATATACTGTTTACCTGATTGGCTAAAACAAAAAAACAATTAAATGTTGCAGAGACTCTGTTGCAATTTTTGAAATACTGCTATCAAAATAATGCTAAATCAACTTCTTTTTTATAAGAAAAAATTATTTAAGAACCAATAGAAAAATGTATGTTAAAATTAGATAAAATTAATATGATCAATCAAGATTTAAATATAATATAAAATAAAATCGTTTGTATAAGGAAGAGTAAGACTGATGTTTTTCTACAATAGACAAGTATTATAAATTGAGCACCATTTTTTTCAAACTGAAATTTTTGTTTTAACTAAACCAAAGTATTTAATTTATTACAACTTTCTGACTTTAAACTTTAAACATATAGCTTTTAAATGGTATTTAAAGAACAGTATTATTGTTGCCTGAAAGTGTAGGGGTCCTAAAGCTATATGGTTTTGAAATCTCTGTAATTGAACATTTCAAAATTGAAATACTATTATGACAAAACTACAAAAAAATACATGCATTATACCTCGATTTAAAAACATACACAATAAATAAATTAACATAAAAAAAAAAAAATATTGTTATTCATCAACAAGAACTATGTTTGTACGTATCTACAACTGGGTTTTGATCTATAAAAAAGTTCCTTCCTTAGAATATAATGTACAAATTTATATTTCCAATCATTTTCTTAGTGATTTTCTTTTTTATTACTTTAATTTAGGATTTTTGGGTAAAAATAAAATAAATTATTTTTACATAACTAATTTTATTAAATAATAAACATATTCTTACAAGCATATATGATTTTTAAAGAAAACTTGATAATTAAATTAATTTCACAAGAAAATGAAAGTAATTGTTGCTGCTTTTTCAAAATGTGGTACTAAAACCATGGCCCAAGCCTTAAGGGATTTGGACATGGTTGTTTATGATGCTATGGAAAATTATGAATATCTTTCATCTGATTGGTTAAAAGTATTTGAAACTGGAGGCACTGTTGAAGATTTCAAAAAAATGTATGCAGAAGTTGATGCTTGTACAGATATTCCTTCCTGTTACTTTTGGGAGGAAATTCATGAGGCTTTTCCTGATGCCAAGGTTAGATATAATTCATATTGTTTTTGAAAAGTTTTAGTTTTATAAAAATTGTTTTTTTTAAGAAAGCTACTTAATATGTCAACATTGTAAATATTAAAAAAAATAGTTTTTACATTTTTATATAGATATTTTTGGAAAAGTTTTCAATTCAAACACAGGATTACCACACACTCAGGATACTCTGGATAACTTAGGACAGTTTGAAATCTTTGAAAATCTCAAGATAACTAAGCCAGTTGAGTTTCCATATAAAAATTTAAGGATAGTTTTAAGATTTTAAAAACCTCAGGTCAATTTTCTCTAGATTTTGAATAAAATTTAGTTAAGATTTTTTTTTTATATTCAAGTTGGATAGCTTGATTTATTTTAGATTTTAAAAAATTAAAAATGTTTTCAAAGGATTACTCAAGACAGTTTAAACCAATCCAAACAATTTAAGGTCACTCGACAGTTTTTTGACTCCAAGAAAGGCATGATGAACCATAATTTTTTTATTGTCAATTTTCTCAGACTCAGGTTTTCAGGAAACATTCAAAAAGTAGTTTATAGTAAATATCTTATTAAGAATTAATAAATAAATTTAAAAAGAAAAAGCTATTACTAATTTTCATGAAAATTCTCATCTCATTAAAATTAAATAATTAAAAAAAACCTAAAAAAAATTAAAGATGTTGGTTAAAATCTAAAGAAGAACATAGATTTTATAAAAACAGAATTGCTAAAAAACTTTAAATCATGGAAAACCTGGAAATTGCAATTTAGGAAAAAAACTTAAAAAACTTGGATTCAATAAATTTAAAAAAAAAATTGGAATTTAAAACAAAAATCACTAAAAAACAATTACTAGTCATTCACCATTTAAAATAAAGTCACCAAATTTACACTATTTTTCCATTTAAAGCAATGAAATTCGATTAGATACAAAAAATTAAGAGAAGAAATAAAACATATTTTGTATCATTAAAATATTATTAAAAAAAAACTAATTCAAAGAAGTTATACAGTATTTTTTAAATGTTGGTACTTTATAAAGTGGGGGCCATGACAGATACTCAGGGGGCCACGAGCAGCAAAGGGGGAAGAGGGGGGGCCATGAGCAGTAAAGGAGCCACAGGGGGGCCATGAGGCCATAACTTGAAACTTACACTTGATATTCTTGAGTTGCAGATGAAGAAAAAAAAAGGTCTTATGTGTATTTAATGGTAGTTTAAAAACTTACACTAAATATTCTTGAGTTGCAGATGAAGAGCAAAAAAAAAAGGTTTTATGGTAGTTTAGAAACTTACACTAGATATTCTTGAGTTGCAGATGAAGAGCAAAAAAAAAAGAGTAATCTTGTTGAAGGGGGCCATTGCTTTTTGAAATTCTTTAAAGGGGGCCATTTGCAAAAAAGTTTGGGAAACCCTGTTATAAAGGGTTGCCCAAAAAACCTAGAATCCTAGAAAATCATGGAGATAAGGAAATTTTGAAAAAGCCTAGAATTTAAAACAAAAATCACTCAAACACTCGGAAAAACCTGAAATTTTAAACTATCTATACATGTAAAGTAGCAAAAATTCAATTAAATACAAAAAAACTATCAAAAAGCTTTTTAAAAAGTTGGTCATTTTTTTCATTTAACATCAGAATTAAAGTAGCTTTACACTATCTTTTCAATGTTGTTAAACTATTTAGAACTTTTTCTAAACAAAGTTTACATTTGTACTAAAAATGAACTGAAAAACTTGTTTTTTAAAAATCTGGAAGAAGTTCAGAAAACCTGGAAGAAACTTACAAAAAAACATTTGGAAACTCTGTATATATGACAGTTTTTTACTTAAATATAGCTTTTTACTAAAAGTGGACCAAAAAACTTGATTTTTAAAAAATTAATAATAAGTTCAGAAAACCTGAAAAAAATTTTAAAGCCTTTGGCAACCTTGTTTAAAATACAAGTTTTTGCCATGTTTAATTAAAAATAAATTTGACAGTTTAATTATAAAAGAACTAGTGCTTAAAGAAAAACGTTCTTTAAGAATCAGAATAGTCTTCACAAATCTTTAGTTAAAGGTTCTGAAATGTACTTAGTAAATGCTTACAGTCTTTTTCTAGAAGAGCACATTTTAATAAAATAAAAAATATATTGTACTTAATTTAGGTGCATGACTATAAGATTCCAATGTTAAAAATTTTAATGTATCTGAGTTAATTTAAACTATCTTTTAATAGATATATATTTAACTATTAAATTACTTAAAAAGCTCTAACATTTTTTTATTCTAGTGCATTTTTATGTTTTTAAGTCTTATATATATATGACTTCTTGAAGATTTTATTGAATTTGAGTTGTTGTATTTTGAAATTTCATTCAACCTTTTATTTTATTTAGAAGTTTAAATGTTGATTATAGGTTTTCAAGTGACTAAAAATAAGAATGAGCTTTTTGATTAATAAAAGTTGCTAACCCTAAGTCTAAAATAAAATAAAAATACTTATATTTTATGTTTAAAGCTTAAAACACTTCTATTGTTGGCAAATTAAAAACATATGAAAGATATCTTTCTTCTTTAACATCATCTTTTTTTATGTTATAGATAGTATTTTTGCAAAGAGAAAATGAGGAAATTTGGTGGGAATCAATGAAGAAGCAAATGCTGTCAGCTAATGGATTTTTTCTTAATTTGTTAAAACTTTTTTCGCCTACCTTTGCCCACTTAAACTGGTACTCTGTAAAGATGAGTTAGTTTAGTTATTATTATTATTAAAAAATTATCAGTAAACACCTATTATTAAATCAAAATAGTAATTAATAGTTATAACAGAACATTTATATACTTTTCCATTGTGGAGCTGAATTTTTGTTAAATACACAGGGTTGCCACTCTTTGAGCCAAAAAATCTTCCCTGAGTGACCAAAAATTTCCCTGAGTAACCTTAAATTTCCCTGAGTTTCCCTGAGTATTTTTCAAATCTTAAAAAAAAATGTTTTTTCTTCTAACACAAATTATTAATACCTCATTCTCATTTTTCTTCTTTAATAATAAAAGGAAGGTTGTATGTGTATGCTTCTGCATTAAATTTATGAAAAAAACTGTTTTCAAAAACTCAATCTTAAAAGGTTTAAACCAAATAAAAATTAAAAACTAAATTTTTGCACAACTTTGTGTAAACTTGTTAATTAACTTTCTACATAAAAAAATAAAGTTTAATTTGTTTGACATTTTAGTTGACAAAATTAATTATACTATAATAATAATTTCACATGAAGAACTCACTTAAATGCATACATAATAACTTCATTATAACTTGTATGTCTTTCCTAGCAACTGTTCTGAATGCAGTAAATAAAACTTAAAAGCTTAACATTATTGTAAAAAACCTGCAAAAAGAAAGTTTAAAGAAATAGCTTAAGAAATATCTCATATCAAAGTACAACTTGATACCTAACAACTGATACAAAATAATCTAAAATTGAAATTTTTTTTCATGTCTTTTAGATGTTCATACACAATCTATTTTAAATAACTGAAAACATAATTTTGATTTTAAAACAATTTCACATTACCTAATAAAAAAATCTTAATACTGTTTTTCTAAGTATGCAATTTCTAAATCAATAGTTTTAATTTTATTTTCAAGTTTATTTGCGTTGTCCTTAGCAGCTATTCCTCTTGCTAATAATTCTTTCATTGCTTCTAAATCAGACTGTTTGTTGGCATCTGCAGTATATTTGTCATAGTCTTCATTCAAACATTTGAGTTGCTTTGTAAGTTTACTTTTTTGTTCTCCTAACTTGCTCAAAGAATCACCTTTATTTGGAACATTTTTAGCAAAGCGCTGTTGCTCAAGATATGCCAAATATTGGGCCCTAGAAGATTTTACAAATTTTAACAATTCAGAACTTAGTTCAACTGTGCTTGGTTCTAGACTGTTTGCATATAGATGATCTTTGATCATTCTTCGGGACCTTATTGTCATCTCTCCCATATTAATTGATATTACTTCCTTATTTAAGCTAAAGCCCCGTTCAACACTTGCCTGGCCATTGTGAAGCACAAAAACAGCCTCAAGGAAAAACTACAATATTAATACTAAGAATATTGAAGAACTAGCCGCAAGGCTAAAAAAATTCTAAATAACCACTTAAATAAAAATTACTACTTTTGAACAAAATATTGAAACTGGATTAACTAAACCTCATTCTAGATCTAGAAAAAAATTTCCCTGAGATTTTCAAAAACTTCCCTGAAATTTAGAGAAAAAATAAAAACTCCCTGAGTTTCCCTGAGTTAAAAGAAAAATGCCAAAATTCCCTGAGTTTCCCTGAGATTCCCTGAGTTTCCCTGAGATTTTCTACAGTTTGAAAATTCCCTGAGATTCCCTGAGTTCCCTGAGTGTGTGGCAACCCTGAATACACTATTAATATTATTACGCAAATTTATTTAAAAAACATTTTAGACAAAGTGATTTTTGGATACAACACACATTCATATTTTGGAGATCTAAAGATAAACGAACAATTAATTAGAATGACTTACAGACAGCACAATAGTTATATTTTAGAGGTATTTATATGATAGTTAAATTGATAAAATGATAACTTTTAACAAAAGTTACTTAATTAATAGATTTAACTCAGGTCAATTTAAAGAAAAAGGAAAAAATACTTGCATCAATATGTAAACAAGTATTTTAAATAATCAATATACAAAAAAGATACATTAAATGAAAGATTAATTTATTTAGTTTTCTTAGTTTAGTTAAATGTTGTTTTTCCAATGTTATAATGATACTTGACAACTAATACAACTGATTTAAAAAAAAATTAGTCTCACTATTAAATTGTTCAGTACAAGTGATTTCCAAAAACATAAATAGTGTATAATTTTGTACGAATTTTATTGACACATGTCGTATCTCATTTCTCTATCATTGTCCTTCAGTATAACTTTTCACCGAATTTGACTTATGATTAAACTTTTTATTTTGACAAATAAATCTTGCATTGATTGCAATAACATCTTGCTGAATCAGTGATATAAGATTGTTTGCTTTTAAAGTTCAGATACGACTTATTTTTTTTTGTATCCGAGTTTAATCAATAAAACATTATAATCTTGAAAATGTAAATGTTGTAAAATACATAATTTATGAAAAGTATTATATGATATACTATATTATTCACGTTTTCGAAAAACGTTGAGTTCAGAAGTAACTTGTGACAATATTATTTCAAAAAATACTACTCCAATAAATTGATCTAACATCTTAAGTTGTACTACTCACTACTGTAAAAGCTGAGTTGTAATTTTAAGCAGCATTTGTTACATAAAACCTATACGGATAATTAAAACTTGAAATACTTTTCACAACTTGAGGTTTTTTTAAATTATTGAATTAAATTCAAATTGTACGTAAACTTCAAAAGTTACAGAAATTTTAACAAAAACTTTAGTTCATATGAAATAAAAAAAGTTGTATGAATTTTTTGATATTAGTTCTTTTTTTAATTCCATTTGTTTTTTATTTTTTTGTTTTCTATAAGGTCCCCTAAAATAGATAAAAAGTCTAATTTTGTGACTAATTATATCAAAATATAACAATTTTACAAATTCTAGGTCTTTTAAGTTTGGTATCTTGAGTTTTTAAGAAACGTTTATTTAGTGGTTTAACCTTTTAAGTTAGAGAATATGAAAGTTTTTAGTTTTTGCAGAGCCGGAAAAATCTTACTTCCTGAAAATTATTATAAATTTGTTTCCAGTTTAGGATAAACTAGAATAATTTAAATGATGTTACTTAAAGGCTGTATGAATAGACATATTAGTCTGCAATTGTCATTGTAGTTTCTAAAGAAACCTTGAATATTTAAGGTTTAATTTGTTGCATCTCAAACACTGCTTTGAATTTTATAAACATTTATAAAATATTAGATACCTAAGATCTACAGGGTAGGTAAACTTATAAAAACTAAGAAAAATACCATACAACTTCAGAAAATTTAGTTTTACCTTAATGGTAATTAATTAAATGACTTGTTTTCGCTACTAACTTTAAATAAAAGTTGGAGATAGAAATTCATTTTGCAATTTATTTGTTATTAACTTAAAATATTTCGATCTACGCTTATCAAAAGTTCATGTAGATAACTAAACCTATTTGTGTAAAACAGTAAACTTAATAATTGTGTAAGATTATGCGTCAAACTAAATTTAAAACACAAGACTAAATTATCAGATACTAAGCAAATTATAAAGTTAAGACAATTTCTAAAAAATCTGTTATATATTTACGTTGATTATAATATATTTTTACCATCAACGTAAAATTATAACAGATTTTTTAGAAACTGTCTTAGTTTTATAATTTATTTAGTATCTGATAATTTAGTCTTGTGTTTTAAAGTTTTTCATTAATAGTTTCAAAATCACTTTATAGCAGCGTTGCATTGTACATATAATTTGATATATCTATTATGACGCATAATCTTACAATTTTATTAAGTTAACTGTTTTACACGAGTATGTTTAGTTATCTGCATGAACTTTTGATAAGCGTAGATCGAAAAACTTAAAGTTAACAAAAAATCAATGGTAATTGTTTTGACCTAAGATTAAGACCGCTTAACATTTTAAGCTATTTGGGTAACTTTTTTGTAGTAAAACTAATGTAAAATATCAAAATTTCTATTTACATTTGAGTTATTGTTAAACTTTTAAGAATTTTTTTCGATAAAAGCTTAAATTTATTTTTTTGTTTTTCAAACAAAAATAATTAGTTTACCATTCACAGATGATAGAACTGATTTACAATTTGTAAATTAAAATCAGTTTTTTATTTTTTTACAATTAAATAATAGTGTGTTAGTAAAAACTAAATTTTGTAGTAGTTTTTTAATGTTTACACTTTAGTACTTGAAATTCTAAAAGGCATTATATAATTCTGTTAAATGTTTTTGTTGATCTAATAGTTGATACAGACTGTTAATATATTTTTTTAACTGTTTACTTCAATGTCTAAAACTTTAAAACGCTGATGTTTTTTATTTGAGTGAAAAGTACGTAAAATTTAATTTATTGATGACGTATATATTTTTTACATATCATTAATGAATTTATAAATAAACCAAAGCAGCAAAAAACTTGTAAACTTTCGTAACTAGAAATGAAATATTTTTTTACAACTTAAAATTAATCAAAGGAAATCAAGACAAAATTATTTCTTTAAACTCTTTATTATTGACAGATACTATTTTCAATTAGTATTTTCAGTTTGTTAACAAAAAATTTTTTATAGTTTTATATCACCTTAGCTACTTTACTTGTATTATACTGACTGTTAACAGTTTTTTATTCATAAATTTCGTGGTATAATCAGGAAAAAAATATTAATTATTATAATCACCTATTTACCATACTTTTCTTACGTATATAAAAAATTAAGGAGCTAGTTATAAAATATGTTGATTACAACTATATAAATTTGTAGCAACATAACTTTATGCAAATGCTAGTTGATATTGTTATCTTTTTTTATGTCATACACCATTTAAAATATTACACTTGATACAGAAAGCGCCCAAAGACAAGCTTTTAGTTATGGATATTAAGCAAGGATGGGGGCCACTTTGCGACTTTCTTGGGGTTCCAGTACCTGATAAACCTTGGCCCCATAAAAACAAAAACGCCTCGCTATTAAAAGATTTATACAATACGAACCCCGTTTTAATCCGGGTGCAACGAGAGTTCAAAGTATTCACGACTTTGTTTGGAATCACAGTGGCCTATGCTGGTTACAAAGCTGTAAAGAATCGAAATGCAATTATTGGAGTTTGTAGCTCGTTGACCAGCAGTTTGTTTGAAATTTTGGCGAATGGTAAGAGTTTTGTATTGAAAGATTAATCATGTTTTTATTAATCTTAAAAATTTATACTTAATATCAAATATATTCTGAAAAACACTTATTTATTTATTTTTTTAATCGAAAACTAAAAAACAACTTTAACATATGTGTTTTAAGGTATCTTAGCTTTATTAAGATATATTTTTAAGGTTTTTGCTAAATCTACTTTATATAAACTTTTCGTAAACTCAGACTAGATAATTCACTCAAGCTGAATTATTTGCATTAAAAAAAGGTAAGCCTGTAATTACAATTTCGACGAATTTATGTTTTTGTGTTTATATGCTTTACAATGTACATACATCATATGTTTTACATTTTAATATAATTTTTATATTCACTTCAAAGCATTTGTAATTCGTAAATAATTATACATTGCTTAATTTTTTTTAACTAATATTTATTGTTGGCTCTTAAGCTTACTAAAATCTAATTGATTTTCTTTACAATCATTTTGCTTATACTATGTATTAGTGTTTATCTGTTGTATTAGTTGTCCGAGTTGTTACTTCTATTGACAGCAACTATAATTTTTTTAATTGTACTGTTTTTAAAATTTTAATCATGGACTTAAATTTTTATCTGCATGCTTAATTTTGTTATTTTTCTATAATTATAATAAATGTTATAGCACTATAATAAAACAATTTTGTTCTTTTTATACGAAAATAAATTATAAAAATGTTTTAATGTTGATATCTCTTTACTATCAATAAATATAATGGCTCTGTAGACTTTCGTTGATTCTTTACTACAGACCAGAGTTTCCTAGTTGGGCGATATTGCCCTCAAGGAATGTTTCTGATTATCAGGCTGGTAACTAGTAGAGTGGAAAAAATTTAAATGGGACATCAAATAGTGAAGGAGTGATGTCTAAAAATTAGTGCGACTATTCTTTATATTTCCGTCAAGGATGAGTTTGAGTTCCGTATATAAAAATGAGTTTGGGAAACCCTGCTATAGACAAATAGTTAAATTATCTTTATTTTTGATAAATATTACATAACCTTGCTATTTTTTAACTAAAAGAATTAACCAAATATTTATAAATTGTTTCTTAAAAGTGTTCTATTTATTTCCAGATTATTAACTTGCTTTTTTTTCTAATAAAAAGATGATTAACTTCTTTTTATACATTTAGTTTAAATTAATTAATTTTAATTTAGTTTTACTTGGGTTTAAAAAAGTGAAACTAGTCAAAGAAAAAAAGCTAAGTCTAATTTAAAGATATTTAACTCCTATTTAAATGAATTAAAACTTGTGTTTCTAGTTAAATAAGTTGCTAAGTTTGCTTTTAATATAAACAAAACATTTACTTTTCAATACTAAAACAGAAATTATAACAACAAGTAATGTAATCTTAAAAAGAAACTAGCATTATTTTAACTAATGTGACTCAGAATCTGATTAATAAAATTATTTTCTAAATATTTATTAAAGTTATCCTTAAAAATAATTTGTAAGCCAGTTTTTGCAACTTTGATTCTGACTTTTTTTGATCAGAAAATTTGCTCAATCACGTTTTTCTAAAAAAGCTGTACTAACATATGTTATATATGCAAACTTAAGTCTTTATAATTTTTTGATAAATATAATTTGTTAACTACTTCATAGCCTCTGTAATAATTTATTTGAACATTAAAAAAATTAAATATTCTGGAGTCAGTTAGTTTCCTACTAAGTTAGTGGTAATGTATTGAAGTTAAGGTCAGTCTAATATTAATTATAAAATTGTATAAGTTTACGTAGGTATAAAATACTAACAAATATATTAAAGCTATATTTATTCCTTATGTTCTAAGTTTTTAAAATCTAACTGATTTTAGTAGAATTAAAAAATTGTTATAGTTTACTCATCGTTGTAATCTAGAGAGACATTAAGAAAATATTAAACTAACCTCTGAGGATATAATTTAAATGTGGTTAGTAGACCTTCACAATACTTTCTATTTAAAACTAATCATAAATATACATTTGAAAGAGACTGTTTTTATGCTATAAAGGAATTTGAGTTATTTTGTAGTCTTTGATTAAATGAACTAAATAAAATTTCTTGGCTAACAAAAAAGATTTTAAAAAAGATAAACCACAGAAATCAATAAGTTTAAAACACTTGTTTAGTATGAAAGTAATGGTTTTGAAAACTAGATTATATAGTTTTTAAAGGAAATTTATACCTTTTAAAAAATGATAAAAACCTAAAAATAAGTAATTTTTCATTTGTTTGTCTTTCCAATAACGCTTGCAAAGTTTAAATATATTATTAAAAAAATATCAATAAAAAGAATTCATAATCTTTATTCAAGGTTATTGAAATATTTAAGTTTTCTACACCCATAGTTTTAATTAAAATCATTATTTTTTTTTTAATTTCAAAATATTCTAGTTTTATTTCTTTAGAAATATTTTAATAAAGTAAATTCGTTATAATAGAGACTTCTAGTACTTAATATTGTTTTATTGAAAGTGTAGCATTGAACTAAAACTCATTTTACTATATATCAATGTTAATATTATATATGTGTGTTTATACTTATTATCGTTTAATTTTTTGTTGTTAAAAAGTATTTAAAAACAATTTTTTTTACATAATCACAACAGCGGTTTCTCGCGACTATGCCTATCTGATGAGTCCCAATAAGGACGAAACTGGGTAGGTTGTCTCGGATGCTGTTGTTGTTGGTCGTGTATTATTTGTTGTGTGATGAAATGGTAATAGAATAAAATATTTACTTATTAGGAATTGTTAGAGCACAATAGTTTCTAATGTTAGTTTAAAAAAGTACAATTTAAATTTAAAATAAGGATATACTTAGAAAATACAAACTATATCTATTCTTAGACAGTAATGTAATATGTTTACTAATAGTGTTTCCCAGCAGTACATCTTTATAAGTGACAGAGCAATTGTCATCTTCATTTATTAGTAGTCATTTTTATTTACAGTAACTAATTATGTTTATGATGAAACTTTGTAAAACAAAGATAAGTAAAGTCAATGTAATAGTAAGTATATCACTAAAATTGTAGTTAAATAGACTATAATCAATAAAGAACATCCTGATATTAACTACAACAACACACCTGGTTGTTGGTAATATTTGGTTGTAAATATCTGATTATTGGTAATTAAAATTTATTGTAAACACAAACGTAATTTTTTTACTGATAGTTTTGTAAAGCAGGCTTTGCTCCAATTTTTTTTAGCCAAATAGCGTGAAGTTTAATTTCGATGAAATAAAGAGATAAACTTTGAAATTAGTTTTGAGAAATTACTGCAAGTTTATGAAGGTTATTTCAGACCTTAATTAAGTTTTTTTTTACTTCTTTTTCAGGCTTTAAGCAACTGGTAAATAGTTTTCCATTATGTGCAATTATTGTAAGTGGAAGTTTTGCATCCTCGTTTTGGGACAATTTTAGTTTTGGGTTAAAGTACTAAAAGTTTTCTTTACTGGAAATTAAAGTTTTTAGACGTTATCTAACTGTTTGATTTTAAATTTTAATTTAAAAAGGTATTGTTATAAACATTTAAAAAAAATCTCTGAAAGCTAAAATTTAATAAACTTCGTGTCATTAAAGCACGTTTTAATAAAATTGCTTTGTATATTTTCAATTTTTTGTTTGTTAATTAATTCAAACTCAGTAGATCAAGCTGTGACTTAACTGATTACAAAATGAGTAGATTTCGAAAATAGCAGATTGTTTATTATAATTACAAGGTTACTACTTTGCAACTAATATAAGAATACTGCTTTAGAACATCTTATTATTAGCAAGTAAATAATGCAGAAAAAAAAATCATACTGTCATTCTAAAATTCACACATAAATAAGAACATATTTGTAGTATTTACAATAAAGTGTCCGTATAAAACTGATTATATGTTTTAAGTTATCAATAAAATAGAAAAAGTTGTCTTACATTTTTTTTTTCACTTTAATTTTTTTTTTAATAAATAGCGTACTTAATAGTAAGTTGGTTTTAATTTTTATTACTTTTTAGAAATTAAAGGTTATTATTATTTTTAATAAAAAGTGAAGATTTTTTTTATAAAAAGAATTTAAAAATCTTAATTTAGTAAAAAAAGAAAAACTATTCGTTATATAAAGTTTTTGGAAACTAAGGTATCATAAAAATACTTAAAACCTAAAATCTTGAATGCTTATTATTTTGTTTAGGTTATTGTGAAGCTAATAACTGCTGTACAGAACTCCTATTTGGAAACTATTAGCATGACACTTTTAAAGTATTATAACAAAGTAAGTGCTAATTGTTATTGAAAATACAACATTTTCAAAACATTAAGTTCAAATTGATAGCGTAATTACAGTGAATAATATTAGTAGGTTTTGGGTAAAGTAAAAGGAATGAAACAAGTACTAACTGATACAAAATAAGATAGTGTTTGGCAACTGTTTAAATAAATGATGAAATTATGATGATATTGAACTTTAACTTAAATTATAAAATTATATATTTTTCTAAAG
Source organism: Thalia democratica (assembly GCF_965202585.1). Classification (NCBI taxonomy): domain Eukaryota; kingdom Metazoa; phylum Chordata; class Thaliacea; order Salpida; family Salpidae; genus Thalia; species Thalia democratica. The sequence continues at coordinate 16,674,072 of NC_139170.1, forward strand.
AAGCATAGCTATACTTAACTTAAAAGTTTAAACTAATATTTTTTGAACGCTTGTAACTTAATTGCTTTTTTATAATTGAATTTTTTTACTCCTAGATATTGTTAAGTTATAGCTGTAAAGCTAGGTTGGAGTTTTTTACTTTAGAATTTCTGTTTTTTTAAATAATTTTTTTAATAAAGCAGAGTTTCTCTTTAGCATTAATTGTTGTAATCCAAGATGATTAGTGATATGATAGCGCTTAAAAGTTCATTTGGTCGTACTGAAAATGAAGAGTTTAACCTTATGCCTTTACTAACAAGTAAACAATTTAAAATGAAGAAATTAAAACGAAAATTAAGAAAGTCTCAAAAACGTTTAAATGAGTTAAATATTAAGATTAAACAGAAAGAAATGACAAGCTGGGAAAATATTTTAGTATGGATTAAAGTTAGAATAGAATTTTATTGTAAAAAAATTGAAGATATTCTCAAAAATCTGAGCAGCGACGAAGAACGTGAAAATAGTGAAGACAGTTTCATACGCAATAAGATGTCGAATCTGGAAAGGTTGAAGTTTTCAATAGATGATATAATACTTGTGAGACACACGGAAAAGGAAAAGGATGAAAGTTTAGTGAAGTCTATTTACAATCTGTTAAAAAATAAATTCCCTGTAAGAGCTGAAATATTGTTGAGTGAAGTTACGAAAGTTGATGCACTTTTGAAAGAGAAAGAAGCATGTAAATATATAAAACTTGATCTGAAAAGAAAACTTATTGCACTAAAAGATGAATGTATGCTACTAAAGCATAGATTGAGGCAATACTGAGTAATTAAATGATACAAAAAGTGAGACTGTAAAATTTTGAAGTATAAATAGTTTTTGAATATTTTCAGTTGTCATTTTGGAAATTTTGTTTATATAAAATCATTTTATTTTATAAAATTCCTCTGTTTTTGATATTTCGGTTAACATTTATAAATTAATGTTTAAAGTTTGTTCATTATTCATTTTATCTACTTTTCTATTTAGGTCTGTCTAAAAATAATAATTAATATTAAACATATTAATGCAATGTGTAGACAATTATTTATATTAAAAACCCACAACTTTTATTATCCATTTATATGTAACATAATTAATACTGATTGAAAGTCTAAATTTATTTTCTAAACTACGTATAATAACTTAAATAATTATATAAGAACAACTCACTTTAACCTAAGTAGATTTCGCTTTAATTTTTTTAAATTTTTAATTCCTTTACAAAATGGCATAAATCCGACTAAAACAATAAAACATAGGTAGTGATCTACCAGATCCACTATACGGGTCCTGCCGAATAATGAATTTGTACTAATATCTATATCATCTGGTAGTATTTTACTTAAATACAGTTCTGTTTCCGCTAGGGTTCTGTGATTTTTTGGATACGAAAGAATATTGATCATAACCCTTATTAGATTAATGTGTACTAGCTATTGTTTAAATACTTTATTATTGTGATTTTATGGTTTGCTAAACAGCCAGTGCTACTAAAGTATCACAAGTTTCTAAGCAACTAAGTCTAGGTTTAGAAAATAATATTTTAGTTTGTTTTAATTCAAACAATTCAAAGTTCTCGACTTGAGATTCTATTCGAATATGATTTATTTATTGCAACTGATGATCTTCTATATGCCAATACTGGAGTAAAACATTCTTCTGTTAATAATAATTTATAAAAAAAAATTATATTTTAAAATTAGAAAAGTTTTTATGAGAACTTAATAGGGCTTATAGAAATATATTTTGTAATGCTTTTCTTAAAGATACTATTAATTGGAATAGAGGAGAAGACTACATAAGTTAGATATAAATTAGATTTTTTGGTTGCAATTACATATCGTGACGAACAATTTTTTATTTTGTAAATATAAATAACAACATTTTTTCAGTCTTAACAATTTTAAGTTTTTACTTTTTAGTGAATAGCTTAAACAAACGTGTCCTTACTATATCTATTTTCATTTAAAGACAATATCTCAAAGTATACTATGCTGTAATTAAATACAATGTGACTTTATTTGAAAATTTAATAAAAACGTTTTTACAGTGTAATATACATATTTTAGTAAATAGCTCGTTAGTGTAAAAGTTATTGTAAAATCACCTGAAACTATGTTACTAAGAAAGTTACGTCGGACCCCTTTAGATTAACAGGGAGAGTATTTCAGAAGTCCTACTAGTGGTCTACCTGATTTGGTCAGAACCGACGTTTTTGCTAATATCCCTATCGGATTTTACTAAAAAGTACTAGAAATTAATACTTAAGTCACAATTAAGATAAATTCAATGAAAAGGAAAAAAAAACTACAAGTATTTTTTTAAAGTCAATATTTTATAAACTATTGTGTGAAAACAAATTTTTTGAAGACTTATTTAAATACTTTTTGAATAAATAAACGTAAATAGTTTTGCTTTATGATGAATAGACTTGTTTTTTATGTTTTATCTGAACAGAAATTTTTAGAACTTCATACCAATAAAAAAACATATTTAGATGTTTATTAAATAAACATGGTAAACATTTTGAGCGTAGTTAATTGACTAAATAGGTTACTTATCTTTTTTAAAGATTTTTTTTACTGAAAATTTACAATGATAAAAATATTGGTTTCTATTTTTAATCTCAATAGAAATTCTAAAAGCTACAAAGCAACAAAAATGTTTTAAGATGTTTAATGTTTTGATTAAACAAGAAATGTAAGCGTGATTAATTTAGAATAAAACGAATTTTTTAGAATAAAAAAATATTTAAAAATTTAGCACTCTATGTAAAACAAAATCGGAACACTAGAAAGCGAAAAGATTTTTTCAAGACCTGTACAGTTTAAAATATAAATTGTAAGCGTGGTAACTTAATCAAAAACTTAGAGAAACAGTAAAAAAAAGTTTAAATTATACGAATATCTGTTTTTTATATCTGCAAAACTTAAAAATATCATTTAATTACAGGACAGTTAATACAGCATAAGAAATATTTTCTAATTGTTTGAAAATATATACTTAGTACAGTTTTCCAAAATAATGGAGCAGGCTAAACTAATTTTATATATGCCTAACCGACAAATGACTTTTTTGATAAATGTGACCAACTAGAAATTAAATCAAAAATGAAGCAAATTAAAAGTAATAAACAAACAAAAGTCACTCGAGGTTATTTTAGAACTGATAAATTTAAAGATTTCGATACAAATTTATTGATCCCCACAAACTTATTTACTAAACAATGTTTCACTAAACTAATCAACTAAATTAATAAGGTTATCAGCTGATTAATGAGACTTTTTTTACTAAAAAAAGATCCAGATACGGCCGTATCCTTGTTTTTTAATAAATCATTATTTCTAAAAAATCATTAGCGATAGTAACGTGATAATTTTAGTGCTCAGAAACATTATATTTGTTAAAGAAATTTTATTTCACTACTACAGTGAAGTTTGTAGCCGGTAAGAAGGTTTTAAGTATAGCTTAAAAAAGTATCATTTGCTTAATAATCATTCAATTAAACTTTGTGTTTATTATTTTTATTTCACTACTACAGTGAAGTTTGTAGCCGGTAAGAAGGTTTTAAGTATAGCTTAAAAAAGTATCATTTGCTTAATAATCATTCAATTAAACTTTGTGTTTTTTATAGATATAAATAGAAAAAAAAAATTTAGCTTAAAATATGTACCACTGAACACTAAAAAAATATGAGTTTGTTTGGGTCATGAAAATGTTTAAATAATATAGTATTAATTTTTTTTTTATATTAATCATTATTTTCAACTATAAGGGTAAATCTTCGTAAGCAAACTAAAATAGTATTTTTAGTTTTTGTACCAAAACTACATATCATGTATTTTATCATTTATAATTGAATAATCTATATTTTTAAAACCCCCATTTTATATTTTCTTAACTAGCTTTGTTAGATGTTTAACTCTTTTTAAGATTTATACTTCCAAAAGTTAATATCCAGTTTGTTTACAAATCATTTATCTAGAATTTAACAAATTCATGCTTTTTTATAAAACTAAACTCTTTTTGATACAAATCAATAGCATTTTTGTATATATTAATATATCTTAAAAGTTAGCTACTCTTTAAATTTGAGTCTTTTTATTTAAGCTTGTGCAGTTTAATAAAATAAAAAATTTTGATCTAAAAAATACAATAGAACAATAAATATTATGTAGAAGATTATTGAGTAAAAACATATAGATCACATTAAAAAATAAATGATATAGTAGGTTTTTTTTTCTAACACTGTTTAGCTACGTCCTTTTAGTTTTCTTTTTATAATATTTATTTCTTTAACTTTTCTGGGTTTTATGAGTTAATTTTTTCTAGACAATAATAAATAATTTTGTAACCAAACTGCACGTTGTATTTTTCATACAAGTTCTACAAACTTGTTTCTTGAAATAATAACTGTGTTTTGCTTACTTGTGAATTCTAGCTTATAAGCAACTTAAAGTTTGTTCCTAAGTTGTTAAAAAATGTAGTTTTATTTTTAGTTTTTGTAACTTTTATATCAGGATCTTAGTACTTAGTTGTTTACTGAGCGATAAAAAAAAAGCTCAAAAATTTCGGTTCTGAGGACCTGGTGTACAAAGAAACCTTTCGGTTATCGAGTAACCACCAGTAATTACAGAGTTAAGGTCAAGGGTTTCCGAAATGCTACTAACTGAACATTAAGTGCTTAGGTTTTTTTTTAAATAATTGCAAACCTGCAGTTAATTATAAACATAAATTCTAAAGTTGCCAGATTTTTATAAAGTTTTCAATACAATTTCTAAAGAATTACATTTGAATTTTAAAACTAACTAAATTTTACTAAGTATTTTTTTTCTGCATTTTTGACAATACTACTTGAATCTAATCTTACATAATGATCGTTATATTTCAACTAAAATATAACAAATTTATGGTTAAAGTTCCGCAAAATACAGAAGAGCTTTACTAGCTAAATGTATTAACTAACTAAAGCAAGCTCTCTAATTCTAACATAAGTAGCAAAAAAAGGTCTCCCTAAACATTCCTAAAACTTTAAATTTTGATTTTACTTTCTATTTTAAAAAAATCTAAGGTATTTTATATTCTAATACTTTTATAACATATACATTTATAAATAAAAATAGTTTTTGCAGATTTCTTACTGCTAGAAATCTACTTAACAGTACTAGTTGGAGCTGTAAAATAAATCGTAAAGGTAAATAATTGTCTCGACTAAGGGAAACCTTTGCTCTAGGTACACTTTTCAAATTCAAAAGTTTCAAAATTGCTCATACAAAACAGTACATTCAAAGTTAGATTTTACAATAAAAAGATTTTAATACTTTACTCTTCAATATTTGCTTCAACTTAATTTTATATTCTTTAAGATTAATAATTTTTAAAGGCAAGTATGCAAGCAGCAAAAAGTAACAAAAAACAACAAAGCACTAAAGATGAAGAACTAGATTTCTCATTTTTTACTTCACAAAGTATAAAGTTGGAAACTAAATTAGGTCTGGCAGAAGTGTTTAGAGGTTATAGTCTCTCTTCTGATAAAGTTAGTTATAATTATTTTTTTTCAAATTTAGCAAAAATATTATCCTTAATCTATATCTCAGGGTTGCCACTTTACCTAGAAACCTGGAATTTGAGAAATTTTGAAAAAAACCTGGAATTTTTAATAACTTTAACATTTTCAGTTGTAAAATTTTGATTTCACACAAATGATCTATCATATAATTAAGATTTTTTTTCATCATCAAATTTTTTATTATTATAAAACACATTTAAAGTATCTTAAGAATATATTTTCAATGTTTTATACTATTTAATACTGTTTCTTACCTTAAACTTAGCTTTAAGCTAAAAGTAGACCCAAAAATGAGTACTTTTAAAAACCTGGAGGAAATTTTGAAAACCATAATAAAATTTGCTAAAAAAATTTGGCCACCCTGCACTCAGAATAACAGGTGTGCAGTATTTTGACAATGAGTAGAGTTGAAGTATAAACTTTAAACTTTTTTTCTTATAAGTTGTGTTTTTATTAAATACTGTAGTTATAATTTTTTTTTAATGTATTTAAGCTTGATTAACTAAGTTTTTCTGTTTTTAGCTCATGTTAATTTTTTAATTTTCTAGATAAATAAGGCTAACTCAGACCAATTAAATGTAAATCAGGCTAGTTTTTGGTCACTTAAGTTAAGTAATAAACTTCAACGAGTGGCAACCTTAAAACTTATATAAATAAAATCACTGTTTGAAAATATAAATTCAAGCGTTTGTTAACAAAGATCTAAACAAAAAAATTTCCCTAAAATCTATATTTTTCTTTAGTTTTTCAGCAACTGTTAAAAAATTTTTCAGAGTTATCTTTAATAAATGTTAAACGACTTATAGGAAACAGATTTTTTAGTTTTTATAAATAAAAGTTTTTGATATAAAATAAACAGAAAAAATTTTTGTTTTATTTGATCATAAATTTTTTATGGCTTTTATTTTTCAAAAATATTGTTCCTAAAATATACCAGTTGCTTGTAATGTTGAAAAGTACATTTCTTGAAAATTTGAATTAAATTGTTTTAAAAATGAAGGAGGAGTTAGATTTTTAGTAAATTTAACAAAACTCAAAGAAAATCGCCCTTGAAATTTTTTTGATTCCATATGGTTGTATCGGATTTTTTTTTTAATTGTTCTATCTAAAAAAAATGTGAAATTTTTTTAATTCTATACAAAGTATCTTATAGTATACACTTTATGCTTTGAAATAAAATCAGGTATTAATTTTTGTAAAAAAAAAAGTTTGAACCCTATGCCCTTAAAGCTAAAGGTATAATTAATAATTCTGTTTTTATTGAATATAAAAATTTCAATTAGTTATTTAAATGTAGACGTTTTTACAATAAATTTAAAAATTTTTTTGAAGTTATTTAAAAAATATTGACAAAAGAAAATTTTACAACTAGTGATTTTTTTTCTAACTCAGTATGATAAATTTGTTTTACTTAGCTACAGCCTAAAAACTCTGTATTTTTTCAAACTAAAAAATGTTATAGTGTTATGCATCTCACCAGTGTAGTTGCAAAGGATTTTGTTTTATAAAGTAAAACGGTTTTTTTAACAAAAATGAGATAGAAAATTTGACTTAGATAATATTTTGTAATTAAGATAATGCTGAATAGTTTGGTGTCTGTTCTATAAAAAAAATAACTCATATCATGCATAAATACTAGATTGGTTACTGGCATACTATAAAATATTATATTGACCTGGTTTATAATAGAGGATAGTGTTCTATCTTGTCTTGAAGCTAACAACTAATCAGTACTTTATTACTAGATTCACTAAAAACTATGTCTGTTACTAAATCTAGTAAAGTCTACTTATTAAGCTAACATGCTTTGTGTTTAATGAAAAATTATAAACTTGAAAAGGTGTTAACAAGGTTTAACAGTTGAACTAATTAATAAACATTATACAAAAAAAGCAAGTAACAATACACCACAAACAATGAAAAATAAATAATAACAGAAATAAGCTATGAGCAAGCTGAAGGCTACTGAGTCATTTCTTATTGTTTTTTTTTACAATTCAGTACAGAAGTTTTAAGATGGAATATATCTCCAACTAGCAAAAATACTAAAATAATGTAAGCGAGAATCAATCTTGTCACATATACCTTGCTCATATAATTAAAACTAGAAGTATAAACCAGCTTTGCAGTGCTTTATCATGATTTTTAAGACAACATATTAGAAACACAGACCTGTAACAGCTGTTTTTCACTCTAATTGTACAACTAGTAAACTGTTAGAGGATTAACCTTAATACTAACATTAAGTAATAAAAATGTTACATATTTTCAGATAATATAATAGAAACTTAAGGGCATAGGGGGGTAACCACTGTTTTTTAGTTTTTGATCTTATTTTATATAGTTTTTACTAAGCTTCAAGATGCTTTTTACAGATTTAAAAAATTCCAAATAATTTTTGAGATATAGTTGGTCAAAGTTGGAGGCAACAATAGGTTCTTCATGGGAGGCACAAACTAAAACGGCAAATAACTAGAAATCACTAAAAATCTATCTTCTCCTACGTTTTTTGAGATAACTACCTTAAATTTTCAGGAAATATTCCTTGAAATATTTAAAAAATTCTGTTGGAACAGAATTTAAAAAAATTAAAAAATAAAAATAAAACTGTTTTTTTTGTTTTTTTTTTTTATATAAAATTTTTACTTTTCAATTTTTTTAAAATTCCTTCCGACAGAGTTTTCTAAATATGTCAAGGAACATGTCCAGAAAATTTGAGGTAGTTATCTCAAAAAACGTAGGAGAAGATAAATTTTTAGCCAAATAGTCTATTTTTGCCGTTTTAGTTTGCGCCTCCCATAAGGAACCTATTGTCTCTGACTTTGACGGGCTATATCTAAATAAATATTTTTAATTTTTTAAATCTGTAAAAAGCATTTTGTAGCTTAGTAAAAACTATATAAAATAAGATCAAAAACCAAAAAAGGGTGTTTACCCCCCCTATGCCCTTAAATTCTAAAAATAAAGCAAGCCAAATATTTACTTCAATTTACCATTTGCAAATTTAAATGGATTTTGAAGTAAATCTTTGTTTAACTAACACTGTTTTCTGTCATGAAATATGTACAGATTTAATCCAATAATTCTTTTAATACTGCTTTCAACTTTAAAAAAATCAACATAACTTGTAATACTCAAAAATGTCATAACTTTGTTATTTTTACTTTATCATAGTTAATTACTAAAGTAATTAATAATAGTGTCAGTATAGTTTATACCAGGAGTTGGCAGATTGTAAAATGAATAAGTTTAATATGCTTAAATAAATCTGTTTATTATTGTTTTTTTTTTTTTGAAAAGAAAATGCAATAGATTTAACATTTTATAACACTAACATTTTTAATAGTTTTTTTGAAAACAGAATTATATTATTAAATAAAATTTCGAATTTGAGATTTCCGATCCCTGGCTTATACATTCTATATATTATTTATGTATAGTTTAGTAATATTATATTGTATTATTATACTAGAGTTCCAAATTTTATTTCAAAAGGCCCCTTTAAATAAATAAAAAAAGCCATGGCCCCCTCCAACAAGATTACTCAAAAAACTACCATTAAGGCTGCCAAGACCTTTTTTTTTTGAATCTTGAAAAATCATCAACATGAGAATATCAAGTCTAAGTTTCAATTTATGGCCTTCTGGCTCCCCCTTATACGTCTTGTTGTCCCTAAATTACTTAAATGTTTCCATAATACCTAGTATAAGTTTCAAAACTACCATTAAAAACACTTAAGACCTTTGTGTTTGCTGTCTATCATCAACTCCAGAATATCTAGTGTAAGTTTCAATTGATGACCTCATGGCCCCCCTTTGCTGCTCATGGCCACCTTAATTTCGGTAATGGCCTCCAAGGGGGCAACTTGGCCCAGTTTTGGAAACCCTGGTTTAGACACTGGATGAATTATCGTACATGTGTTTTAACATACAATTTTAGATTTGTTGCTTAAACTATTTATAAAGCAAATATTTTTACAACAGTTTTATTAGGTTTTCTTTTATTTGTAAAAACACTTAGTTTTATTGTTTTAATTAACTAAAATTATTAATTTAGAAAAAACATAATTTAAAATTGTGCCGCTCCTCTCGCGGTAATTGTCTCTTATTTATTTTCTTCTTTTTTCTCCAGCGGAGTATAAATTGAAAAATTGCGCGTAAAATTGGCTTTTAGTTTTGGCTGCGTAGCAGCCAACTTAAGTCATGGCTGCTTTTTGCTGCATTCAGTTGTTAATGGTTTCAATCTTGTTTATCAAGTTTAGTTTGCTTTTAGAACACTTTATGAGTTTAAACAAACACTTAGTTTCAGCTTCTTTGATTCATGTATTTTAATCTTTTTAAAGAATTAATAACTCGATTCATTGGCTTTATGCTGTATCGTATTTTTATCACCTTTTTGTTTTGCAATTTCATTGTAAATATAATAATTATCACAGACTCGAACTACGTTTAAATTAGTACAAGTAACTTATTATTAAACCTTTAGTAAATAGTAAGTGAGTCTTATTAGTTTATTTAAATCAATTATAGTTTACTTGTTATATTAAGGACATCTATTATACAAGTTAAAGCGCAAATTGTGTTATAAACCAGGCCCCTAACATTGTATAAGTAGGACGCCCCGTTAGCGTCAAAATATTAAAGATAACTTGATAGTAGTTTGAAAATAGATATGTATATGATAAAAAAGAAAATGTATTTAGTTTTGCTAGATTTTGTTATTATTTGTTTTTGCCATTAAATAGTATAGCATTGATTAAAAGAACATTCAATGAAATATAAACACTTTAAAGAATTTTAGGTTTTGTAATATGTATTATCACTCTTTTACTTAGAGTAGATATTAAGCCTTTTAAACTTGTCATTTTTTTACATTAAAAAAATACTCCTTTAAAGGTAAGCAAACACATGGAAAACTCAGAAAGTGGGAAAGTATTGCAGCTTTTAAAAGATGTAACTTCATCGTTAGACGAATTGACACAACAACAAGTGATGCTTGAAATGATGTTTGTAAAAGAGGGTACTTTTGATCTTACTGAACCAAAAGCTTGGAAGCGCAAAATAGACGATTTGAAGAACCTTTTAGAAAAGTTTGAAACTGTGAATGAAAACCAAAGTGTGATTGAAAACATTTTAAACAAAAAGTATGACCACACTTTCATGCAGATTCAGGCCGACCAGCGAACGAAGTCTATTGAAATGCTAAAAAACCTAGGTAAGTCATAACTTGTTGTTTATTTTATCACTTTTAAAACTGCTTACATGCTTATGAAAAAGAAGGACTAAATTTGAATATAAAAAAGTCTTTATTAAGTTTTAACAGTATGATACAAGAAGTCACACAACTATGTGTTGTTTTTGAAATTTTAAAATACCCTTAGAATTTTAAATAACACCTAATGGTAAAGTTCTAAATGTAATTAGTAAGTGTTCTTCGATTACAGATGCACTTGCTCTTATATTTTCTACTTCATTAGGGTTTAGAAGTTTTTATTTTTAGATAAAAAAGATCTCTATATTGATATAAAAAATAAAGTATGAAGTAAATTGTTTATCAAATTTTTACAATAAATCTTAAGTACAACCAAATTTAATTTTGTAACTAATTCAGATTAAATGTTTATACATATTTGTAGTGTGTCTACTTTGCTGTTACTAATTTTAAAATATTAACAGTTAGTTTAGTTTTCATTGCAAATTTTTAGCTTCATGTTTTTTATAATCAGATAAAATATATATTTAAGCATATAAAATGTACAATGTTTTAAAAACGAAATATAAAACTTGAAATTCTTTTTTTTTTTACTGTAAGAATGGTAGAAGTTGAAACAAAATTCTAGAGTTGGATAGTATTTGTTCACTTATAAGCATTTTTGTCACAAGTTTAACCCCTGTTTTGCTAATAATGAGTTTAGCATATTTTCTTAAAAAGTGTTATTATTTATAATATAAAACACACCAAACAAAATGAAGTCAAAACTTCATATTTAATCAGCTGTATTTGTAAAGAAGAGAATGTAGATTAAGTAAAAAGTACAACAGCATTCTTTATGTCATTATGATTATGTTCATTGCTCGGCCCTTAAATTAAAGATTAAAATTGTTAAACTTATTCTAAGAATATTGAGTAGAGTTTTTAAAGTTATCAAAAAAAAAAAGTTTCAAGTTTGTCATAAAGCTTACTTAAACTTTTGATAAAGTGTGTTGTTTCGGTTAATAAAAATTAGTAATCTAAATTTAGTTATTATTATTCTTTACTAAAAATGTATACAACTATGATTTTTTTTATACAATTATCTAATTTTGTTAAGTACTTACAGTCAGTTCTCGGTATTTTATCTTAGTTTTTTGTCTTTTTTCAAATTTTCTTATACTGCAGGTGTTTTAGTTTTGCATACTGCTTTTAATGTTTTTGTAATGTTAATATTTTAATTGATTATATTTATTCGGGTGCACGACAATTCAAATTTTAAAAGTTTGATAAGACAATTCAATTTCTTATAAAACTGAGTGTTGTTAAATATATTTTTAATAACTAATAGTTCAAATCTTTTCTTTTGTAATGTTAACAGTTTGACATAGATGTAAAATTTTTATAATTTTCAAATTAAAAAAAAAATTGAGATAAATCTAAAAAAATTTTAAGCTTACTAAAATATGGCACGTTATAGTAATTTTAATTTTATTTTGTTTTTTACTTTTTACAAAGTATTTGTTTACAATCATAATCTTATTAGTTAGACCTACTTGTCTGAGTTTTTAAGGTCTTTTTTATATAAGGAGGCCCCTTAGGGTTTTTTATAAAAATTTACATTCTCAGAATATAAATTGTCGGAAATTGAATTTTCATGTAACCAATTGTTCACAGTACTGAAAAATAAGTAAAATACCTTGATTTAAGATTGAAGAAAAAAAAATTGTTCAATGGGAATTTAAGTAACAAGCTTTAAAAGTATTTTTTTAATTGATTAATTTAGGAAAATTTTTCTAGTAGGTGGGTATATCTACCAAAATAAAATATTTTGTTGGTCAGATTTGCTATGAAAGTCTTTGTTGGACACGTCATTTTATAAAATCATAAAAAAAAACTTTATAAGCGACATTGTATTCAAATATAATATAATATAATGAGCATTACTGAGAACTGAAAATCAAGTTAAAAGCAAATTAAAAAATAAGTAAAAGCTTTTTTTTTTCACAAATTGTTTTCCAGCTAAAAACATGTCGCGGGCTAGAATATTTTTTGTCTACGATCCGTGGGCTGTACGTGGCCCATCCTTAATTTAGGTGGTTGAACTAAAAATAAAAGAAAACCTGAATTATCAAGTGTCGTAATAAGTTAATTGTGATACCTAAGTAATTTTTTTGCTAAAAGTAGAAATCTTTTATTTAACTCCTCTGTCTATGATAAACATATATAAAAGCAGTTGAGTCTAGAAAGTCGTCAAAATCGAACTATAAAACGATAAACAAAAACATCGGCGAAAGTCAGCAGAGCAGAAGTTTTATAGCTCAAGTTTAAGATAATGGATGATAAAACGATAAACGTATTTAATATCTCTGAATTTAATAAATTTAAAATAGTTTAAAGAAAATTAGGTTTAACATATGTACTTTGATCATTATGGTTGTCCTATTTCTGTAAATTTAGACATAGCGGAGCAAAACTAGTTTTTGTTTTATTATCTAACTACTTAAACTAACAAGTAGACTTGATGCAAATTTTAATTTTGTTTACAGATTGAAGTATTTTTTGTAATATTACTTTTTTTTTCAGCCAAATTATGCTCAACTGTTGAGCAACAGCAACAAGTTTGTCAATGGAACGAAAAAGTCCCACACATAACAGATAATCTGACAAAAATTTCATCAGACATTAGCAGCAGAATAAAGAAATTATCATCATCCCAATTTTTATGACATAAATGTCTTATTCCAAAGTTTAGTACTTAAATAAAATCTAGATGCCTTTTTTCAAACTCATTTATATATTGTATAAAAATTACCATACTACTAAGTACTTTGATTGAAAAAGTGTGAAACAGTTTACTGCTATGAAATAATTTTTGTGTGTAGTTATAATGTTTTAGTATAAAATTTTTGACTTAAGATTTTTACTTACTAATAATATAGTCAGTTTTAATACTATATTAAATTTAAAATTAGTTTTTCTTAGAAAATTTTTGTTCTTGTTATTAACTTTTGAAGTTCAAGGTTTTTAGTTTTCTTAACAGACAGTTTACTACTTTGTTGCACTATTTTTTCTCGTTTATTGATGTATGAATTTTTATTTTTCTATAATTTTTAAATTTATTGTTATATTTTTTAAACATTAAACTACAAAAATTTATTTCTTCAGAATAAAATTTTACGTGAGGGTAATGATAGTATTTAACAGTTTGCTAAATTTGTTCTTGCTATTGAAATGGTAATAAATTTATATATGATATGTGAATACTGTCTGCAAGATGTTTGGTCAACTAATTAGTGTTTTTGACTTGTTTACTGTATTTAGGTAGGTTTTAAAATGGTATTGGTAGGTTTTTGAATTGCACAGCATCATTTTAGAACGGATTATCATTTTTGCACGGCGTTATTTTTTCTTGACTAATACCTTTTATTAGTTTATTTTGAAGTTGATTAATAATTAAAATTATATGGAATAAAATGATAAATATTTTAAGTTTTATTTTTAGATTGATGCAGTTATCTTCAAAAATAGTAATATAGATTAAAAACAATGAAGCTTTAAAACCGATTAAAAAATATTTTTAAATACAGGGTTGCCACTTTACCTGAAAACCTGGAATTTTTAATAATTTTAACAGTTTCAGTTGTAAAATTTTAATTTGACACAAAAAATCTATCATATATTTAAGATTTTTTGTCATAATCAAAACTTTTTTTTATTAAAAAACACATTATAGTAACTTTTCAGTATTTTTTCAATATTTTTTTACTATTTATCACAGTTTCTTAAATAGAAATTAACAAAAAACTAAAAATAGACCCAAAAATGTGTACTTTTAAAAACCTGGAAGAAATAAGAAAAACCTGGAAAAGTTTGAAAAAACGAGTGGCAACCCTGTAAATAGTTTACTCACCTTTTTAATATTTTGTTAATGCATTTTTTAACTCATAGATAAGTATAAAAAAGACGCTTGAACGTAAAAAAAAAAAACTACTTAATATACTTAAGTATTAATACTATAAAAAGTTGTCGCTGCTTATAATGATTAAAAAGTTTGAAAATAATTCGTTTATCGATAATAAGTTGTATTTACATATAAATTTCAGATGTTAAATCAGAATTTGCAGAAAATTAAAGCTTGTTTATAATTTAAAAGAAAACTATAGGTAATATATATCGCTATGTCAATAGTCTAGTTCAGGGGTCGGCAGCCTTATGTGACTCGCGGGCCAATTTTCTTTAAATAACTTGCTCGCGGGCCGCACTATTTAGAAAAAAAGCTTTGAGGGCCGCTTAATTCTAAAAAAAATCTAGTAATCAGTAGAAAAATATTATTTAAGGTCAGAAATATAACAATTTAATTAATATTGCACCATTAATAAAGAGTATTGATTGAATTAAGAGCCTAAATGTAAGTTTTTATTACAAAAAATATAATTTTTATTGTTTTTAAAATGTATATTTTTTGCAGAAAAAGAGCTCGTGGGCCGCAGACTTTGACTTAAAGGGCCGCATTTGGCCCGCGGGCCGCAGTTTGCCGACCCCTGGTCTAGTTACATGTTGATATTTTTTAAATTGAAATATTTTTTGTTAATTATTGTCGTAAAAGTGATTTAATAAAGTTTGCTAAGTCTACTTGTATTTTGTATCATAAAGTTTAGGTTAATTAAGTTGTTTTGCAATTCAAACATAAAGTTGTAGTTTAAGATTTATCTTTAAACAAATTTAAAACTTGTTTGAAAAAATTTGCATAAAAAAAGTGTTTATTTTTTTTTACAGTACAAATATTGTATGAACATAAAAAGATAGTTTTTCAAAATAAGGCCGTGTAAAGTTTTGGTTAGTTCCAAACTAAGTCTCCGTTCTAAAGTTATGCTCTTTGTGTGACCCTTAGTGCAAAAGTGACGCCGTGCGATTCTGAAAGTGCGTTCCCTGAAAGTACAGTTATTAAAACCAAAATAATTATAGTACAATATTTTAGTATACGTTTAAAGCCATTTATTATTGAAAACTATAGACTTTTAGTCTTTATAAATTTAAGTTAGTTTATATACTTTTACATTAATTAATGCAATGAAATGTTGTATAACTCTAAATTTTATAAAGATATCGTCCGATTAAAAACTTTGAAAATTTTAACTAAAGTTTAGTACAGTAACCTCTCGCATCTTTACGCACTCGTGACGTTACGCACTCTCGTTTAGTTAGGCATTTTAGAATTCTAAAAAGTTCAAAAAATAAAAGCCTATCAATAGGAGCCTATTGTACTCTATGGCTTTGACCTTTATAGCTTAGGTGTCTTTGCACCCCTACTTTCATACCTTAAATGAATAAAATTTACAATTACTCAAATTCTTATGGCATAAAATTTCATTCCTACTCAAAAAATCCATTTATATATCTTTAATACAATGCAAGACAAGTTTGTCCTTATGTGGGCAAAGGTCAAATTAAAAAAAGTTGTAGTAACAAATAGTTTTTATTAAACGGTTTTCTTATGTTTTATATATTTTTGTTCAATCCATTACAGCACCAAATGCATATTTTTAAAAAAGGCTATAGAAACAATTTTTAATATAGGCACCAAACCATTTGTTAAATGTAAAAAATGCTTAATTATAAATTGAATTTGCTAAGTAAATAATATGTAATTTTTTGGGTATCAAACAAGTCACATAAAATTAAAGATAATGATAAAGAAATCTACTTATAATTAAAATTAGTAAAATTTTTCTACAAGTATTATTATTTATATAATTTTACATCATATTCTTTAATAAACGTATAGTTTTATCTTTTGTTTTTATTTTTATAAATAATGTAAACAAATTGTTAAAAGTGGGAATATCCCCAGTCTGCTTTTAACGAGAAGCAATATCAAAATATAGCCATAGTAAGTATATTTGGTACCTCTAACCTCTCGTATCTTTACGATCTCTCGTATCTTTACGAACTATTTCTGTGGACACAATGTGCGTAAAGATACGAGAGGTTACTGTATTCTTTTTAGAAACTTACCTCTATTAAATGATTTTATTTCCCTTACTTCAGATATTATCATGTACATAAACTTCTGTTTTCTCGTTTGTGAATATATTATGAAGATTTAAGCGGACTTGTCTCAATTAGAAGTTTTATTTAACTTTTATGCCTTTTTTGTGAGAAAAAAAGTTTTGGTGTTTTTACTTATATCAACATAGCATAACTTATAAAATTTATTAAATGGATTTAGGTTATTCTAAAATTATTTGGTATATTACGTTATTAAAATTTTAACTTTAAACTTAATCTTGGTTTTCTAAACTTAATATAACACTGGACAAAGTCAAGTTTTGAAGTTAATATTATTTTATTAACAAAAAAAACTATTTAATCATTTAAAGTTGATAGCTTACTTGAATATATTGATATACCAGATCCATTGGCATCCTGACCTAAAAAAAAAATCGGATCTAAAGAAAAAAATTAGAATCGAATCCAGTAATTAACATAATCAATAGTCATAATTTTTGTAAACAAAACATATTTATTTTTAATAAAAAATCACACTAAAATTATAACAAAAATTTGTCTATTAAAACACTATCATTATAAATAAACGAATCCACTATATTTTATAATTTAACAAATTGATATATGTAAATAAATATATTAGAATATTTAAAACTTCTTGTTGGTATAAAAAAAAAATTAATGTTAAACTTTGAAGTTTGTTTTAAATTGGTACAATAAAACTGAAATAGCTTGTTTATAGTTGTTTCACTTCTTTTCATAACAGTACAGTGATTTTTGTACTGTTTTAGATAATTATGGATACTTTTATAGTTGTTAAAGTATATTTATTTATCAATTTAAACTTTCAAAATATCATATAATAGTTTTTATTTTTAGCAAAAGATTTTATAAGAAAAAAAATTATTGCGGATCACATCCTATTAGCATATCCGTTCACGATTTTTTCTATGTAAAATTAGATAAAGTTATAGTTTTTTTCATGTCAACAATGGTTTAATTAACTTCATTTAAACTTTATCTACAACAATGGTATACAATGCACAATAAATTATTGTAAAATTCAAAGTTTTTTGGCACAATAATTAGACCCCTACTTAAGTTAAAGTTTATTCTTAACATGTATATCAAAGAAAACATCGGCGAAAGTTTATCAGAACCAAACTCTGGCCTTTAATGTGCTGTGAGACAAGCTTAAATTACCACAAGATTTTGATCATACATTTTCGATAATTTAACCACAAGCTTTCATTCGGCTGATACCCAAGTAACACTTTACCAAAAACTTGATGACAAATGATGGAATAGGTATGATAAACAGTATCTTGTAATAATCATGTCGGCAGCAGTATTTTTTAAAGCCTGAACAAGTTTACACCGATTTGCAGATTTTTTTTTGGCTTTGCTAAAAAAATATGGAGTATAGAATAAAATCTTACCAAGCGTACTATACAAAACTAGTCGTTACGATTATTTTAGTAACATTTTAAAGTATTACATACTTTAAAAAATGGTCGTGAGTTTGTATTATACATATAACAGTTTAAATTGGAAAAGGATATAATTTTATTTCAATCAAACATGTAAACATTTTTTAGTTTAGAAAATAACAGTTTCAACAATTTTTTAATAATTTATAGTAAATGTGTGAATATTTATTAGCTTAAAAAAATTAAAACAAGAACTTTACTGTTAAGTTTGTTTTACTTTAGGTTAAAATGTTAAACTTTTGTATATAACAATTTTATAATATTCTGCTTAAAATTACCACGAGTTAAACAGAAATATGGAAAAAATAAAGTTTGTCTGTATAGGAGAAAATCTACCTGCATAAAATTGTTGCGTTAAATTCGAGTATTACAAAAGTATAAAATTAAGACAATGATTGTATCGAGAAATATCTTTTCAGCTTTTGTTTAGTAACAATAAAGAAAATATATATTGAATACGTGTTTTTTAATTTATATTCAAATCTATTAATGTAAAAGAAAGTTTTATTATGCACGTACTTTTAACTTGGTTATTGTCAAAAAATATAATATTTAGATTTAAGTTTATTACAATAACTAAAAAAATACTTGCTTTTTTTTAGACGTGTTTTTTAAGTAAAATTTTAATTTAATTAATGTAAAAGAAAGTTTTATTGTTTATATGCTTTTAACTAAACTCTTCATAATAGTCTAGCTCAATTAATATCGATGTTTTTAAAGTTTTTATAAAAATAAGGTTGTATTTATCTTTTCGACTTTTATTTAAGTTGTATTTATCAACAAAATAAAAATTATAGTTTTTTTATATAGCAAAACTTGAACGATTATAAAAAAAATTAAAAGTTTTTATATACATGGTGAACTATTTACAAAAACTCTTTTCAAATAGAATATATTAATATATTTAATAAAAATTTAATTGTATATAAATTACTGTGTTTAATTTCTTTTTATTATATATTAAAATATGCATTTTCTAAACTTTTATGTAAAAATAAACAGTCGGTAAAACTACAGCTTATGATACAAAACATAGTCTTAAAAGAAAAACTTTATAATCGCCTTCAAAAGTTAACTCATACAAAAATTTTTATGTGTGCAAACCTGATATCTCTGCATTTTTTGGATGGTTCAAAATTTAACATTGATCTTTTTATTTTAATAAGAAATATTAAAATTCATAAAAAAAAACAAATGTTTTCATGTTCGCAAAGTCTCTTTTAATAATAGATCAAATAAATCAATTTCTAATCAATTTTTTTTATGAGTGTACACTAATTTATTTCATTTATTTATTTTTTTTTTGAGGTTTGAAACTTTGAACAGTTATTTTCTATTAGTTTGTAAAAGCATGTGGTGTACGACTCGATAACCGAAAGGTTCTTTTGTACACCAGGTTTTTAGATCAAACTTTTTCTTTTAACGTTCAATACTAACTAGAATTTACAATACTAAGATTTAATATAAGTGTATAAGTTTAGTTAAAACTTTATTAGGATTTTTACTCCGTAAGTTTTTTATAAGATAATTAAATGAGTTTTTAAATACTTGTGATTTAAAAAAAAATAGTAAGTATGGCTTAGGACAAGTTGTTTTAAGGTAAATTTTTGAGCTTTATAGCTTAATTTTAACTTTTTTCGATTAACTTATTGTTATTGTTTTTTTAATTATAAGAAGTGGAACAAGTTTTCTGTGAAACAAAATCATTATTATAGTTTTTTTATATTAAACAATTAATCTAACTTTTCCTAACTCTAAGGTGTATCGTCCTTTTAATATAAAGAGTTGTTTTACATATTTATTGATTAAAATCTTCGTACTAATACAAAATACAAAAAAAGACCTTAACCATTTTTTATACATAGTTATAACAATAATAGAGATTTTTTTTCAAATTTTTATCAGACAACTTTTAATTAACTATTATTAGCCCAATAGTTTAAAACATTTACATACATTTAGAAAAAAGAAACAATATCAGTATCACTTAAAAAGAATGGAAAAACTCATAATACTTTTGTGTCGATATGATTTATATATAGCTAGTTTCTTACGTAGTCATTAGATAATTGTTTTGTAAAAAATAGCAACAAAGCAACTAGTTTAATACCAATCTTTTGTTGTGATATTTTTGTATGTCATAAGTTCTAGAATTAAAAACTCACCATCTGTGATTATACAAAACTTTCAACTTAAGTTTGTTTTCCTTTTTTGTTAGTAAAGAAAAATATTAATAACGACTATAATTCGAACAAAAATAACAAGTTTTGTTTAAAGCAGGTATTTTTTATATTAGTTCTTAAAACATGACTACAAAACATTTATGTTGCTGCTTTACTTCTACAGTTTTTTTTAAACTTCAATCGATTTTTTGTGATAACTTAAACATTATTAGTCTAAAACTCTAAAAGCTAAGTGCTTAGATTTCTTCTTAAAAAGTATAAAGTTTATTCAGAGCTTTTAAAAACATCTAAACCATAAGAAGTACCAAAAAAGTTTAACTGTTCAAGCCATTTTGGGTTGTGCTTTTTAATGAAACTTTTTCTAAGTTCTAACACTTAATTGAGGTATATAAATTTTTTTGACTTCTACAAATACTAATTTGAGTTCAATCTATATATGGTTTTCAAAGAGGTTATTGACTAGTCATAATAATGTTTTTAATTTTCTTTTAGCTTAAATAAAGTTTAACAAAAAACATTGAGTACTTTTTTTTATGATTAATTTATACTTTTAACTTTATTTGATTGTTACTTAAAAGAAATACACATAAAATCGTTAAATTCTTACTTGAATGGTCTAAATATTTTTATCCGATTGTCTTTTTACAATATCCTTATAAAGAGTTTTTAATTATAACAGTACAATAATGTTATAATATTCTTTTATATGTCTCAATAGTTTGTTTTTCAGTTTTTATTTTGCGCCTCGAAAATTAGTACTTTATTCGTACGTTTGCCAAAAAAAAGTTAAGATTGATGAGCTAAAACAAGGATCAAAAACCAAAGCCCGCGGGAAAATGCAACCAACGATAAAGGTTTGCGAATATTTAAATCTGGTCTGGTTCACTTTTTGAATAAATTATATTAAGAGTAAAAAACAAAATCAAGTCGTATTTTGTTGAAACAATTTATAAAAAAAATCACGTTGTAACTATAAATATGGCCCGAAAAGATCTTTATTTTTAGCCCGCTACTACCAATAGCCTGCCGGACCGTGAGCTAAAAAAAGTATAAAAATCAATTTCAGAGCAGGAAATTTAAACTATTTAAACTTAAAAATACTAAGAAGTATGAAAAATTAGTTATCGTAGTTATTATTAGTTACTATAAATTCTATAATTTAGATCTAAAAATTTTTTAAGTTTATTAAACTTGACGTAATTTTTCAAATACCTTGAAACTAAGACTTATTTACGCTAATTAATTAAAAAATTTGTAAAACGAGTTTAAAAAGCAAACTGGTGTTTAGTTTTTGTTTTTATTAACTTAACAGTTTATGGAATAATTTAAATACCAAACTTAAAATAAATTTTACGTATATACTACTATACAATGTAAAAATAATACTAATATTGGTATATTTAATAACAATAAAATTTACTTTGTTTTTATTAGGTATTTACTAAATACAATTTTCGCAGTAGTTTGATTTTTTTGTGGTCTAATTGCAGGCTATTTAGTTATACATTTGTATTTTTTAATTTAAGTGTAAATATTTTATATAACATTTTTCAACTAAAATAAATTTTCACTGATTTTATTTTAGTTATAATTTGAAAAAGTCACACGGAAATATTAAAACGTTCATTGTCTTTGATACAGCCTACGGCTAACAGTTTAGAGAAATATATCCATACAGTTGTACTTAAAGTAATTTCACATAAACCATTTATAGTATTTTGTTTATGCGATGATAGTTAAATTAGCTTTACTTGTTACAATCTCATGCTTTAGTTGCGTTTTAAGTAGATCATGTCAGATTACTCAGAAAAATTTAGCAAAAAAGGGAAGTTGCCCAAGTAAGCTACCTTAAAATGTGTAATTTTAAGTGAGTAAAATTTTTAGATAGGTTGCAATCATAAAAATATTTTTTATTCTTTAATTAGTTTAAAGTAGTGTTGATTTTATAATTTACTAAAAGTTATAATAAAATCTTTAAACATTTTCTCAAAAAATTTGTAGTAATACAGACTTATAATTTAAAAGTTTAAAACCTTTTTTATTATACCGTTATACTGCAAAAAATACATTGAATAATACTTAATCTATAAAAACTGTAATAACTAAAATACTAAAGAAAAAAGTAAAACATTATCTATTGTCCTGGGAAATACATTAAACTCTATCTAGGGAAAATAACTTGATAACTGAAAGATTCTTCAAACACCAGTTCCTTAGACCAATTTTTTGAGTGTTTTTTAGTTCAATATAATTTATCTTTTTTAGAGGAAGAAAGTTCAATGGTTTGCAGAGGAATATGCAATGGTGATATTTATGAAGATATAAATAATTGCCCACTTCATTGTTGTGTTAAAAACAAAAAATGTTTGATGAAAGTATTAACCAATTCAGGTAAACTATTTTGCATTGTGTAAATTTTAAATACTATATTTAGTTTACTTTTTATATGATGTATAATTATTTCTTAACTTTTACTTACTGTAAGTAGTTATCTAATCAAGCGTTACTAACAAACACAAGCTTTTTTTTTCAATTTAAGAAATTCTCAGATATTAATACATAAATTTTATTGCAAATTATTCTAACTAAAATACTTAAGTATACATTTAACAAAACATCATTTTATTTTAAACATTATTCCAATATAAA
Source organism: Thalia democratica (assembly GCF_965202585.1). Lineage (NCBI taxonomy): Eukaryota > Metazoa > Chordata > Thaliacea > Salpida > Salpidae > Thalia > Thalia democratica. Next base: position 16,697,189 of record NC_139170.1, read on the forward strand.
CTTTTTTATAAATGTTTCAATTTTTAGAGTAACACTGACGTTATTGCACAAAAAATTTTTTTAAACGAGTTACTTTAAACTTTTTTTCAAGTCAGAGTTATCATTATACTTTACTTAGATCTAAATTTATTTTGATTAGTACTTATTTACTTTTTAGTGCTTATCAGATTAAAATATTCCAATACTTTTTTTGCGCTAACCATAATTAAAATAACCAAAACTTTTAGAAAAGTTGGAGAACATTAACATCAATGAAGCTAAACTGTCAAAAATAAATTTTCTTCATGCAAAAACACTTTTAGATCAGACACTTTTGAAAAAAAGATCAGGTAAAGTTCTTTAAATTAAGTAAAATTTTGAACTTTGAACTGAGTAATTAAAGTTTAAGAACATTAACTTAAGTGTTTTTCTTAAAATTTTTAGCTGTTTATTTTAATTTTTTATTATCAAGTTTTTCATTTACTATTAAAGCTTTGTTTACTGTTTCTGCTTAAAAAAATTAATCATATAAAAATTGCACTACACTAGAATAATTAAATACCCAGTATCAAAAGAGCTTAATTTGAAATTAACATTTATTACAACTTTTATTAAACTACTATTCAATTTTCTTCTTACGTTCGAAAACATATTTTAAAATTTCTTTTAAATACTGAACTAACTTTCAATTTACAACACATTTCAAAAATTTTTATTTTGATTTCAGAGTATTCATAAATTTTGGTATCAAAACTTTTTTGAGAAAATGTTTAAAGATTTTATTATAACTTTTAGTAAATTATAAAATCAACACTACTTTAAACTAATAAAAGAATAAAAAATATTTTTGGTATCAATTTGTTTATTGAAAACATCTAATTTTTTTAACTACTATTTTCCATAGTTTTATCATTAAATGTCTCTGATATTTTTTAACACTTGCTTTAATTTTTATTTTGTTATTTATCGAGATCAAAAATTTCTGAACTACAATAAAAACATATGCTAATGAGCGCTATTTTCTAAACTATTATTCAATTTAAATTTTGAAGATAACAAAACTGTCGGCATTGAAAGCAGATCTAACAACTTAGATAATTGCCTGCCGCAATTTCCTTTTAATTGTGAGCTTTCGCCTCATGCAATGACTATTGAGTACCTGCAACCTGAAATAAACATTCCTTACTGTCACCGGTAAGTTTTTTCAGTAGCATACTGTATTGTTTTAATACATTAATCAAATAATTTTCACTCTTTAAGTGCTTAAGTAGTCATCTATTTTAGTTTGATTACTTTTTCTCGTCAATCAACCTTAAAAATAAACAATTTTTGTAAAATTTACTGGTAAAAAATATTCCAGTTTATAGCTAGATAAATTTATTTTTAAAAGTTTTACAACCGAAACTAAAATCTTAACTTTACCTTTAAAAAAAAATTATAACGTAAGTAGGTAAATATAGTATTTATAACAAAAGAAGTGAGTGAAAACTGTACTCTTGTCTTTATATGAATAACATTATATTACATACTGTTAACTGTTTATTCTTAGTCGTGTTACAAACTGATACATTTTTAGTTAACTTAAATCAAAATAAGTATATGTCAAATTCAATGGTTTTCACTTAGTTCACAAAAATTTTAAAAGGAATCTATTAAAATAAAGCCATTATAAAATTTATAATAACACCACTTTATTTTTGTTTGTGGATTTACAACTAAATCGTTATGATTTACGATGATAGTTTAATATTATTAATGTCAGAGGTATTTTAACTTTAACAATAAAAAGACTGCTAAATTTTAGTTAAAAATTTTTAATTTGCATTGAAACTCTTATAAAAACTAAGACCTTTAAAAATATAAATTATTTAGCGCAAAAAGTTAATTTTTTAATCTTTTTAGCCTTATTGGATGTTATATATATAAATATATTAAACAGTTTAAAAAACTTTTAAAAAACATAAATATTTATTGATGGAATAATAAATATATACATTATTGTTACTCATTAAAAATGAAACAAATTGGACTGACACTATAAGATTAAAAATAACTATTGTTGAAATTTTTCAAACGATTTATAAAAATTTTAGGGATTTTACTACCAAAAATACAGCACAAAATGGCATTTCTTAAAAAACATATTTATAAAAGGCAGTTTCAATTAAACTATTGACTTTATGTTTTAGCTTTAAAATACTTAATCACATAACGGAGAAAAAATATTATAAGCTAAAACGATGAAATTATTAAAGTAAATTAAAGTTAAGGTTGTTTACTCGTATACACAAGTATTGAAAAATAGAGCTTTTATTAACCTTAAAAGGATAGTTTTTCTACAAAGATATTTTGCTCAAAAGTTTTAGTAACTTAACAACTTTTTATCTTTTTAAATAATTTAAATAATTTTTCAAGAACTACATGGTTACTTTTTTCTAAATTTTATTTGAAGTTTTCAGGCTTAAAACTTTTACCTTTGAAAAAAGTCAGTTAAAACGTGCAAAGTATTTAAATCTTCACAAAAGCAGTTGTACAATATTTTAGTAAAGGTTTTTTATAAAATATATTTAGCGATGAGCTAGTTTTTAAAAATGTGAATAACGACGAATGTACATCTTAAAATAAAGCTCCTAACTTACAGTCGTGTGATTAAAAAGTTATTTAAATAAAAATACAAGTTTAACGTAAGAAGAGCCATGTGAATTTAAGAGTTTTTTTGTTTACTGACGTATTTTGATCAATGAATGAATATAAATTTATAAAAAATTAAAAAACTATAAAAAAATATTTTTACCAGACGATTTATTAGCTACTCTTTTTGTTGGCTAATCAAAATATTTTTTCATACTGATGAAAAAAAATCTAAATTTATTTATAACCAGATTAAAAATATTGAAAAAATTTTTTTAAATATTAATTTAAGTTTTAATTGTAGGTATTGTAATTAACTATACTGTTCGTTATTGTATACAACATAAACTTCTTTTATTACGCTACTAAATCTAAGACGTTCTGCAATAAAATAACAAATGTTATAATTTGAAATATTATTTTACACAAAAACTTGATTTATTTTTAACCTAAAAATACAAAAAAAAACTAATATACCTTTTAAGCTCGTATAAGACTAAAATATTATTTTCAGAATACCTTGCCGCGAAACAAATCCGAATTTGAACTTTGACGAGGCGTCTTGCCTGTCGACTCCCGGATGCGCCTTCGACTCCTCACTGCTCTTCTACAGGCTTGTGTACGGCAACGCTGTCATGCCCACTGTGCCCGTGTGCCATTTGGCCATCAGAAACAAAGTTTTCATCAACGCAGCTGTGAATTTCGTATCAAAAGTTTGTTATGGTTTTTCTAACAACTTAACGTGAAAATATAATGCATAGGATTTAAAAAATAAAAACTTTGAACAAAGTTAATAAAAGCTTGTAAATGCAACGATTATTCTAGTACAATCTAAAAAGTTGGAATCCAATACTAACAAAGTGTCTCATAAAGACGAAAATAGTGGAAATTTTCAACAATCCTCCCGGCTGTGAAATGGTTCTCATGTTAGAGTTTCTCAAAAATAAAGCGAAATTAGCTGGATGGAAAAGTTTGTAAACTTTAAATTTTAAGTAAATATACTAAAAATTAATTTCAAAGACCAATCAAATAGGTTTTAGATTAAAACTTGTTGTTTAAAATGCTAACTTTTTTGCAAGGTAGATAAATTTATATCTGAAAATATATAGTTAATAGTTGCTAAAAAAACAAAATCGAAAAACTTAAATAATACCTTTTATAATGAACACAGTCAGTTTGTATGAAGAGTTATTTTTCACTAATAATTTAAGAACATGTAACAAAGGTTTTATACCAAGTACTAAAAAAATAAACTTCTAAGCTATAAAATCAAAAAATTATTTACAAATGCATTAAAATTCCAGACATAACCGGACCAGAATGCCATTTCATCGGGGCGTGCTGGCTGAAGGGCAGGTGCTTGCACCCTGTCAACAAAACTGGTCAGTTTGTTGTGCCGTCCACGCACGACATGCTTCCGCCAGGCGCTCCAATGATGTTCGGCGAAGCTGAATGCGTTCGGCTCTCTCCGCGAGAAAACCTCGCAGACGCCTACCACGCCTGCATGAAGTCTGGATGCTCGATGAGCGTCGACGAGAGTTTGCTGCAGAGTAGCATGATCGAAAGTGCAAAACAACGACTGCACTCGAGCGTTCTTGACAAAGTCGCCTGCATGGTAAAAACAGGAGACGCAAGACCGGACAATTATAAAGATATAATAGAAAATTTAAATGTCGCTAGCAGGGTTTCCGTTGAAGATATTGTTGGCAGCGTTCCTTTGATAAACTTCGGCAAAGACTACGGGAGTATCAAACTTTTGAATGTAACAAACCACGTCGGTGTTAGCTTTGCCAGCGAATTCAAAGTTTCGAAGAAAAACCAATGCAACAAGAGCAAGTTCTTAAAACTAGCAGACGAAACGCCGAAGCTTGACAAATCGAGATGTCCATACTTGTTCAAACTGCTGCCTGGCCATCCTCCGCTGAGCGGCCGCCTTGATGGCTGCTGCGAGCTTCCAAGCTGCTTTTTACCGAAAGCTTTGAATAAAGTGGCGGGCGTCAAAATGTCGGGTGTCGCCGCATACCTGACACCCTGGTTGTCATGGAGCGGGTGCTCGAGCTCGTGCGGTGACGGGGTTCAAACGAGAAGCCGGCGGTGCGTTGGGGATTTCCCCTGCTCCAGCAGCGAGCTTAAGCAAACAAAATCGTGCGCCGGTCCCCTTTGCCCTCGTTTGGGCAAATGGAGCGCATTCGGCATTTGTGACCACGACTCTTGCATGAGATCCAGAAACAGAACATGCTTGCTCGAACCGTGCCAGTTGGAAGAACTGGTTGAATATAGAAAATGCAGTTTCGTAGAGTGCAAGCAGAATTGGAGCAGTTGGAAGCCGGATCCCTGCACGAGCTCTTGCGCCATTCAGCGAAGGTCCAGAATGTGCGTTCACGGCCGCGGGAAAATTTGCAAAAGTTTTTACGACTCTGAAAGGAGGTACTGTTCCGACGAATGCTTCGCGATCAAATTGAATAATAAATATGTGTTTAACCAAAACTTCTATTTACCATAGATTTTTTAAATATATTTATAGGAAATAGTTTATCTTTTATAAAAAAAGGCAATTCATTTATAAAAGCAAATTGAAATTTCTTTAAATTGTTTTAGATTTTTTAATTGTAAAATGTTAAAATTTTTCTATTTTTTTATCGATTACTATAAGGTAAAAATTTAAATATTTTCTAAATATACTTTTTATACATTTTTTAAAATACTGTTTTTTATGTTATGTATTTGATTAGTATGATCATTTTGTTTTTTAAATAAATTCACTTTCCTTAATATTAAAAAAAAAGTTAAGAATATATTAATTATCAATTTTAGTCGATGTTTTGAAATTTTTTGTTCTACACTACTAAATTACATTATACTTTATTTAAAGTAAAATAAACTGTCTGAAATTTAAAAACTACCCAAAAATATAAATACGACTAGTTTGTATTCCTATTTATTCTTATATGTTTTATTTTAATTTTTACAAAGAAGTTTAGATTTATTGAAAAATTATTACTATGTTTTCTTTTTTAAACTTTAACTATAGTTTAGTAATCAACCAAAAGATTATTATTAAAAAGGTATACAGTTGTTTTAGGATCTGGATTGATTTTTGGAATGTTTTTTATGTATTAAATTTGTCTTTTAAAAAACCTAAAATAAGAAAGAAACATTTTTAGTTTAACTACATAACATTAGTTATTAAAAGATTAATTCTTAAACAATATTTGACTAAAAGCCAAACAACTTGTCAAACGCATTAAATTAATGTAGTAGTAACTCTTAAAAACAAGCTTTAATTAGGTATTTTTTTACTCTAGTTTAAACACAGTGCTTCCTAACTTGGGAACGGGTCAAAATTGCACGAAGACAAAATTGCACGAGGTTACTAAATTGCACGAAGAAAAATTTGCACGAGGGCACAAAATTGCACGAGGGAACAAAATTTCACAAAGACAATTTTGCACCAAGGGTCAATTTTGCACGAGTTACATTTTTGCACGCGAGAGTAAAAAAAAAAACAGAAATAAAAACTAAAGGATGAATTAACACAAAAAAAAAGCTACTGACCGAGGGTAAGGGTTAGGGGTAACAACGAAAGTAAAATAGAAAAAAAAACTATATAAAAAAAAAAAATTACAAAAAAATTATTTCAAAAATTCAACCCGTGCAAAAATGTCTTCGTACAAATGTGACCTTTCGTGCAAAAGTATCTTTGTGCAGTTTTGTGCACTCGTGAAATTTTGTCCTCTCGTGAAATTTTGTTCGTTTGTGCAAATTTGACAGCTACTCTCCTCACTTATCCGGCCAGGTTGGGAAAGCGTTTTTTTTTAATTATGGCCGGATTAGCCTTTTGCTGGATAAGGAAAAAAATCGTTTATTTTTAATGTTAATCTATCTCTTTTATACTAATGCAATGCATATAATGAAACGAACACTTAATTTTCAGTTATTTTTTATTTTTTTCTTAACGAAGCCAACAATTAAAACAGATGAAAAATTAACAAAACAACACTATGATAAAGTTTAAAACTAGTTTAAGATTAAGAATAATAAAATGTTAAAACTATTACGTAACTATAAATTGCTGGCTTAGTTATAGAAATTAAATTGTAAGTTTATTTGTAGTAAAGCATTGATTTTAGCTGAATTATATATCTATATCTCAAATGAAACCGGCCGGACATGTAATGTACTGGATAAAATAGGACATGATGAACGAGGAAGCACTGTACTATAATAAAAGTTATGAATTTAATGTATTGGTTTGTTTATATTACATCATAATTACACTAATCTTTCTAAGTTTTTATCTATATGTTTTATTGTAGTAGTCAGTAAACTGTCGTTCGTGAGTCAAACGTCGCCAACTATTTACTTTTCTATCTAAAACCATATTTGGTCCTAGGACCTGGTGCACAAAAAAACCTTTTAGTTATCAAGTCGTACATTACGGATACCTTTTAACGTCTTGTCCAGGACTAATATTATAATTAAGTATTAAGTATAATAATACTATAATTATAATATAATACTATAACCTTTGTGGTATAAACTTACAACTACGCTCTAATTTTTATAATTAACAGTTTTGTTTTTATCCTCACTTTAAAACATTTTTGGTATAAAACAATATCTTTTTCTTGATTACTACATATATTTACGATCGGCGAGTAACTTTAAAAGCACAACTATTCTGATATAAATCCAAAAAACAAAGGTTTTTTGAATTGTACTAAATGGCTATTTAAAAGTTACTGTTTTGCACTTGTATGGATCCAAGCTTACTTTCTATTCTTTTATAAGAGTTTTAATACGTGAAGTCCTTCTAAAGCATAGCGGTATAAACACGTGTGTTTATATACAACTAACACTTTTCGTAACATTTTAAAGTTATCTACTTAAATTAAAGTAGTGCCTTAAGAGCCCTTGTTAGATTTCTGTTTTACCAAATGGTGCTTAGTTAATATTATACACTATATTTTAAATTACTTTTTGCACTTAAATAATCAAATTAGATACATGAAGATTTAAGTATAGGGACCCATAGCATTTATAGTCCCTAAATAAAAAAAAACTTAATTTAAGGCAATTCTGTGTCACCTTTGTCATAGTTCAAGTGCACGAAACTTTTTTAAAGCAACTAATTTTGACTTCCTAAATTAGAAAAACTATGTTTATTGTAATTATACAGCACAGATATGGGTAATTTCTCTAACCAGCGGGCAAGATTTAGCATTCGTTTGTACATAAAATGTCAAACAAATGTACATCGACTTTTGCTGGTTGCTTGACTGTTGTAAACTAATACTAAAAATGTTTTAACCACAAAATTACAAGTTTTTATAAAGTTAGAACTACAATGTTAAAACTATATCAACTATGTAACAGTTTTTAATATTTTTATTAATTCTAGCAGGCAACACATTTTTTCTTAAAGTGCCGAGAGTTAACCACCTCTACTGTACAGCATACATACCATTTGGCTGCAACTGTAGAGTCAAATGTTAATGCTCATTCAAAGTCGTTATAAATATAGCTTCTTTAAATCTAGCGGTAAAAACTTATACTTTTATGAACTTAAATAATTAAAGCTGAATGCTATATTAACTGCAAAAATGTAAACACAAGATTTATAAAAAATGATTAACCATCTGTTCCTTAAGGTAAGTATAATTTTACACTTAAGCTCAAAATAACAACAAAAATGTCGTTTCATTGTATACTTTATTTCTTAGTGTATGATATACAGCGATAAAATACGTTTTAGTACTATCTAAAGTTCTATATTTCTTAGATTAGCTGATAATGATCTAACTTAAAGAATATCAATATATAACTTTTATATATCTTTTTTTGTTATAATATCACGTTGAAAATATAAATTTAGATTAGTTACTTCTTTAATGCCCTCGAATAAAAAGTGTAAACAAGTGTGCAACTTAAAGCTTAATACATTTATATCACTTAAAGTTGCATTTTATGTTTTTCTATCAATTTTCTTATCCAATCAATGATTTTTGTAGTTATTACAACAATAAACTAAATAAAAACTTTTTTTCTTAATTAGTTTAGGTATAACACTTTGAGTTTTATTATTGTTTTAAAAATTTACTGAAGTTAGTTTAACTACTTTTTTGAAAAACAAAGTTAGTTTAAATTTATTAAAGATATAATGAGGTTTAGTTGCTTTTCTTATCAATTTTATAAGCATCAAAACATTAATGTTTTGTTATGTTTTAGTACTTAAAGAGCATTGCTGTAAGTTTAAGTACTAAAATGGAGCATTGCTATAAGTTATAATTCGTACTGTTTAATACAATTTTAACTCTTTAGAACTTTATTGTTTATAAGCTTTTTAACTATTTTAATTTCATTATTAACCGAGAAAGCACTCAAATTTAAAAAGCAAATTTTACTTTTTTGAAGGTAACCTATTAGCTTACATACCATTTCTTCGATATTTTTTACAAAGGTTAGTTGTTCTATTTTAGTTTAAAACCTAGCTGTTTTTATAGCTTTATACGTGCAAACTTGATAATTAAGCATGTAAGTAGTTAATCTAAACTTCGTTTAGGTTTACAAGAAATCTTATTTTAGGTTTAACTTAAAATTACTAATCTTTGTTTATTTTGTTGGCTTTTTAGTTTTAAATACTTTAAAAATTTATTAGTTTTGTAAAGTTTACTGATAGTTTTAGCTTACTGATTTATTTAATCAGTATTTAGAACTTTATTTAAAAATCTTAAATTATATTTATTTTAAAAAGTTAAACTAGCTATCGAAAATCTCGATATTTTCTACAGTTTAATGTAAGGTCAATGACAATTTTTGTAACTATTATGTATGCTTGTATAACACAACATAACATGTTTTAAGAATAAATTATTATGTGTTTGATAGATGAATTTATGTATATTTATCTATGTAAAGGAAAACAATAAAATCTTTATAATCTATGCACAATGAGCATCTTATAACATTATTATAGTTAACAACGTATAAGCTTTATTAAAAGATTAAAACTTGTTAACTTTTCACTAATTAATTCTACTTGTTTACTTTTGTTAATTGTTTACAAACAAATTATTTTACATTAAAAAGTGAATATGTTTAAAAAGGTTAAAACAACTTAAAACAAATCATAAAACACTATAGGTTAAGTATAAGAACTAATTACCTAATTGCAACTTGTTTAAACCAAGTAAATTTTAAAAGTCTTAGAAAATTTTTTTTATCAAAATAGTTTGCAAGTTAACAAAATGATAATATTTAATTTTTTCTTTTTACTATTTTGTTTTAAGCTTAAAAGTTAAACAAAAAACTTTTATTTGTCAACGTCAATTAACTATTTATTTGTTATTTTTATAGCAATTTTAAAGTACACTTTATATTTTTATCTATTTGCTTATGTTTTTTTAAGCTGTTAGCATTAATAACATAAATTTTAAGTAGTTAGTTAACAAATAGTTAGTTTATATGTCTTTAAAAGTTTTTTAGTTTTTCATAGTTTTTTTTTTGATAATTTACAGCTTTTCTGTAATTAAACACTTTTTTCAGTTTATAAGTGTATTTTATATTTACAATGATTACAACACAACTTAAAAACTATAATTTAAAAAATACATTAACTAACTTAGAGTATTAAATATACACAGATCTAAAAAAGTAGGAACAACTTTGAGAACTTTTTTTAAGAGTTATTTTCGACTTAATGATTAATTTTTTTTTTTATAATTATGTATTTACTATAAACTATAACAATTATCTTTAAATATAACCTTATATAACAAAAGCTGTATTTTTGAAATAGTTTTAAAAATGCAATAGATCTTACTAAAGTATTTTAGACGAGTATACTTTTTTACAAGTGCAACTGCAATATTGAAGTAGTAAATGTTAAAATTCTAATTAATGTCAACAAATCCGAATTTAAAAAAATTCTTAATTGTTTTCAAACCCTAATACTATGTTTTACACAGAAGATGTTCATATAGTTTTAATTTAACTTGCCAGCATATAATTCAATATATTAAAAATGGTACTAACTTGCGATGAAGCGATGTTCTGTTTTTATATACTGATAATGGCCATGTTGTTCATGGGAGTATTTACTTACTTTTGGTGGCCTAAAAAGCAAGTAAAGGAACATAGGAGACTAAAACTTCTTTCAGCAGTTCATGGGAGTAAAGACTGGCACAAAAAAGCATTGTTAGCAAATAGAAAAGAAGAAGGCAAGTTTTTTAAACTACAAAGTCTAATCCTAGCCGTTTGGGTCATTCTCTTTGCTATATTGTACAGTTTCACGATGTATCCAACAAGCAACGTCCAATACAATCCGTATGAAGTGCTGGAAATTGCCAGCAACTCTAACATGACAGTAATCAAGAGCAAATACAGAGAACTTTCTAAAGTCTTCCATCCAGACAAAGGGGGTAACGAGGAAAGTTTCATAAAAATAAAACAAGCTTACGAGACTCTTACTAATCCCGAATCTTATAAAAATTGGCAGCTGTATGGTCACCCTGACGGCAAACAAGTTACTGAGTTTGGCATAGCTTTTCCAAAGGCCTTACTAAATTCGTCCAATTGGGTCTTCATTTCCTTGTTATACTTGGTTGGTCTCTTTTCATTCAGACGTGTAGTTGAAAATAAATTTGAAGATAAAGACCGTAATGACAGCAGTAACCAGATTGACATGGTAACAGACAGGATTTACACTGAAGAAATTTTGACACGTGAAAATCTTAACAAATTATCTGGTGTTGTCAACATTTTTTCTTTTTCAGTTGATTTTCACGATAAGTTCAATCCAGAAGTTCGTGAATTGACTAACGAGGTTTATTTAAGCTTGGAAGGCCTTGCAGAATGTCTCACAAACAATTGTGGTATTAAGGTATGTGACAATAACGCACCGAAAAAAGACTTGTTCGGTCATCCATACACCGCCAAGACTCGCATGTTGCTGTACTCTCATCTAGTAGGTATAGTTGGCGGGTTAACAGCAGAACAAGAAGAAGATAGAGACTATATCCTAAAAAAATCTCCAAGTTTGTTAGATAAAATGGTCAACGCTTTCGCACGTGCAAGTTTCATGGGGACGTCAATGCTTAAAGAACCAGTTTCGTTGAACATCGCAATACTTCAAAAAATAATAGATCTTTCTCAGTTGACCATTCAAGGGCACATGGAAAACGATTTACCTTTACTGCAACTCCCAAATATTAGTGAAGTTACAGCTAAATATTGTGCATTTGGTCAAAAAGTCTCTGTTGTCACTCTAAAAGATTTGGCCTGTATTACTGAAGACAAACGAAGGCAATATCTTCATAAACTAAACGATGATGAATATGAACAAACAATGAGTATATTGAAAAACTTTCCTCATATTGAAATGGAAGTTGATGCATCGGTTCTTGGCGAAGAAAATATCACTACAAACGCTCTTGTTACCGTTAATATTCAAGTTAGCAGAACACCAATGTCTGAGGTTATGAAGAATAGTTCTAGTAGTAAAATAACAAAAAAAGATAAAGTTTTACTTGCAGCAAAAGGTGTTGATCAGGTAGAAAAGTATGATTCTTTGATAGAAAAATTTAAAGCAATCTGCGAAAATAAAATAGAAAATTTTATTAGAAGAAGTGAAGTCAGACCTCACACCGTTTACACTCGTAACTTTCCGCAGGAGAAGACCGAAGGATGGTGGGTTTTTGTTGAAGACAAAAACAACGAAATGTTGATGTTTGCGCCAAGAATCCAATCGATTTGCAAGTTGGATGCAATTGGTGAAGATGATGCAATCGAGCTTCAGTTTTTGGCTCCCGAGGAAGCTGGCAGGTACACGTACGTCGTCTGGTGCAGGTCTGACTCAATGTACGGTTGTGACGCGAGCGTTGAGTTGGAATTTACCGTGCACAAAGAACAAGTTGGAGAAGAAGATATTGAAGATGGTGAAGAAAATGATGTTGCTGCCATTGAAAATACTGAAGAAAATAGTAATGAAGAAACTGGAAGTATTCGAAAAAATATTCTTGGATCTGCTGAAGGTGTTGAAGAAAAAAACAAAAACCGAGTTGATAAAGCAGTTGAAGACAGTAATTCGGAAAAATTTGTCGAGTCTAAAAATGTCGATTTAAATCTTTTAGAAGAAAATTTGGATTAAAATTAACATATTAATATTGTTACTATTTAGCAGTATTTTATATATATCGTTATTTTTACCATAGAAATAAAGTACCAACTTATAAAAACACATAAGTTTATATTATTAATAAAAATAAAAATTAAGATAAATGTGCAGTGCATGGCTATTATAAAGAGTTAATTGTTAAGTTTATATGAATAGATATAGACTTAATTAGTTTTTAAATTACATTGCAACAAAATAATGTTTATAAAAAAAAAAACGCTCAAAAATTTAGTCCAAGGACCTGTTGTACAAAAAAACCTTTTGGTTATCGAGCAATTGTTTTTGTTTTAATTTTTATTAACAAACATTACTAGCAATTGGTGTTTTTGAACTTTTTTTGAGTCTTAACAAAAATCGTATAATTAAGAAGTAATTTTTATGATTAAATTTATTGCAGTTCAAGTTTTGATTTTAAATTCATTTAATACTTAATAAATTGATCATATAAAAATTTTTTATAAATTTTAAGGACTCAACACGATTTTAACTGAAGAAACATTACTGTTTCTGTAATAACTTAAGTATTTTATAATATTAAAAAAAAAAAAAATTCCAAAAAAAACGCAGTTCATAATCTTAAAAGTAAATATTTGTAGAAATAGAAAGTATACACTATTTGAAAATAAAATTTTATATTTTATTTACTAACAACAAATTGTTTGGTAATACTATTTGGTTTTTGAAAAACTATTTACATTTAGGTTTTATTATATGTAAACTAAACTTTGAATTTAGTCGTAGAAAAATACTAATTATGTGTTTTGTATAAGCACCAAATATGCTAATAAAATTAGTTTTTTTTTTTTTAAATAAATGTGTTAACATTAACTACCCTAGACAATCTAATATATTTAAATTGTTAAAAAAGCATTGATTATACTAAAAAATTATTTTATTAAAAAACTTATATCTTCATTCTAAAAATCATTAAAAAATCACTTTTCAAGTTCAAATTATAAATTAAGAATTTCTCAAAAGGACTCTTTCTTGTTTAATTTTAACAAGTTTTGTAAACTGATAAAGGAATTTACTTAAGTGGAAATTAGGTGTATAGCAAGGGTCTGCAAACTACGGCCTGTTAAGCGGAACTACCTGGCCCGCTGATTTTTGTCACGTCATTTAAAAAAAACCTTATGCTTAAAAAAAAAAAGATTTTATATTAACAATAGTAAGTTAAAATACTTTAGTAATTGACAGCTCTAGTCACTTAATTTACGGCAGAAATGATAATTTTTGTTAATGAACAAAAGTAAGTATTGAAATAGAGACTACGAGTTTTCAACATTGTTTACATTAGTTCGTACCTTTTTAATAAGAAAAATTTATGTGTTATCCAAATGAAGTTTAATAAGCCTCGAACTGCTACTTAGTAGAAATATTTTTAACCATACCATAAATTTAATTGTTAGAAAACTTAGCCTTTGTTTAGTTTGCTTTTTAATATCTGAAACTAAGTATTATGATTAATAAGATTATGTGATTTACATTAAAATTAAAGCTCCAGTACTTGGCGTAGATAATCATACAAACACTCTTTACTAAAATTATTTAAAGGAAAATTTAAAGATAAATTAGAGTGTTTTCAAAGAACACGTCAGTTAAAAGAGTCTGAAAAATTAAAAAGATACTCAATTTTGAGTTTTTGCTAAAGTTGTTTTATTTTATTATATTCAAGTCTATTAAATCTTAGTATTATATAAATACATACAATATACATCTATACTTTAAGCTTAGCCTCAAAGTACCTTTCTTCTGAAGGTTTACTTGGTTAACTATCAAAAAAAGGAACAATAAAAATTAGAAAGAAAAAATTATGATAATACTACGAACTAAACTTAAAACTAATACTAAGTTAACATATTTCAACTACAAAGATAAAGAAATATAGTTATTTTATGTTAAAGTATATATGTAATAAGGTTGTTTTTGATAGATGATTTTCTATTTTTAAGGGTATCGAAATTTGATCTAAACGAAAATTCTTTAATTCAACTTGCGCCAACTAGCATCATTTCTGTTATAGACTGAATTTTCAACTTATTTTAAAGCTCTAAATACGCTAGAGTAATGACATCTAGCAAACTTTCAGTGAAATTTTTTTTTTTAGTTGCGGGTCAACTGTGAGAAATAATCAAATATCAAAATTCATTTTTGTTATTTTATGTCTACTAAAATAATAAAAACAAAACCTAACAGCTGTTTTACTAAGCAATAATTACAATTTGCGCGTAAATTATCAAAGTAATCCGTAACAAATATTTTAAGTGCGCGACAATTCAAACTTTGACATTTCAAAATTCGACAACTATAATTCTCATAATTCTAAGATATTTTTAAATATATCTTTATTAAACATCTAAAGACTATAAAATTATATCTTGTTAATTACACCTACATGTGCATTTATTATAAAAAAAAGAGATATGGCTAAAAAAGGTTTAAAACTTGTTAGAATTTGTGCTTATTATATTAATATACACTTTAAAATACTTTTTCATTGTATTCTTATTAATTAAACTTCGATGAACACTTTACTTTTTTTCAAATACTAACTACTTTTTGAGATATTGGCTCTTATAATTTTTTATAAGAATATGATTTGTCATAATTTAAATTGTATGTAACCAATAACTTTTGACTGTGTTATTAATAAAGTTAAGATTTGTTGTGTTTTAAATTAATTTTTTTTTAACATTTTCTATATCTAATTTTAGACTAATTCTTAAAATCAAACTATTTTTACGATTTACTTTATTAAAAAGTTTTCCGTAACTGTAAAAACTAATACTTAGTAATATTTTTAATTTCTTACTCCGATTCTTTAATACAATAAAAAAAAATTGCACTTTAATTTTTAATCATGTTAGAATTATTTATTGCTTTTGAATTTATATGTCGGTTTTCAGTTAGGACTAGTTTTGTCTGATAAATAGTTATTTTCTAGTACTATACTAAGCACATAGTACTTATACTTTGTAAATTAAAAGCTTAGTTTTAGTATTCTAGATTTGAATATAAAGTTTTATTACAATCAAAATCTGAATATCAAAAAATTGATTATTGCTGTACAAATTTTTCTATCGCTTTGCTACAAACTTTAAATTAATTTGAATCTAAACATTCAATAAAAAAAAACATTAACTTTCATATAGAAAGTCTAGATTAATTTTAAGGTGTAAAAAACAAAAAAAATCAATTGTCACATTACTCAGCAAGCATACACTGCACAGGCCGATACTTGTTCAAGAAACATTACTTAAAGTTTAACAAAACTATCCTTTTTACATTGTTGATTAAAGAAAATATCGATAAAATTATTCTAAACTATTTTTTATATTGAAAAGCATAAATTAAAAAAAAACAAAAATTTGATCTTATTAGCTGAATTATCGGACGGCAAGTTTTTTAGAATGAGATCTGGTTTTAGTTTAAATTGAAGTTTGTCACAGTCACTAAAGACGCTTGATGTTTTAGATATATAAAAAAAGATACTTTAAACTACGAAGCTACCATTTTTTGGCATAATAAGTTTAGTTAAGCTTTGTCTAGTTGCCTTGAAAAAGTGTCCACAAAGCAACAAATGTCGAATAATCGATAATGGTAATGATTTGAGAAAAATAAGCGAGACTCTTTAGAGCCGAAGTCCGGAATTTTGCCGTGAGAATTTGTTTTTTAAATTCTATTTAAATGCAGTTTATTCTATTCTATAGAAATAAATTTTATAAAAAGTTCGTGTATATATATATTTTTTTTACTTACCACAGATGTTCTTGTGCTAAAACTTTATTTCAACTAACGATAAGAATATTCTTAGAGCTTTTTGAGACTCCGTAGATCTGTTCTTAAATTTATTTGAGAGCAGTGAAACGCCGTTAGTTGAAATAAAGTTTTAGCACAAGAACATCTGTGGTATACATTCCGATAAGCTTAGCTTATCAGGATCTCCAGGATTTAACGCCTTATAACGTTACATCTTATATTTTTTTTTACTTATATATGGCTTTAGTTTGATCATTTTTTTTTATTTCACTACTTTCCTTATTCTGACAACTTTAAAATTTTAAGACAAAAAACATCTGTTTTACTAAAAAAATGTAATATAAAATAAATAAAACATTAGTACTTGTATATACCACCAAAAATAACCTCTAAAAAATTTAACTTAATAAAATTTAAAACAAATTTACAGTTTTTGTCCAAGTTTATGTTATAAGTTTTGTTAACTAACCCATTTAAACATTTTGTTTTCTCGTTTTATTTCTTAATAGGTACCTACCATTTTTTTCTTAAAATATTTTATTTGTTTTTTATATTTGTCTATAACTAAGTTTTAGCAAACAACTAGTTTTTTAATCAAAATATTGTTCAAATAACTGTTTAACTTTAAATATTTTTACTTTTAGCTTTAGATTTTGGTGTTTATCTCTTTGTTTTTGGTATTGCAATACCAAGGTCAAGTCGCTAAAAAAAATTGTTATTACGTTAATTTGTAACAAATAAATGTGTAGCTTAAATTGATTTTAGCAGTATGTTTAGACTTAATTTGACTGATGATGTAGGCTTCATTTGATAACTTTAGAAACAACTGTCTTACAAAAACAAAAGTATTGTGTTCAAACTATGTAAGTAAAATATTTTGTATAATCAAGACTCTGCAAGTTTTCTTGGATTTTGTAAAATTGCCACACTTAAACAACAAATACTTCCCTTATTCCTGTACTTATAAAAATTCTTTGTTTTATATTTTCTAAAATTTCTTTTGTCTTAATAAACACAGTTTAAAATTTCACATGTTTATTGGTTAACTTAAAGCATTTTTTATGGTTTTTCATCGTTAAATAAAAGGGTAGCTTCAAAAGGTTAATTTTAAATATAAAACTCCTGTTATTTTTAACTTTAACTATTAAAACTTTTTTTTTTTTAATTTCTATCTGTAAGGTGGGTAAGAGATAATGGTGTAGAATATATAAAACAAAAAATTTAAAATGTATTTTAAAAATTTAGCTAACTCAGCATTTGTAGGTTTTTAGTTGCATTGCAGGGTTTTAAAGCTACCAAATCAAAATAATAAAAAAGTCCCTACTATGAATGTTTAATAAAATTTTGAATAAATTTAATAAATGCATAAATTAACTTAAGAATTGTCCAAATGAAATAAAAATAGTTCTTCACTTTTGAATTTCTCTACTTTTTTTGCAATTTTTTTTATAAAAACAATGAATTTGAGGGATATCAAAAAATTGAAACAAATAACTTTGTTGTTTGTTTTTATTTCAACAGTACTGTACATTTACTATTATAGTGAAATACCAAAACCTAGTTCTTCTTTAATTGATACTTATGAGGTAAGTGTATAGAAGTATTAATAAAGCTTTGATGTGCTTTTCAACAAATTTCAACACAAACAATTAGTAAACTTAATAAATAATTGTAAAAATACTTGATATGAGCAAAGTTTTATTGACAAATTTAATTTTACACTATCTAATATTGGGCCTGTTGCACTTCCTGTTAGGGCTGGGCTGAAGCAACTGGAGCTTTGGCTTTTACCTTCTTGGCCACAGACCTGGGTACAGTGACCGGCTCCTCTGATTTGGGCTCCACAACGTTTACGTGGTCAAGAAGGGGGTTCTTGGGTGTGGAGAAGCACGTGGTCCAATCTTGCTGGTGGGGTTGTGGGGAGGCACGATTTTCACTTTGATTCCAATGACACCTTGCCTCATTTTGACTAGCATAGATACTAAGAAAGTGTTAATATTTGCTAGTTTGTATAATCAGTGATTATCATTAGATGTTATTCTAACAGAGAGATTTCTTTTAAAATTAGTTTTGCTTGAGATTTTTCAATCAAAAAGTTTAAAAATGGTTTTGAAATAAAGATTAAATTGAAAAAGTCTTAAAATAAACACTCCAATACTTTAGGAAGAGATATATATTCTTAATATAGTCTGTTTTTTCCTTTTTAGTTTGTGCCTTCCATAAGTAACCTATTATACTTTCCAACTTAATCTAAAAAGTTACCTTGAATTTTCAAACATAGTAATAAATTACTGGTAGTTACTTTTTAAAGTAAAAATAAGATTAACTTTCAAAAAAATAATTTACATTTCCTTTTGGCTTTAATTTGTTAACTTGTTAATTGTTTAATTCACCAAAATGAGAGTTTGACAGAATAATATAAGACTAGTGTTTTTTTGTATATGTGTTGACCACTGGGTTTTGATCTCACAACATTCAACTCAGGAAGTTTTCATAGCAATAGGGCTCCTTTGCTATCAGGCTGCCTGTTTGAGAAAAGCAAGGAGTTTTAATCTATTTTGAAGCTCAAACAATATTTTTGGCTTAAAGGTTGTTGAAGAAGAAGTAGAAGATTCTGATGCTGATGAAAACATTCATGCTTTTTATTATGCATGGTATGGAAATACTGATGCTGATGACAAATTTGTTCATTGGAATCATCCCTTTTTATCTCACTGGAAAAAAGAAGAGTCCAACAAATATGCAACTGGAAGTAGACATAAACCACCAAATGATATAGGTAAATTATTAATTTTTTTTTTACAAAATTTATACACTATTTAAAATTATACTGGTTCTTAACATTTTCAAAACTGCTTTAATAACACTGATATCATTAAAAAACTTAATATTTTTATTTCAAATTCTTTTAATTTGTACTTTTATACACTTATTTTATCAATTTAGTACAATATTTTTACAAATATAGCCCATACAAGACGTTTTATATTGAATCTAGTCAACCATCTAGAGAAATTTCCCACCAATATAACAGTTTGTCTAAAACTAAAATAGCATTTTAATAGTTGAAAACTAAATACTAAAGTTTAGTATAAACTTAATTAAAGTATGAATAGGTTTTTATAAAAATTATTTACAGAGTTGCTAAAAAACCTGGAATCCTGGAAAAATTTTGAATTTGACAATTTAGGCAGAAAAACCTAGAAAAACCTTAAATTTAAGTATTGCTGAAAAAAAACTGGAATTTTAAAGAAGTTTTACCTGTAAAGTAAAGAAGTTTCTATTTGAAAAGAAAATTTATCATAGAAATTAAAAAAAAATATTAATATTTTTTTATTAAAGAACACTTATAAATTAGCTTTACAGTATCTTTTTAATTTATTTATAATATTTAAAACAGTTTTTTTAACTTAAGTTTATTAACATACTAAAAATAAACCTAAAAACTTGATCTTTACAAACCTGGAAGAAATTCAGAAAACCTGGAAGAAATTGACAAAAAAACTTTTGCTAACCCTGTAGACTAGGTATTAAAAGCAAAGAACCAAGTAAACCATCATAAACAAAAGTTACGTCCGTGCAAAGGAATACAACATTTTTAAAAGAAATTATTTAAACTAGATTTAGGGTTAAATTATAGTATTAAGCTATTATACTTAATATTATTTTTAATGAAACTTATTGCATAGAATAATATTAAATCTTTATATTAGTAATTTTAAAAATGCTTTACAAACAATTATTGAATTTAAAATAAAATAGGGCATTGTATTGTGAATCAAAAATGGTATTTACTGTAAAATAGTAATAAATGTACCAAATAAACTAAAAAAACATGGTATAGTTATATAAACTTACCTTAAAAAAACATACTGTTTACACTTTCTTACTAGTTAAGTAAAAAGACAGGATTTGTTTTTATGTTTGGTTCAAGCTTATGAATAGATTCGAAAGAGTATTCCACAACAAAGTAGGTATAAACAATTGTACCATGATTTCAGTTTTCTCATTTATTTATTATCGTGAATTTAAAGTTTATACCATTTGTTAGTTTACTTAATGTTGCCTTATTTTATTACACTTTCAAAGATTGATTGTGAATATTTTTAATCAAAAAAGTTATAAAACTAAAATATATAGTTATAATTATTAGTATCAAAGCTTTGCTAAACAACATTAAAAACTAAAGTTAATTAAACTTGCATAGTACTACCATTAGTTTTTATCTTTAATTAACTGTAAATCATTTTTTTAACTTTCAACAACTTTTAATAATTTCTATTGAATTTAAGGCCATAGGGGGTAAGCCATGTTTTTTACAAATTGATCTTATTCTATAGAGTTTTTTCTAAGCTTTATGATGCTTTTTATTGTTTTAAAAAAATCGAATAATTTTTTAGATATGACCAGTCAAAGTAGGGACAAATAATAGGTTAACTATGGGAAGGGAAAACAAAAACAGCAAAAAAAGACTATTTTATTCAAAATCTATCTCCTACATTTTTCAAACAATCTTCTTTAAACTTTCACAGTCTAATCTTTATACAATAACAAAAAATTGTTATGTGGACTTTGAAAATTTTATTGTAAAAATGTAATTTTTTTGAATTTTGTAATAATTTTTTTTTTTTAATTATTAAAGTTCATAAGTAAAGTTTTTTTTTAATGTAAGTAACATTTTCTGGAAATTTGAAGAAGATTGCTTGAAAAATGAAGGAGGAGATAGATTTTTAGTAAATATCAAAACTTCCGAGAAAATTGACCCCAAAAATTTAAATGATGTTTTTGAATTCTATAAAAACTGGCTTGTAGTTTGTACCTGAAGCTTTCATATAAAAGCAAAAGTTAGTTTTTGTATAAAAAAGTGTTGGAGTCCCCTACGGCCTTAGTTTACAATATTTTTGTTGTATTGACAATATTTTTATTATTTTTACTTTTTGTTTATTATTGTTTATATATTTAATTAGCATTAAAATTAATTTATACTTTAAAAAAAGATATTGACAAATACACTGAATTTTTATTGAAGTTGAAAATTTTTCAGTGAGTGCTTTTAAACTACTATTGTGTATAACTAAGCTATAGAATATAATGTTAACATTTATGAAACCTTAATAATGGATCCGTCATAATAAGTTTAAATTAAGGGCATGGGGGGGGGGGGGGGGTAAACACCCTTTTTTGGTTTTTGATCTTATTTTATATAGTTTTTACCAAGCTTTAAAATTCTTTTTACAGATTTTAAAAATTCAAAACATTTTTTGAGATATAGCCGGTCAAAGTTGGAGGCAACAATAGGTTCCTTATGGGAGGCGCAAACTAAAACAGCAAAAATAGACTATTCCACTAAAAATCTATCTTCTCCTACGTTTTTTGAGATAACTACCTCAAATTTGTAGGAAATGTTCCTTGATATATTTAGAAAATTCTGTCGGAAGTAATTAAAAAAAAATTAAAAAATAAAAATTTTATATAAAAAATAAACAAAAAAAACAGTTTTTTTGTTATAAAATTTTTATTTTTAAATTTTTTTAAATTCTGTTCCTACAGAATTTTTTAAATATTGCAAGGAACATTTCCTAAAAATTTGAGGTAGTTATCTCAAAAAACGTAGGAGAAGATAGACTTTTAGTGATTTCTAGTTATTTGCTGTTTTAGTTTGCTTCCATAAGGATCCTATTGTTGCTTCCGACTTTGACCAGCTATATCTCAAAAATTATTTTGAATTTTTAAAATCTGTAAAAAGCATCTTGTAGCTTAATAAAAACTATATAAAATAAGATCAAAAACTGAAAATGGGTGTTTACCCCCCCCCCCATGCCCTTAAAATGTGAAATAAATACTGTTTAGATAAGAATTTGGGAACTTAAGTAAACAAGACTTTTTTAAGCATAAGTAAGTAAACGGAAACTTAAGATGGTATAAGGATATCACAATAAAGTATATACATACAAGTTTCAAAATTATATAAACGTAAATAATGATAAAAAAAGGCTATGAAAACTTTTGATGTTTTAAAGGGAGGTTTTTTGAGTTTATGTTTTAGTAATTTGACGTATATATTATCAAGCCTTCGTAAATGTTAATAATATATTCTATAGTTTGGTATCACACAATAGTAATTGAAAAGCTTGTATCAAAAAAGTTTCTACTTCAAAAAAATTCAAAGTATTTGTCAATATATATTTTTTTAAATTGTATCCTATATAGTATAAATAACTAACATTGTTAAATGCAGTTTAATATTTTATTTTTTGCTTGAAAAGGTCGCAATCTCTTGCCACTGAAACCGGTCCCGAATAAAATATATAATTTGCATAAATCTATTTAAAGAAGCTCTTTACATCCCAGTAAATTGAGCATTCTTTTTTAGTTAAGGCAAATAACTATACAAATGTGTACCCTAAAAAAATAATTTATACTTTGTTTAAGTTCTTATCATAGTATTAGAGTGTTGTATTACTTTACTATCAGTTTAGTTTTGCTTTTATATTAGACAAATAGTTTCAGTCTGATTTTTATTATAAATATGTTTTTAAACATAAGGTATAAAATACACACATATTGTTTATTTTCTTACATACTTACACACTTTGTTCTAATGTAGGTTTATCCTTTCAGACTTCTATAAAGCTGTTTATAATTTATCGGTTGAAAAACAACCATTTAACCAAATATAAAAAACAGTTGTTTAGTTTTTCTGGCAACACTTGCTTGTCTGAATATTAAGAATTTATTGGTGTTATCTAATGCAAAATTTTTTGTATGTTAAAAAAATATTTAATAAATAAAGCATTTTCAGGTTCAAATTTTTATCCAAGTCTAGGAGCATACAGTTCATCTGACCTTATGGTACAAAAAATACATTTCAGTTGGTTGAAGAAAGCAAAAATAGGTAACTTATACTTTCCTCTATTTTTTACTTTAAAGTGCAAAATTGTTTTAACAATTGTAAAATTTAGTTATAGTAGTAGTTTTCATAAAAAAGCATCAAATATAAACTGCCGTTCATGTATATAAGTAACTTTATAGTACAGTATTTTTATTCATAATTCAAGATAATTTATCTTTAGGTGTTATTGCACTTTCTTGGTATCCTTTAGGAAAAAGTGATGATGAAGGTGAACCCAGATCAGAACAATTCATTAGAGAAATTTTAGATAGTGCTTTGTATTCAGGAATAAAGGTTTAAAAGTTATATATCCATGTGAATTTTATATTTCTGTGATCGTTACTTGGTACTTGTTGGTCAAAATACTGACATTTTAAATAAATAATAATATATACAATATATTTGTTTAGATTTAAAAATATTGTAAACTAAATTATTATAAGTTAATAAAACAAAGCATTCTTTTTTGTGCATAGAAGACTTTTTATTTCGAAACTTCAAGCAAAATGACAAAATAACTTAATTTACTCAAATATGTTTAGTTTTGAAAACAATTGACTGATAACGATGGTTTAGTTGGGTATAGAATCTAAGCTTTTTTTTTGTTCATATAAGTTATTGTTTTTTTTAAGACTGCGGTTTTTTTTAGCTATGACATGTTAAATTTTTATAAAGCATAGTTATATTAAAGCACCAATAAGAGATACACATTTTAGAGATAAATTCTGCACAAATTATTTATAAATCGTTCATTTCAGCATTCTTTTTAAAATAATTCTATTTAAAAAAACTCTATTTAAAAGTTTATTGAAGTTAAAAAGGTACAGAAATTCAATTTTCTGTTAAAGAAAAAACTGATGTTTGGCTTCATCTTCAAGAAAAAAACTTGCATTAAGATTGACACATGTGTGTGTTTGAAAAATATTAAACTTTTTAATCATTTAACTTTTAAGCATTATTTGAATTTTAAAGAATTTATAAACTACTGAACTAAATATAAGAAAAATTAAAAAAGAAACTTTTAGAGTCTTTTCTTCAAAAGTTTATTAAGTAAGTTTATTATCTTTCGCACTTTTAAAAGTTATAAAAAATTAAACTGCACATTAATTAAAATTTTTTAAACTTTCTTCATATAAGGTTTAGTTAACATGTTTATTGCATCTACTAAATTTGTTTTTATTTAAAGGTTTGCTTTCATATAGAACCGTATGAAGGACGTACTGCAGAATCCGTGGCAAATGACATTAAATACTTAATTAAGACGTTAGTAGTCAAACATTAAACTGACATTCTACTTTATTTTTATCTTAATTTATAAATGGTTTACAAAATATTTTAAATTTCAAAAGTTTTATTTAATATATCAAGTTAAGTTGATGTTCTTAAGTGTTTTAATGAACATATTTGTATTGTATGTTTGCTTTCTAGTCTTGTAGGTATGTCTAGAAAACAAGTAAAAAAAACTTTTGTTTACAAGTATAGGTTATTAAGTTATACTTTTCATTTTTTACAAAACTTTATTTTATATTGTTTTTTAGTGGCATTATATTTACACATTGTACGTCAAAATTTATATACTTTTAATTTCAATCGACTATGTAAAAATAGTTTATAGTTATTTATGAATTAAATAGTAGTATTTAAAAAATGTTGTTTTACAAAAACTTCAATTTGGATAACAAGTTGAATTTGTATTCTTAATATGTCTTATGATATCTAATGAATAAAATTAAAACAGTATTTTTGCTAAGATGTATAAAATGATTTCAAACTTTTATTATAGTTAAGCTAGAAATCATGGCTTGGCAAAGCATTTTTCTAAATGTTTTGACTATTAACGTGCAAAGTACCAAAAGTTTCTTTTAAAAATACTATACAAAAAGTTACAGCTCCTTCAAGCTTATCAGAGCTTAGTTTATAGAAATTATTTTATAAAACTTTTTCTTAAACTTCAAAATAAATAAATAGTTTTTTTATCGAACATTTGTTACTTGATTTTATCAAAGTATTTTATGGTCTTTGAATAATTTCTAATTTATTAAGTAAGTTCATGTCTCACTATATATCTATTTCTGTTTAAGTTAAGACGAAATGCTTGAATTATCTCTTTGTTTTTTTCTTAACACTACTTTTTCTACATTAAAATGGTCTGGTATGGTTGTTCTATAAGCTTTTACAACTTCTTAACTTTAAAACTACTTTTTTTTCACAATACTGTCACTTTTTTATATATAGTCAGTAACTAAGTTGTAGTTAAATCTCAACATTTCAAATGTGATTAGGTTAAAGCTTTTTAGACAATGTCCAGTTACAACCGAGCCTAAACTCAAACATATGATATTGTATCACTGTTTATACCCAAAGTTAAACCATGGTGTTTGGAATGCTTTTATGAAATATATCCAGCTAACTGAAGTTAGAAATGATAAACGTTCAATTAAACTTAATTAATTTTTTAGATTAAACTCTCAGTTGTAGTCTTTTGCGGTTATTAATTATTTTGATAATTTAGAAATGTTGTTCATCAAAAATAGTCATGTACTGTTCACAGTGTACATACTAAAGTTTTTACATGATTACAGTAAGGTACAAAGAACTTAATTTATTACAATACTCAATTTAATAAGTAATAAAATTTAAAACAAATATGTATTTTGTAAATATACTTACTTCATAGTGTTTTAAAAGCTACTTTTTGGCTTTTCTAAATAACTACTTATATAATATTGGCATTAATTCTCTGACTTTTTAAAACATATGCACATTAAAGTAAATAAGGAAGTTTTATGCATAATTAAGATAATTTGGTAAGTAGTTTTTAATGGAAAAAATAACTAATATTATAGTTCAAGGGTATTTTAACTACACAATATAAACTGTTGAAAAAAAAATTGTTAGAAAAAACATAAAAAAAGTTTTTATTAATGCTTGGAAATTTTTTTCAAAATAGTTTCTATTCAGACTAACTTACACAAGTGTAAATTTTGAGAAGCACTTTTATAAATTATAATGACAGTAAACTCCTAGTTATGTCATTTTTTTGAAAATCAAAGCACCTCTTAAATATGTGTATATCGTTTTTCAGTATAAAGTGTATTTTTTTATTTTAAACAAATTATAGTCAACTAAACAATTAGATACGGAACGCACGACTCCATGTACACCAAGAGGAGACCGAACTCTGCCAATTGGCTGCCAATGTTCTACATTTACGACTCGTACCTAATAAAAGCTGCTGATTGGAGCAGAGTTTTATCAAATGACAGCGAGTTGCGGTCCTCCCAAGATTACAATGCAATCGTTATTGGCCTACTTCTAAAAACTGATAATTTGTTAGTTGGTTTTGAGTAAAGTGTAAAAAATTTGTTTGTGTTTTTCTTTCTAACTAAACTATAAAATGTTAATAAAAATTTTCGACTACTTTAGTTATATAAAAAAATCTATCTAATAATGGCATCTTTATTTTTAGATAAATTTAAGTTTAAAATAAATTTCTTAATCCGTTTTAAGTACATTTTAGCCAATTTGTCAAAAACAATTTTTGTGAAGACTTGTAAAAAGAAGTTTTGTAATTCTGATGAATAATGTTTAAAATAATCATTTTTGTTTACCTAGTTATTTTAAATAATTATACCGCATTTTATAAAGAAAACAAGTACTTGAATCAAATTTTGATGGATTTTACACTTACTTTGCCTCAAGTAAAGTAAGCCAGGCAAGTGACCCCAAAAATTGGAACAAATATCAACAGTTTGCAGTTGACAACAACTTAATATTTATACCGAGTGTTGGTCCTGGGTACATCGATACAAACATAAGGTTAGCATGTAGACATTTATTTAAATTGTGTCTTTAGTTGTATACACTTTAAAGTTTTTATCATGGTACGTAATTTAATATTCATTAACATTTAAACTTACAGCGAAATAAATAAGAATTCAAAAAAGGTTGAATAGAATTTTATTTTTTTTAATAAACATTCTAAATGCCTACTTGATGTTGTTTTGATACTTGAAAATTTCTAGTAGTATGAGTCTGTATGTACACTAAATGTTAAACATTACATTTATTATCTGTTATGATTTGAGTAAGGGTATATAAAATTTAGTTATAGTAATTTTTTTTTATCACTATGTACTTAAACAAGTTATCAAAGACAAAATTTTTAAGTGCCTCACCAAGTTTACTTCAAAATTTCAGGCCTTGGAACTCGGCGATGACTGTGGAGCGGAAAGGGGGAAACACCTACAAGGAGAACTGGAAGAGCGCGGTGGACAGCGGTGCGCGGATAATTTCAATAACTTCGTTCAACGAGTGGCACGAAGGCACGCAGATCGAGCCCGCCGTTCCCATGACGTCACTGGTGGACCACTACCTGGGGGGGAGGAAGCCCGCCATGTTCACGTACAAGAGCTACGTGAGCTCGCCCGACTACTACCTGTCCCTCACGCGCCTCCTAGTGGACGAGTTTCAGCAGAGCGGGCCGCGATGAGATTGCTTTCTATAACTTATTTGATAAATAGTACTTTTGTTTTCAAACTTGCCTTCTTTCGGAGTTTTCTGATGTAAACGCACCGTGCTGTTAATTGTATTAATTTGAAAAGATGCATATATTCATAATTATATCTGCCAGCATTCTGTTACCAAACAAACACTTTTGACTATTTTTAAAGAACAATGTTTTTGGTTAAAAATATTTAAAGTAGTAAATATTTTCTCATACCTAACAATAATTTTGAAGCAAAATAGGTTAGTTAATTTTATAAGCCCTAAAATAGTACTTAAATGTTTTCTTTAGACGTTCCAAGTATGACGAAGCCTTTATAAATTAACTAGTTTTATGTATAAACTTAAGTTTTTACGTTTAATTTTAGAATAATGCTTTTAGTTTATTTAAAAATGATTATTATTTTATATCTTTATCACAAAACTTTCAAGTAATATTTAATTAAACTAACGTTATTATGTTCAAATTTTCTATGAGTTTATATTTTTAAATATACCGTTTTTAAGTTATTTTAAACTTCTTTAGAATGATGAATAAGTGTTTGTTTTGTATGTAATGTACTTTAAATTGGCTTTTTGCAATTTTGAATTTATAGCGCAGTCTGTATAATGTTTTGGTACAAGATATATAATTTATACTAATACCTCTTAAACAGTTAAGAAATTTATGTACATCTTTAAAAAACTTAAAGTGAATCAACTGTTAAAAATTAACTTTTTTATTTATAATTTTTTTTATAACTTATGCCATTGGATGCTTTTGAGTGTTAATAATCTCAATTTTTACATTATTTCAACAGAATTCTTATGAAAAAATTTAAAAGGTTTAAATCATTAAAAATTAAAAATAATGTTTTCATAAAACATTTAAAATAAGAAATTTTAAACTAAGCTTTTACTTTTTTTAACTAGTTAAACTTGATTTACGTTCTTCTATTTGTTGTAAGTTCACCTATAGCTGATACTGTATATATATTTTTTCTTTTTCAAATTTAAATTTAGCAAAAAATACACTGTTATGTTAGTTAAACAAGTAAAATGACTTTTTTTTCAAGTATGCAGTTGGAAATTTAGTTTCCTAATTTTTTTTATTATATGTGTTTTTTTTCTGATTCATTAAACGTTTTACTTCTCGTTTCTTAAAGTTTTAATTAATTGTTATTCTCATGGAAAATAAAATAGAAAATTTGTTATTACAAAGTCAGTTTAAGTCATAGATAATATATCGATAATTAAGTATATTAAGTAAACTGTTTAACAAACGATGTAAGATGAAAATAAACCTGTTAAATGTAGCTATTTAAATTTATATCACAGTTAAAAAAAAATCTAAATCTTTGATCGTAATAGAAAGTTTAAAATATTAAATATAATATCTAATATCTTAGAGTAAACTTAATGAAATACTTGCCATACGCTCACGCTAACTTTTAAGACTAAGGTTAATTTATTTAATACTTTTCGTAACTAAGGCTAGTTTCAATTATTATTTGCATGACTTACGGTTATAAGTTTTAATATTTAAATTCATAATTTAGCTTATTAGTTAAACTTCTGCCAATTTCTTTTGTTTATTTGTAAAGCTCAATTAGTTATTATTTATACCAGTTTTTTGCTTCTATCACTTAAATTAGTTTTGTTTTGAGAACAACCTATTGACTCTTGCTTTTTTCAGCTACTTTATTTTAAGGTAGTTTTAAGTTATTTTATTGCATTAACAAAGGTAGCTTTTGATTATTTTACATGATTTTAAACGAATTTAATATATACTGTAATTAAGAAGTAAATTTACGAAGTATTTGTTAATGAAAAATAGCTTTTGTTTCCGTTTTTGTATATAAACCCGAAATTGTATATAAAACATCTCAACTTTGTAGATGATGGCCGAAATAAATACTGGCTAAAACTGATAAAACGAGCGTGGAGAGTAATATCTCACATTAAGCTGACAATGGCTAAGACGTTGGGCTTTGAAGATTTGCTTGCGTCAATTTTTCGGACTATACCCACAAACGGTCGCTTCAGTACTTCATACTTAAGCTCGCATGGTTAGATCACAACAGCGGTTTCTCGCGACTATTCCTGCCTGATGAGTCCTAATTAGGACGAAACCGGTCGTAGGTTTGTCTCGGATGCTGTTGTTGTTGATCGTGCGGTGAAGTTCATAGTTTATTATTAGTATATTAAATAAATGAGAAAATGACTTGTTTAATTAGAATAATAATAATTTAATGTAATAAAAACAAAAGTATGTAACTTTCAAAATTAAGAAACTGTATACCATTTAAAGTATTTAGAACAGATCTGATTATAATTTGTAAAGAAACGATTTGTACAAATTTTAGTGTTTAAGTAGTAGTAGTTATTGTCCATAGCTACCAATCATCTGATTATAAACGCTTGTCCTATCTTATTACTACCTTTATGTTTCTTTGTTTAGTTCTTATTACTTAGCTTTTTAATTAATTAATTTTTATCCATACCCGTACTAGTGTTTATCAGAACTGTCTTAGTAATAAACTTGTAAAGTTCTATCGTGTGGCAAAAACGCAGTACAACTGTTTTACAAGTGACTGATGTTAATATTTTTTTGCAAACACACTGATGACAAATAAGAAGAGTTTTGGAAAGATAATCCTCCCAAATTAAACACAACTGAAAATATTGTAGAGTACTTTCTCTCCAATAATCTTAACGATATTCCAGACCCGGAAAAAAAACCTAGGTTTTCTAAATTTTTGTACTCTTTTTCATATGCTGCTACTTCTCAGCAACTTTTATTCAGCTAACAAACGGTAGTTTTACTTCTAAGTTACATGTTCTTTTTAGTCTAACAGTGAAACAAAAGACTTAACTATATTTAGCTAACTATTCACCAGCAAGTCAAAACTTGCAAGATATTAAAACTACCACTAATTGTTATTCAAAGGTAGAGTTTTAAAAACTAATTTTGTGTCCTGGTGTTAGTAAACACACGCAAAGACGTCGTATTGACGACTTCTATATAAGCGTTAATTCTGGTTGAGTTTTCAAAGACTTATTATTTTAATCAGTCAAAACTTTATACTTTTAGTTTTTATTCAAAACTTTTATATGCTTCGCCAGCTGAATATATTATACAGTTTATGTTAAAAGTGCTGGATGTATGTTTTTTCTTCTATGTAAATGTAAAAATTATGAGGAATTTCTTTTAAGGCGTAAAACTTAACTGTTTAAAACATCGTTTACGATATTTCAAAAATAACAAGTAAAGCTTAAAAATTTTTGTCGCTAAAAGTAAAATTTATTTCAGTTAAATTTAACTTTTTTTCTCAAGATTTATATCTTTTCTTGGTAAAAAGTCTTGGTTAGTTGCCAGATAAACACCAATATTGAACTTAAAGAATCTAAAGAAAATTTTAAAAATACAATGTTTTAGATTTATAGTATAAAGTAATCTTACAAAATATATAAAACAAAAATGACAAAAAATAGGTTAATATTTATTAGTTATGATTGTTTTTTAGTATTTCTTCGATTTTATTTTAGCATCATACATTTATTGTATAGACCTTTTAGAACTTCTTAAGTTTATTGTTTGCAAGTAATACTTTGTGACATTTTCACTTTAAATTTTTTATAAAAATTTAAGTTTATTAAAATAGTTGTGTTTTTTTGATGGTCTTGTCTCCTTCGGAATGTCTACCTTTTTTAAAAAACGATAAATAGAGTTTAGAAAAAAAAATAAAAAACTTATTTTGGGTTTAACTTCTAATTTTATTTTCTAAATAATACACATTTAAACTTAGTTCATATAAATAGGGTAAGAATAATTTTAAAACTTGCCTAGCTTAGCTAAGTTACAGTACATAAAAACTAAGATATACTTAATTAATACTTTTTTAAAAGTTTCTGAACATATTTATAAAGTTTCTTACTCAACATTTATACTTTTTAAACACTTTAGAAAAATAAATTAGCCAACCAATTTTTTAACACTAAATAGTTTACTAATCTATTTACAATTGTAACACTATTTAAAATTGATTATCTATTTCATTCAAAATTTTATCTTGAAATAAGTTATTTAAATTATGTGATTGTTTTTACACTAGGGAAATTTATAACAACCTATTTTAAGCTGGAAAATTTTTATTTCTTAGTACAATATGATACTTAAAACCGCCTAAAGCAGTTTCTTAATGTTTTATGTAATTTAGTATAAAGCAGAATGTGACTCAAGTTTAAGTTTATTAGTAAGTCTACATACAAGACTAAATATCAAAATATTGTCAAAATGTTTAAAAAACTTTTAAAACAGCTTATTTTTTTACTAGCTTTTGCGAGTTTTTGCATTTCAATGAAAATAAGTTCTTCTGATAAAGGTAAGTGTTTAACTTAAATTAATTTTACGCAATAACAATGTTATAAGGCTTATCAATAACTTGCAATTAATCAAAAAAAAGTACTAAACATATTGAAATAAATATTTTAAAAAAGGGAAAAACAAAAGTTACAGTAGTTAAGTTTTATGATAAGCTTAAAGTTAATAATCTTCTACCAAAATAACTTATAAAATAAGAAAATTTATACCAAGGAGAGTTGTACTGTACATATAGTAGGTTTTGAATTAGTTCAAGAAATTTATGCTTACTGTAAGTCTGTTTTGCATTATGTCTTTTGAGCTAAAAATTACTATATTAAGTTTATTAACTGAGTTCTTACATATATCTGTTTTAATAATCTAATCTTTAATTCTTTTTCTTGCCAGTTTTAACTTTTTTACTTTGTTTTACTTTATGTTTTAAAAGTTATATTTGAGCTTTATCTGTAGTTTTACTTTTATTGTTTTCTTATGGAAAAAGACATCAGTCTTTACCCAAGTTGATAAACATGAAAAATTTTTCTCACTTCGTCAGAAACTTTAAAATGTTTTTGTTTTTAAACATCATTTAGTTATAGGTAAATTTATTCTAAGAACAATACTAAAATTTTCAAAGGATTTTTTCTTAAAAAAGTTATTTAGTTTTGATCGACGTTTTTATTCATAGCTGTTAGTTTAAACTTTCTAAAATATTGTAGTGATAGATAGTTTGATAACAATAGATATTTCTATCTATCAAGTTTTAAAATCTAAACTGTTTTTCAACAACTTTCTTTTAGTTTCGGCGGATAATTTGTCAGTGAAAAAGCATCAAAGCAGTTCCTTAAAGAAAGTGATGTGTTTAAGGCTAACTCATTTTGGGAAGAAGCATCAGTATGGTTGACTGAACTCGGTTATGAAGTTGTTGAAGGAGCATGCTTTCATTGTTAATTTTTAGTATATAAAAACTTAATAAAATTTATGTTTTTTTGTCATTTTTTATCATTTTTGTAGATTTATTATGTCATAAACTAAAGTAAAAAAAAACAGAAGTTCAAATGTTTATTTTAGACTAATTATTCAAAAAAGTTAGTTTATAACATCCATATCATTTAAAGTTAAAGTAGTTGAAAAATAAAATTTCTAAATAGTTGATTTGATCGATGTGTTCT
The DNA here is from genome assembly GCF_965202585.1 of Thalia democratica. Lineage (NCBI taxonomy): Eukaryota > Metazoa > Chordata > Thaliacea > Salpida > Salpidae > Thalia > Thalia democratica. Next base: position 16,730,644 of record NC_139170.1, read on the forward strand.
TATTTTTACTATAGCAAATATTACATATTTCTACACAATGTATTTACAATAAAATTGTTTGTTTTTGTAATAAATTCAATATGTAAATTGATAAATTTTAAATTAATTAAATTTTTTGACTTTAAATATATACATATAAAATGATCAATTTTAAAATCAAACATTTTTGTTGATGTTATTCATTTAGGAAACCCTAGTCTAAAAAGTTTAAAGAAAGTTTGATATTGAAAGAATATAATCAGTTTTAAAAATGGTATCGCTAAAAAGTTTAAGCTTAAACTCCTTCACATATCAAAAAACAATATGTTTTTTTTCTTTTTAGTACGTATACCTTTTTTTTTATACATAGATGTTTTTTTGCATATCACTTCAAAATAAAAACTTTATGCCTCATTTTCTGACAAAAAAATATTTGTTTCTAAATTGTATAAGACAGCTTTACACTATAATTAATAACGGTTAAGTGAAACTAGAGAAAAATTCTTTTAAAAGAACATTTTAAAATTTGTTTTTCTAAGGCTTTTAATGTTACTAACCTTGTTAATTGAACCACAAAAATATAAGCGCTCAAAAAGTTTGGTCTAAGGACCTAGTGTAAGAAAAAATCTTTTGGGTTATCGTGTCCAGGATACAGTTTACTGTGTTGTCCATTAAAAACATAACATAAAGGTTCAAAACTTTAATCTTTTCAGTATAATGTAGTTGTTTTAAATATTTATTTAAGTGTTTTAATGAAATCTACGAAGATAAGGAAAAAAAATATTCATAATGATTTTCAATCTATTAATAAGCTTTTTGATAAATTATTTATTTTAAAAAGACCTAAATCAATAAAAAAAATTATTTTTTTTGTCGGTCAATACATATTAAAACTCAGAAATTCATGAACTTTTTGGTAACATTTTTTAGAAATTAGAAATTAAAGAAAATTAAGATAATGACTACTATAAAAATAGTTTTTGAGTTCAAATTCTAAATATTTAATGCAGGGATAGGCAAACTGCGGCCTGCCAACCAATGCAGCCCGTAAAGTGCGGCCCGCGAGCAAGTTTTTATTCTAAATGAGATGCAACTTATGAAAGCTAAAATCTGCGACCTGCAAACGTGCAAATGTAGCTCGCGGATAAAATGTTTTTAACTTACACAAGGTATTCTGGGTTTCAAAATGAAAAGAAAAAAAAGAAGTCTCACCTGAGACTCTCAGGTATATTTAACATTCAGTTCGAAAGTTGCTTTTGATATTCTAGGTTCCGAAGTGAAAAGCAAAAAAGAATTTTTGTATGTTTTACGGGTAATTCTAAATTTAAACAAATTTTTTTCAGGTTTATAATAAACAGTAAAAGTGTAAACTACGGCTGTTGTCAGCAAATATTTTTTTTTTTAATTTTGCTAGCTACCACCAAATGCCAACTGATTTAAGTAGAGCATCAGGTTTAATCATAAAAATGAGAAAGCTCTGGCAAGTTTTTAATATTTTTAATATTACTCAAAAAACAGTTTTTCTAAATTTTTGAACTAAAATTGTCTTACTATAAGATACAGTTTTTAAATGACATGTTAAAAAAATCTAAGTCTAAATTGAAAAAAAAATTGAAACTAGTCGTAGAAATACTTTTTGTAAGTTACCTCAATACAACAACAGTTTTTTTTTAACTTAAAAGATATAAAAGTTTTAATTTTTGTACCTTTATATACTAAACCCTTTAGAAAGAATTTATTTATGAAAAATATACACTTGTTTAAATATACTTAAAAAAATAGTAAAAGTTAAAAATATCTGCATTAATAAAAAATTTAGTATTATAAGTAATGGTTAAAAATTCACGAAGTAAAAACCTTCACAGATTAATATCACAACAAAAAACTGTTTAAAAAAATACACTTACCTTTTTAAATTTTTGAATGAAGTAAAATGTTTGTGTAAAGTTATAATAAGCTGCTTGTTTTAATTATTTTAATTAATTTTTTTAAGTGTATATAAGTTTTTCAACAAGAATTCAAAAAGAGTATGCAAAAAATATTAGGTTAAAACAAGACAAAAATACTAAGTAAATATTACAGCTTTAAGCGAAAGCGAAAAACTATTTTTTGAATAAAATTGATTCGTTTGTAGTAGAAAGTTTTTGTGATTTAGTTTTAACATAAATAATCTAAATACATTTACTTTAGATAATTGTAAGTAATAAGTTTTTTACATAATTTAAAACCATAAATATGGTTAGCTTAATTAAATTTATATAAGCTTAAAAGTGTATTTTGAAGTTGGTTTGAATATATGAACGCATGGCATAGTGTTTAACATGAAATGCAGACTTCAAATTTTTGAAACAATTTTGAAATAAAAAGTAGTAATATATCAGAACTCTATTTAAAAAAAAATCTTAACCCGGCCGGATCTTAGTTCTAAAAAAAATAGATCAGGATAATGCCGAAACCGATTTTTTGATTCGGTAGATCATTACCTAAAGTTGTAAATTAAATTAACTAACTCTGATAATTACTGAACAAAACTTTAGTGCAGGGTTTCCCAAACTCATTTACTAAATCACCCCCTTTTCAGAAATTTGAAAAATAATCGCCCCCCACGATTTTACAAAGTAGTTTTTCTCTTGAGTACAAACTTTTGAGCCAAAAAAGTTGTGTTTGAAATGTAATTTAGTTTGGTATTTCTTATGCAAGAATTTTTATGGCTGTTTTCAAAGTAGTTTACAGGGCTTGAGAAAAAAAGTTACAGTTGTTTTCTTATACGCCCAGTAAAGTGTATTAAAATACTTGATTATTAAAAAGCCTTGTGTAATCTGTAATCAATCCTGTTTAAATATGAATTGTTTTGAAACTAATGAAACTTTTAGGGTAGTGGTGGACAACTTTTGTAACCAGCAAGTAATATTTACTAAAAAATCTTTTCTAGTTTCAACTCGTTAAAAAAATGTAATTGCGGGCTGCATAATTTAATAAAATAACATTTAAGAAAGTCAAACAACTCGATCAAAATTGTAATAAAATAACTTAATATTATTGTGATCTAGGAAATACTATTGTGAACTGAAAACCAAATTGAAAGTGTATTTTAAAACATTAAGTATCAAAAAACATTTTTTTTTAATTTTGCACAAGTAGTTTTCAAGTTATTTAGCAGGTCGAAATTTGACTGTATCTTAACCGTACGTTACCGATCTGAAATCTTAACTGAAACCTGACATTTTAATAATCTCTCATATAACGAATTTCGGACATTTAGAAGTTAATATTAAATAACTTAATTAAGCTGTTAGTTATTAGCCTATAATAATTTACTAGAAGTAGTGAAAAACTAAAAGCTAGTGTTGAACTATTAAAATAAACAACACATTCTAATTGTTAACATATTGAAAATTAAGATAAAACAAAAAACAGTTGTATTAATAGTTTATAATTCCTTAGTATACAGATTTTTTAACAATAATAAATCAATTTAGAAAATAATATTGAGTTTAAGGATCTTTCAAATGAAAAGTTTAAAGTCATTTAAATAGAGACTTCAAATCTATACTCTTTTAAAACCAAAAAAAAATAAATAAAAACTTTAATGGTTATCAAGATTTTTTTATTTATACAGGTTAATAAGTAATAACAAAAGTATGTCAAATAATTTTCTTTTAAACAAATACTTTTATTACTACGCTATAAAAACTTTTAGTGTAATATAAAACGAAAAATATAAACTACAAAATTAACCAGGTCAAAATAAAACTATTGAAAGATTTAAAACATAAACCATTTAATAAATACAGTAGACTTCCGCTTGAAATCGCACTTTGAACAAAATAAAAAAGTGCAAACTCTAAAATTATTACCTTTTTTTTTACAAAATGATAAATTTAAATATGTTATATGCAACAACGTTATGAATAAACATAAAATCAACTAAAACATAAAACGAACATTCATTAAAAAAAAATCTATATAAGATATTAAATATTATGTATTTTTTGTTTTATTAATACTTAGTTAGTAATAGACTTTATTTAAGTTAAATTTTAGAAAATATAAATTTGCAGTTTTTTTGGGTAAAAAGTGCGAAATCAAGAGGAAGTCTAACGAAATTAATATTAATTAGGCATTATTCAAACCTGTTGTAGAATAAATAACTTAATAATTTTTTTTATTAAAAAAAAAACTTTTTAAATACATTTCAAATCAGGTTAAATAAGAAGTATTTTAAAAGATCAAATAAAATTAAAAAAAACTTCAATAAAATAATGTCTGCTACTGAAGTCTAATATAATGTTAAGGATGAGGTTCATGACTGCTTGCAATTTTTTTTTCAATATGATTCTTAATCAGTAAAATAAAGCCTCCTTTTCAAATATCTAAATTAGATCTTTTGCTCAAGATGTTGATAATGAACTGGAAGTTTTTTCAACAACATAGCTAGAAGGAAAAACTATACACAACAATCTAAATTCCTCTCAAATGATTGGATACTTTTGCCCTTTTTTTTTTGTTGAGTCCAAAAGTTTTCATATCGTTCTTTGGAAAAATTTACTTTAAGTTCAAGGTTAGTTTGTAAGTCTGAGAAGGTTTCCTGTAAGTCGTCTACTTCAAAAAGATCTGCCTCGAGAAGATCCATATTTTTATCTATATGATAGCTTTTTTAACAAGGATCAGACCACAAGTGTCGGTAGATTGAGACCATTGTACAAGTTTTTCGGTTGTGACTGACTGATGAGTTCTAATAAGGACGAAACCGGTCTCAGTCTACCGAAACTTGTGGTCTGATGATCGAATTGGCATGATCAACCCTTTTGTTAAATTTGAGCTTGTCTCACGGCAAACGGAAGTCCGGACTTCTGTTCTGCAGACTTTCGCCGATGTTTTTTGTTGATAGCTTTTTTGTGTCAAATCAAAATTTTACTATACAATATGTTGAAATTGTTAAAAATTCCAGATTTTTTAGGTTTTTTTTTTTGCCTAAATTTTCAAATTCCAGGTTTCTGGGTAAATTGGTAACCCTTTATAGTTTTATTTCTTAGTCTAACTTAGTGACTTTTCAAAAAACAATTGAAAACTTCATGAGGTGATAGTTGATAATAGATAACATAGATTTTTACAAACCATTTATGATCCGAAATAACATATATGTCAGGTTATAAAATGGTGAGAGGGATTCTGATCGTCTATGATCTATGTAATTGTCAAATAAAAAAAAAACATATAAATGAAAATATGTAATTTACTTGAAAGTAGGAGTCATAAGTACTTGATTTTTTTCTCTATATTTTACATAAAAAAAAATTTTATTTAAGTTTTATCTCAGGGTCAAATATTTAATACCAAGCTAAAATTAGTAACGTAGCAAGACAAAAAGTAAAAATTTTCTGACAGCCAAAAATTTTAAAATCGCCCCCTTTTCGCCCACTTACTAGTTATCGCCCACCCTTTCGCCCCCTTACTAATTACTGCCCCCGACTTACTAAAATCGCCCCCAGGGGGGCGATATCGCCCACTTTGGGAAACCCTGCTTTAGTGCTATGTTTGACAATAACTTATCGTATTGTACTTACAGTGTTAAAATCATTTAAAATCTTGTAGAACCCAAAATTAAAGAGTATTAGTAAAATAAAAATCTTAAAGTTTAACAGAAACATAAAGACGCAAAAATACTGTATAAAATATTATTGACATGAGACATAAAACGATGTGTTTTAATCTCATTAAGTTTTTAAATTAGCTGACTGTATTGTATATCAACAAAACTAACTTCGTAGAAATTTGTAGAGATTATAAGGTTTAAGATTTAAAGTTATTTGTTAAAGTTGATAAATAATTTTAAGCGTTTATTTTATATCGCTAATAACTCTTAATTTGGCAGAAAACGTTATTAACTCTAAGGTGTTTCGTTTAACTTTTTTATTAAATTGATCAATTTTTGGTAAATTTTATCAACTAGTATTAAGAGCCTTTTGCAAAAGATTGATTGAGACTGAATGGAAGTCATATACCTCGAAAAACTAAAACCTTTATTTTATTTTTAGGCTTGAGTATATAAAGTAGAAAATCTACAATAAGTATTTTTATAAACTTTGATTAAATATAACAAGACTATTTTTAGGGTTTTTGTAAGCAAAGTTTAAAATAACATATAAATTTTTTCTAGTAAAACAAAGCAAGTTTAGAAAATAAAAGTTTTTTTTTTCTGTAAAGCAGCGAGTCTTAACATTTTTTCATATTTTACTACTTTTTGGAAGGTTTTTACTAAATTTTCCCCTAATATACGAAATAGTGTTTAAGTTTGAAGAAAAAAACTAGATTTTTTGAACTTTAAGCTTATCAAATATAAAAAATCGTAAAAATTCAAGACTTTGTCTAACTTGAAAAAAAACAGTTAAATACTACAGAAAAGTTTAAAAGAAAATTAATAAACATTAATTTACATAACTTGGAATAAATAAAGTTTACTATCTGAAACAAGGGAATTTACTTCCAAGGGTAAATTTACCCCAGTCTAAGAATCACTGCTTTAAAGGTTATCTAACATTTAGGTTTTAGTTTTTAAACAAATATCCTACTTTTTGACCACAAGCTCTTTTTGTCGTATTTATACAAGGTCTGATCTTAGTTTGGAAAAAAAACTTGATCCGAGTTGATCCGGTAGATCACTAATAAACAATCGTTGACTAAAAATTTAAATTTAGCTTACAAAATTAAATCTTCAGTTTGGTGGAACCATTTCTGTTTCTGCAAAAAAGTTAATACATTTTCTTGTTATGTTTTTTTTTGTGCATAAAATAATGTTATGTAGATGACTTAAACAAGTTCTAAAGACGAAAAAACCAACTACATAAAATTCTTTAATACTTTACTTTCGCAGTGTATTTAACAATAAAATGCTATAGAATTTAATGTAGGATAGTTATGAAAACAATACTTGTGGAAACACTTTATAATAAAACTTTAAAAAGAAGTATTTTTTAAAGTTTTTTTGTCTCTGTTAAAAGTTTTTACTTTTGTGTTAGATTAGGATATATATAAATTTGGAAATTAATTCAGATAAAGATACTCAAGTTACTGAAATTATGCAGTTCATAATAAACAGTAGATATCATAAATGAAGTTTCACACTGACTGGTTGAAAATACATCTATGAGATGAAACTTCAAAAACTTAGACAACTTTAAAGTCAAGTTTCAAATTCTTCAATTAAGAATGTCGAAGGTTCTGTAGTTTATTTGCAAACAACCAGTTGAGTTAATAAAATTTTAAACTTCTCAGGCAAATAAATACTTAAATAGATAACTATTTGATTTGAGAATGGATAGGAAGTTTAGGTGGTATTTAACATTGATTATTTGGATATACAAAGAAATGTTATATAACTTTGCGGAATTGAAAAGGTAACTTCTAGTCCATTTGGAATCCTAAAACTTTACAGAATTCCTCTTCAGAGGTTTAAGAAGCGTGATCTATTTTTATTTATAAATTTTACTTAAAATTCATTTATTTAATTATAATTTAAATCTACATACTTGAACGCAGTATTAACGCTAGTTAGCCTAGTAAAAACTGTCTTATATAACTTTACGGAATAGAAGCTTTACTTATACTAAATGTTTATATTCAATAATACTTAGGGCCTCTATGTAAAACTAAGCTTAACAATAAATGAACATGTTGTACTAAACAACAATTGCAAACACTAAAAAATACATAATTAACATCATACTTTACAAACTACTTTAAATTTAGTCAAAACTTTACACAAGAATCTATTTAAAGGGAAAATACTTTAATTATGTATTCAACAAAATAAGATTCAAGTACTTAGTTTTTAAATTATAACTAATATAAAAAATAAAACCGTTAAAAATATACTTTAAAAACACAAGAAAACAATTAAATGACTATTCAACAAAAATAACATGTTTACTGCAGCAGGCTGCGGCCATCTCCAACCACTTTCTGTGGCTGTTTTATATAGCAACTGTTTTATACTTTATGCAACATTACATCAGTAATTTCTTGTCTGCACTGCACTATATATTAACTGCAATCATATTGCATCAGTAAAACACATGACACATGTAACAAGTTATACAAGACAGTTTTTACTAAGATAACTAGCGTTAATATTGCTTTAAGAATATAGATTAAAATTATAATCAAATAAAAAAAATTAAATAAAGTTATAAAATAAAAATAGATCACCACTCTAAAACCTCTGAAGAGGAATCCTGTTAAGTTTCAGGATTCCATATGAACTAGAAGTTACCTTATCAATTCCGCAAAGAAGTTATATAACATTTCTTTATATATTCAAATGTTGCAATGTTAAATATCACCTAAACTTCCTATCCATTATTTGAGATATAATTTTAAGCGTTTGTTAACAAAAGATTCTAGCAAACAAGTTCACTGGAATATATAATAATAACAAATTATACTGTATCCTTTTTTATTACACTGACATATGTTTATGTGTTTTAAACGAGTCAACACACTTCAACTGAGCTCTATAAAAAATAAATACTGTAAGGGAAGAATAGAAGCTTATAATAAGTTAGCTTCTATTCTTCCCTTACAGTATTTATTTTTTTACAGAGAAGCGTATATCAGTGTAATAAAAGAAGGATACTGTATAATTTGTTATTATAACTTATAAATACTTTTTTTTATATTTAGTTTTTTAATTTATCTTTACAAAGTCTTTTTTTACTAAAACTGTTTATTTATAGTCATTTTTTCAATTTATTCAAAAAATTATTTGTTACTTTTTAGATATTGAGATCTGTTCGGGCTAAGAATTTGGTTATCTACAAAATAATGGACACACATTATTCAACAATATTTACAGGAACTTTTGTAATTTAAACATTGATATACTACTAATATTTACTACCAGATCCAAGTTTCAAAAAGATGCTTTTAATAAAGTATAGACATAGATAAGGTACGGTTATAAAATGTAAATGTACGCAACCGTGTAAAGAAGCTCTAAACTTTTTTTACTACCAAAACAATGCACCCACATATATCTATGATAACTAATGTGTTTTGAGGAACTAAATACCGATAACTGTAATTGTTTTAGTTATATTTATTTGTAATAAGTAGTTATTGTTAATATTATTTTAAGTCATCAAAATGAATAATTTCTAATATCTAAAATTTAGTTTGAAATAAGTACAGATAATCATATTATTTTTATTTATGTCTTAATAAATTATTATAATATTGATCGAATTGGAATATCACCAGAAATTAAAACATTTTGTATTTGCTTTGAAAACTTTGATTTCTTTTTGATCTGTAAATAGTTGTAGTTATAAGTATCTAATAAAATTTATAAAAACACATTAGTTTTCATAGATAAATGTGGGTGCATTTTTTGTACCTGTTAGTAAATAAAAATTTAGAGCTTACTTTATATATGTTTATACTTTTTAAAAAGCATCTTCTTGAAATTTGGACCTGGTAGTAAGTATTGGTAGAATATCAGTGTAAAAATTACAAAAATTTCCTGTAAATGTTGTTTAATAATGTGCTTCCATTATTTTGGAAAGTAAAGTAGAAGCGCAGTGGGTTTCAGGTTAGGTAAAATTCCCTTTTTATATTGTTTACATAATTTTGATATTTATATCCATGTTTACAAACTTATATTAAAATTGTATCTTTACCAGGGCCTAAATTGAAAGTGAAAATTTAATAATGTAGTTTATTAAACGACAAAAAAAAACGCACAAATTTTTTGGTTCTAAGACGTGTTAAACGATACAAAGAACCTTTCGATTATTGAGCCTTGCACGACGGATATCTTTTGTAATATATAATAACTATTATATAACTTATTATATAACTGTAATAATTATAATAATTATTATTATAAATTATATAATAATATATAATTAATAATAAATTATATATAAATTATAAAAATTATTATAATAAATAAAATATATAATAATTTTTATATAACTGTAACTATTATACATCATAATAATATGCAAAATAAATTTAAAAAAATAAATTGATTTATTAAACATTTAATTGCATTAATAGTTTTCATAATATTGGATTTTAATGACTATAATATAACGAAAATTAAATATCTCAGTTTAATTTATAAATATTAAAACTTTAGCGGCATGCAACATTAAAACGTAAAATTAATATAAAATATTGCAGTTTATATTATACAGTTTAAATTTAATTTGCTTATAATATAATATTAATATATATAAAAGAAATATACAAATTAAAGTATTTATGAAATGTATTTAATTGAATTTTTTTTTAAGTTATTAAAATTTGACTGTTTTTATGTAATGCGATTTAAATTTATAGTTTTAGAGAAATACATTAAAACTTTAGCTGCATAATACATTATATATTGGATTAAATTAAAATATTTCTGTTCAAAATTAATTTATTTATAATATAATGTTAATATGTATAAAAAATAAAAATGAATTTAAATTTTACCTGGGGTACACCTTAATGAACAACTTACCATGAAAATAACAAATCAAAAATTAAAAACAACTTCCAATTAAAAACTCAGTACAACTTTTCTAATTTTATCAAGAAAACAAAGTTTTTCACGTTTGAACTCAATCAAACGAAATCATCAGTGGAAAAAGTTATGTAGTTTTTTTTTAATATAAACATGCAAGAAAGCATTACGCTAAACTATTCATATAAAATATAAACCGTCAACCTTTGGTACAATATACTTTAACAAACTATATTTTGTTGAAGTATATTAAAGGGGATAACATTTACAAAGTACAATTAATACTATCTAAAAAATAAAGCTTAAATTATGTTTTTTAAAATTAAGTTCATAAAAGTTTTCACATGATGAAGATTACTTGAATGAAACTTAAACAACATTATTCAATGTATGATTCAATCTGGTACAATTACGGTGAATATATATTTACGTATTATACAATTTAATTCACATAAATCTTTAACTTTGAGTACACTATGTTTTAACCAAACTATATTTTGTTCAAGTTCTTTAAACATGACCACATTTATAAAAACAGTTAATATTATCAAAATTTTTGTTGTTGATGTTTCAGATAATTTCAAGTGTTTTTTAATGTGATCACTTCTAATAAACTAAGTAAAACAAAAAGATTTCAATTTTTTTATAAAAAAATTATCTTTTAAAGTTTTTTTTTAATTTCATGCATTAAACCGAATTTATAATGATTAATTAAAATAAGGCATTATTGATTTTAAAAGTTGTTCACAAAAGGATAATAAATATAAACTAACTTATATTGTTTGTATATTTAATAAAATATACTCATTTAAACTGCTTTATATAAACAGGGTTGCCACTCGTTTGAAAAAAAAATTTCCAGATTTTCCAAATTTCTTCCAGGTTTTTAAAAGTACACATTGTTGGGTCTATTTTTAGTTTTAAGTCAATTTCTTTATAAGAAACCGTGCTAAATAGTACAAAAATTTTGAAAAGATATTGTTAAGTTACTTTAAAATGTGTTTTTTAATAAAACTTTTTTTGATGATGTCAAAAAATCATATTTATATGATATATTTTTCGTGTCAAACCGAAATTTTGCTACTGAAATTGTTAAAAATTCCAGGTTTTTTGATAAAAATTCCAGGTTTTTCCAAATTATTTTTGCCTAAATTGTCGAATTCTAGGTTTTTCCAGGTAAAGTGGCAACCCTGTATAAATATTTTTAAATTGCAATATATCATAAAACATATGCTAAAATATCTAGTCAACAAAATAAAAAAAATTGAATTAAATTTATATTTATTATAACAAGTCATTATTGATATTAAAAAATGTTTTCAAAATAACAACTTGACGTAAACTAATTTACGTTATTTGCTTATCAAATTTAAAATGTATGTTTAATATGCGTTGTATAATAATACTATATTGTTCGTTTCGTATTAACTTAAAGTGCAATATTGAGTTTTATTGCAATATGTTAATAGCAATACGATTATAAAACATTTGCAATTAAATATTTATTAGTTACATAAAATTGTATATTCATTTTGTATATAATTATTATGTTATTAGTATATTTTGTTTAAATTGCAACATTTTATTATAATTAATTAGATAAAAAAACTTAACTTTCGTTCTATTTAAAGTGACAGAATTGAAATATGTTCCAAAAATTACGGGCAATTTAATTTTTAAAATAAGAACTTTAAATTGTACATTCTTTTACATGTTAAAGTAATACAAAATATATTATACTAATATGTAAACTTCAGTTTTAAATTTATGATTGGTATATAAATAATTTGAATATGAATTTGAAAAATTGAATATCAATATCAAAATGTAATATGTAACTATAAATTTAAAAAGTTTTGATATTTAAAAAGCGTTTTTCTCTAAAGATGGCCATAAGATAGGGGTGGGGAGAAGGCTAATTACAGCTTGATATTGGTCAAAATCATTAATAATTCAGGAAATATTACAAATATTTTATATTTAATGTAACAAAATTGTTTTTAATACGCTAAAATCTAAATTAATAGTTTACTTTCCACATGTGATGATGTGACAAAACAGAGTGCTTGTATTCAGAAAATATTATAAACAACAAATAAGTTATGAACACAATGCAGCCTGAATTATCATGTAATAGTGTAAGGTAATCTAACTAAAAATTCCTTAGGATTAATTTTATTTTTGTACTACAAAATATAAATTTTTATACACTTTAATTATGATTGAAAATATATCAAGTATAATTTCAGCTTGATATTAGTTCAACCTCATCCTAGCTAGGTAACTACTAATATTATAGTTTATAATCAATATAACTAATTCTGGTTATGGTTAACTTTAGGTGAGCACCAATACAAAATTGAAAATATAATACATTCAATGTCTAATTGAACCATAATTTTTGATTAAAATAATGATACTTTGTTTCAAACAATTTATATAAATTCATAGAATGAAAACTAAAATAAAATACTATAGACTTAAATATTTGACCAATTTTATTTAACAATATCATAATCAATATAAATTATGTATTGATATAATCATTTTATATAGTAAAAAATAAGCAATTAAATATTTAAGTTTATTAGTTCATGATATATAAGTTTAACTTTATTCATGTATTTCTAAAAGATTAATTTTTAGCCTAAAATTGTGACTAAATAAGACATCAAATGTATTATAACTTCAGCTTGATATTGGTGGTCATCTAAAGTTAAGCATAACCTTAACTCTTCCTATGAATTTATATAGGTTGTTTAAAACAAAGTACCTTTTAATATTAAACATCTAAGTCTAAAATTTTTAATTTTTAGATTGAAATTATGGTAAAAAAAGATATTGATTATTATTGAATTTCAGTTTAATATTGGTGCAACATAGTACTAGGCTAGGTAAATACTGGAAAATTTCCTAAAAAATTGATCTGTAACAAAACACTTTGAAAATAGTTACTCTTACCTGCAACAGTGTTACAAAAGTTTCTGTGAAAACTATTATTGATGTGTGGTCTGATGGCATAGGGGCCCTAATGACAACTTTAAAACTCTCTGAGTTGAACTGGAAAATTGAAACCTAGTGGTTGACACATATACAATAAAAAAATTTGTATTATCTAATCTATTCAGAGAATTAAAGTGATTTTCAACTAATATCAAAAAAAATGTATATAACATTTGGTTATGCTCTTCAGGTCAGCACCAATATCAAAATGAAAATACATTTGATGTGTTGTTAACCATAGTTTTAGGCTAAAAAAACAATAATTTGTTTTAAACAAGCTATATAAATAAATAGAAAGAACTAAACTAATATATTATAAACTAAAATATTCAATCAATTATATTTTACAGTATCATAATCAATATAAATTATTGAATTGATATAAACTAATTGTAATAATTAATTATAATAAATTGTAAAATAAAAGCAATTTAATACTTTAGTTTATTAGTTTATGATATATAGATTAATTTTATTCATGTATTTACAAAAGATAAATTTTTATCCAAAAATTATGATTATATAAGACATCAAGTGTATTATAATTTCAGCTTGATATTGATAGTCAACATAAATTCTTGTATTGAAATAATCATTTAATACTGTAAATTAAAAGCGATTAAACATTTAAGTTTTATTGGTTTAAGATAAATATGTTTAATTTAGTTTATTACTTTGCCTTAAATCATGCTTAAAAAACACATTGAATATAATACAATTTCAGATTGATATTGGTGAAACATCATTCTTGGTAATTACCAAAATGCAAATTAAAACCTAGTGGTTGACACATATACAAAAAATTACTTAATTGTATCCTATTTCGAATTTGAAACAATTTTGTGTATGTAAGTGATAATTTAGAATATTAGATAATTTTGACTTATAGTAATATTACTATAATATTAGTAATAGTAAACATCACTATAACAAATAAAAAATTAGTAAAAACTAAACACAATATTTAAAACTCTTGTGTATAGCTATTTGTTTCTTATTTCTGTTTTTTGTTAATTTCTAATTATTTGAATTTTGAGCACCTTTCTCTAGCTTGCATTTTTTCAACTGAAAGCGCAGTGTATTACTTACTAAAACTAAAAACAGACTGCGGGTACCCTTTAGTTGCCCATTATTTTGTAGAAAACAAAGATATCTAGGCTAAGATTAAGCAAAATGACATCTAAGTTCCACATGAGTAATTCATGGTACACACATGTGACATTTGCATACTTTTTTATATGAAACTTTATTTAAACTAAATAAAACACATATCAATACGTTCTTTAGGCTTTTTAGTTACTGAATAAGTTGATTATTTTTAATATAAATACTTTAAGTGTACTTTTTCAAGACCTCAAAGTTGTAATTTTTTTTCATATTTTTTTCTATTTAAAAGTACAAGCATTTAACAATTGCATACTTTTCCTTTTTAAACTTTATTTAAACTAAATAAGACACATATCAATACGTTCTTTAAACTTTCTAGTTACTTATAATTTGTTTATTTTTCATATGTATATTTTTAATATACTTTGTTAAGACTTCTTCAAAGTTAAATTATATAAAAAACATATCAGGCTACTCCTCTTGGATTATTAATATACTAAACAATTATTTTGTTTTATTAATGGTAACTTTTTATACAATTTTTTTTGTATCCTAATATTATACAATTATGACGTATATTGTTAAAATCAAGTTTTATTTATTAAATCAAACTTAATTCACATAAATTCAAAGTTAACACAAAAATAGACTATAATGTAATTTTAATCCTTGCACATTGGGCAGAACCATTTAACACTTTTTTTTTGGCTTTTTATTCGTTTTCAATCAGTCCAGATGATACCATTTTTGGCAGTTTTTATTTTTGCAATAAGTCTGTTTTAAATATCATGTTGTAACAAACTTTTACAATGTATATGTATAACTTAAATCAATCAAGCAATAACCCAAGTACAACGCACATTGTGTCCACAGAAAAGGTGCGTAAAGATATGAGAGATTGTAAAGATACGAGAGGTACGAAAAATACTTACTATAATTGCTGTTTTTTGATATTGCTTCTATTTAAAAGCAGACTGGGGACTATCCCACTTTTAACAATTTTTTACTTTATTTATAAATATGAAAACAAAAAATGAAATTATACATTAAAACAAAGATTTAAATTTATATAAAATAATGTTACATGTAGAAAAATTTTACTAATTTTAATGATAGGTAGATTTTATCTTTATCTTTATTTATATCTGACTTATTTGTTACTTTTCATTTATATTTTATTCTACTTAGCAAATTCGGTTTTGCACACGAATCGGGGCACACGCTTTTCAACATTATTAGAAGGAACTTTTTCCTATTTTTCAAGATATTCAACATACTTTTGCTAACAGGTCCAAATTTCAAAAAGTAAAGACGTCGTAAGGTAAGAACTTTGAGAGGTACGCACCCGCGTAAGGTACGCAAAATTAAAATTATCTTTTTATAGTTGGTTTGAGATACTTATTTAAAACTTAACATTTAAAAAAATTTTACAGGTATTATCAGAGACGAAGACAAGCTCTTTAAAGCAAAGTTAGAAAACTGTAACAGTAACTACCAGTGACATTTCAACTACGTTTGACATTTTTACTATATCAAAACTTTATCGTGAAATAAATGAAAATTTTAATTTTGTGAAACCTGTATTTGACTAAAACGAAATAAAATTAAAAAAAAGTTTAGTAATATATTTAGTTAAACCAAAGTTTAGTCAAACTTGTACTAGAACTTTTTTAAAAAGAAAATTAATTATTATTATCAGTAGATAGAAATAAGAATGCAACTATTCAAAAGAAATTAAACTCTAAAATTTATCAATATTTTTAAGTTTTAACTAACTAAGTTTAAATAACTTTTTAAGTTTAAACTACAGACCATTTTTTTAAATAAATATAAAAACAACTTAAAAATAGTTTTCAAAACTAATTAAGTATAACAAATATACTGTATTTTTAAAGTAAAGATACTACTCAAAGACTTTGTTTAATTTCGTTTCTTTTTTCGTTTGCTTTGTTTGCTGAAAATTAAATTAAAAAAATATTAGATCGTTTTTATACAGCATGATCTGAACATCATCTAAGTTGACAGCACAGCAGAAGTATTAAAATAGTTTCAAGTCAAATTAGTTCTAAAATATTTGAACATTTGTCAAAAGCTGAAGCTGGAAATTTCGAAATTATTTTCTTAAATATGATCATTTAACTAAAATAATTCTATAAAAATAAATTTCATGGCAATTAAGAGGCGACTGCGACGCTCTTTTCATTTTTTTTTAATATAAGAAACAAAAGTAAAACATTGATGTTAACAATATTAAAAACGTATATTAAAAAAACCACAAAAGACATTGCTATTTTTTGCTTAATATAAGAATAAAATTAGATTAACTTGTTGTATTTTCGCTAAAAGTGTATGCACGCTATGTATGTGCTTGATAAAACGATAAAACTTTCAATACTTTTTTATTTTTTTAATAAGTATCTGCACAATATGTAAATTTTTCTTTATTCAACAATAAAAATTTGTTATAATAGTATTATTTAAACTATAAACTGTTGCACGCATAACTATAACGATGCAAGCCTTAGATAAAGTTGTAAAAAATATTTAATGAAAGCGTTTAAGATAACATTAACTTAGTAATCAGGTAAGCATTTTAAAAGAAAACAAAGTTTGAAGTTATTTAGTTAAAATTTACTTTATTTAATTGAATTTTTTTCTTATTTTCGTTAAATTTTAATTTTTAGATTTTAGAATTCAGTCTTGAATTTGATAAACATGACCAAAATAATGTTTTAAAATCATGCCAATACTAATTAATTTTGTTAAAAACCATAAAACTACTACTTATTCAGAAATAATTACAATTAGTACTTTATAAAACTCGCCTCAACAAGCTGTTTTAAATCTATTTTTAATAAATATTTTAAAAACACGTTAAAATTGTGACAATGGTAACATAAAAACTAGTAATAAACAAACATTGCAAATCATATTTTCATAAAATTACCAAAATGTCTATCATCTATGGAGCTGATGTAGAATTTAAAGAATGTGGAGTCTGTCCCTTAGAAAAGGACTTAATAAAAATGGCGCTAATTCTAGAGGTACTGACTTTTATAAAAACTTAATATGTCCTTTATTAATTTATCAGTTTTAGTTAATTTTAGTTAATATTTATCATGTTTAAAGTTAATAAACGTTTTGTATATAATAAAGTAAAAGTATTTAATCATTTCAATAATTTTAATTATTGAAATGAAACCTTATGAAAATAATTACTCACTCGGAGGTAATAGTAGAAAAAATACATCCAAATATCATTTCTACTATGTTGGTTGGCACAAATCTTTTTTCTATCGTTCGGTAAAAATGTAGAACAAACTTCCAAATGAACTAGTATCGTGCAAAAATCTTAAACATTTTCGATTAAACTTAAAAAATTTGATTTAAATAAAATATTTACCAGTAAAATTTATAAGTGATTAGTTTTGTTCATCTCTTTAGCCATTGATTTGGTGTGTGGTATGTAGTTTATTGGTAGTTTAATCTGTAAGCTACACCTTCCCCTTATAGATTTTAGGTACTTTTCAACTTTGATATTTTGGAAGGGCTATTGTTAATGTGCTTTAAGCTTTAGATTTTAAAATTATTGGATACTCAGTTGATTCCTAAGCTAGATTTGTGAACTGTTGCTGCCACATTTTTGAAGTGATTTTTAACTGAATTTGCCGTGGTGAAACTTTAAAACATAACGAGTGGCAAATAGTAGCTGAGATCAATGTTCTGCAAGATGAAGACAGGTTCTGAAGAATTTTGACAGGAGTTGCTTGTAACAAGGATTTGTTGCTTTGGAACGTATAATTGGAGATTGGTGACTTTGGAATCTTTAAGTATTTGTTTGTGAAAGTTTTAGTTTATTCAGTGTGTGCCTTGTATAAGTTTTATGTTTATTTAATAACTGTAATTTGTTTTTTTCTTTTTATTTTAGTGTCTTTCAGTTTAAGTGGCTTAGGTTTTAATGCCTAGGTCCTTCGTTGGACAATAAACTTAATAATAATTTAAGTTTGATAAGTTTTAGAGTTTCGCTTCTTTAAAAATTTGCATTTTTATCTACTGATAAATATGATAAATATCTTATCTTAAACTAATATAAACTAATTATTAATTTTTTTTTTGAACTTATTTGGTTTTAATAAAACAAATGTTTCACAAAATTAAAATTTTCATTTATTTCACGATAAAGTTTTGATATAGTAAAAATGTCAAACGTAGTTGAAATGTCACTGGTAGTTACTGTTACAGTTTTCTAACTTTGCTTTAAAGAGCTTGTCTTCGTCTCTGATAATACCTGTAAAATTTTTTTAAATGTTAAGTTTTAAATAAGTATCTCAAACCAACTATAAAAAGATAATTTTAATTTTGCGTACCTTACGCGGGTGCGTACCTCTCAAAGTTCTTACCTTACGACGTCTTTACTTTTTGAAATTTGGACCTATTAGCAAAAGTATGTTGAATATCTTGAAAAATAGGAAAAAGTTCCTTTTAATAATGTTGAAAAGCGTGTGCCCCGATTCGTGTGCAAAACCGCAAATTCTATTTATAATTAAGCATTTGTTTACAATTAAGAAACGGTGTGGTGTCTGTATTAAAATTTGTTTTTATAGCCTTGTACAAAAATATGCATTTGGTGCTGCAATGGATATCTTATTTTAAACAAAAAAATATAAGATATATAAAAAAATTTAACAAAAATTGTTCGAGTTAATACAACTTTTTAAAATTAATCTTTTATTATTAACTAAATCTCTGATAAACTGAGGTTTTAATGTTTATAAATTAGTTAAGGAATATAAGTTTACAAATTCTAAAGATATAGAGAGGTTAGTTAGCATTTAAAAAGATATTTTAAATTAAATGTATGCAATAAACCTAATTTGTGCAATACTAAAAAAAAAAACTTTTGAATTTTTTAGAATTCTAAAATGCTGTAACTAAACGAGAGTGGGTAACGTCATGAGTGCATAAAGATGCGAGAGGTTACTGTATCTATTTTGGAGTTTGTAAAATTTATGCTTGATTCAACAACTCCACGTCCACACTGAAAACAGACTTAACAGTATGTTAAATTGTTAGGTGGTCCTTTAATCAAAAGTTTGTCAAAAGCTTGCAATACTTATTAGCTTCTTTAAGACTTAATGCCTGGTCTTGGTTGTTGTTTTTTAGCAATAATTTGGCATACTGTCAAAAGTGTGTTTGGTATTAATGTTTTATTTTAGGTTTTTTTAGTTGAACAACTTTTATCTTCTAAAAAATACATAATTAACTAACTTACATTTATTGTAGCTTAATTATTAATTAAGCTAACATTTATTAAGGGCATAGGGGGGGTAAACACCCTTTTTGGTTTTTGATCTTATTTTATATAGTTTTTACTAAGCTACAAGATGTTTTTTACAGATTTTAAATATTTAAAATAATTTTTGAGATATAGCCGGTCAAAGTCGGAGGCAACAATAGGATCCTTATGGGAGGCGCAAACTAAAACAGTAAATAACTAGAAATCACTAAAAATCTATCTCCTCCTACGTTTTTTGAGATAAATACCTCAAATTTTCAGGAAATGTTCCTTGCAATTTTTAAAAAATTCTGTCGGAACAGAATTAAAAAAAATTAAAAAATTTATAACAAAAATCTAAAAAAAAACTGTTTTTTTGTTTATTTTTTATATAAAACTTTTATTTTTTAATTAAAAAAAAAAATTTCCAACAGAATTTTTTAAATATATCAAGGAACACTTCCTAAAATTTTGAGGTAGTTATCTCAAAAAATGTAGGAGGAGATAGATTTTTAGTGAAATAGTCTATTTTTGCCGTTTTAGTTTGCGCCTCCCATAAGGAGCCTATTGTTGCTTCCGACTTTGACCGGCTATATCTCAAAAATTATTTTGAATTTTTTAAATCTGTAAAAAGAATCTTGTAGCTTAGTAAAAACTATATAAAATAAGATCAAAAACCAAAAAAGGGTGTTTACCCCCCTATGCCCTTTAACTGAATTAAGGAAGGTCTTCTATTAAGGAAGGAATTACTAAGCTGAAGTTTGAACGATATATAAATATCGGATATATACAATATATAACTGTCTTCTTATCTTCCACGACAAACCTTCATTTTATGTTCTTTTGTTTTAATAAATTATTATTACGTTCTTGTAAGTCGTCTTAGATGACCAAATAATTTGCAAACTAAATAAACCAATATTGACGTCACAATCGACTTAAAAAAACGAAAAACCCGTATAAATCGTAAATCTACGTCTTACCTTCTTCGACAAACCTTCATTTTATGTTCTTTTGTTTTAATAAATTATAATTACGTTCTTGTAAGTCGTCTTAGATGACCAAATAATTTGCAAACTAAATAAACCAATATTGACGTCATAATCGACTTATAAAAACGAAAAACCCGTATAAATCGTAAATCTACGTCTTACCTTCTTCGACAAACCTTCATTTTATGTTCTTTTGTTTTAATAAATTATAATTACGTTCTTGTAAGTCGTCTTAGATGACCAAATAATTTGCAAACTAAATAAACCAATATTGACGTCACAATCGACTTATAAAAACGAAAAACCCGTATAAATCGTAAATCTACGTCTTAACTTCTTCGACAAACCTTTATTTTATGTTTTTTTGTTTTAATAAATTATAATTACGTTCTTGTAAGTCGTCTTAGATGACCAAATAATTTGCAAACTAAATAAACCAATATTGACGTCACAATCGACTTATAAAAACGAAAAACCCGTATAAATCGTAAATCTACGTCTTACCTTCTTCGACAAACCTTTATTTTACGTTCTTTTGTTTTAATAAATTATAATTACGTTCTTGTAAGTCGTCTTAGATGACCAAATAATTTGCAAACTAAATAAACCAATATTGACGTCATAATCGACTTAAAAAAACGAAAAACCCGTATAAATCGTAAATCTACGTCTTACCTTCTTCGACAAACCTTTATTTTATGTTCTTTTGTTTTAATAAATTATAATTACGTTCTTGTAAGTCATCTTAGATGACCAAATAATTTGCAAACTAAATAAACCAATATTGACGTCACAATCGACTTATAAAAACGAAAAACCCGTATAAATCGTAAATCTACGTCTTACCTTCTTCGACAAACCTTTATTTTATGTTCTTTTGTTTTAATAAATTATAATTATGTTCTTGTAAGTCGTCTTAAATGACCAAGTAATTTGCAAACTAAACAAACCAATATTGACGTCATAATCGACTTATAAAAACGAAAAACCCGTATAAATCGTAAATCTACGTCTTACCTTCTTCGACAAACTTTTATTTTATGTTCTTTTGTTTTAATAAATTATAATTACGTTCTTGTAAGTCGTCTTAGATGACCAAATAATTTTCAAACTAAATAAACCAATATTGACGTCACAATCGACTTATAAAAACGAAAAACCCGTATAAATCGTAAATCTAGGTCTTACCTTCTTCGACAAACCTTTATTTTATGTTCTTTTGTTTTAATAAATTATAATTATGTACTTGTAAGTCGTCTTAGATGACCAAGTAATTTTCAAACTAAATAAACCAACATTGACGTCATAATCGACTTATAAAAACGAAAAACCCGTATAAATCGTAAATCTACGTCTTACCTTCTTCGACAAACCTTTATTTTATGTTCTTGTAAGTCGTCTTAGATGACCAAGTACATTGCAAACTAAATAAACAAATATTGACGTCATAATCGACGTATAAATCGTAAATCTACGTCTTACCTTCCACGACAAACCTTTATTTTATGTTATTATGCTTTAATTATTGTTAATTAAACAATAAAAAAAGCGCTCAAAAAGTTTAGTCTAATGACCTGGTTTTAAAGTAAATTTTCGTTAATCATTCGTACACCACATCCTTATAAAATATCTTACGGGCTATTAGATTTAATTTTTTATCATTTAATTATTTAAATCTATAGTAATAAAATAATCAATTAAACGAAATTAAAGAAAAAAAAATTAAACGAAAATAAACTGAATTTTGTGTGTAAAAATGTACTTAAAAACTTGTTTAGTAACATAAGAACTAAAAAATAGATTACACTTTAAACAAACTTGCAAAGAAAGTAATCAATGCATATAGCAAACAATTGAGTACTTGAATGATACGTTACAACAACTTTAAAGTTACAACAACGTTTACAACAACGTTACAACAACGTTTAATTCACAGAATCAATACTTACAATTACGAAAAATACCACAGGTACTGGTTTACAACTTAACTCAATCTGAGTTAAGTCAATTTTTTAATATTGATCAATTAGCATTCAAAGAAGGGTTTCGAGTCAACCTAAGAAATATATTGGTTACAAAAAATCCGTTTTGTGTTTTGAAATTCCACTACTGTCATGTAAAAAAATTAAATTCAAAAAAGAAAACTTGCTCTGTATTTGTAATACGCGGAAGTTGCAAAATACAAAGTTAGTTCTTAGTTTAATAAGCTTAAAATTTATTAAGTAAAAATTAAACTATTTACATAATCATGCACTCAATAACAACCAATTTTTTAGAATCTTGTTTTTATAAACTAAAATTTAAAAGGCTTATTTTTCTTTGTTATATTCAGACGTACTTAAAAAGTTTTTTTACTTATTGTGTTCAAATGTTATAGGTTGTAATGCAAGTTTTATTATTAATGGAAATTTTGGAGACGATGTTTTTTTCAAAATTACGTTAACACGCTCTGGTGAGATAACACACAAAAATGGAGAACAGGCATATAATCAAATCAGACAGCCTCAACGAAATAAATTAATTGAAAGAATTTTAAAGGAAAAACTAACTGCACACGATGTGAAAAAAGAGTCTCTTAACAAGTAAGTATATCTTTAGGTTAAATTAAAACTATAACACCTACACTTTTTGATTTAAGAAACACTCCCGATGAGCAGCGCTACGCAGGAAACTTAGGAAACGTTATAACGGAGGAAGTGGTATGTAAAATGATGTCGGAGTACAGACACAAGCATAAAAAAGACTGGTTCACCGAAGTCAGAACGGTAAAAAAAGTTTTAGAAAGTATTTATGCCGCTTCAAACAAATACCCAGGGTTCGTTAACTTAAAAAGTTTTGTTCGATAACAGACATTTTTGTTGATTATACTATAAGATTATGCAGTCTTGAATTGTTATAACTTTTTAGGTATATTAGGCAGTTGAATTACGATCCTTTTAGCTGTGTCATGTACACGGAAAAAAGTTTTCTAATCCTTCAAAATCACTTGAATTGTAAAAGTCCAGTTTCACTTTTTTTAGACGCAACTGGAAGCGTCATTCGCAAAATGGATGGTATGGCTAAACAACCATACTATTATGCTCTTTCTGTAGGAGGTAAGTTTATTATTATAATACTTTTACAAAATCCTTTAACATTACTTTTACTAGGAGATGGAAAGGGTAAGGCGCCTTTGCCTGTTGCTGAGTTTATAAGTACAGCCCACAGTGTGGAACACGTGCAGTCTTGGCTGAATGGATTCTTTTTGCAGTTGATAAAGTATGTAAACTTCTATCTGAATTTTAGCTAGAACAAATAAAAAAACCTAAAAAAATAAAATCAATAACTACTTAGATATGCTTCAAAAACTGTTTGGAAGATTGAAATCGACCAGTCCTGGGTGATGATCCATTCCGTCAGCAGGGCAGTGAATGTAGAAAAAATTGAAGATTATATAGACAGGTACGTAAAGTTGTTATTTATTTGATTATTTTCTAAATTTATTCGTAACAAGATAATTTTAAGGTGTTTCCAAATAGTCACCGGGTCGAAAAATAAAAAAACAAACAAGGTAATCATCCACATCTGCTCCTCTCATGTAATGAAGACTATTATGAATAAAATTTCTTCTTTAACAAGCGAAAAAAAAAAAAAAAATTTTTACGGTTTTGTGTTTGCGAGAATGTTTAACTCCACATCATTAAAAGAGCTGGTTGAGATATTCGAGCAACTTTGTAAATTAAGTCTGTCCAACTTTATTGGAAGCGAACAAATTGTTAGTTGTTATTACACATTTAGATATTTTATCTGCAAATATCTTTTAAAGTGATGAATATGCTAACTATAGTTTCAATATTTGTACTTTTATAGGCAGCCTTAGATTTTCTTAACAAGAAAATTTGCAATTCAAAATGCTTTTGGGAAGGTGAGGAAGAAAGCGAGTTTAGCTTAATACTTCCGGATAAAGATGGGAAAGCAGGCAATACAATGGCAAAGAAATCACCATTTGGACAATTATCTACACTTAAGTACAACGAAATGTTAAAGAGGATCTGCGAAAATGGTGATAATAATCCTCACTACTTGCCAGAATTTACGAAGTCACTGCTTAAATTTTTTATGCCTACAGCTCCTTAATGGACGGGGCTAATGTTAAGCAGTGAAGAAAACAAGTTTCACCGCACAAGGTAAAGAAACTTATATGAAATAAAAACAAAACCAAAGAATCAATAAAAATTAATTTTTCAGGGACACTAATACGTATGCAGAACTTTGGTTCCGCACACTTAAACATCAAATCTTAAAAAAACAGAAACATCTGTTACCAGAAGACTTCTAAATTAAAGTGTTTGACTCCTTGCTTGCCAGGTAATACATCAAAACTTTTGTTAAAATAGTGTACTATAATTAAATTTATTATTTTATTATTTTTTTATATTATTTTGAAGGATTAAAAGACTATTTTCTAACCCTATCTAATGGTTTAGGTATAAAGATCATGAGATTAAAAACAATTTCGAAAAAAGTTCGCTAAAAAGATCTAAAGCATACGACGATACTTTAGATATTGAAGAAGTGTGGAAACCAAAAAAGATACCAAAAGATGAACTTGAAACTAAAACCACCTCTAAATTTTTTGTTGATGCAAACTTAGAGAAAATTACGCCAAAAGTTAGTAAGAAAACATACTTTATTAAATTGTTATTTGTTTTGACAATAAATTATATTTTAGGTACCAGTTACTTGTAAAAAATCATTAAGAAAGGTTCAAAAAAAGGTAAGTTTATGTTTATCAAGTTGGTCACAAATTCAAAAGCTTTTTTGATTATTAATAATCCTAACTATATTTCGTTTTGTTAAGTTTATATATTTAACCAGATTGCCCACATATTAATGCAATACTTTTTGTTTTATACTTAAAGTGTTAATACAAATAAAATAGGTTAATTAAAACTATAGTTTTGAGTAAGAATAAAATGTATGAAGTAAGGTTATTGTTTTTTTATTGTAATGTTATACGTAAACTAAACAGTAACTATAATGCAGAAAGACAATACTTCGAGTCCGGATGAAGCTAAACCCGAGAAAAAACAGGTAATGAATTTTTGTAGCTAATTTGAACCTTATTTTAGTGATTTTATAAATTAATTAAAACAACAGTCCGACAACAGTACTGACTACATACCAAATGGAGCTAAGGACCCAGAAAAACAGGTAATCACATTTTATCGCTATTTGAATTTTATTTTACTTAATTTTTAAGTTATTGATAAAAAAAAAATAGGTGGAATACCTCTGGAAAAATGAACGTCATTGTCTAAGTAAAGAAGATTTAAATACAGTGACTACTGTAAAATCGTTCACCGGAGAATATTTTGAAGTTACTGTTTGTCAAATCCAATCTCTTAATATTCATGGCAATGCTGAAGGACGACTTGAACTAAATGTAAGTGGCTAATAATTATCAAAATATCGTAGTACATAAACAATAACTTAATAAATTTATTTATGCAGATAATTCGGTGCTTTTTACAATTGCTTTTACATAAGAAGAACAATAAGCAATTAAAGTATGTCGAAGGTTTCGAAATGACGAAGTTGTTGTATGGTGAAAGCGTGGAAAAAGAAATTTTGAAAGAAGTTAGTTATGTTTTCCAATATGGTTATAACTTTATAAAAACTTTTAAACAAGAAGCAAAATATAGATAGTTGAATGGGAAGGGGGAATCGTAAGCTTTGCCTTTATAAGAGTCATGAAACACTGGATCGGAATAGTAAGTAAATTATGTTCGATTTGATAAATATTAAATTATAAAATATTAAACTTAACTTTTTTTTATTCAATATTTCTTATAAACTACTATTTGTTTAGGTTTAATTTCGGCATCTTATTATTGACTTATAATTAGCTTTAAATGCTTGTTTTAGCAATAACAATTTCAAGGATTTCAAGGATTTTTTCATTGTTTTCAGCTTTCTTTGTATATGACTAACAAAAGTTTATTTTCATTTGATTAGACTTAGTTATGACAGTTTTTAGTTTTATGTATTTTATACAGTCTTGTAGGACTAATAAACTTTTTATTATATACATTAGATTTAGTTATGTATGTTTTTAGTTTTCTGCATTTTAATAATAGTACTACAAACATGCTATACTAAATAGAAAGCAGCTTTATTTTAAATAATTTTTTGACCATGCATTATACAAAATATGTTAGGAAAAAGTATAAATTATATCATCTAAAAAATAAATTCAGCACTTTTTTATTAGTTTGTGTCAGAAAATAAAACTGTCTACGTTTTTGATTCTTTACAAGAATAACAACAAGAGATAATCAGAGGAAATACATTGATATCAAACCTAAAGTAAGTTGATACTGTTATAGTTTAAAATATTTAGAATAGCATTAGTTTATAAACGATTTGAAATTTTATCTTACAAAAATTGTTTTATTTTCAAGTTTCCAGAATTTTTTTATTAGCATTTGTTGTAAAAAAAAAACAACCAAAAAAAATTGCAGACAAAGTTTTTCTGTAGTTTATAAAAAAATTTAGCGGTAGTTTGTAAGTAATGTTAAAACTTAAGTTAAGAATAATTTTATAGCTTCAAGTGGTCAGCATTTTTTTATTAGCACTTATCGTTAGTAGCCAGCAACTAAAAGGTTAACGCTATAACCTAAAATTTTTTATTGTTTTAATAACCTTCAGCAGTAGTTTATAAATAATGTTAAACTTGAAGTTAGGATTAATATTATAGCTTTAAGTTTTCAGCTTATTCTTATTGGCACTTATTTTAAATAGACAACAACTTAAAGGCGAAAAAGTTTTATTAGATAAAGCACACCAATTTCGAGCTGTTGGTTTTGAGCATAGTTTACAGCAAGACGGAGTTAGCTGTGGAGTACACGTAATAGAGGTATATTTTGGTACTTTTATAAGCTTCTGAAAAACTAACAGTTATTCTCTCTAGATTCTATTTTTGCAGTTAGTTATTATATTAGTTATATAATATGTTTTATAGTATTTTGAAAGTGCAAATATAACTTTTCAGACAGCAGAACAATTTATATCTTGTTTTCCTCAGTCTGTAACAGACATACATGTCGAAACTAACTGCGAACCACTTAATTCAAAACGCTTAGAAATTGCCACAAGCCTAATAAAGGACGGAGGTAAACTAATAATATTTAAACATCTACTAAGCGAAATAAATAAAAATTTTGATCAGGCATTACATTTTAAAACAATATATAATGATCAAGTTCTACGTATATTCTATTTACAGTCGTAAATCAAGTTAAATGCTACAAATGTAGAAGAGATGAGCCTGCGTTGCGTAAGAAAAAGAAGAACGAAAAGGTAAAGTGGGTTAGTGAACTTTTATTAATTTTGTATTGCTGTCAGTCCGAACTAATATATAGAATATCAATAGTTGTTTTTTACTAACGTTCTTATTGATTAACTACTCAAACTTTAATTTTTAGTTGAGATGTGAGAATTGTAAAAAGTGGTTCCATTTCAATTGCCTTCATTACAATGATTCTCCATTCGAGTCTTTTAAGAATTTTAAGTGGTTTTGTGGACATTGCGGTTATTTGAAAAATGGTGATGAAGATTCTTTTCATGAAGATTATAATTTTTAATTTCTTTTAATTTAATTTAACTTAAAGTAAAATAATTTCAAGTGGATTTCTTTTTTGCATTATATTTTCATTATATTTCATTAAGTTTGTCTATAAAATTCAACGTTCTTTTTATCTTAGGTCGTAACATACCGATTAAAATTGTTTAAAAATTGTTATTTTATACACGTTTTTATCGCTATACTTTTATAAAGGTTAGATAAATAAAACTATAAATTTCATTAAGTTTATGTTAAAAAAGTATGAAAAACGTATCAGAATCTTAAGTGGTTTAATAAATTACAAAAGTCTAAAACGCCTTTTTAGAAGCTCTCTGATTATTTAAGTACTTAAAGTAAAACCTTCATGGATGAAACATAAAAAAATTTATCAATTTATGTTGAAATAATATTTAAAAAACGCAGTAGTATCTCAGGGGTTTTTGATAAGGTCTAAAAGTACAGTACAGAAAAACGTGTTTTTATTTGCTCCTACTTATCTAAGTTAATTATTTTATTTGTATGGTGTTCAATCTTAATTAATCGTTAAATATGTTTTTTAATCGTTTAACTACAGTTTTGGCAGCTTATATTTACGATTTATACGGGTTTTTCGTTTTTATAAGTCGATTATGACGTCAATATTGGTTTGTTTAGTTTGCAAATTATTTGGTCATCTAAGACGACTTACAAGAACATAATTATAATTTATTAAAACAAAAGAACATAAAATAAAGGTTTGTCGAAGAAGGTAAGACGTAGATTTACGATTTATACGGGTTTTTCGTTTTTTTAAGTCGATTATGACGTCAATATTGGTTTATTTAGTTTGCAAATTATTTGGTCATCTAAGACGACTTACAAGAACGTAATTATAATTTATTAAAACAAAAGAACATAAAATAAAGGTTTGTCGAAGAAGGTAAGACGTAGATTTACGATTTATATGGGTTTTTCGTTTTTATAAGTCGATTGTGACGTCAATATTGGTTTATTTAGTTTGCAAATTATTTGGTCATCTAAGACGACTTACAAGAACATAATTATAATTTATTAAAACAAAAGAACATAAAATAAAGGTTTGTCGAAGAAGGTAAGACGTAGATTTACGATTTATACGGGTTTTTCGTTTTTATAAGTCGATTGTGACGTCAATATTGGTTTATTTAGTTTGCAAATTATTTGGTCATCTAAGACGACTTACAAGAACATAATTATAATTTATTAAAACAAAAGAACATAAAATAAAGGTTTGTCGAAGAAGGTAAGACGTAGATTTACGATTTATACGGGTTTTTCGTTTTTATAAGTCGATTACGACGTCAATATTGGTTTATTTAGTTTGCAAATTATTTGGTCATCTAAGACGACTTACAAGAACGTAATTATAATTTATTAAAACAAAAGAACATAAAATGAAGGTTTGTCGTGGAAGATAAGAAGACAGTTATATATTGTATATATCCGATATTTATATATCGTTCAAACTTCAGCTTAGTGAAGGAATTGCTATGTGTTTTATTTAGTTTAAATAAATTTTAATATGAAAAAGTATGCACTGGTCACATGCGTGTACCATGATATAATTTCAAAATATTAGCCTATTTTAGTAGTGTAATTACTCATACTGAACATTAGTTGTTCGTTTTTACTTAATTTTTGCTTAGAAATCTTAGCCCAAACAGATCGCAATACTTTTAGATTAAACTTGTCTAAGACTATTGCTTCTTTAGCAACTATTTTATAATCACTTTGTATTAGCAATTTACACAATAACTTTTCATTTAATTTAGATAAAGTTTTGTTTAAATTCTTAATAATGTTTTAATTTTTTTGATTAATTTTTGTTCAAGCTTTGGTAAAAAAAATTGTTTGAAAAAAATTTTTACTAGAGCTTAAGACTTTATTATTTGTTAAATCAATTAAATCAAAAATAAATTAACTTTTTTAAGTATTATTTAATCAATAAAAATTATACTTGACTTTTGTTGTAGTTTTTTTCTTACTTTTTAATCAACTAGTAATTTATTTGTTCACTAAGTCTATTTTTTAGGTTTTATTCAATAAACTATTGTTACCAGTTGTTACAATTTCCTTACACATGTAGTTTGGGAAAAACTTTGTTAAATTCATTAACTTTTTTATTGTAAAAGATCAAGCTGTTTAAATTTATGCCAGTTTCAATTTTTACTGTAAAATTTAGCTATTGTGGGTTTTTTTTTCTTTAATTTAACCCAGTTTTTATGAATTTTTAATATGTTTTGAAATTTTAGCTTTTTGTAGTTATTTAGTTCTTTTATTTTTGCAATCTTATTTTAAAGTATTAACACTGATTTACAATAAGTTTTTTAGCTCTCACTTGTTTTTATCAATTTTCTCATAATCTCAAGATAGTTTTAACTGTAATTTTCAATCTTAAGCCAATAAAGCAAAAATCCTTAAGCAGTTTTTACTAAAACTGCAGGTACTTTTTATTTACTTAAGATCTCTAATTTGGTTTCTGTTCAGTTTATAATATTTAAAACTATAACTAACATTATTTAAAAAATTTGATTGGTGACAGATTAATTGATTACAATTTGTTTTTAACTTTCCTCATAAACCATTTATTTTATAATTAATTAGACTAAGTTTTGATGATAAAGACTGGAATATTTTGTTCAAAAATGGTAATTCTGTAGTACTTTTAAATTTTTAATTCTTTATAAATTTTAAAATTGCTTTCGATTTTTATTTAAATGTTCCAATCACTTTAAAATTCTTTAAAAAAACTATACTTTGTGTAAATTATTCCAATTGGCATTTAAAAACTTGAATGTTGTTAAACCACAAAGAGTATTTCAATATTTTGTTTAATCTATTATTAAATGAATTAAAAGATATTTTAATTAATTTTAAAAGTGCTGTATTCAGGGTTGCCACTTTACCTGGAAAAACCTGGAATTCGACAATTTAGGCAAAAATAACCTTGAGTTTGAGAAACTTTGAAAAAAACTTGGAATTTTGATCAAAAAACCTGTAATTTTTAATAGTTTTAAGATTTTCAGTACTAAAATTTCAGTTTGACACAAAAAATCTATTATATAAATAAGATTTTTTTGTCATCATCAAAAAATTTTTTTATTAAAAAACACATTTAAAGTAACTTTACAGCATCTTTTAAATGTTTTTGTACTATTTAACACTGTTTCTTTTATAGAAATTAACTTAAAACTAAAAATAGACCCAAAAATGTTTACTTTTAAAAACCTGGAAAAAATTTGGAAAAAACAAGTGGCAACCCTGTGTATTTAGATAGATGTGATAACAAAAGCAAAACAAATTATTTTGTTAAAGTTTTTACTTGAAAAAGTATTTAATTACAGATACTTATTTTAAAGCTAAATGTATAATATAGTTGTATTCTTTGTATTTTTAAGTGTTGCAGCACATGCACACCGTCATGACAAGGAATGGAAATATATGGTTTTCACTCAAACATGGGCACCTGCATCGTGTGACCAAATTGAAGTTAGTATTTACAACACTTTTAAAAATTATATCACTGTTTTTTTGTCAATAAAAATTATATCAAAAGGAAAGTGATATGAAGTAGTTTAATTGAAGATAAATTTATAAATCTTCAAAAGTTAAAAAAGTTACTTTTTGTTTTAAAATTACTAATGTGAAAATAATCTCACATGTTACTTTATTCCAGAAACAAATGCATAAGCATTGTATCCACAGTTTGACTTCAAACAAATGGACTATTCATGGAATTTGGTTTGTTATATGAAAAGCTTTAATTTTAACTAAAAATACAGTTTATTATTTCTAAAAACCATTTGTTAGTATACTTGATAAATGTTAAGGGCAAGGGAGTCGACCTTGATTTTTACAAGTCAATCTTTTTTTATAGAGTTTTATCTGAACTTTCAGATATTTTCATTTGCTTGAAAAAATTCAAAGTAATTATTAAGATATAAGCAATCAAAGTTGGTGAACTCATTAGGTTCCTAAGGGAAGGGGCAAACTAAAAACCCAAAAAAAGAACATTTCACTAAAAATATATATCCTCATTCATTTTTCAAACAATTTTCTTCAAATTTTTACACAAAAATTATCATTAAACTTTAAAAAGATTTAATGCATGATTTTTTTTATTTTGAAAATAAAATTTTTATAAAAAACCCATTTATTATTTTTTTAATGTAAAATTTAAATTTTTTAATGTTATTAGAATCACAACATTCAAAGTTTTTTAAATTATAAAATGAGCGTTTCCTGAAAGTTTGAGGTCTCTAGCTCAAAAAATGAAGGAGAAGATAGAATTTTTGTGATTCTAATTTGTAATTACTGAGATAATCAACCGCAAAAAATTTGCAGTCTATGTGTTTGTATCGGAAACTTTTTATAGAAATTACAATATCTCAAAAGTTAAATAAGATTTTTTATTTTATAAAAACTGGCTTGTACTTTGCATTTCAAGCTTTCATATAAAATTCAATGTTATTTTTAGTAAAAAAAAAAGTAATTCATTAATTAAATATATTTTGAAAGTTTATTAACATTTTTATAATTAATAAAAAAATATTGATAGTTAGTTTTGTACATAACTTAGTTTTTTACTTCTTAGAAAAAGTCTTGAGCTACAACTTGCCCTTATTTTTTTTTTTTTGATAAAATATTTTCATTATAATTTTGTCTAAATATTTATAAATTGTTTCATCCAATTTGTTTTGGTATGGCTGTAAACTACAACACTTTGTTTTGAACATAGAATATGTAATAACTTTATTGAGGTGAAGTCATTTAAAAAAAAGTTTTTAATGCAAACAATCTTTTTACAACGGTTTTGAAAAACTTAAAAATAATTACGCTTGTTGTAAAAAAAATAAACCCACGTCAAGTAGCACCACAATATATTTTAAGTATATTTGAACCAAAAAACTTATGTTTAAATCAACGAATAAAGAAGAAATTCTTGGAAAATTTACAAAAAATAGCTGACCTGATATGTGCTTAAGCCTATAAAAATATTTAAATTGATAATATATTGAAACTTACTTAGGCCCAATAATGATGACAAAACTGGGCCTTTTTTCTGCAATGATGACTGGAAGTTTAATGAACATGCTATATCAGTAAGTTTTAATTTATTTTGAAAAGCAATTTTTTGTTTTCAAATTAGATTTTTTATATTGTATTTATATTTATAAAGGACATTGAGAAAGATTTAGATGAACATTGGCCAAACTTGATTGATTTCACACCTCACACTCAGTTCTGGTGAGTTTTATTTTTTAGACAAGTTTTCTGTAAAATCAATCATATAAGTATATAATATTTAAAATAATCTTAGAGTTTTATATTCCATGTATCTAACATTAGTAGTATTTTTTTTTATTGAACTGGAAACTTCAAGTTTTTTAAAACTATCTTTTTATGGTTAAAAAGATTTCTAGAAATAAAATTTTAAGTGAACTGCACAAAATGTGCAGAAAAGTTAATTCATAAGCAAAAAAACTTATTATAGTTACTAATTATTAAAAAAATACATAAATTTCTTCTTCTGCAGTAATTGTTTTTTTTTGTTAAGTTGCATGTTTCAGACCAAAAACTTCCAATTGATAAGTCACATTTGACTTCCAGACCCCGGTTTGTAGAACTCTTGCTTATAATACCAATGAGTTTTAAAAAAATAATTTTTATTTTTTAAATTTAGGATTTTGGTGTTGTTTATCTTTAGTTGCAGCAAATTAACATGCTTAAAAATATATTATTTTACTTAACTAGCTACAACAACCAGGTATAATTGATAAATATTCTTAAAGATATATAATAAATTAATCAACTGAAATTTAAAAAAACCTTGGAGCAATCCTTTAAAAAATTTATTTATTTCAAAAAAATACACAAGAATCAAATTTCATAACAATATATATTTTCAGTTGATTAATTTATTATATATCTTTAAGAATATTTATCAATTATACCTGGTTGTTGTAACTAGTTAAGTAAAATAATATATTTTTAAGCATGTTCATGATTAACACATCAGTTGTTTACTATGCAGTCATAAAAAAGTTTCAAGTCTAACTTTTATAGTGAAAATGTAATCAATGTAATAGTAATAATTGAGAATTAACAATACATAGTACTTCTAATTACAATGCAACTAAAAAATAAATATAACATGTAACAACTTATAAAACAATTTTTTAGAACAAAGAAACAGTATAATCAAAGTCTTTATGTTTACACAATTAAGTTTTCTTAATAAAATTTCTATTTTTTTATTAATTAATTTTTATTAATACATATAGCCTCAAGTTTAACTAAATTAAAAATGTTAAAACAGTTTTTAAATCTATTCAAGTTATAATTACTTGCACAATCAAGGTTATTAACTAGGTTTTCTGCAATAGCAGATCTTTTTGAAATATTTATTATTCTGATAGATTTGTTCTCCTTATTACAGATTTTACAAAATTCATCAATAATTTTTGGTATATGCTCATTTATCCTTTTGCCAAATTGCCTTGAAGTCATTCCGACATAACTATCTTCACAGAAGCAGTTAAACTGGTAAACTACCATACTTTTTTTTTATATTCTGAAATCGGATCTTTGCCCCAGGTCTAATCATTGGTCTTGATAAAAAAAATAACTCTCGGTTTTGCTGAGTGATAAGATTTACTTCTTAATTGGTTGATGTTTATCTCTGTAACTCTTGAGTTCTTATTGACATAAGGTAATAATTAAGTAAACAAACATAATCCTTGGCCCTGCTAGCTTTATTTTGTACTTTTAAGGTTTAAATTAATTATTTTATTTACAAGTTCTTGTGGGTAGCCATTGTATTTAGTATCAATTTTATCTGTTTTATTTCATCAGCAAATAATTCTCTTAAACATATTTTATGTGCTCGATGGCAGAGCGTTCTTAACAAATTTGTCTTTCATTTCACGCTACAAAATGAATGAAAGTTTAAATAGTTTCCAGTAAAAGTATTCTTTCTATAAACAGATGTCAAAAATTGGTTCTTGTGTCATTTAACTAAATCTTCAAGAAAAGCCAATTCATTGTTGTTTTCTTTTTCTGATGTAAATGTTATTGATGAATGTGCTTTGTTCAACACACTAAAGAGTTTATCAATCTCTTTCTCATTTTTTCCTAACACAAAACAATCATCAACATACCTTAAATAATTTTTCTTGTACTAAGAGATCACATTTCTTTCTATAAAGCCCATGAATATATTAGACAAAGTTGTATAAAAGACAAAGAACAGGGAGCCCATGGCTGTTCCATCGTGTTGGTAATACATTTGTGAGTTAAATGTAAATTGTACACCACTAGTTGATAAGTTTAAAAATTTACGAATTTTTTAAAACTTTACTGGGTATCCCAAGTCTGTACAGTGTGTCAACTTCAAGAATGACTTCAAGGCAATTTGGCAAAAGGATAAAGGAGCATATTCCAAAAATTATTGATGAATTTTGTAAAACCTGTATTAAGGAAAATAAATCTATCAGAATATTAAATGCTTTAAAAAGATCGCTATTGCAGAACAACTAGTTAATAACCCTGATTGTGCAAGTAATTATAACTTTAAAGTATTAAACCTATTAAAAATTGTTTTAGCATTTTTGATTTTATTGTTTAATTAAACTGAAGGCTTTATGTATATTAATAAGAAAACCTAAATTGTGTAAACATAAAGACTTTGATTATACTGCTTCTCTGTGTTTATATATTGTTTTATAAGTTGTTGCGTATGTTTTATTTATTTTTTAGTTGCATTGTAATTTGAATTACTTATGTATTGTTAATTACTCTTTGCGATATTATTATTAATTTTACATTAATTACATTTTCACTATATAAGCTAGATTTATTATTATTATTATTGTTATTATTATTATATTTACTTATTTTTTAGTTGCTTTGTAATTGGAAGTACTTATATATTATTAATTGCCCCTTGCTCTATTATTATTACTTTTACATTGATTACATTTTCACCAAATAAGCTACATTTATTTTTATAATTATATTGTTTATTGTGCAATATTGGACTCCGGCATCAAAATCTGAGCCACTTAAACAGGACACACAATAAGAAAAAAAAAAGAAACATTTATGTTCAACAAAAAATTAACATAAACAAAACATCAAACATAGTTAAAGTTATAAAATTTCATTAACAAATTTAAACTTATTTGATTGATATAAAAGTCAATAACTTAAGACTTACAAAAGTATTTATAAAAAAATTATAAAAGTATATTAATGTTCTGTCAGGGGGAAGGTATAGGAAAATAAAACTAATTAATATTACAAATAGAAATATGAAGAAATCGTAGCTAATTTAGATGAGATAAATATTATACGAATCTTTATTTATTTGTTTTTCTGTGTTGTTTTTATGAAAACTTACTAAATTTTACTGGTATTTATACTATTTAAATTAAATCTTATTCGTTTTAAGCGAAAATGTTCCACCTTCTAACACAATACTACATCCTGTGGTAATTCCACATAATCTTTGCACTTTGAAAAAATTAACCTTACCACTGACTGTTGTTAAAATAATTTTTACATTTTATTTTTTATCATTTCCTCTTGTTTGATAATTATTATGGGAAAAACTGAAAAAATTGGCTGAATAAAGCCTTGTATTTCCCATTAATAGTTTCATAAAGCATAAATAAATCAAATTACCATCTTCTATACTCTAGAAACTTCAATCCAAGTTTAACTAATTTATCATTATATGATAAATGGGATATGTTACAACGACTACATATCAACCGGGTAAAATTTCTTTGCACAGACTCAATTTTGTTAATGTATTTTTTTAAAGGGTGGCCAAATTTGTGTATTGTATTCAAGCTTGGGACGAATGTATATTTTGAATAGTTTTGTCAGAATGGTAGCTGAATTAGTTTAAAAAAAATTTGATATTTGATATGATGAAACTTGTGCATCATTATATAAATAATTTATGTGTTCGTTCCATTTTAATTTTTTAGAGATATATATTCCTAAATCCTTAAAGACTTTAATTGTTGGTATCTTAGTGGTATTGATAAATAGGTCAATTGGGTCAAACAGTTTGTTTTTCTAAATTGTTAGAATCTTACATTTAGATGGATTAAAATTGAGTTTTTTTGTCTTTAACCATTTGTAGATATTATCTAGAGTAGATTGTAAACAGATATTTGATTCACTAAAAATTTTTGTATCATCTGCAAATAAGCTCTTATCACTTTTAATATCAATGTTTGAACTAATGTTGATAATGTAAATTAACAAAAGAAGTGGACCAATTACACCACCCTGTGGTACTCCACTGTATATAGACAAAGGGTCTGACAGCGTATCATTAATGACCACTCTTTGTGATCTCCCACTTAAAAAGATATTGAACCACTTCACTAAGGTATCATGTAGTTTATACTGACTCAATATTTTTGATAATCGTTTCTGTGATACTGAATCAAAAGCTTTTTGGATATCAGTTTAAACTACTCTAATATATTTGTTTTTGAGATAAGGAACTATCCATGAATGTTAAAAATTAAACGTCTGACGAGTGGTTACGGACAAAACCAAGTTGTTTATCAGATAGTAAATTATAGTCAAAAAGGTAATTTAAAATTTTTACAGATATAATGTGTTCAAAAATTCGAGAAAACCCACTAATTAAAGATATTGGCCTATAGTTTAACGCGTTGTGTTTTTACCTTTCCGGAATGACAAAATACATTTTCCAATATTTTAATATTTTGGTACTTCAGCTAATTCTATAGAGCAATTGAAAATGATTGAAAGTGAAAAAATTATTGTTGGAATCGCATACTTAATAAAATAGGGCAGGATATTTTCTGAGGTTTTAATGATTTTATCCTTTAGGTGGTTAATTGAATTTTTAATGTCTTCATTTGTTATAAACAAGCTTTGCATTTTACCACAAATTTTTTAAGCTAGTTTAAAACTTTGGTGGTTGTCATCTTTTTTAAATACTTTTTGAAAACTTCTGTTAAAAAAGTAGACTATTTCAAAATCTGAGGTTATTGTTTTATCCAAGTTATTGTCGTATAAGAGGGGTATTGCAGTACTTAATTTAATTTTGGACTTTACATAACTATAAAACTATTTTAAATTAGGATTTTTACAGAATTTTTCTTCATATTCAAGATTGTAATTTTTTACGGCTAACTGATATTCTTTTGACTTATATTTATAATCTTTAGAAATTGATTTATTTGTCTTACTATTTTTTTAGAGAATAAGTTTTTCCTTTAATAATTTTTTCAATGTGAGATGGATATTTCTTACTTTTGTTATTTTTAGAATAAAGTGGTGTAAAACGTTTAATTGAGGTTTGAATTTAGCTGATAAATTGGTCATAAAAATATTGGATATTTTTTGACTTATTGAATAATGAAGTCTAATTGTTTTTTGACAGGTAATCATTGATGTTTTCAAAATCTGTCTTTTTAAAATCATATGTATTTTTTTTAGCATTGATAAACTTTTGAATTTTTTTTATTATTTCTTAGTAAACAACTGATGAGTTAAGCATGAAATATATATTGTTATGAAACTTGAGTCTTGTGCATTTTTTCGAAATAAGTTATTAAAGTGTCAAATAAATTTATAATAAATCTAACCTAAATGAAGTTTTAAACATTAGAAAGAAGGGTTTTTATCTTTACTAAAAAAGTTTCATTAAAATTTTACTCATAAAGTTGTTATTATTATTTTTATTTATTTATTTTAGAAACGTTATAATATTGGTTTTTTTTTGTACGCCTACAGAAAACAAGTTCCTTAAAATTGTAAATGTTTAATAGAAAACTAGGCAGCATTTATACTTTTAAATAGTTTTTAAAATTCCTTTTAATTAGTCGTTAAAAAATTCCACTTCATACTCTCACATTTACAAAACTGACATTATGTAAATAATAATCTTTTTTATTTATTTTCTGTAGAAACTTTTTTATTCTTCACATTTTTTTTTAATAAATCGCTTTATAACACAGTTGATGAATTGTAAGTTTTTGTAAAAAAATGTTAAACACAACTATATTGACTTGACATTAAGTTTAAATTAGATTTTTAAAATTTGTTTAAGTGTCATAAAATTTTAACGATAGTCTGAAAAAAGTCAGATTGTAGGTATTCACAATCCCTTAAATAGCAAATAAAGTAATAGAAATAAATTGAATAAAAGTTTTAAATGAGTGGTAAGTGTTTTATGAAAAGTAGGTTAATACTCTGACTTTGTACTCTGAAATTTAAACTAGAAAAAAAATTA
This sequence comes from Thalia democratica, assembly GCF_965202585.1. Taxonomy (NCBI): domain Eukaryota; kingdom Metazoa; phylum Chordata; class Thaliacea; order Salpida; family Salpidae; genus Thalia; species Thalia democratica. The sequence continues at coordinate 16,770,424 of NC_139170.1, forward strand.
ATCAGAAAATACTTCTTCTATTTCTAAAATGTATATCATAGTTTGTTAAATACGTTTTAATTTAACATTCACAACGACTCTTTGCGGAATTTTTTTTACAAGTAGTTTAAACCGGACAGGAAGCATGAATGGGACAAACACGGAACCTGTGCCGCTTCACTGCCAGCTCTCAACTCTGAACACAAGTACTTTGCAAAGGGTCTTGAGTTTAACAGGGAATGGAACTTGACCAAGTACGTTTGAAAAATACATTAACAATTTTATGCTCTGAAAATAAAAGTTTGTAAATATCTGATTTTAACATATTTGCGTAAACAAACAGAATCTTAGAATCATCAGAAATAACACCGTCACATTCAGATAGCTACTCCGTAAGTTGTCTAATTTTAATAAAATTTGCTATACTTGTGTTATTTTTTTCAAGTTATACTGTTTTATAACACTATATGATAAGTCTTGCTATATTGTTTTTACTGCTGACAATAAAATTTACAAGCAACTTAAAAAAAAGTTTACTTAAAGTTTGTCATGAAAGTTTATACTTTTTACAAGGTGGCCACTTAACCAAGAATCCTGTAAAAACCTGGGATTTGACAATTTGGACTAAAAATATCTAAAAATCCTGGAATTTGAAAAATTTTGAAAAAAAAAAATACAGGAAAAATCTGGAATTTTGAATACAGTTCATTAAAAACCTGGAGTTTTAAAAAATTTACATGTTAATTAGTAAAGTTTTGATTTGACATAAAAAATCCATCATATAGATAAAAAACACATTTAAAGTAGCTTTACAATACCTTTTTAATGTTTTTAAACTTAACTTAAAAGATACCTGGAATAAATAGACCCAAAAACGTGTACTTTCATACCTGGAAAAAATTCAGAAAACCTGGAAGAAATTATTCAAAAACCGGTGGCTACCCTGTTTTTATGAAATTAATGAAAAAGCTTAGATATAACTACTACTTACTAAATATAATAGTTTTAAAAGATTATTTTGAATATTTTATTTTTGGGTTTCTGTCTTAATATGTTTATTTCTACATATCCCTAATATAATTACAAATTGTTTGATTTTGTTATTTAGCATCACACGAAGTTTAGTTCTATATTTTTGTATAATAACAATATTAAATTACTCTAATGTCAAAATTAAACAAAAAAAGTAATTTTGTTTTAACTTTATTTAAATTACTATGTTACACTGCAAAAACAATTCATTAGACGATAAAGCTGCAAAAACAAAATGAACAATATATATGATTTTTAACTAAGACAAAAATTAAGTACTAATGATATTTGTTAATTATGATAAATGTGTTACTAAAGAATGACTAATGCGCTAAGTTAGCATAAAGGAAAAACCGAACGTTGGAAAATGTATATCCTTTATATCGTATCATTGAAACTCGTATAAAGTATTTAATTTTTAAGTTTAATTTTTGCAACAGTTATCTGCAATAAAAGAAACAATTGAAGATGCTTCAAACTCATTAGTAAATGTTGGATGTATAAAAGTAAGTTTTAAATAATGTTTGTTTATGTTATGGGTATTAATTTATTAAAAATTAGAACTTCTGTAATAAAAACTAATGCTAGTAATATAAACAAATGTAATGTTGTTACAAAAGTTTTTAAACTTTTAAACGTTTTAAAATTTTTCTATCAAATCTACAAAGGAATGTGTATAACTTGAAAGTAAATTATTCGAAGAAAAATATGGTTATATTTCTACAACGAAAATATTTTGCCTCTTTTTTAATTTTTGGAAATTAATGACAATATCTTAAGTGTGTAAAAATGTTCTAGATAAGTCATAATTGTCATGAAGCAGAGCTTTTAAAATTTATAATGTTTTTTTTTTCTTTCATGCACGCAGAAGTTGAGATTTTTTTATTTAAAACAATTTATTTAAAACTAAAATTTTTATTACAACTATTGTTTAATACAAAATTTCGTAGTTTTCCAAGGTCTAATTTTGTATTAAACATAAGTTTTACTTATGAAAATCGTAATTTTTATATTTGTCCGTTACCTTTAAAAATACTCAAACGTTTATATAAAAAAAAATTGGCTTTACTTTTTTAAGTAATAATTCTAAACTTTAAATTACCGGGAAGTTACTGATACTTACATAAAAGTTAATTAGAAATAGTTAATTTTAAAACTTTTTAATCATGTTATCTCTCTATTTTTTTTTAAATACAATTTACTTTTTTGCTGGATTTAAGTTTCGTAAGTTAACCCCCAACAGCTTATATATGGTTTTTTAACACTCAATGATTAAATTTTATTTTGAAAAAATTCAATTTATTCTTTTATTATTTATTGAAGTTGCAGTTTTAGCTCTTGCAACACATGAACGTCATCTCACACACTTACTCATTATTAGTTTTTTTTAAACTAAATAAAATAAATATAATTTATTTCTTATGAAATCTAACATTTCATATATTAAAGCTTCATTATGCATTTAACTTTCAGGTAAACGGTTACCAGTATTTGACTCAAGTGGAAATTTGCATGGACAAGCACTTCAACACCATCGATTGCGACGACTCTTACTCGAACAAGAGGGGAAAGATTGTGTTCAAACCGACACTGAAGTCCATCTACCCGTGCCATACTGACCAACCTGTCTATTATTTGAAAATATAAAAATGCAGTTTTTTTTACAAATTCAAATTGGACTCATTTTAAATGTAAACATTCAAGTTACTTTATATCTGTTACAACATGATTTCAAAACAGACTGTTATAAAAAATAAGTTTATTTTCATATAGAAATTCTATCGTTACTGTATTATACTTGTGATAAATTAACTGTTTAAATTTGTTAATGTTTAATTTTGCACTAGCTCTGTTTTGCACTTTAAATATCTCACTTAGTTTTTGTACAACTTGTATCGATGAAAATCGAAAAAAAAATTCGAGTACTTCGGTAGTTTAAGATATTTTTTATACAAAAAACTGTGTTTTTAGCTTTAACCTAGTGTAAGGTGTACATGACTTATAAATATTTTAAAAAAACTTACTCTTGAATTATCATAATGAGTGCTGTGTTATTTAAACTACTGCAGTTGAAAATATTTATTCAAAAAAAAAAGGAAAGTAGGTTGTGTGTGTGTGTAGTTTAGTTTGTAAAGTGCAATAATTAATCTTTTTTTAACAACTACTTATGTTTTTTATTTTCTTTTGTTTGTTATTAACTCTATGGTGTATATAGATAACTAAACTGTTATTAGTCATAGTAAAGACTTATTAAAAGCTATATATTTTCATATTTTAACTAATCAAACACTTCAATTATATTTTAAGTTGACTAAGGGATATTTATAAATGTTTATCTACTTATTATTGTTATTTTTTGTGATTTTTATATAATATTTTTTGCTTTTATTAAGTTTTACTAAAATTAATTTAAACTTATGTAAATTTCTTTACTACTGGAAATAAGTTACTAATATGTTAACATGTAATACCTGAATAACTTTTTGAAACAAATTTTAGACTATATAATATACTAGAATGATTTTGAATTAATTATTCTAACATTTCTTCTTTTGTTTAACAATAAAGTTTAACTAATTCATGAAAACTAAAAGTTACTTTTAATAAAGGTAGGTTGACGTATTTTAAGTAGTCAAAAATTATTTATAATGTTTTTTTCTTTAAAATTTACTATTTAAAAAAAGAAGAGTTAGATAATACATATTTTACAACGTAAGTAACCAATAGTTATTATGGCCATCATCAACAAAGTTGAGATGTTTCGCGCCATCAATAATAATTAATGAACTTTACCTCAAGATCAACAACAATAGTGTCCGAGACAACCTACGACCGGTTTCGTCCTAATTAGTACTCATCAGGCAGGCATAGTCGAGTGAAATCGCTGTTGTGATCTAAGCAAGTTGTTGATCTTGCGGTAAAGTTCATTAATTAGGGACACGTTCAAAATCCACCCAGTCAATTTCGAGAACAGCTTACCGAACGAGGGTTAGGGGTAACAGTGATAAAGAAAAGTAATAAATAAAATTCCAAAAAAAACATAAAATCAATTATTAAATAAAGAAAATGTAAAAAAAAAGGTGGATTTTGATAGTATACCATTAATTATTATACAATGTAAGTAACTTATATGTGTTGTATCCGGTTAAGCAGTAAAAAAGTAATAAAAAATTCATAGTAGACTTTATTTGTATATATTGAGGCTTTTTTTTTTATTGAATTCTCTATCTTATTTAGTTTTGTCTATTATATACCTTTCTATATTATTATTACGTATACTTCAATAAATTTCACTTATAATTAACTTTCGGTAAATAAATTTTTGAAGCTTGTTTTACAGCATAGCGCAAAAATAAATAAGTTTTAATTAGACTGAAAAAGTATAATAAATTTCTACTTCCTGTTTTTATTCATAAAATTTCAGTGTAAGCTTGCGCATTTTAATTTTTTGTCAGCTTATAAACAATATTGCAATTTAAGATATAAATTTGTTTTGGTAATTCGTAAGTAATTTATTAGTTAGTATGATTAATTCTTTGTTAAAAATTGATACAGAAATCTATTACAAGAGTCATACTACTCCAAAAACACTGTTGGACATCGACGTGAAAATTTTATTATTTTCGCTTCGATAGTCCAAAAGTCGAGTTTATAAGTAATTTCATATTTAAATCCTTTTCTTTTACTACTAATTTTTAAAATGATTAAAACACTTTGGTTTTTAAAAACATTGTTTCGAAAAATAATAACAACCGCTAGTTGACGCATTTTTGCCATGTAGAATTAACTACCGATCACACCGGGTTTCATGCTTTAATCAGTATGTTACATCATGCAACCATGTCTTGACCAGGCGATTGTTATGTAAGAAAGACGTATATAAACAGCAGAGCAAACGAGAAAGCAGATCATTTGGATTTCGACGTTAACAAGAAGCACCACTACGCCAGTTTCCAGTCCGAAGCGTAAGCCGCCATCTTGGAAAAATAGCTGAACTCCCGGAAAACCTTCTCTTGGCGCTCTTAATGTATGTCGCCATCTTGGAAAATCTAGATGATTTCTGGTGAAACATTCTTATTCAAGTATTTGTTTGTTTGTCTGAAACATTTACTTTGTACTTAACTTCATAACTTCGTAGTTTTTATATCTTGTTCTATATACATTTTGTATACCTACTTTAGCAACGTCGACGGGGCGTACAACTTGATTTAAGTTGTTAACGTGCCATACTCATAAGCCTACGCATACTGCAGCAGACAAGCAGCAACAACTTCCGGTTTGGATCATTTTGAACATTGAACTCGACCCACAAGTCCACGCATTCGGTGGCATAAATTTATTACTCTTATCTTTCGTTTTCTTTATTTAAAAATTGTATCTTTTTATCTCGCGCGCTCTACATCCAGTGTCAACGAGGAAGTATAAGTCCCTACTTTCTGAACTAGTAAACTGTACGAGCAACCATTTGTTACAGCTGAACTAGAATTGTGAACTGCAAGAAGCCTTCTCATATAATAACTTTTATTATCGTTCTTTGATTGTATTGTATAATAAAGCATATAGATACTTGTTAGTCTATATTTGAACTTAAACTATAAGTAGAATGAGAAGGGTATTAGCTCTTACACACTCTTGCACTCGGTCGCAGACCGAGGTAGTAACTAAAGATAAAGATGGCCCTGAAGCTACTGCTAATCTGGCTCCTGTCGAAACTGCCAAACCTGTTACAGAGGCGGTTTCCCACAAAGCTAGAGACCGCAGTAGTTCAAAGTACATCAACACTAAAATAGTAATATTAACAGTATCAATCTATAGATAAAAATAATTGTGATAATTTAGTTTTCAAGAAAAAAAATGCATTTTATTATGTCACATACTATTTTATATAAAAGTCATAATGTTTAAATAAGTAGTTTTTAAAAAAAATCAGTTCAAAGCTTTATGAAGTAAGCTCAAAAATTACAATGCCTAAATAAAAAAAGGTTCGTACAGAAAAAATTACTTAATATTCATAAATTGTTAGTCATTAGTGAATAACTTTTTTAAAGCTAGTAGATGCAAAAACCTTAAAACACAAATAGTTTGCTTTAAATGTATAAAACGTTATAAGAGTTAGAAACGTTATATTTTTTAAATAGTACAAACATAAACAGTCCCTACTTTTTTCAGGGTTGCCACGGGTCTTAGGTCAAAATGTCGGAGTTTGCCAGTTCTAAATTACAAAACTCTTTTATTTTTAAAGCCTTAAAATGTAAAAACAAAAATTCAAGTCAGACTAAGATTGAAAAAAATTTCTAGAAATTTACCAAAAAATCTTTAAATTCCAAAGCCTTCAAATGTTTAAATTAAATAAAAATATCATTGATAAAGTTTATCTAAAATTGCAAAGTTTTCCTAGAAACATGTTGAACTATTACCTTATTTGAACAAGTAGTTGTTGTATATAATCTTTTTAGAATTGATGATCTGTGGCAAGGATACTTCCATAGGGAAAATTTGATGTATACACAAAAGTATATTTTGCAAAAGAGAAAACAAGAAATTTGAAAGAAAAACAAGTAAGTGAGAAGGAAGATGTTAGAATACGAGAGCTACAAGATTTGAAGAAACAGCGCGAGAAAACAAAACACAAAATTGCTAACTTAGGTAAAGATATTAGTTTGTTTTCTACAATGAAAAAAGTATCAAAATAATGGAGGTTTTTTACGTTTTTCAACCAATGTTTAACTATATTTGTTGTTCCATGCTTAATTTTCTTTGTACACATTATGCTTTTTACAGTTATTAGTTTACAGTTTGTACTATTTAAATTGTTTTTTAGAATATTTAAACTAAACTGTTTCTTAGTACATTAGAATAAGGTTTTTTTAAAGTTTTTAATAATAGCCTTAAGCTTGTTTATAAATTAAATTACTATTTTATTACATGTGGTGTTTTCTTTTTTTTTCGTTTGTTTTTGTAAGGTTTCTTTAAATATTTTATGTAAGATAATGGCAAATTTTTTTTAGTATACACCATTATATATTTTTTTCAATTGTTTAACGAAGTCTAATGTTTAAATTTTAATGACAATTTCTTTTTGCAGATTTAATTATAATTTGATTTGAATATTTTGCCAGTAGTTTACTTCACATTTGTGACTTTTAGAAATTATTTGTAAAGTGGTAAGAAGTAAGAAAAACGTATACCTAGTTCAGTGCATAATTTTTATAATTGACTTTCTATTATTTATTTTAACATTTCAATAACTTATTATTACAGTTATTTTTCACTGAAGCACACAGCAGCTAGTCAATAGAAAGTTTTGGCTAAGAATTATTAGTCTAAATAAAAAAAAAACCTGACAGAAAGTTTTCATTTTGGTTAAAATATGTGTACTCAAAATACGTACTTATGCAAAAATGCGTACTCAAAATGTATGTTTAACTGGAAGTGCATACATAAAACGCGTACCTAAGAGGAAGGTAAAAGTCAGGCTAAATCGGTCCAAATCTTGAAAGGTCAATAGAAAGTTGTGGCTAAGAATTATTAGTCTAAATAAAAAAGAAACCTGACAGAAAGTTTTCATTTTGGTTAAAATATGTGTACTCAAAATACGTACTTATGCAAAAATGCGTACTCAAAATGTATGTTTAACTGGAAGTGCATACATAAAACGCGTACCTAAGAGGAAGGTAAAAGTCAGGCTAAATCGGTCCAAATCTTGAAAGGTCAGGCTAAGTTTACAAATTTTTGTGGGACAACCCTGATTTTACTAGTTAAAATTTTATGTGTTAAAACGAACCTCAGAAACTTTTAATACTTTTTAGATTCAAAATAGTTCTTCAAATATAAATTTTCATAACTAATAAATATATTTAACATGACATCTAAATAAAAAAAATATCTTATTTTTATTGAGCACCCAACGTATGTATTAAAACTTTGTTTTTACTTATTAGGGATAAACAACGTAAGGCCCGTGCTTGTTAATTATTTTAGCTGTTTTGTAAGTCTTATTTGGTTCTGTTAAACGATCAACTTTTCTGTAATCTAAAAAAGCACTTTTTTAGTATACGAGTTTTTGTTCATAATGTTTGCTTATGGTATTAACGAATGATATACCCGAACAAATAACTATCTGAAAAATATACTCGGTATTTGTTTATGTCTAAAGCTTTGTATGGTCTGTAAACAGTATATAAGTAAAAAGTTGTAATAAGAAAAAGTATGTTAAGGGAAGTTTGTGATAAACTTAATGTCAAAATACCAACTAAGTCACATCCAACGATCGACCGTCATTTTAAATCATTTGAACAACAATTTCCAGAAAAGTTTGTTTGGTATAACATACAAAGCAAACCCATATACTATGTCAGGGAGAGCTAAGTTTACGATAAAGTGTAGACTGTAAGACTTTATTGTGCTATTATTGACAGCACTTTCAATTTTTACAAAGTTTTTGTAGCAACAATTAAATTTAAAATGACAATACCAGAAAAGCTTATCAATATATATATTTTTTAATTGAGTATTTTTAATCACTCCTTTTGCTGAACTAAACTGTTTTTTTTTACATTCATCGGAACGATATTTACAATCAAAATTGCAATCATTTAATTTGTTTCTATCAAAAGAATCGAGAAGTTAAAATGAGTTTCAATAAAGCAACATTTTTCATCAGACTGGTCTTCACAGTCAAAGTAAAAGTCACACACTTAGTATTTTTTGTTAAATCTTAAATTTGTTGTTATCGCATCTAAAAAACCTTCAACTAAATATTTCTACAAACATCTAAAATGTTGGCACTTAAGTCAAAACTCCTTTTTTTTACTTTTCAATAAATAAAATGGAGTCATACTAAAAGCTTTGGACTGCGAAGCTTGAAATCAGTCGTGAAAATATGATACACCAATTTTATTTCCAATTCTATTCCATTTAAAAGAAAACCGTTCTAAGTTTGTTAACAAAACACTTTATCATTTTATAAGTGTCTTCGCTACATAAAAACTAGGTGTGAAGCACTCTTTTGAGCGTTCGTCTTCTTTAAAAGTACATTCTAATTCGTTGTTTCAAGTTTTACTTTGTGGCACTAACAATTTTTTAATACTTTTTGAAACTTAATATTCATAAATAACGTATTTTTTAAAATAACCAAAGTAGCTGTAACACAAGATTTTAATCATCTGTAAATGTACAAACGGTTTTTCTTCGTGGAACAAGGTGTTACTTATAAAAAAAGCTAAATTTATTGTCTCAGAAACATTTTTAACTTCAAATACTTCATCAACGTACAATAGTCTGTAATTGCAATACTTTTTCATCAACCCTCCCCGGTAGTTTAACATTAAAGTTTTAGTTATCTTTTCTAATTTAGACTTATTTGAAGCTGATTGTTTATTAGTATAAATTAATTTGCACAATATTTATATTTTTGAGTCTTCACAAGTGCACTCATCAGATAAGTCTTGGCAATCGATTATTCCATTACAAACTTGAAATCATCACCTGGTTTTAACTGATCAAACGAGCACAGACTATAATCTAACGATAAACTGACAATATCTTACACATTTATCTGTAAATGATTTGGCTGTGTAAATTATTTGAACTTTACCCACAAACGTTACTTTAGTATTATAATGTTAGACCCGCTTCGTAAAATCTTAACAGCAATTTCTTGGGAATGTTCCTGCCTGATGAGTCATAATAAGGACAAAACAGTCGTAAGTTGTCTCGAATGCTATTGTTGGTGATCGTGTGGTGAAGTTCATTTCTTCTTTAACTAAATATATAGAATGGTTTAAAACACAAAAAGTATCTAAAATAGCTAAAAAAGCTTTTTATAAAAACATATCCTAGTACTTTAACTAAAATATACAAAGAAAGTGTTTTATTATAACATTTTGCTAATGTTTTTAATAAATCAATAACTATCTGGTCAGTATTTTTTAACGTTGTTATTTTTTCAGTATAGTTACAAAAAATACAATTATTTTGTAGTTACCATCTACTAATATATGACAATAAAACTTGGTATACTGTTTACTAATATATAAGTTCCTTTTTTTATAGTTTAAGTAAGATTTGAATTGTGCAACTTAAGATATAAAATTTATTCTTACCTTAATCAGGTTTACATTTTTTATAGATAACCTTTAGTCTTTAACTTAAAAGTTTACAAAATGCTAATTTAAAATGTTTAAAGTTTTAATCAGCAAAGTACATGTTTTGACTTAAAACTTGTTATGATTTATTGTTATGATAGAAGTTTACCCAACAGTAATTGTAAAATGAATTCACAACAAGTTTAGTCCAAATACCGTAAAACTTATATTATTATTATTAAAACTCATTAGTATACAACCAAACAAAAACTAAAAAATTAATTCTAGTGTTACTTTAACTTTCTTCTAATATACATAATCTCTTATATATATGAACTTGTCATATTGATAAAAATCTAAGAATACATAAAACACTAAAAACTTAGTCTTATTAAACTTGTTTTTCTTAAAATATTGTTTATTAAATTAGGTCAACACTTTTTTATGACTGTATAGTTTTAGAGTTACAACAGCTATATTTCTATAATTTAGTTATCGTTTTAATTTTTTTTTTGTTTCTTACATCATTGTTTTAACTAAAAGCTAACAATAATTTATACATTTGAATTATATTTTAAAATAAAAACAGTCATACTGACAGTTTATTTCAAATTTATTCAAGCTAAAAAAAATCACTGAACAAAAAAATTGTAGTTATGAAAATCCTTAAGTTGAATAATGTTTTAAAATAGTTGTTAACGAAGCTATTATTTCTGAAACAATAGAGTAAATTTAACTGTCAAAATTATTAGTTCTGTAGAAACGTCATTGCGTTCTAACATAAGGTATCGCTTGTTTTTTTAAAGCTTATCTTAAACTGTTGTGTTTAAGACCTTACACTTAACTTTACTTACAAAGTGTTAAAAACTTCTTTCTTAAGCTTCTCAAAAAAAAAAATTGGTACGGTTTTTTAGAAATAAGTTTCTGGTTAGTTTTCTATGTAAAATTAAATTTAAGTTACAAAACTGTTTTAATACTGTAACAACATTGAAAAGTACATACTGTAAATCTATTTTAAATGTGTTTGTTAACAAAAGAAAAATTAATATGGTAGAATTCGTATCTAATCGAAATTTCATTAGTTTACATGTAAAAATACCAAGTTTTAAAGTGGTATTTGTTCGAAGTTTCAGTTTTTTTTTTATTTATCTATGTTTTTTTTTTTTTGGCAATCGTATAGTTGTAATCTGTAAACATTAGTGTTTTTTAACAGAACTTAGAATTTTTTTATGTGCTTTAACAGAACATCAAATTCTTAACTTCTACATAGGGTTGCTAAAAGTTTTTTTTGTAAATTTCTTCCATGTTTCCTGAACTTCTTGAACGTTTTCGATCCTTTTTTAGTAAAAAATTAACGTGTAAAAACAGTTTTAAATAGTATAACAACACTGGAAAGATACTGTAAAACAACTTCAAATGTGTTTTTTAATGAAAAAAAAACTAATGATATGAATTTTTTTTTATCTATATGATAGATTTTTCGTATCTAATCAAAATGTTGTCACTTTTCATTTAAGTATTTTGAAATTACAGGTATTTTAGTGGCTTTAGTTCAAAATTCCTGGTTTATTTTTTTAATTTCAAGTTTTTTTGTTTAAATTGTCAAACTTTAGGTTTTTTGGAAACCCCGAATACATCAAGCTTTACAAATTATTCTAGTTGTTTTGTACAAACTATAAACTCTATGGCATTAAACAAGTATCATAGTTATTTTTAGTTTAAATAGCTCATATTTATCTTATAAAAGGTCAACATGCAATTGCATTTTACTTTACTAAAGATTTAGTAAAACCATAACAATAAATAAACATTTTTTATTTTTGGCCAAGTTCTTGATTAATTATTCATAAAATAAAAACAACTTTTTGATGTTTAGTGCTTTCATTTGTAAATTTTTAGAATAGAAATTATTAAAAAACTAGTTTGGCTAAAACTTAACGTATGACAAGCTTATATTTGAGGCATTTAAAGTATATTTTATACTTGTTTTATTTTCTCATACATAATATAAAAAGAACTAGCATAGCATTGATAAATAACTTGACAATTTGATTAAAATCTTTCTTGTCTAGCTATCTTAATGATATTTAATCAACGTAAGTAAATTGTTACTTACTAAAATAGCTACTATTAAAAAAAATATTGCATCAGTTTTATAAAGAACTTAAGTGTGCAGAGTATAGTTTGTTATTTCTTATGAACAACTTATTAATTTAAATATTTTTATTAAACTAATGATATCAAAAACGTCATAAATTGTGAAATGTATTTATGCTAAATTTTTATTTTTATTTCTAAATATGTAAAATCCAGTTGTACAATTTAGTATTAGTTATATATATAAATAAAGATAATGTTTTTTATGACTGATAGATCAAAAACTACTCAATAAATTTATTTTTTAAAATAACTCTATGTTTTTTAACCATAACAACTAAATATAAAAAATTCGTTGAAAGTTGTAACTTAAAACTTAAAAATAACAAAATACTTAACATCATTCACAATTATGAAGTACAACAGCAAAAAATAATACTTTAACTTTCTTAATTTTTTTTGAAATATTTAATATTTTATTTAAATATACGTTTATGATTTTTAATAAAAAATACAGTAAAGACTAAACAGGCTGTTTCTAGATCGCAGATTATTAAACATATGATTAAAATTTCTGAAGGTTTTTAAAAAGAAACTGTTTAGTTTTTTTATAAAAACAATTTAACTTAAATATATTCAGATTATGTTCGATATTTGTCTTTGAAATAACAAACAAATCAATAACTACAAGCTAGCTTGTTTACTATAGGTTGATAGAATTTTGATGAAATTTTTAGGCTTACATTTATCAAAAAATAACCATCAAAAAATAATCCTTTATAAAATGTAAAGTAGGAAAAAGCAAAAATATACATTGACATAAACTATAAAAGCATAAATTTTAAATAACAACTTTATTGGCTTATTTCAAATAGAGCAAACTACTTGATATATTTTTAAATTGTTAGTTATACAACTTCAAAGTCAATGACTTTTTAATTGAGAAAAGCTTAAATAAAACGACATGATTTACATACAAAACAAAACACAAAAAAATCTATTTTGAATAACTTATTCAATAATTAAAAAGTATTCAGAGTTCAAAACAATTTTATTAAAAAACAAAAACAGATAATTCAATAAAACTGCTTAAATATTGAGCTTTTTTAAGAATTTTTTTTTTTAAGTTTAGTAATTGTTCACTAAAACATTTAGAGTTCAAAATATATAAACAACGTAATAAAAATAAACTATTTTAACACAACGATTTAAGAAAAAGTAGTATGAACATTTTCATTGTCTAATATTTAACATACATTTTCTAAAACTATAAAACCTCCATTAGACAAAATATTAGCCTTGATTATAAATGTCAAAATTAATCTAGTACTATTAAAAAAAAAAAAGTTTTAATTAAATAATTGTATTTTATAACTAAATAAAATAACATTAAATAAAATACAATAAAATTTGTTATTCTAATTTTATAATGTAGCTTTTTAAAAATATCATAAAATAAATAGCAAAAAATAATATCTTACAGAGATAAAAATAATTCTTTTAACACTGTTAACCTAAAAATCTGTTTTTAGTACTTATAAATTTTAGCTATTTAACAGTACTTTGTTGAAATTTAAATCAGACAAAGTTATACTTTCAAATTTAAAAAAAAAATGTTTTTCTTGTAAACTATTTCATAAATATTTATAAGCATATAAAAGTTTAAGTATGTATAACCAAAATAATGAGGTAATAGAATAGGAATTGTATCTATAGAACATCAATGTCTTTTCCTTCAAAAACTTGGCTTTTTTCAGGCAAAACCCCTATAAAATTAATAAATAACTTTATCAGGAAAATTTTAATTTAATTCAAAAGTATTGTGTATTTTATATTTTCAAGTTTTCAAAGAATATTAATTGCTAATAATATTTGGTAATGGAGATCCAAAGAAAAAGTCCGTTAGAATATGTAACAACGATTTCTAAAGTATTTAAATTGTTTTATTTGATTTGCATAAGTTATGAGTATAAAATAACTTTATCATTAATTAATCTAAAGTATTTGATCATGAAAATCTTTTATACTAAATATCATTATTTAGCTAATTACTTGGAAAAAATATAACCTTTAACAACTTAGTTAAAAAAAGTATTTGCAAATTAAAAAAAGTCTTACATGCACTTTTGTACTTACAAAAACAAAATACAAGTTTAATTTACGGGCAACTTACCGATTTCTTTACTTATACTAGAGTTTTTACTCAATGACATTAAAAACTCATACAATGTTATTTTTGAAGTTTTTTCCAACTCTTCTTCAACATAATCTAAGTTTGGAAATTCTACTTTATCAGATTTGTTTTTGTAGCAAGTTTTCATGGATTCAAAAAAGAGCGATGTTTGAACACCTATTAAGAAGCTTTTATTTTAAATTAAGTTTGAAACTGTGCTAATTCTTTCATAAACAAAGTTAAAACTGAAAATATTAAAATTGGTATCTTAAAAAATGACAATTATTTTGAAGAATCAAACGACGAAAGAAATATATAGCACAATGTTGTGAGAACACTTCAGAATCGATCACAGGGTGACTTATGAGTACAAGTGTGTTTTGGACAAGTTATTTAAATACAAAAACTATTCGGATTAGTTCGGATTGTACTTAAGATTATATAAAAAAGAAAACTTATCTTTGCTAAAGACTAGAAGTAAAAGTTAAGGATTATATATGCATCGCAAAAATGTTGCAAGTCTGACACCTACCCAGTGTTGTACTTATAATTTGTAAAGTTTGTGCAACCAAGAGAGAAAAAAAAACTAATGATATTTAAATCTATTTTCTGTTCTGTATGTTAATGCTAATACATAGTTTTGTACAAACAATTTACCATCATGTTTGGCTAATATATTAAGTATAATTAAAACACAACAGATTTAATAAGTTTTTAAAACAATCAACTTCAAAATCATAAAAATTGATCATCATATTAAAATGCATAAAAAGTTAGCAAACCATTTGTATAAGTAGATGATGAAGCATTATCTTCTTGTTCCAATAAATAATCTTTGTTATTATGTATCAAATTTTCATATATAGATTTGGTAATGTTTATGAAGTCTGATAAAGTGATAAAGTAGAAGTTTTTTTTTTAATAACAAAAAATAAATATATTAACTAAATGTTACATTAATTAATAACTTAATAAAATAAAACAAACTTGAAATATAGAAGCTTTAATTTTTTGACTTAAAATTTAGAATAAATATAAGTTAAAAATACAGCTTTCACTCAATATTTTATTTTTTAACAATTATATAACATCAAAACTTTAACCTTACCTTCATAAAAAACCTGAAACTGAAAAGTGAAAAGAAAATCCAAAAAAGTTATTAAACAGTCTTTTGCATCATCAATTAAAATAATTTTAGAAATTTTCTGAATTATATCTAGTGGAAAATCAGGACATACAAGTAGTACAAGAGAATGATATTCTTTGACACTCAATAGCTCACCTACAACAAAGTTATTTTGAACAAATTGGGAAGATAAAAGTCCTCAGCTATCAAAATGTGCTAATAAAACTTGTACCTACAAGCATTAAAACATGTACAGAGTGTCTCAAAAAAAAGTATACACACTTTCTCCAAATTTAAGTTTCACTCCGTTTAATCTAATAATAACTTACGGGTTTAGTATGTGGCATAAATATACATAATGATATATCAAGGTTGATATTTACTTGAAGTATAATAAACTCCTAATTAATAAATTTTAAAGTGTAAATACATTTCTTGGGTCACAGACGTTTTTTTATGAGATACCCTGTTTAATTATTTTATAAAAAATACAAGACATGAAGCTAATTTATAATTTATTAAAATCTTTTTATACAAACTACAAAAAACTAACTCCCATACAAAGCAACATTACGAAAACAACTCCATACAGATTTTATAAAACACTTTTTATTCAATGAGGTACTTTTTACAAAAGAATATTCACGAAACAAAACATGATTTTCTTTGTGCACACTGAAGAAACTATAAAAAATTATCATAAAACTCAATATCTGAATGATATAATTTTTTTATATAACATCATTATGTACAGAATAAACACTATATTATATAATTGCTTATCTACCTTTTACACGTACAGGAGTTTTGTAAAAAATTTTTTTCAATAATAAACAAAACAGTTAACTATTACAATTTTCAATTAGTATATAGATTTAGTATTATTTGATGTTTAAGATTTTTAATGTTTACTTTAATAGTAAGTAATGCATTGCGTTCTTTATAGAAAAAACTTAGTTCACAAACAAATAAGCAAGTGTGTGCGAACCATTTAAAATCTTATAAATTTGTTTTAAGTTTAGAATATTTAATTTTAAATTTAATCGTTTATTTAAACTTACTAATTAGCTAA
Organism: Thalia democratica; assembly: GCF_965202585.1. Lineage (NCBI taxonomy): Eukaryota > Metazoa > Chordata > Thaliacea > Salpida > Salpidae > Thalia > Thalia democratica. Next base: position 16,786,989 of record NC_139170.1, read on the forward strand.
GAAGCTTGCAGCATTAACTTTTTCGTCAGTCAGTTGATGTAGCTGAAAAATTGCATCTTTAAGATAAAACTCTATGTGATGTTTATCTATAAAATGAATTTGCTTATTATTATGTATTTAGAGAACAAATTTAAATATAACACATAAGGTTCAATAATTAACTTTATTGTAGCTTTAAAAATAAAGTATATTCTATGTACAGTGCATTAAATATAGTATTGAAATATAAAAACCAAAGCTATCTACAAGTACTTCAGATTATATTTAATTTAAAAACTTATACAAACAGTGATAATAGCCAGTATCTGGTAAATTAGGGCAATAGGTGGTAAATAAGTTTTTTTTTTCAATTAATCTTATTTTATACATTAATAACTAAACTATTCAATATTGTTTATCTGCTAGGTTCCTTATAAAACTAGAAAAGCAAGAAAAAGCTATCTTATTAATAATCTATCTTTTCCTACAACATTTGAGGGGGTAGCTGTCAAATTTGAACAAGCATACAAAATTGCACAAGGGGACAAAATTGCACGAAGATACTTTTGCACAAGGGGTCACTTTTGCACGAGCAGACAATTTTGCACGGAGATATTTTTGCAAAGGTTGATTTTTTTTTTAATTAATTTAGCTTTTTTTTTTACTATCACTGTTACCCCTAACCCTTACCCTTGGTCAGTAACTTTTTTTGTTTTTTTTTACTCTCATGCAAAAATGTATATAGTATACTTGTGCAAAATTTACCTTTGGTGCAAAAGTATCTTTGTGCAATTTTGTTTTTGTCCAATTTTCCCCTTGTGCAATTTTGTCTTTGTGCAATTTTGACCCATTCCCACTTGAGAAATCATTTTCAAACTTTCTCAGTAAAATGTTTACAAGATTTTAATTATTTTATAAGGAGGAATTTTTAATCCCTAACTATATCTTTAAAAAAATTGTTTTTATTTATTGTTCATTAAAAAAATGTTGACATTTAAATGTTACAAAGAACATTATATAAAAATTTTAGGTATACTAATTTCTAAATATATATATAAAAACTCTAGTATTTTGACAAAATTGTACATGAAAAAGTGAAAAGCTTATGTATTAGTATTGGAAACTTTTTACAAAACTGACTTTTACATAAAACTAACTGAAAAGTACATATTCCGTGAAAAATACCCTATAATATATAAAAACAGATCAAAAAGTTAATAAATTTGCTATATTATATATCATCAGGATTTGAAGATACTAGTGAAGTAGTTTTGTAAAACTTATACACAATATATATTAGATAAATGATAAATAGTCACGTGCACGGTTTTTTCAAACTTATTTAACATAGGTCATTTAAAAAGTTTCTTAAACTAACATGAATAATGTGAAGTTATATGTCAACTAAAAGTTTAATAAAAATAAGTACTAAAGATTGAAGACAAAACCAGACTTTAAAAAACAAGTCTCTTAAACTACTTAAAATACTAGATGTAAAATAAAATCAAGAAGCTTTAGGAGTACTTGGTTTTGTACGATCAAGATTACATGAAAACCTAACCATTAAGTATAACTATACTACTTTTATTCTAAAAGTAGTATTTACATAAAAACTATTTTAAACAGCTATCTTTTATTTAAATTTATTTGCATAAAAGTCAAAGATACTTTAGAAGTTGTTTTAAAACTTTAATAAGTAGGGCTAAATAATAACTGCGTAAAATAACCTTAATACACAAATTTAATAAGATGTTATCTTTTATTTTACAGCTAAAATAATTTATAAACTATTATTGTTGAAGCAAACTATTTACAGGAACTTATTTTTATTGTTTTGTTTTAAACTTTATTTATATTATTTATATAGTGTACTATTTAATGTTTTAAATCTTAGCTTAGGATTTAAGGTTTTTTAGAAACCTTTAAGTTTATCATAATATTTAAATGGACAATACTTAATTGTACATAACTAAAGCTGAAAAAAATATCTTATAAGGGCATAGAGGTAGGTCCCCCTTGATTTTTACAAGTTGATCTTATTTTATAAAAATTAATCTGAGCTATCAGACATTTTTAAACCACATAAAATAATTAAGTAATTTTTGAGATATAAGCAATCAAAGTTAGTGACCTCAATAGGTTCTTAACGAAAGGCGCAAACCAAAAACGCAACAAATACTGTTTAATTAAAAATCAATCTTCTCCTTCATTTTTAAACCAATCTTGTTCAAGTTTTCACAGAAAGTCAATTATTAAATCAAAAAAAATTAAATGCAGCAATTTTTTTAATTTGACAAATAAAATTTTTATTAAAACAAACCACTTTTTTTTTTGTTTTTGTCTAAAATTTTTATTTTTTAATATTTTTAAAACTGCAACAATTGGAGTCTTTTAAACTATATAAGGAAAATTTCATAAAAGTTTGAGGTATCTAGCATAAAAAATTAAGGAGAAGATAGATTTATACTGATTTTTAAATTTCCAAGAAAAATGACCCCAAAAAATTTGCCGTCCCTTTGTTTGTATTGAAAATTTTTTACAAAAAATAACAATATCTCAAAACTTTAATAATATTATTTAATTCTATACTTAAAAGTAGTTTGTACTTAAAACTTTCATTTAAGAGCCAATGTTATTTTTTGTAAAAAAAATGTTGGACTCCCCCTTGCCTTAATATAAGCATTTAGTAAATTATTTATTTTTAAAATTAATTTAAAATTAGGTTTTTACAAATTTTTTTGACTAAATTATCAAATTCTAGGTTTTTCAAGGTTTTGTAGCATCCCTGACCAACAATTTTTTATTACAACCTCTTTTTCATTAAAAGTCAGGTTTATACTTCTTTTTTTACTACATTCTAACTAAAAAAAAAAAAAGAACAAACCTTAGCTTTAACAGGTTAGTTTTATTAGTTAGAACATTAAATTTTAGGTATAATTACATGCCATGTAACATACTTACTTGACCATTAAACATTGACCATTATTCAAAAAACATTATCTTTATTAAGGTAAAAGTAAGAATAATTTTTTCTACTGAAAAAAAAACTTCATTTTTTAGTTGTGATATAGCATTTACTGTATAAATTTTTTTTTTATATTAATTAAAATTTTCTTCACTGGTTATGCATATTTTTTTAAATATTATCAGCTTTCTTAAAAGAGATCATGCTGTCCAAACTTAGAAAAAAGGTAGTACAAACAAAAAAATTATCATTTTTTACCAATGCTTTGAATACTACGTTGTAATTTTGGAACTTACATACTATTAAAAAAGTGTTTAGAAAATTTTATTTTTCTTAATAAACATTATCTTGTATAATGTTGTGTAAACTGTTAATTAATGAATTTTAAACAATTAAAATTAACAACTTACCTAAATAGAGTTCATTGTCACTTCTTATTGACATGGTTATGAAGATTTTTGGATAATAATCTTAATTAATAATGTAAATGAAGAAAATTGTAAAATTACACTTAGCTCAACTTTAATAGCTTTCCTAGAAACAAGTTGTTGGGGACATTTAAAATGATCAAAGAATGCTTTTTGAAATACAACCACACAAGCTGCTGTTGAGAAAAATGTAATTCTCTATATTAGATACGGAAAATAGTAAAACTGTTTTTTTTCAATTGTAGCAAGTTAACTGAGTCTATTGAGTACTCAAATTTCTATCTTATTAAGTAATGCAAAAATATTTCTAAACAAAACAAAACTTTTTATTTATATATAGGTTAGTTATAAAGTTTTAGATTGTGTTTTTATGTACACTACACACTTTATAGTTTGTTGAACAACAAAAAAACGCTCAAAATGTTCGTTCCTTGGACCAGGTGCACGAAGAACCCTTCAGTTATCGAACCGCACACCACTTGGGTACCTTTTAACATCTTGTACACCACTTTATGAAACTTAACAAGATATAAAGTGCTTTTTATTTTTAACTTTACAAACTGATTTATATTGTTTATTAAACAAAAAAAAGCGCCCAAAAAAATGGTCCAAAGACCTGGCGACATAAAAACCTTCGGTTATCGAGTAATACACCAGGATAAAGTTTAATGTCATGTCAAGGATAGTTTTAAAACTAATTTCATACATTTTTATAGGTATAACAAGAAAATTTAAAAGCAAACATTTATCTTAACCAGAGGTCAGGTCAGAACTCTGCATCGGCATTCGGCAGTCTTTTATTATTATCAAGATTTATTTATACACTTGAAAATATACACTATAAATTTTTGCTTGTCTGATTTGTTATAAAAAAACTCTTTTACGGTATACAGCTTTTTTTATTTATACATAAAAAGTGTTTGAATCAAAAATTTATAACGAAATAAGAATTAGTTGAGCTGCATTGGGCATTGGTAACTCATAGACAAACTTTATATCTATGTCTTTATTTAAAATATAAGTTAAATATAACTTTAACTAATAGTAGTTTTATTTTCATAAAGACAACGACATTTCACAAAAAAAGTTCTACTAAACGTTGCAATGTTGTTTACTGACCCTTGACATGATCCGATACTCCTTTTTCCTTTTTAAATATATTTTTTTAATATAAAGGAAGTTTATTTATAACTTTTAGAGTCCTTTTGGCATATTTATTAATTTTAAAAAACACAATATTTTTTGTAGTAAACTAAATCAATTGTAAATTATATCTTTAAAATAAATATGTCTTTTTTTTGCCTTAAAAAATTTATCTAGTTTATTGTGTTTCTAAAAAATATTTTTTAAATTAAGTAAATTTTAAATATATGACTTGATTAAAATTTTAATGCTTTTTCAATTCTGTTTAACATCACATTACGACTAAATAAACTTGCTGCTTAAATCTGTTTTGTTTGTGGTAATATTTTAACAAAACTGTAGTAGTACACAAAATTTAGTGAGTTAAAACACTTGAAATTTAAGTATTTAATTTAAATTTTTTACAAAAATGATTATGTCTCGAATTAACATTACCTCCAGTTTTATTTCGATTTAAGTCTGTTTTAATTTACAGTACGTTGTGTTTTGAAACATAACTTTAGAGATTAAATTTTTAAAAAAATGTTTTTTTTTGCAGTAATAATAAGATGAAGTCTTAAAAAATCACAATCTTAGTTATTTTTGTGTTAATAAAGTGAAGGGGGTTTAATCTTGAGTAGACAAATAACTTAATAAAGTCACACTAGTTAGAATTAAAATATTGCACAACATTTTTTTAAACTATTAACTCTTTAACTTATGTAAAGTAGTTTGCTAAAAGTTTTTACTGCCCTCTTCAAAATGTAAGATTAGTCGTTTTTCAATAAGAACTAGACTGCATTGCACGACCATCAACAACAGTCTATTTTATATTTCTAAACCTGGTTTTGTTTTATTTAGACTCATCAGGCAGACATATTTACGATGAACTATCATATCAGTCAAGCAAATTGTGCTTAAGTATTTTCGCACTGAAACATTCCAGTTTTGCAGAAGATAAACGAAATAAATACTAATTAAATAATCGAACTAGCGTAAATTATAATCTCACTTTGAAACTAATACTGTCTAAGACATTGAGCTGTTAACAACTTAGCTGATTCATTTTTGTTCACTCACAAGTGAAAACTAATAAAATAATTTGTTGTGGTTATGTCTTCTATGAGTCTTAATACAAACAAAGCCAGGTCGCAGAACGTCACATTGTATGTTGTTAAGGGTCGTGTAATAAAACAAAATGCACATCGTTTCAAAGTTTTTGTTTAATGAATGCAAAATTAAGAACTATGAATCGCCAAGAAAATAAAAACTTGAATAAACAAAAAAAAAAATTTATCAACACATTTTTGTCTTACTTTTGTTGGTTAAAAATAAAACTATTTTAGCCTTGATTTACTGAAACTTCAGTTTTAGTAAATCAAATGTTTATTGCCTTTTTAGAAAGCATTGAATTGTTTAAACATACACAAATTAAAGATTCTTAAAGAAAATACGTTGAAAAAGTATTTTAAACAGTTTTAAATGTTTAACCCATACTTTTAATTTTCAAAAAACATAGTTCCTTGTTGTTAGTTGACTAACTACTACTTTTAAATATTTTTGAACAGAATTTTATTTTTGTAAACTAAGTACTTTTAAATTTATAACAATCATTGATCAAATATTATTTTCAATATGGTATGCTATTTTAAGTATCTATAAAACCTTTATAACACTTTTCTATTTGTTTTATTTGAATTTTATTTTGAGACTTAAAATAAGTTTAATTCATGTATTTAAACAGTAAATCTTTATTTTTTGAGTTAATAGAAAAAAATTGCTGTTAATCCTAAAACTTTCGTCTTAAATACACATTTTTTTATTTAAATCATTTGTCCTGTTTTTAGTCTTTTAAATACAAGCAACCTAAGGTTTTGTTTTATGGATATTTTGTAATATGTAAAATTTTCAATAGACGTAAAGCTTATTTATCTAATTCAACAAACTGAAGCTGATTTAGAAATATACTACAATTAAAAAGCTTTGATTTTTTGGTTATACTTTTTAGAACTTATACAAAGAAATAGTATTGAGATCCGTAAAAGTTGAGTAACTAACAAATTTTAATATTTTAGACAGCTTTATCTGACAATTTATTTTCGCAAATGATTTAGAGTTTAAATTCCAAAGTTTAGCGCTTTAAAACAGTTTGTTTTAATTAGATATACCGAATATCAATTTTAAAAGCTTTCGTCGTTTATTACGACTTAATAATTGAAAAACGGTCTATTCATATATATATTTACAAAATAAACTTTACTAAGCTCTTTCCATTCTATAATAGTTGTTTTAAATATTCAATCAATTAAAATGTTTTTATTATTTTACAAAAATAATTCTATTTTAGTAAAAAACATTCGCTATATAACAAAATATCTACACAACAAATAATTTTAGTTGCCGAAAAAATCTAATTTATAAAAAGCGGATAAAAAAAAACATCTGTTTCATAAAGTGTTTTGTCTAATAGATGTGTGTGTCTTATAGACGTCGCCACGTAAAAAAATAAAGTAGATTTAAAAAGAATTAAAAGTTAGTGTAAAACAGAGCATATATTGAAATAATGTTTTATTATAAAATTAAACTATAAATACAATGATTAATTTATACAATTTTCAAAACTCATATACTAAATAAATTTTCATAGAACAAAAGGTTTTTATTATTTTATTTAAAATGTTGTTGTCTATGAATTGTTAAGTCATAATACACTCCAGTAGACTAATGTACTATAAAAAGAGTTAGGTTTTATTTATTATATTGCGGTATGAAATCTTAAAGTCAAAAACAGATAACTTGTGTATCAAATTGGCATGATTAATAGCTAATTAAAATATCATGCTTGTTAAATTCTGCATTAACAATTAAATTCGAAACAATAAAAAAAAACACAACATTTTATTTATAAAACACACTTTGTCTACTTGTAATCAATCCATTTGTCTGATAATTCTACTATATATTTTCTGGTTGGCATTAGTTCCATAAATAAAATCGGCATGACTGTATCCGTTCACCTTTAAAATAAGGTTAAACTAAATAGTAAAATCTAAATTGCATACTGTATGTTGAACTGTTTAAAATTCATTATGAAACATTAATAATACTACGAGTAAAAAAAAACATGTAAATGAGTTTTTTATAGTAAGGTATAGCTAAAATATTTTAATATAAAAATAGTTGAATATACAAAATTATCTATTACATTGTTCTAAGAAGTGAAGGAGCTAATAAAAAGTTTCATTCGGTTAAAAACTAACAAAAATTTTATTCCAGTTATTTAAGTTTATCATAAGAAACTATAAATTTTTATAAATTTATAAATTCTATAAAAAATTTAACTTATAAATGAAATTTCTGTAAAAGTACCTTATAGAACTTTAACTTTGATTGATACTTCGAAATTTCCTTTGCTTGTGTTTTACAGTCATCGTAAACAACTAGTACATCCTGAGTGCCACAAAAGAAATAAGTTGGTATATTGAATGCCGATAGATCGTAGTAAGGAGGAGTTGTCTGGTTGTAATGAGCCATGTTAGCTTCTTCACTTTCAAAATCGTAAAACTTCAAACCCATTTTGTAATTTCTTTTGTTGTTTGCTTTGTGTAAAATCAATGGTAATAACACAAATTAAGCAAAGTTAACTTTTTTTTACTTATCTGTAATTTTTTTGATATGTAGTAACTAGAAATATTCGATAGCTAAAGTTCTTATTCTTAATAAAAACTTAAAATTGCAATTTTTTAGATATTTTGTTATTACTTACAAAAAATAGTTTATGAAATGCATAAATTTGCATGCATGAAAAAACTAAACGTAAAACATTAAAAATTGTTTATTATTGATTTTAATAAGAAGGTAAAAAATTTTAATCCAAGTAATTTGTTGTAACAAACGTGTTATGTGTATACTTTTCATTTGCTCCCAATGGTTTATATTTTGAAAGGAGGTTCCGCTAGGGTCATGTTTCAGATAAATCTCCAGTCTGTTTGAATCAAATTCTCCTGGTAGACTTTCTCCTACAAAATAATTTGAAAATTAATCAACCACTTGCTAGTTTAAAAAGCTGAACAGTACTAAAATTTTGAAGAAAAAAATTTACAAAATAATCAAAGATGATATTAAATCAATAATATAAAAAATATAAGTATTATAATTTTTTTAGTGAAAAATAAGATTTATTTTAGGTTTTTTTGAAGTGTATCAAACTTAATTACCCGCCAAATCGAATATTAAATTTGTACAACCATTCTTCATCTGCGAACATATATATTTTATAGAGGCAGAAACTACAAGAGCAATTCCATCTGAACTACGTGGAAATATTTCGTTGGGTGAATATGTCTAAGATTTTTTTGTAAAATTTTAGTGCAAAATCAGTTTTTAGCGAATTGTTGGTTAGCTTGATAAAAGTTTAGTTCTTTATAAAGTTACCTACAGTTACCTCTCGCTTATTCACGCACATTGTGTTCACAAAAAAATGCGTAAAATACGAGAGGTACCAAATATTTTTAATATAGTGGCTGTTTTTTAGTATTGCTTATAGTTAAAAGCAGACTTTACCACTTTTAACAATTTGTTTGCTTTATTTATAAATATGAAAACAGAAGATAAAACTATACATATATTAAAAAAAAAAAGAATTAAATTTATATAGCACTTGTAAAAAATTTTTACTTATTTTAATAAGAACAAGATTTTATCTTTTTCTTTATTTATGTGATTTATTTGATACCTAAAATTTATATTCTATTCTACTTAGCAAATTCAACTTATATTTAAGTATTTGTTTACAATTAAAAAATGGTGTGGTGTCTATATTAAAAGAATTTTGCTGGGAAGTTTAATTAAATTTCTTTTTTAGATGTTTATTTATATATAGGGCAAGAGTGCTGTATTATTTATTTGTGTTTTAAACTCTCATTGTTTCATTATACTTCCATTATTTAACACAGTCATATTTCTTTCAGAATTTTAAATTAATCTCTTATTGTTAACAAAATTTCTTATATAATGAGGTATAACTAAATGTTTACCAATTAGTCAAGGAACATAAGTTTACAAAGTTTAAAGATATAGAGAGGTGTGTTAGCATTTAAAAACATATTTCAAATTAAAAATATACAATAAACCTAATTTGTGCAACATTAAAAAAAGTTAAAATTTTATTTTTTGAATTTTTTAGAATTCTAAAATGCGTAATAAAACGAGAGTGGGTAACGTCATAAGTACGTAAAGATGTGAGAGGTTACTGTTTTTGTATAAGCATTTATTTAGTTAAAGTTTAGATTGGTTACTTTCAATTATTCTATTGTGATAACAAATTTAAACATATTGAATTTACTTTTAATGTTTTGAAAAAAAAGTTAGTTTTATTCAGAAAGAATCCGTATTCTGTTGACATTTTTGAAACTGAAGCTGCCGGGGCAAAAGCAAAAAACTTGCTAATCTTTTCTTTGAACTGGTGATTCAGTTGGGCCACTGCCGAGAAAAGTGCAACGCAACCTTGCGAATGGCCCACGTAGTTTATTTTTTTGCGTCCAGTCACCATTGTGATTCGATCTACCATTGCTGGCACGTCGTAACGACCCATTTCGTCGAAGCTGAACGCCCAAAACTTTTCAGGGTTAGTTATTTTAGTAGTGCACTTTTCAACATAAACATAACTAATTTTGTAACCACTTTTTACCCAGTCTGTTACTACTTCACACCCGTATTGTGCATACTGAGTGTGGTTTCGAGAGTAGAAATTACCCCTGAAGTTTCCCATCCAGACATCGTAGCCCTGTTTGCAAAATGTATTAGTTTTATCAGCCAACTCTTACCTGCGGAAAAACAAGTCGAATACTCACCTGGTCCCACAAAATCCATGCTAATGAGACGTTCCGCTCGTTTAACAGCCAAACATCCGAGCTTTGTAGTAACCCGTGCATGAGCAGGACCGGATACCGACGCTTGGTGTCGTTGCGCGGCAGCCTGTGCAAAGTGAGGATGTATCCGTCGTCGGTGATGACGTCATTGTGAATTTCGAAGGGAATGCCTTTGGAAGCGGCAAGCTGGCAAGCAGTCATGTCAACTTCTTCTGTTGGGTCAGCAGGATCGTACGTGCAATCCATTTGTATGGATGTATTGATAAGAAATGAAAGTAGAAAAAACGAAGTAAACTTCATTTTTGTTTTCTATTTGAAACTTTTTTTTTTACTTTTGAATTCTGTATTGAAACTTTAGTTTTATGAGAAGGTGTTTACAATAAGAGTAAACTCATCACATACAACAAAAATATATAACCTAACAAATTTAACTTCAAAAAATACATACTTAAAATAGTAATTATAAAAAAGTTTTACACTTACAGTTTTTTCTATTATTTAGTTTTTACAAACTTATGGTCATTTAAAGAAAATGTTTATAAAACTCGTGCTTAATATTTGTTTTTAAAATACTGCTTATGTGAACTTTAGTAACAAGTTGGAACTTAATTAACTTGAAAAAACATTGAGTTAAATGTAAAAAAAATCTAGTTTAAATATGTTTTTTGATTATCTGATATCATAAAGCATAAGTAGATACATATTCACAGCCAGAGGTCAAAGCAACCAAGAAAGATGTACACGTGCAGTAGGGCGCATCTGTTGCCCCTAAAAATTAAAATTATAGAATTTTGCTTGGTAAAATTTGTTGACGTTGGAAAATCACATAAATTGACAGCTAAAAAAAATTAGCTTCCTAGCTTTAAACCTGCTGAAGCAAATTAGTTTTGAAAATTTTACTTTATACTGGTATATTTAATAAGGGGAAAAAGACTATTTTACTAAAAATTTATTTTTTTCTACGTTTTTTGAAATGATTACCTGAAACGGTTAGGAAATGTTCCTTGTTATATTTAGAAAATTATGTATAAGCAAAATTAAAAAAAAATAATTATGCAAAATAACGAAAACAGTTTAGGTTTATTTTTATTTATTTTATTTTTTTAAATTTTAAATTTTTTAAAACTTTGTTTATACAAAATGTTCTAAATACGGCAAGGAACATTTCCTAACCGTTTTAGGTAATTATCTCAAAAAACGTAAGAGAAAATAAGTTTTTAGTGAAATAGTTTTTGTTCATCTTATTAAATATACCGGTATAAAGCAAAAACTTTAAAAGTAACTTGCTTTAACAGGTTTAAAGCTAGGAATAATTTTTTCTGTGCTGTCTATTTATGTGATTTCCCGACGTCAAAAATTTTACCAAGTGAAAATCCAAAGTTGGGCAACAGATGCACCATAACGTCCAGTAATTTAATAGTTTTTAATTAGTTTTCCTCAATTATACCTGTCCTTTGTTTGCGTTTTATGTCATACATGAAACAGTAAAATAACTTTAGGTACTAAGGAATCTAACTACTTTGTACTAAAAACCATTTAAAGTCAGTGGACCAACTAATTCAACATTACAAGTCTTAACTTTTAATTATAGATAAGCTGTCTGCAGCATTTTTATTGTACTTCCAAATCACTTTAGTTAGTTAAAACTTAGTTTTAATATTGAATTAGAAAGTATTTAGTAAAGTTTAAAACTAAAACCTTTTTTTACAACTGATAGTTTGAACTAACACAAGATAAATTTAATTTTTTGATCTATCATCAGAATTTCTGAATAAAAATTGTTAAAAGAACGAATAACCTATTACTAAGGCAAAGTAATAATCGAATTACTTTGCTAAAAAACAAAATTCTTTAACGATACTGTTTTTGATAAACAGTAAATTTTTCTTTTTATACAATTTTGACTAAAACACAAAAATTAGTATAATGAACTACATTTATGTGTAATTTGAAATTAATTCAGCCAAGTAGTTTAAGTACAACTAATTAGTTCTAAAAATTGTTGTTTTAATTTTTTACTGGTTTAACTACTTATTCTAATTAGTATATTTGTGTTTTTAAACAAAGCCTACACTAAAAAAACACAAATTATATGTTTGCTTTTTTCAAATACTTTTTATATTAGTAAGTTTCATTTATGAACATTATTCTCCTTAATAAAAATAAAGAACAATTTATTTTACAAGACGTACTAAAGTGCTTTTTTTACAAAATATACTTTACATAATACAACTCCTTTTTGGTTCATCGAAAATAAGTGAGTGCACTTATTTTTTTATAAATAATAATAATCCTTATACTTTTTTGATGGTTTTTAGTAGAGACCATTTAAATTTTCATTTTAATTAAAAACCTTTCTACCGGCTAGATTCGGCCCGCAGAGTGAAAATTACCGCTTTCCTAATGTTAAAAAGATTTAAGTCGAATCTAACTTGCGAAAGGCAAAATTGGGACCCACGAGCATGTAATCTGATCCGAGAAACAATTTTGAAACTTACACCAAAGTTTCTAGAATTAAAATGGATATTTATAAATATATTAAAAACGTCTAAGTATAATTTAAGGGAAATTTTAAGCTTACACTAAGTTTAAAAAAAATCATACAGAACTAGTGTTTTGTTCAAGAACATGTCTTGGCTTTTTTATTGGGGCAGCACAACTTTTTTTGTTTAATAATTATACCTATTTTTCATGGTCGCTAACAATAAAACAACTTCATAGTACTCTGTATATATGATGTAAGTATTAACTTTGGTGTTAAAGAATCTGTAATAATGAAAATGTAAGTAACTTTTCATGGAATTAATACTAAATTATTAATGATGTTTTTAAATCCTTTTTTTTTGTTATAAATTGTTTTAGAAACAAAGCCTAACCAAGGGTTTCCCAATGTGGGCGGTACCGCCACCGGAACGATTTTAGTAAGTTCGGGAGCAATAACTAGTAAAACGGCGGAAGGGGGGGGCGTTTTTAAAATTTTGGGCTGTCATAAAATTTTTAAACTTACACTAGATATTTTTAGAGTTGCACCTGAAGAGCAAAAAAAAAGGTCTTAGGTATTTTTATTAGTAATTTTGAAACTTACACTTTATATTCATGAGTTGCAAATGAGGAGCAAAAACAAAAGGTCTTAAGTGTTTTTAAATGGTAGTTTTTCGAGTAGTCTTGTTGGAGGAAGCCATTGCTTTTTTTATTTTTTACAGGGGGCCATTTCAAAAAAAGTTTGGGAAACCCTGCTTTAAATGTTTGTACTTTTATATTCACCAACTTTGAAATTTGATAAGAGAGCAAGTTTACTAAAATAATTAAAATTTGTTTATGAATTACTTTTTCATTAAATAATTAAAACTTCTATTTTTTTATTTTTTTAGGGATCGCACATGCTGTAGGAAACCAGTATTAACACACCTCTAGTTTTTTTAAATTGAAAAGTTATAAGTTTTTATGAACTAAGTAAAGTAAAAATTTCTCTCGCCAGCAAAGTAATAGATTTTTTATCATCAGGCCCGTTGACTAAAAAAGTTGCCCATCCCTAGTCTAAACTATTTGCTTAACAAAAGTACTAAAAATGGAAGAAGTATTAGCAAGTGAAGTTTTTTATAACAACTTTGTGATGAATGAAAATTTAAACAAAGGAAAGTGAACAATCGTAACTGTTTTATTTAATTACAAAGTCAAGTATAGTATAACTTTTGATTCAACAAACTAACAATTATTTAATTTTGTCACTTAGAAAACAAATAAACTTTTTTATCTACGTTTGTATTATTTTTTGTTTTTGAAATCTAAGGAGGAGCTTAAAATTTAAATGTTTAAGATTTAAAACAACAACTAAAATCACTTAATTTTGTTACATTTCACGAGAGAGCTGCACTAAAAGTAGCCAATAATATAAACAAAATATGTGTAAACTCTAGATTTTATTGGGGTTGTAAAAACATATTCTATGACACTTAACATTCTTATAAATCATACAGTGTTTCAAGCACTAAGTAATGCTCACATATTTTGTATTTGTCACATGTAATAAAACTAAAAAATACATGTAATATTAAGCGCATGAAACACAGTATGAAAGAATATTAAATTTTATTGAATATGTTTTCCACAACCCTAAAGTGTAATAAACTCTAGAGTTCTTGCACAATTTTTTTAAATATTATTGGCTACTTTTAGTGTAGTACTCTCTGAAGATATAGTTATTTTTAGAGGGGACGGTCAAGTATGCACGAAGACACTTTTGCACGAATGGTCATTTTTGCTTGAGAGTAAAATAAAATTACCAACCAAGGGTGAGGGTTAGGGATAACAGTGATGGTAAAAAAAGTAACTAAAGAAATGAAAAACTAAAAAATAAAATAAAATCTATAAATAAAAAAAATGTTAAAAAAATATTTCTTAGTAAAAAGTATTACCGAACAAGGGTAAGGGGTAACAGTGATAGTAAATAAAAATAAAACATAAAAAAAGGTACCAACCAAGGGTAATAGTGACAATTTAAAAAAAAAAAATAATAATTTTAAAAAAACGTTACCGATCAAAGGTAAGGGGTAACAGTGACAGTAAAATGAAATCAAAATTATAATAATAAAAAATCAACCCGCACAAAATTGTCTTTGTGCAAAAGTAACGCCGTGCAAAAATGATCTTTTGTGCATATTTGACACCTACTCATTTTTAGAGACATCAATTATTGCTTTGAATCTTAAACACAAAATTTTTAAGTTTAATACTTCCTTGTGGATGAAACACAGTATTATTTAAAAGAACATTAGCTTAATAAAATATACTTTCTAAAACCCTAATGTATAATTAACTTTTATCCTGTAAAATAAAACTTCCTTAAATTCTTAGCAATTTTAATCCCTGACTATTACTTAAAACTACATCACTACAATCTTGAAAGTATGTTTTATTGTTGTTTTTCAAAGAGTTATGTAGAACAAATATCAGTTTTGTTTGTTTAATTGATGATCAATTATTAGATGACTTAATATTAATTTTAACTATTCAAAAATACAAATATAAGCGTTTGTTAACAAAAGATCCTAGCGAAACAAGTTCACTGGAAAGTATAATAATAACAAGTTATACAGTATCCTTTCTTTACTACACTAACACATGTTTCTGTGTATTAACGGATTAACACACTTCAACGGAGCTCTGTAAAAAAATAAATATTGTAAGGAGTAAGTAGAAGCTAAAGTAGGTGTATACATGTGTCCATTAAAAACAAAAATAATTGCTACAGATTTTTATAGGTTGATGGTTATTTAATGAGTTTATGTTTTTTATATATTATTAACCATTAACCTATAAAAATCTATAGTAGTTATTTTTATTTTTAGTGGACACACTAAAAATAAACTACTTTAGCTTCTATTCTTTCCTTACAGTATTTATTTTATTACAGAGCTCCGTTGTAATATGTTAATCTGTTAACACACAGAAACATGTGCTAGTTTAATAAAGAAAGTATACTGTATAATTTGTTCTTAGTATAATATTAATTTTAGTAATTATAACTTATAAAATCAAAATAGATTTGTTACAACAATTTTTTTTTTATATTAAACTATTTTCATTTCGTTGCATCACTTTTACATGTGAATTCGATTTACTACAGGGGTCGGCAGTCTTCTATAAGTGACGGGCAAAAGTAATTGTATTAATCAATAAAAAGTTATAATTTTTCCAAAAAATGTTATAAAACAAATAATAATAAAGTAATTGATAAATAATATATCACAATTTTGATGGAATATAATAAAAACAGTTTAAAGATTTCAAATTTAAGAAAACTAACGACGTTTCTTTATGAATTTAATAACACAATTCTGTTAAGTTCTATAAAACTTTAAGTAACTCTGTTACAAAAAGGCTCAATTTTTTTTGTTTTACGTTAGTTGTTATTAATCATAAAAGTAAGTCTTGGGCAAAGATTTCAGATTTCGGGCTGGATCTGGAACACGGGTTGTACGTTGCCCATCTCTATTATAGCTAATTAATAAACAAAATTAAAATATTTTAATGATAGAGTTACCTAAAATGTATAATAGGCTAACTTTAGTATAAAACAAAAATCACGTGAAGAAAACAACAATAAAAACTATTAAGAACATTAGGATTTCCTACAATAATCAAAGTACTTTTAGAGATTTCAGTTATTCCTCTAAATTTAAACATTGAAATTTTAAGTTTAATCAATTTATTAAATATTTCCTAGTTGATGAAACACAGTATGATTTAAAAGATTATTAAATGGTTATTGCTGTATATAAGGTATATAATAAAAATAAAAAAATGTTGCTGTTTCAAAATACTGCTAAAAGCGTCATAAAAATATTTTTGTTACTTACAGATCTTTATAACTTACAAAGGGACTAACTTAGTCAGTTTAAATTCTTAAAATTCTTTTTATTGTAGAAAAACATAAGCCTAACTCTTCCCTCTACAACTATAAATGTTTTTTGAAGGCCAAGTAAGTAAGTTTATAATGTTTAATTCTACTTGTCCTTTGAAAAATTAACATTCAACAAACCAAAGATAAGATTATCTATTTAATCAAAAATAAACCGCTGGTGATACGTCTTTTGAAAAACAGATAATAGATTAAAATGTTAACACTAAAAACCACTTAGTGTAGGAAAGTCATGAAGCTAAAATCCCCAAGCAAGTATTTGCTGACACTGCAACAAAAAATACATCAACAATTCAATCATGTGATTACTGCCAACAAAGTGAACTCACAAGTGAATATTCAGCTTTTGCAAGTTTGAATAAACTAGTGCCTAACTAAAAGCATTCAATTCTATAAAAAAAATATAAAAAAGACCAAAATGCTAAAAAAAAATTAAAAATTAATACAAAAAAATAATCTTAAAAACTAAAAAAAATGCTTTAAAATTTTACTAGTAACAACTTAACATAATACTAAAAGAAAAATTAAACTTCTTTGTTAACTTGTAATGTAAAAAATTAAGCATTAACTATCTTGAAAACTAATACAGTAAAAAATTCAAAAACAAATTAAATTATATAAGTAATAAGTTCAATTGTTAAATGATGTATAACAATCTTTCTTTTATTAACCAAAAAATCAAAGTAACCCAATTTAATCTAGTGTACATAAAATATATCAAAATTCAGTTCTACATTCTAAAGGGGAGCCGATCATTTCTAACCCGCTATCAATTCTAACCCGATCACTTCTAACCCGATCACTTCTAGCCCGATCACTTCTAACCCGATCATTTCTAACCCGATCATTTCTAACCCGATCACTTCTAACCCGATCACTTCTAACCCGATCACTTCTAACCCTATCATTTCTAACCCGATCACTTCTAACCCGATCACTTCTAACCCGATCACTTCTAACCCGATCACTTCTAACCCGATCACTTCTAACCCGATCATTTCAAACCCGATCACTTCTAACCCGATCATTTCTAACCCGATCACTTCTAACCTGATCACTTCTAACCCGATCACTTCTAACCCGATCAATTCTAACCCGATCATTTCTAACCCGATCATTTTTAACCCGATCACTTCGAACCCGATCATTTCTAACAAGATCATTTCTAACCCAATCACTTCTAACCCAATTAAACCCGATCATTTCTAACCCGATCGTTTCTAACCCATTTTACTTATGTCACGTTTTAATTTTTTTATCTGTTTTTCATGCAAAAACAAACTAGTCTTAATGAAGTTATTAAAAAAATTTAAAAAATTAAATTTTTAATTACTTTAAAACATAATGATTTTAATGTGTTACGTAAATTTAGTATAAATTTTAACTTTAGTTTTAACTTAACATAATCTTAATATATTTTTATTACCTCAATATTTTTTTTTATCTACACATAATTTTAGATTTTTTCTAATATTTTTTTGTTTTTTCAATACACTTTAAGAGACCTTTTTTGTTAATCATATACAATTTACTAAATTGTTTACTTTAAAGTATTTTGAACTATTCTTTGTAGGATTTTAAATATGCATTGATAATTATATTCTAATTGGATTTTATTGTAATTAACGTGACTAGACTACAATAGTTTTAACATTAGCAAGTTTTTAAAAGTAAACTCTTACAATTGTAATATTCAGTTACAAAAACTTTTATATTACGGTTTAAAAACTACATTGAAAGTCTGATGTATGTTTTATTATTGCTTACTAAAGTATTAGCCTTTTATAGTAGGGTAGTTTTAAGTTTTATCTTAATAACTTATACAAATTGTTATGCAACTTGCACGGGCCTATTAAGATAATGGAATTTAAACAAACATTAGGAAAAGTTAAAAACTTTTGTTATATTAAGTGGAAAAGCCTGGTTTTTAATAGAAACTAGCTATTAAAACAGTTATGTCATATAACTAAACCCCAAAAATGTTATGTCGATTGACCGTCTAGATTTCACACCATTAATAAATTTCTACTTAGTTTTAGAACAAAAAAAAAATTGTTTAACACTAATAGTTAAAAAGACAAGTCTGTTTGTATAAAAAGTTTGAGGGTAATTAAATCTTGCTTATGTTTTAATTGCGACTTAAATTAGTACTTTAATCGACAAAAATTTCTTTAAAATTACTTTATTATAATCAGTTGAAATAACGAAAGTAAATACAAAATAATTATTAAAAATAAAACATTTTTAAATAGAATAATAAATCAATTATAGTAAAATTAAGTATAATTAGGAGCAGAATTTTATAAAACTCTATTAAGTTCTTTGCTTCTTTTAATCAAATTTTTTTCCAGACGATTATTACGCAAAACATATTTATATTTTATTAATTACTTTAAAGCCAGCTTGCAGTCTATTGACTTTATTCTCGGTGGTTTTTTGCACCTCTAAATTTCTATAAATATGATAAGTTTTTTCTTTATTAAAAATTGAAATCTATATAATAGGACACAATACAAAATGGTTTTATTATTTTGTTATAAGTTTTTAAGTTATATAGTTTACTCCAATAATTTATACTTACATTTCATATCAAGGATCGCTAAAAAATCTAAAGTTTTTTTGTTTTTGAAAACCTGTAAAACAATAATTTTTAATAGATATCAAGAAAATTTTTTTAGAAATATCTACTATTAATCGTGAGAATAATCGTGTTTTTGCAAATTTAAATTTTGAAAACTTTTAAATTTTTATGAAAATTGTAAATTTATTTTGCCCTACATAAATTTTATTTCAAAAGAAAAAATGCGTAATAATAAGTTTTCGAAACTAAACTTTTCATAGTTAAGTTTATTATAATTAATTATAACTTAATTACAGCTAATCTTTATATACAATTTACCAGTTGATTCAAGAATTAAAATTAAATCAAAGTTCGAGTAAATGACAAGTTCTGAATATTTAAAAAACCTTCTACCTCTACTTTTGGCTTTGTATTAAACAGTATACACTTTCGTTTAAAGAACTTAGAATTAATGATATTAATTACAAATGAAACCATTATTATAATTACAATTACTTAATTTTATTAACTGAATTAATTGAAGTTTCATAAACGCTGATATTAATATTTTCAAAAAGTTGTATTTCATATAAATTCTCCCTGAATTTGGAGGCAAATTAGTAATCTGGTTTCTACACTTTAAAATATATATTAACCATATAGAATCATTTCAAAAGAAAGTACAGAATAGACTTTAACCGCTGCGATACTCATTATATTTCTTATATTGACGACTATCAAAACTATATATTTAATCCTTAGAATACAAAAGACTTATACTTTTCCTAATGCTTTTTAAAAATAATTAACTGCACTTAATCAATAATCCAATTTTAAATCTTATTGTCAAAACAATTTTATTCTAAAAAAAGCTATCTGAATATTAGGTTTTATTTTAAACAAAATAAAGTAAACTTCACAAAAAAACAAATTTGTTGAGATTAATTTGTTTTTAAAACAAATCCTTATCTTAAAAAAAAGTAATATATTAATACAGATCGGCTTAATAAATTTCGGGTTAGATATGATCGGGTTAGAAACGATCGGGTTAGATATGATCGGGTTAGAAATGATCGGGTTAGAAATGATCGGTATTAATTGGGTTAGAAGTGATTGGGTTAGAAATGATCTTGTTAGAAATGATCGGGTTAGAAGTGATCGGGTTAGAAGTGATCGGGTTAGAAATGATCGGGTTAGAAGTGATCGGGTTAGAATTGATCGGGTTTGAAATGATCAGGTTAGAAGTGATCGGGTTAGAAGTGATTAGGTTAGAAATGATCGGGTTAGAAATGATCGGGTTAGAAGTGATCGGGTTAGAAATGATCGGGTTAGAAGTGATCGGGTTAGAAGTGATCGAGTTAGAAGTGATCGGGTTAGAAGTGATCGGGTTAGAAGTGATCGGGTTAGAAGTGATCGGGTTAGAAGTGATCGGGTTAGAAGTGATCAGGTTAGAAGTGATCGGGTTAGAAATGATCGTGTTAGAAATGATCGGGTTAGAAGTGATCAGGTTAGAAATGATCAAGTTAGAAATGATAGCGAGTTAGAAATGATAGTAAACCTTATCAGAGTTTAAAATTTCATAAACCCTTATGCCCCTTTTCACAATTTAACAGACTTAAACTTTATAACAGTCAAAGAATAGAATTTTTTTTTTAAGTACAAAAAAAATATCTACTTTTTTTCAAAATGTCAACATGAATTAATTATAGGTTAGTTTAGTATTGTTTTTTTTTTCACAATTGATATTAAAAGTTAATTAGTGTGTTTTACAGTATTAATTTAAAAGCCCATATACAACATACAATAATATTTAATAGTTTTACTTAACTAAAGTTTCTCCCAGGAGTCAAATACATATAAAAAAAAATTTGTTCTGAATATGTAATCAAATAATTAAATTAGTTTTTTATACTCTATGTAATATACTAAGAAATATAATACTTTACAAAGTTGCTTTGGGTATACAACAATTTTTTAGATAAATTTTTTTTTATACTTGATTTAAAGTGCTCGAAATTTAAAATACAAAGCACTGCAACATACATTTAGTTTGGAACAAATACTGATTTTATATGTTTCAGTTTTAATCCTTTATGTGACAAAACCAGAACATGTGTAAAGTATATGTAAAATCTGTGTTTCTTTCATACTAAATGTATCTATTTCATCAGGATATTAGCAGGCATAGTTAGTTTTTAATGATCAAAAATAGATTAAATTTTTTTATATTAACTTTAAAAGTAAACTAAAAACAAAGATATGTGATAACTTATGTAGCTCTACACTTCGCAGAAAAATAATTAATCGATATATTTTAATTTTTTCAACTAATTTTTTCATATACTTACTTTAATATCATTCTTTATTTGAGTAATTTAATAAAATAATTTATCAAATAAGATCAGTAATTTAAATTATATATGATTTAATATTTTTACATTCAGAAACAAATGTAAAAATATATACTTTAGAAAAAATAAGTACTTGACTTAAGCAGCACTAAATAACTTAACTTTTGTAAATACACTATAATTTAAGTAAAGTATTTTTGAAACAGATTAAAAAACCATAAACACCAACTCCTAGATTTTTTCAAAACATACAATTTGAACCAGAAGTTAAGGAATACTTAAAAACAAGTCAAGTGTTAAACCAAAAGAAAAAAAACTTAGTCCACTAATAAAACTTTTAGGTACAGACTTATTAAATTAAGTTTTGTTTCTAACAATATTAATTTTCTAAACAGCTTGTGCTAAAACCATGATTATGTAAAATACAAATCACACGAAAGTCAATAAAAACCAAACTATAAGCAATATAATAAAAAACAACTTAGTACTTTAAAGGATTATCTATAAAATTTCAGCAATCAAAGAACTGATTGAGTAGAATATCAGAGGCTATACCAGAATTAAGATCTTTTTTATCTACAAAATTAGTTATTGTTTGCAAATGCCGCATCACCTTTTCATCTTTCTTAAACCTGCTGAATATGCTGCTCCTTATGTGATTCCACATCCAAACTCTCCTCTGTTTCCTCCGCTCATCCTCCAACGCTCCGCAGCTACCCATAATATCATAAAACCTCATAAGTACTCTCCAAGCTGAATCTACTCCGTCCCCTGTCTTTGAGGACAGCCGGGCCACAACTGGGTGCCACTGTTCATGCTTTCTTGGGATGAACTTCAGAGCTGAAGTGTACTCGGTCTGTATTCGTCTTGCAGCTGGTATCAAGTCCCCGTCACTTTTGCTCACCAAAACCACATCAGCACTTTCCACTATTCCTCTCTTCAGTCCTTGCAGTTCATCACCGCCTGCTGGAGGTATTACTAACACCAAAACGTCAGTCATATCTGCCACTGCAGCTTCACTTTGTCCAACACCAACTGTTTCCACTATTATGACATCATAACCAGCACTTTCACACAGTGTCAATGCTTCTGTTGTATTCCTTGCAACTCCTCCAATTTCACCTCGTGCACTTGAAGGTCTCACATACGCATCCCCTTCCAAAGACAGCTCTGACATTCTAGTCTTGTCACCAAGCAATGAACCTCCTGTCCTAGTTGATGAGGGGTCAATTGCAAGGACAGCAACTTTTAGTCCGTAGTTTCGGACCAGATGTAACCCAAATGTTTCAATAAAAGTAGACTTTCCAGCACCTGGTGGCCCAGTCATACCAATCCTGAGAGTTGACTTGTGGTTGTGGCTTTCTTTAAGCAAAGCAGCACACTTGGTCTGTATATGTGATCTTGGCTGCATTGTCGGTTCTGATAAGGCCAGTTGCAACAAAACCTGACCCATCAATTTTTTTGTTGGGTGTGAGGATTCAACTAAGGTTATAGACTCTGCCAGAGATGACCTTTTCTTATCTTTGAGGCCCTGCAATAGTTTGTTTATGGTTCTTGATTCATAAGAGTTTTCAGGAAAGGCTTTGTTGATTTCAGAAGGATTTTTTAAGAGAGATTTTGTGAAGGAAGCAATATTTTGATGACTTCTTATGAAATATTTTGTATTTATAATCTTTGGTGCAGCTAAATTGTGAGTAAACCTCAACAATTTGCTCATTTTTAAATATTCAATAAATCTGTATAAATTTGTTTTTCTGTAAAAAACTAAACGTTTTAGTTACTCTTAGTATTTACATTTTTTCCAAAGCCTAATATATTAAATGCTTAGTAAATAGATTATCAAAATATATAAAATCTATAGTTAATAAATTATTTAAACTAAACTTACCTATATTTCATTTTTTATTAATTTAACTTTAAGATTAAACTATTGTAAATAACATATTAATTAAAACTCATATTTTAAATGTAAATTTTATTTTCCTTTATGTGTGTATTTTTTTTTCCCAATTCATCGCCCTGTATACTTTTGTTTTCAGCTTTTTTTAGCGTCTGATGAACTGCTCTGCAGGGAAACCCGTAACGCAATAAAAGTTTAACAATAAATTTACATAATTCATATCTCCCACCAAAGATTGATAACTCTGTCTGGTTCTGTTTTTTATCAAAAAGGTTTTACTTACTCTAGGTAAAATAATTCATACTATTTAATTCCAAATCTATTTATACAGCTAAATAGTTAATACCTCTACAAAGATTACTCTAAAATTAAAAAAAAAGGGAATGAATATTTACATTGGTTTTCTGAATGCTTCAAAAAAGTAGTATTATTTTCAAACATTGAAAAATTTAAAATAAACTGATTTAATTAATGCAACCTATTGTACTGGACAATAAACTAAGTACAAAAATAAGGTAATTTAAAACAATTTACTTACTAAATAATTCTTAGAGAAATAGAAATTTCAGATTAAAACTTATGAATTTTGAGAAATTAATTATGTAAACTAAATTGTCCTTAAGAGTTTTTGTAAAAATGTCTTTGCAAAACAAGAATAAATAGAAAACAAATGTACTTGCTAAAAAGTTTTAAACATTAAATACTATCACTTTGTATTTTAAAAATGTTTTATTTTCTTTTTCACTTAATTCATATTTTATAAAATTAAATGAAGCCTTATGAAACAAATAAGTAAAACAAAACTGTTTAAGGTTAAAAAAGAGTGATTGTTCATGTTATATTATATCATTATTTCTTTAACTTATTAGCCATTTTAAAAACCTACTATAATATTAAACTTTAAAAAAGTTCTTGTAAACTTATTATAATCTAAAACAAATTTTTTTTTTAATTTTGCAAAAGAAGATTACAGTAAATACATGTTATGTATACTAATAAACCAACACAAGCTAGTTTTCCTTAACAAACAAAAACTAGTTAAACATAGGTTATTATGATATACACAAAACTAAATATGTCTATACTAAGATACCAATTAAACAAAATAAGGCAAAATTCACATGCAATAAAAATAACAGATCCAAAGCATTCTTTATTTACTCAGATTAATAGATCACTGAGAACTTTTTGCAGATTTTCATCTTTTTTTAAGTTGAGATTTTCTGGAACACTAGTTTATAATTTAGGACCTAAATACCTGAAGGAGGAGTTTAGGCAAAGTCTTGTTCTAGCTCTTTCAAATACAAAACTTTCTGGTATTAAATGACTGGTATTGAGTGTATGAACCATACTAACTTCAGTAAAGCAAATGTGATTAACCACAAGTTATCTTAAAGTATCAGTATCAACTTAGAAACTTGCAAATAAAACACCTCATAAAATTTATAAACATTAGTTTTTCAAACAAGAAATTGTTTGAGTCAGTGCAGCCAAAGACAAACATGTAATACAATTTTTTTTTGCACACTAACAATTTGGTTTCAAATGACAAGTAGCAGCACCACTCCAGTTAGTTACACTGCAATATACTGAATATATAGACAAAACTGACTGTAATACACAATTTACAAATTACTTGTATTTGAATGTATCTAAATTTTGACATCATAAAACTACTTCTCAAAAGCATAGATTTAGACATTTTAAATTTGCCTTTGAAAATCAAAAAAAAAAGTTGAACTTAAGTTCATAAAGCAACTTTTAGTAAAATCAAAACACCTTTTTTTAATACTTTTTAACACTAACAAAAAATTTAAGTTTCTTCTTTAAAATTAATTAGTAGAAATTAATTATTTTTAACTGAAATAAAACAAAAATACTTTTTAATTTATATAACTCATCAACATCTTTTGGGTCATCTACAAACTTACCGTGTTTATCAAGCACACTTTTAGTTTTGCTACAAGAAGTATGTTTAGCAGCAATAATTATATTTACAATTATTTTTTATTACTTGATTTAATATCTATAAAAACAACTTGAAAATTTCATACAAAAAAATTTAAATAAAGCAATCAAGGTACTACTTTACATTTTTAGTGCAACCAGATTTGAAACCCTTAAAATGTTTAGTCTTAAATGTTATACAATAGTGTAGAAAATTGAAAATATTATTTATAACAACAATATAAATATCAATAGCATTCTCACTTTTAGGACTTTACCCATAGCAGAAAATAGTAAACAATTAACTGAAACAGAGTTCAGTACTTTTCAAAAAAAAAAAGTTTAGGGCATGTAACAGACTACAGTAGATTAGTTTAGACATCGATTAGTAATTAATTGAACAAAAACGATAAACAAATATACTCAAAAAATTTCTGGTCTAAGGACCTGGGTATACGAAAAGACCTCGCGACCATCAAAACGTACACAACAACAAATTTGAATATAATGAGCTAATAAAAAAAAAAAAACTGAACAGTCAAACATTGACTTTTAAGAAAAAAAAATCACAAGAAAGAAGTGTAAAAAATTAACTAAACTAAATCTGACATCTAGTTTACCTGAGTAAAACAGTTTTTAGTAAAAACTAATCAAAAAATAAAAACTAAGTCATTTCAACTTTTTATATTTGCTGAAAAAAACAGCTAGAATATAGGTAGCAGCAATTGAAAACTATGTACTCAATGAAAATAATGTAAAAAATAGATTAATGTAACTAGAATGATTTTTAATCGAAACTCAAGTTTTATAAATTTTTATTAGTATTTATAAATTAAAAATTTACTAATTACAAAATAAAAGGCACAATAACAGGCATAAAAATGTTTATTAAGTTCATTTAAATAAATAGTAACAAAAATAGAATTATATTTTCAGTTCTAGGTTTTGTCAGCAATACAGCTAAACATTTGTTTATAAAAGTTAGAGCACTCGCTTTTGCCGTGAGGTAGGCAGTAAATGTTAAAAATAGATAAGTTTAAACAATTAAAAAACAAATTTTGAATGCGTTTGTTAAAAAAAAAGAGTTACTCAAAAACAAACTAGACAAAACTTTTAATAAAAAAAAAAACTTTATTAAGTGAGATATTTAATTCTGATTAGCTAATATAACCTTTAATTACTAAGAAATGTGGTAAATTTTGTAGTTACAAACTTTTAAGGCTATTAATAAATTCAAATGCAAAAATAATTTTCATATTTTCCTAAAAACTTAGAGCTTTATAATTTATGTTTGAAAATTCTCAAAAACTAAATAAGAAGTTTTAACTCCTAATTAACATAACTTTACATAAAAAAGATATTTAAGGTTTGTTAACCGTAAAATTGTTGATTTTTACTGTTAATGTTTATTATAGTATTTTTGAATAGTATTTTGTTGTATATCATGCAGTTTTAAGACGCTAAAAACTGTATTTGAAAGCTTTTTATACAAATAGATAAACACTGATTTTAAAACAACCATAACTTTAATGTAATTTCATAAAAAATCTAAAGCTGTAGAAATATCCTTAAGTTTGAATATATATGAGAATTTTCATCAACAACTGTATAAAATATTAACAAAAATTCAACTTTTTGATCATTATCACTAAAAATACATTCCTTTAAATACAAAACTGAAAACTAATTTCTTACTCAAATTTCAAAGTGTATTGCCATGAACCCAAAACGGCAACAAAATAAATTAGCTTAGCTATATATTGTTACTTGTTAATTTAAACAGTGAAGTAGTGATGTAGAAATTAGAACATTTTAATAACTTACACCTGTTAACGAATGTTATACAATTTTAATTAAGAAAAAACTATAAAATTACGTTTTAAAAAAATCAATCAAAGTAATGGCCTTTAAAAAAAATACTGACAAACTTTGCAAACATGTATTAATTTTTTTTAGACTTCTAAAAAAGAAAAAAATAAACTAGTTTTAGAAAAGTTAGCTAAAACAAAAAAAAAACTTTAATGAGAAACAAACATTTAACTATGATATAAGATTGTAGATTCATTAATGTAAAAAGTTATTATTTTTATAATAAAGTGCTGATTCAAACAAAAACCAGTGATAAATTTTCAGGTCTTTGATATCTAAAATTTTTTCTTTGTTAGTCAGATTTGTAGGAAAATTAAAATTTAGTCAAAATAAAAATAATGTGTTTGTACTATAACAGCTACATGGTAAAAAAAAGACATTTAAATCGTTAAAAAATATTAGTTGCTTATACACAGTTTTAGAAAAATAACAGTTAAAAAGTTTGTTCTAGTTAAAAGTTGAAAAAATTCTGGAGTAAATTTAATAGTTATTAACTTATAATTTATAATAATTGACAGATATAAGCTAATGAAAGAAAAAAAATCAGCCCTGTTTTAGAGCTATGATTTGATTTTAAAAGAATTGAAGTTATAAATAAAAAGCTTTTCTTGTTTTTAACAACTTACCGCGCTCATTTCCAGTTTAACACATTTTCAACCAATTTCACATATGTTTTATATTTGGTAGCTAAATTGTTTACTAAACAAAAAAAGAAAAGCGTTCAAAAAGTATAGGTCTAAGAACTTGGTGTAAGAAAGAACTTTTCGGTTATCGAGTCATACATTACATACTTTTACAATCTATAAAGAGCTAATAAATATTAATTTTAAGAATTCATATGTTAACAATCAAAATAAACGATAAAAATAAAATTTAAAAAATCAACTAAGTAACAAATTTAGTTAAAAAAATTTGAATAAGAATGTACACAAAAATTGTCTAAAAACTTAAGCTGAAGTCTAAAGCTTGAAAAAATTAAAAGTAAAAGTAGAAAAAAAATCAAGATATAAAACACTAGTTTATAACAAAATAAACAGTCCTAATATCAAAAAAAAAAAAATTTTTAACTTCTTAAAGAAGGTCAGAATGTGTAAGCTGAAATATTTTACTTTAAATTTTATCAGATTTTATGGTAATAGTTTAACTATTAAACTATAGCAAAATTCTGAAAATATTTATTTTACTTAATAATGTTGTAAAATTATCTAATAAATGACAAAGAAGTATGAGCTTTGAAAGTTTAAATTTTAGTATGATATATAAACTTTACTTGTACAATGTTTTTTTTTTTTATAAGTCAAAGATTTCGATATGTTTTTTAACTTCAAAAATCACAAATGTTTATTAAGGAAATTTTTTAAAACACTTTTGCTTAAATCGAGTTCATATATAAAAAAGAGCTATAGCTGTTGTGTGCAACATTTTTTTCTCTATTATGCAACAACCTATATTTAATTATACAAGAAATGTACAAAAAAAATTGTTAAAAAACAGATTAAAGTACAAACTAAGTCATAAATTGATCATAAGACTATTTAAGGAACTAGAAACTTAAAATAAAAATAAGTTTTAATAAAAAAACAAACCACAATTAGAAAACTTAAATTTTGTAGGCGCATTGTACTAGCGTCTAGTAAAACGCTTAAAAATTTGGTTGAAACAATCTAGTTTTATAAGTTAATAAACTTTAGAGAATGGTCTAGTAATTAGACTAGTTTAATAAGTTTATCTACTTATAACATTAGTTTTACTAAACAGGTTTTAAAAAATAATTACAAGTATTATAGTTAGCAGTTATGATACAGTTAATATGTAAATACTCGATTTACTAGTTTACAGTTCAAGGTTTCTACTAAAGATTTAATTCATCTTAGCTTAGTTGTTTTTGAACTATTATAAGTAGTAGCTATAACTTTTCTCGGACTTTCTACATTAAGTGTAGCACAGTTAGAAAAAATATTTAATTTTTTTTAAATGTTTATGTTCGTTAAATATTGGAAACAAAATAAAAAATTTCAGAGCAATTTAAACCTCAAGTTTCAAAAATAGCATTTTTTTTAATTCGTTTAGTTTTAAAAAGCCGAAGACCTGAATACTTAAAGTTAGTTAAAAATCATTTGTTTTAGTTAAATACATTAAACCTTGTTTTAAGGGTTTGTACATGTTTGGTTAAATTTATAGCTTTTCTAAATAGTTAGTTGTAAGGTAATTTTTGTTTAATTATTATCAAAGGTACTTTAAGAACTGATAAAAACTGAAAAGTTGCAAGCTGCACTTTTGACAGATAAATGAAAATTGATTCAAGTCTAAAAATAGTTTAAACAAGGCGAAAGTGTTTTAAGAGGTTTTGTTAAATATTTCAACTTGACTTGTTAAATTCAAAGAAACTAACTGGTTTTTCTCTAAATTATTTATTAATCAAATTTATTTATATATTATCTTGACAGATAGTTTTATCTTTTGCATTTATTTAGTGAAAATAATTTAGCTAAAACATAATAATTTGTCTTTTTAAGATAGTTACACAGTATTGCTCTGTCAAAAAATAGCCTTTTAAAACTTATAATTTTTGATAAGAGATTGTGGGACTTTGTTTGCAATAATTCTTATGATTTTAATCAATATGAGTAATTTTGTATTTATTATACTTATAACTTCAAATTAAGCTGACTAGGTCGAAAAATCAACTTATATAAATAGTAAAACTATTAGAATCAAAAAAAAATAATAACTCTTAAAAACATAGTGATAATACAAGTATGTAAGTAGAACATCAGAAAAAAAATAATAGTTTACTTTCGACCGTGTTTATTTACTTAACCTTACTAGAGAACTATAATAACTTTTTAAAGCTGAAAAGATGGTTGATGCAGGTGGGGGAAGCTCTCCTTTACAGAACTTGTATGAATATTTTTCAACTCCAATCAATGTAATTTCGTGTTCTTGTTGGTTTGCTATCGGATTTTTTCTCACTTATTTCGTTTCTAAGGAAATTTGGAAACAAGGAGCAAAGAAGAATAATGAAGATACAGTTGAAAATGGATGTTTCATAAACTCACTAAGCACTTTGGGCGATCCTGTTTTAGATGAATTTGCCACTAGTTATATCGAGAACTATAAATCTTGTGCAGTCAACAGAGATGAAAATTGAGGACATTTACAGTTTTGTTTAGAATGCGTAAGGTGGTACAGGCTTACTATTGTAATTCATTTTTTTTTTATCAGAAAATAAACTATTAAGCTAGTTTTTAGCTTAAACAGTTTTTTCGCAATTGTGCATTACTGAAATATATATCAAATATGTACAAGTAAATTTTATACTTAGTATCACAAGTTCAATGTAATAGAGATAAGATCTAACTGTTTGTTTCCTACAAATTGGTTTAGTTTGATAACTTTTGTTTACTTGCGTACTTCTTAAAAAAATGTTACACAAATTAAATGTAAATGCTATTTAGCAAATATTGTTTGTATATATATGGTTATTTAGTGTCAAACACTTATAAGGTAAAACTTATAAAATTTTAAAGTAGATTATAGTGCTGTTACGATAAGATTTTAGTACCTCTTTTTTTAATTTTAGTTCGTAAAATTGAAAAAAAAAGTTCCCTTATATCTTTTTAGTCGACCGAAATCCCATTTTAGGAACTAATATTTCAAGATCTTTATTAATTAAAATTAATAATTACTGTGAAAATTAATAAAACGTTGTCTGTTATTTATAGTTATCAGTTTTAAATTTATAAGAAGTATAGAAAACATAGCACTTGACTAAACAAAATCATAATTCAAAAGCAAATAGTCTTAGTAAAGCTTGAGTGTTCGCAAAAGATGTGCAAATCAAATACTTAGTTTGATGTAATATATAAGTCAGGCTAGGAGCTTTCAGTCGGCAGTTAAGGAATGTTAAGTTATTGACTAAAATAAATTTCAGAAATTATATACTTTAATAGCGACTTAACCTTACAATTCTAAAAACTGTTTGAAAATAAAAAACAACTGTTCTTTAACTTTATGCTGGTTATTTAATAGAGCTTGTCGAAAAGGTCAGATTTGAAAAACAAAAAAACAAAGTGATAGATGTACGTGATAAAAGCTAAAACAAATACTTTTTTAGTTAGGGGTAGGGAGTACACCACATTTTTTTGGTCATGTTGTAAAAATTATATTTTTCTTTTTGATTTAGATGTGTTTTAGCATCATTAAGAAGAATTTAATATTAAAAAAAAAAAATTGCCAAAAAAAAAAATTCCGAACCCAAAAATTGATTTTGACCCCAAAAATCACTTATTTTCATTATTTTTGACTTAAATAGTAATAAAGTCACTTATACATGTCCTATACTTATAGTTTTTATCTTAAATTAAAGTTTACAGTTATAGGCAAACATTTAAAGACATTTCAACTGTTTTTGTTACATTATGATGTCATAATCACACAAAATATGTAAATGTTTTCGATAAAATAGTACTTTTTAAAAATTTAATAAGCATAGCTCTATTTAATATTTTTTATTCTAAAAGTAATAGTTACTTTAACATTTTAAACAAACTTCTTACTTACCTTTAAAGATTTAAATGATGTGGTACTGGTATGTATATTAGCGTGATGTTTGATGTCATAATTCATTTAGTCATAAGTGTTTAAAAAACTCTTAGATAATTATTCAATTAGTATAACAACAAAATAAATAACCAAACATTAAAAAATTATAATGTATTATAGGCAATATAATTTTTTATGGCATCATTAAGTTAATGATTAGTGCTAATGATAGTACTTCTACGATCATTTGAACTGGAAACTGAAGGTTCAACATCAACTTCCGAAATGTATGACTTCTCACACATGTCTCGCTTCAGAGCTGCTTGTGCTAATTCTAACTCAGTTTGCTTTTCAGTTACATATTTCAAATCAACATCTTCACTTATACGGCCACAACGGGAACTTAGTTGATCAGTATAAAAACATGCCTCATCTCCAGTAAGAGTATCCATGTTTTTGCCTATGTCAAAAAACTTGTTAACAACTAGAGGTACGTTTTTATGTCTACCTGTAAATATATTAGATTGTCTTCATTCTTTGTTGAGCTGCCTCAAACTCTTTTTGACACCTGATTTATCTCGGGTCTGCTCCTTATACACTTTACTAAAGTAATTATTTACTACAGTTAACAACTTTGATTGTACTTGTTTTATTTTCAGAACATATTCTTCACCAAATGCTTTGGTCCACTGTAAAATGAGAGCTGTTGCATACGCCTTAACACAATTTTTCATCTTTTGTGATTTTGTGTTAGAACAAATGTTAAAAATGTTAATAGCAACATCATAAGTTGTTGGTAGGCAATCTCCCAGAATTATACTTAAATTACTACTATTATTCATCTGTAAAAAATTAACAAAAACTGTTTTTTTATCTTTAACAGTATAGTGAACTTTATAAATCTTTAGTACAAAAGCAACTAAGAAGTAAGTAATCAAATTTTTTTAAGTAAACTATAAAACACTTGAAGATCTTGTAGATATCTAATACTTTTCAAACCACTTAAACAATAAACTAAAAATTAAATAAATTTCTATCTAGTGTGTAATAAAACTATAAAAAATTTAATAACTATTAAACTTTTAAAATAAATAAATTAAAGCAGATAACATATAATTTAACTTTAACTTTTTATCTAAAACTCAAAATTAATATATTGATGATTTGTTGCACTAGCCAGTTTTACTGCACTGATAAAATAAAACTGATAAAAAGTTGCATCATTGATTTTAAACTTCATTTCTCATAACTGCAACAAGCTCTAAATATTCTCTTGAGTTCAACAATGAATGATGCAAGCATTAGTTCATTACACTAATGTAAAAGCACAACAGCAGAATAAATTAGCTCTTTTTAATAAAATGTACCCTTACAGTCAAAATTTACATATTTTGTGTGATTATGACGTCATAATGTTACAAACACAGTTAAAATGTCTTTAAATGTTTGCCTATAACTGTAAACTTTAATTTAAGATAAAAATTATAAGTATAGGACATGTATAAGTGATTTTATTACTATTTAAGTCAAAAATCATGAAAATAAGTGATTTTTGGGGTCAAAATCAATTTTTGGGTTCGGAATTTTTTTTTTTGAATATTTTTTTTTTTAATATCAAATTCTTCTTAATAATGCTAAAACACATCTAAATCGAAAAGAAAAAAAGTCTAGCAAACATCACCCAAGTACTCCCTACCCCTATTTTAGTGCTCAAATATTTATACAAAGTAAAATTTAAATTAAGGCTCAACCTTATAAAACTCTATATCTAGTATAGATTTCTATCTTAAGAATGTAGAAATTCTGTAGTTACTAAAGGAATTTTAAACGATTTTATCACATAATTTTATTTTTTTTTACTAAGTATTATTCAGTAAATAAATTTAAAACCTTAAATAGCAACTAATTTATTCCTTCTGTACATTCCAAGTCATCTAAATTATTTTAAAGTCATATCAGTCAATTTAGGTAATCAAAAATTTCTTAAGTTTTTTTGGTTAGTATATTTTTTAAAGAAAAACAAGGAATTGCAAATATAGAAATTACTGTTTGAATTTGACAAATTTTTATTAATAGTACAGTGCTAAAAATGACAAACAATAGGTTATAAGCTTTTTAGTTGACAGACTAGTTAAACGGAAAACTAACTGATTTTTGAAAGCTTTTATAAAATACTTTTTAAGGGAAAATCATGAATGATTAGTACCTATTATTTTAGTTATGGAAATTGAAAATTCACATTTTATTAATTACAACCTTTTTATATAATAAACAATATAGAAGTACTGAGAGAGATTTATTTCTTACTTATTTATATACTAGTTTGACAAAAATGTTATATAAAATAAATCATCTTAAATTTCAAATAACAATTATTATTAGTATACTACTTTTACAATTTACTTAAAAACAGAAAAAAAGACAATGTAAGATTTTACTTAGTAGACCTGCATTAAAATGCAATTTATCATAAAATATTAAACTTTTATATTTGCAACCTGAGAAACTTACTTTTTTTAAATATTTAGACCATAACTTAGTAAAAAAATACTTTAATAAAAAAATATAAGTAGAATAAAAGAACAGTCAAAACTTTTCAATTAACTCAAAATTCCTAAATTAAAAAAAAACACTATACAATTATGAACATTTTAAAAACAATATACGCTCAAAAAAATTCTTTCTTAAATGCACTAAAAAAATTTACTGAGATGAAACTGCTTAAGTGTTAAAGAACATAATTAAACTTAATTAAATTTATACAAAAAAATAAGATATTTACAGAGTTTTTATAAATTTGCATACACTAGATCTAGATTATATAAATATAACAGGTAAAAAATAGCAAAAATATAAACAAAAAAATATATATGTAAGTAAATTAAAAGCGAGTAAGAAGTTGAAAACATTATGTTGACTACAAAACCAAATAATTAAGTATAAAAATAAGTCTTAAATCCCCTAAAAAAAAAATTAAATTTAAAAAAGTTAAAACATAATACGTATTAAAATAAAATTTTACTACTTAAAACTAAACTTACCTGCAAGTTTCAAAACCGTTTGTAAACAAAAATAATTGAGTTATGTACCGTTTAATTTCTTTAGTTTTCATCTAGATACCACTCAACGCATTCTGCTAAAATTTACTTGACACCGCCGCCTAGCTGGACTCTTTGATGAGCGTCCAACCTTCCTTGATGCCGTCGGCGCTGCACTTTCTGAACTGGTTGTAGTAGAAGACGCTGAATATGATGATGACCATCGCGAAGAAGAACGAGTAGGTGAGGTAGGACAGGAAGCTGAGGATGATCACCGCCCAGTTTCTGTGTCGGGGCACCACCGCGTACGAAACGGTCAGCCTCAAAGCGACGTGGCAGTTGTAGTAGCCCTCATCTTCGAACTGTGCGGATAATAAAATTACAAAAATACGCAACTGAACAGTTTTAAATTAGGTTTATTTTTTTGCCAAACAATAATTAAATTTTATAGACGCCAAAGAAGCAGCAAGGTTATTTTAAAGGGTAATTTTTCCACCAACCCGGATGTCTTTCAGCACGAGCACCTGGGTCGGAGCGATGCGGTAGTTGGGCAGGGAAGTCCCCACTTTCGAGTAATTGTACGGGATTTTGTGCAAGTTATGGTGGCCCGTCTTGTTATAGGGGAAGAAGTACCAAGAAACCGGCCGCAAATGGTCGCTCTCGGCGCACTCCAGCTCCAAGTCGGAACCGACGATGGGCGCAATGAAGGTTCGACGGGCCTTGTTAGGCAGGGGGGGAAATCCGGCTGTTGGGAAATATTTATTTGACTTTTCACTATTAGAATCAATTATCAGGGTTGCCAAAAGTTAATTTTAACTTTCTACCAGATTAAAAAAAAAATTTTTTTTGGTGTAAAATAGTATAAAATTAAACTCAAGTTAAAAAACTGAAATAAATAGTATAATAACACTAAGAAGATACTTTTAAGCAACTTTAAATGTAAATTTTAATAAAAAAAAGAAATTAACACAATTTTTTTAATGATAGATGTTTCGTACCATTTATTTCTATTTAGTTTCGAATACTGTAACTTTACATGTAAAAATAGTTTAAATTCCAGGTTTTTCCAGATTTTTGTTCTAAATTCCAAGTTTTACCTATTATTTTTTAATTTCTCAAATTTTAAATTTTTCCTGATTTTTTGCATAAATTGTCAAACTCAAGGTATTTCCAGCTAATTTGGCAACCCTGTAAGATGCCTTTAATAAACCTTTTTTATTAGCTGCAATAGTTTTTCTTTAGTTTATTGTTAATTTAGTATGTGAAGCTCTCTTAAAAAAATTAATTTATTAAAATTCAAACTATTCGATAACTCAGCAACCTACTTAGCTACGTTCTTTTTTTTTTTTGTAAATATAGAACTAAAAACAGATTTTACACTGTCTTTTATTTAAACTATAACTTAAATTTAAAACAACTCCGTATAAAATTAAAAAGTTATTTAAAATTCCGGAATTTTTCACTATATTTTTTATTTACAATTAATACTGTAGTAGTATTTAAAACTTGAAAAACTTAAAATTATTTTGATATGAAAACAATACATGCATGGTAATTCAATTCAAAAAGTAAAATACAAAAGTGTATTCGTTCCAAATTTGACAACAGTCCTTACTTTCATTATATAAATATTTATGTATCATTTAATTGTTAATAGAAAAACAAAGCTTGCTTATAATCTGTAATTAAATTATTTCATGCTGTAGTCTAATCACTCACTTTTTAGTATTGGTGTATCAATAATGTACATTAAAGAATATATTTATGCCTTAAAAATACTAACTAAAACTAACCAATTAGCTTATTTTTATAAATTAAAATAAAAGTATAAAATAATAACCTGACAAAAAAAAGTTAATTAAAAAAATTTCTGTGTTTAAATATTTTGTGTTAACAAAACTGTAAACAATTACTGCTGAACTCATTACAAATTCATAACGATTTATAGGCAATCTTGTTTTCATACAGTAAGTCAGGGGTTCCCAACCAGGGGTGCTCGCACCCCTTGGGGGTGCGAGGTAGCATTCCAGGGGGTGCGAAATGGCTTTTAATTTTTGAATTATAAATAAGGAGATTTTCACTCTCTGATAAAGTTTATAAAGTAAAAACGTAAATTTTGTTATAAAAAGAAGTTGGCGCTCATTTTCTGAATAAATTAATTTTATTAATACGTCATAGAGCAAGAGCGCTTTTCTAGAAGTAAATTCATTTTACTAATTTCATTTAATAGCTGTTAGTTTAGAATTAACTTTTCAGTAAAGCTTTCTTAGCGTTTTACACCTGTGAATTTTAATCATCTATTCTTTAAATATTTCAGTTTCTTAATTTTAGTTTCATTAATTGTTTAAAACTGGTTCTAAATTGGTTCTGTTAAGTTTATTACATTTATAATGTAATCGTTTATTAAGCTTCGTTGTGCAGAAAGTGGTGCTTAAAGATTTAACATCAGTAAATTGTAAAGTTCACAGCTATTACTGTATGTTATACCATTTAAGAAAACTTGTTTTTAGCTTTAGTAAAACCAATTTTAATATATCAGCAAAAGTATTCAATGCATAAACTTTATTTCTATTCATTTCTTTTTTGAACCTCAATAGTTTACCTTTTTCAATCTACTTTTTTTTATTTATGTTGTAAGTATGCAATTTTTTTTTTGTATTTGCTTTTATACATATCTTTTAAGTTTTAAAAATCTTAACTCAAATCTTTATTATTTTGAAAATTCCTAGCTGCTAATAGTTTTGAAAATAAAACTTAACATAAGCTTAACTTAGAACAGCTGATGTTTTCTATCTTATAAAAAATAGATAAAACTTGTTCGAATATAGTTTGCTATGTTTTATAAATTTCCAAGTATTTATTTTTGATAATATATTACACTATC
Source organism: Thalia democratica (assembly GCF_965202585.1). NCBI lineage: Eukaryota > Metazoa > Chordata > Thaliacea > Salpida > Salpidae > Thalia > Thalia democratica. The sequence continues at coordinate 16,824,868 of NC_139170.1, forward strand.
ATAAAAATTAAAATACAAATTATTAATTAATCAAACCAATGATTTTATAATCAAATTATTAATAAATAGTTATAGCATATAGTGTTAGGGGTGCGAAATCAAATTAAGAGACTTTAGGGGTGTGGGGCATCAAAAAGGTTGGGAACCACTGCAGTAAGTGAAGAAAACTCAATATTTTATCAAAATAGATTACAACAACTAACGTAAAATTTGCTCAAATTATTAAAAACTCACCTCCCGTTGCAGGTTGGGTGATTTTTCTAACGACTTCATCATTGTCACATGTAACCAGACACCTTTTTACTTGAATGTAAGCTGCAGCCTCTTTTTTTTCGTCGAAGTCCTCAAAGTTTTTGAACCCTCCGCAAGGAATTACTTTCGGAAGGCAATCCTTGAACTGGTAACCCTCTTTTTGTTTCATAATGCAAAAGCCTGTGTAGTTTGCTGATGATAAAAGTACAAATAATAGTTAAGGGTTAAAATTTTTAGATTTAAAATTTTGATGAAGTAGAAAAAAATCAATCAACGTTTAACACTTGCAAAAGGCTAATTACCTTTTCTAAGTAGATGTTTCCTTATTTATTAAATTACAGGTTTGGATGCATTTTTCTCAGTTCTATTTTTTTTATTGACAACTAATATTTATGGTAAAAAATATCAAAAGCAACCTTACTTGAGAAAGTTATTGAAAAAGAAACGAACCGATTCTTTTATCTTCTCCTCTGTCGTTGCATCGATCACAACCGACCCAGTTCGTCCAATTGACACTCATTTCCCACCCATCCGCCTGAATGATCGGCAACTTCAAGTCTCTTTCGATGTCATCAGTCGTACTTTCGCTGTTTTCGCTGCTCAAAAGAGTCTGGATGAGTCTCTCGGGAACAATATTCACTCTGTATTTCCAACCCAGCTTTCCATCCAGCCATTTCCAATTTCTGAATTATATTATACTAATTACACAGACTTATGTCGACTCATTTGTTAATATTGTTTCTTTTTATTTAATTAAGGGATTTAAAAGTGGAAGAGAGAAAAATACCAGGTGATAATAGTTAATTATAATGTTTATAAACAAAACTTAAAGTATTTAAAATCATTTAGATATAGAATTGAAAACTCAATTAAGTATTTTAAAATGAAGTAATCGATGACTTTAAAGACTTTTAATAAAACAATTCATAAAAAAAAAATTTGAATTATATTATTGTAGTTCAAAATCAAACAAAACTTGCATTTCTTTTTATACAAAAAAAAAAGATGTTGCAGTTCTTAAAAGAGTTGACTTGCATTTTAATTTAGAAGCTACTTATTTTAATTAACTTAAAAATATCTTAAGGAAAGTATTAGTACTCACTTATCAACTCTAGATCGTGTGCAGTAATAAATACCACTCTGTTCTGGTTTAGCATTGCCAAAATCTAAAGAGCCAGTTTTGTGAAATTCGGGTGTTGCATTAACAAGCTCCTAGAAATATAACATTCAAATAATACTACTAAAACTTATTTCTAAATAATAAGTGTTACAACGATTCAGCTACAAAATAGAATAAGCTTTCGAGCTCCTTTAAATTAAATATTTCAATTGAAACAAATTTAAGCAGTTATCAAAAAAAATGCTATACAACAATTGTTAGATAAAAAGTTTTTGTATTAATAGTTTAAATTTGTTTTTAAAAACTCATAAAACTACCACAACTTATGCGACTTTATATAGATAATATTATATGTCACCAAATATTTTGTAAAGAAAGTTATGTATTTAAGGTTACATACTTTAATGAATTAATAATATCTAACTACTTTGTTTTAATAGGTGTATAATGAATATGAAATTGTATTACAATATAAACACGTACATAACACAGTGGGCCTAAACTGCGTTTAATAGGAAATAGGAAGTGATTTTTCTTCAAAAACAAATATTTGTAAATCTTTACTGTTATAAACTTGTAACAGTTCAGCACTGTTTTTTTACATTCGAAAGCGGTGTTCTCCTTTCTTTTTTTCTCTCAAGCTATTCAAACCGCTTAAATTTAGTAAAGCGCTGATTTTTAGAGAGTTAGTTTTTAGCTTCGTATTGATAACACGTCGTTTGCTTAAAAGAATTGTGTTCGCCTCGTACTTTTTGTACGATGGCGACTGTTTTTTATATGAACTTTTGTTTTAAAGTAGTTTATTTGTACAGTTTGTTATTGTGTTTATCGTATTTTCTATTCATCGTAATACAGCTTTATGTTTTTAAGACTCAATTTTTTATAGAAAATTAGTTTAAGCATTCTAACAATCTAACTACTTAATTAGGCTAAGCTTAAAAGATAGTCTAAGTTAATTCGCAATTCATTAAGTCGACTTAGCTAAGTCATTTCTAAACATTTAAATACCGTCACCGATATTGTTATAACGCGTTAAGTCAGATAATAACCAGGTTCGCGTATATAAGTAACAATTTTTTATCGGTCGATTATTAGAAACTTTTTTTGCTCGATGCACTTTTTTTAATTATAAATGTCTTTGTGTTAAAAATGAAAATAAGACAAACTAAACTTATATTTTAATCAATTTTGCTTTTTAACAGCTCTTAGATGATTAGTAGATACTAAATGTAAAGTTTTAATAATAAAAAAAGAATTCTTTATACTAAAGTTATTCAATTAATTTTTTTTAAATAAATTCTGTATGGTGTTTTCGGATAATTCATTGGCTAAATCTTTCTAGAATGCTTCTAATTTAAAATTTCTGGCATAAGTGGAGTATGTTTTGTTAGCGTTTTTTTAATCTACTAAACTGGGTATTTAAAAAATATATTCATGTTTATACTCTGATCATGCCAGAAATTTGTTATTTAAAAAATTTTTGTAGAATGTCAATAAAATAAATTAAAAAATACTTTTGTTACGAAAAAATAGAAAGGCTTCTAAATTACTGTTTTATTTAGTACATTTTTAACTCTGAAATAAGTATCAGAATACTTTATTGTTAAAGTAGTTGTTTAATTTACCGTTTGTTTTCGATTTTAAAAGACATCAAAATTTGAACTAATCAAAAACCTTTCAGGTCGCAATCTTCAAACTGGCAAAACTTTTGATGAAAAGATGAATTTTTTAGTTTAGTTAAAAGTACAATACTTATTCACTTATCCGGACGCTCACTTATTCGGACAGTTTTAGTCGTGAAAAAAATTTGAAAAAATTTTCAATATTATTCAAAAGCATTTTTGTGTAATACAAATATTGAAGCTTTTTTTTAAGTTTTCATGCTGTAAGAAAATTTTGAAGTGATTCTACAAATTCTGCAATTGAATTAATTATTATGACGTAATTATACTACTGAAGCTTACATTCAAACTTTGTTAAAACTAGTTTAGTTATAAAAAACCTTTAAATGTAAATTAAACAGTTTTTAACATTTTTTAAAATAATGTTATTTAAAATATGACTTAAAGTTTTAAGTTAAACTTTTAAGCTCTTTTGAATGTTTAAAAATTATTACTTTTTTTAGAAAATGATTGTACAACAGTTCTTTTATGTGTGATTTTTAATTCAAACTATATTATAAAAGTTAGTAAATCAAACACTTTTTGTTTAAGATTAGGTGTATGACAATTTTATTAATTTTCGTTTTTAAGTTATAAATCATTGTATATATATTTAGTCATAATTACCATTTGTTTTTACTATAACGCTATTATTATGTATTGTATGATATACAGCAGTTATACTAATTTATAAAAACTGATTTTTTGTATTTATTGAGAGAAATCCTTATCCGGACATGTTTACAGCAAAATATCGCCGAACATGTAAGGATAAATAAATAAGCACTGTACTAAATGCGCAAGAATCTTGACTTTCTACCTAAAAAATTTGAAAAAAAAAATCAAAATTTTTTGATTTACTATTTCTAGTTGCGGGCCCACTGTGCATAACTCACTAAATTTTTATTTATCAAATAAAAAATCAAGCTGGTAAATATTATCAGACCAAAGTATATTTGAAACACTTTAAACTAAAATATATAAAATAACCATCGTTTAATATATGAAGAAATGAAAAAAGAACAAAAATTTATGATACTCACCCTTATTTTTATCATTTCATCTAAAAATTTATACTTTCGTTTTCCAAAATAATTACAACTACAATACCTCAATTCAGTTGGTTGACCAAAACATATTGGAATAAGACCTTTTAAAGGATTTTCAAGCTGTAAAATATTATAAGTTATGATCAATTAATATAATCATTGTTTTAATGCAGTTAATTTCTGAAAATGTCTTGCTTACTAAATTGTCCTATAATACACATGGTACCCACAAAAAAGATCTTGAGTTGGATGAAGTTAATGGGCTAATTTTTAAATTCATGTTTGTAAAACTCTTAAATTAACGTAGTCACTGCTAGAAAATTTTGGTTTAGAATTATTGCAATCTAGTCACAAGACCTTCGGCAAATTTATTTATCATCAAATTATGTTTAAATTGCATATTTTGATGCAAAATAATTTTTTAGTCTGAAATCAAACTTATATATAAGGGACCGTCCAAACAACAACCTTGTTTCTCCTTTCTTGTAAATCCTGACAACATATGTTAACATCTCTTAGAATTAGAAGGCATATAATCAAATGTAATAAGTATTGTAATCTGCTATCTTGGACATCTAGAAGATTAAGTCACAAGATAACTTTGCAATATTTAAACAGTAATATATGCTAGGACAATGTAAAAAAACTTATTACTACGTATTATAGGGTGAAGATAAAAATTAAATAGTAAAACTCGAATAAAAGTTATTTTTTAATTGATTTAGTTGTTATAATAAAAATATTTATAACTGACTGAAATATTTTTTTCAGTAAACAAATATATCATTTCCTGAGTTTCCTGTGGTGGTGGGAACCATGAATATTTTGTAGCAAGCTATAAACTTTATAACTTTAAATTATTTTCTACAGGTTATAAATTTGTATAAAATCAACTTTCTGTTATATAATAAACTTCAAACTTTCATTTCTTTTATACAAATTTTTTAATTATTACTAAAGAACAACAGAGTTTATTTAATTATAAAGCAAATAATCTAATTTTATTTTTGTTATAGTTTAAGAACTTTTAACTACGTCTACATCATACTTTATTAAAAACCTACTGGTATTGTAAAAATAAAAAATAAGCTGATACGAAACTTAACTTAACACAAAACACCTAGACCACAAATACAAACAAGACAGTAAAAAGCAGCAAGAACTACGTACATCAGCAGGAAATTTGCAACTTCTGACTCTGTGCTGGCTCTGTCTGCACTCGCAACCACTGCTCCAACTCTGCCAGCTGTCAAACTCGCCGTATACGGTGGTGGTTGGGCATGGGCACTCGCCCCAGTCTCTATCCTCCGGTTGAAAAAGTTTATCATACGCCAGTGACTGCTTGTACTCATAATCTTCTTGGTTGGTGTACCTGTTCACTTTGCACCAGCACTTTCCTTCGGGGTGGCCATCTTTGGTACAAGTGAAGTATCTCTTACCTGTTTGAAGACATAGTTTTGCGTAAAAGTATTCAGGTAAAGTATAATTCAAACGTACATAAAGTATTAAAGGCATTGAAAAGTATGGATATGTATATCGTTTTACTTTTTATTTTATTAAAAAATCAATAATTTTTTGTTAGTTTTGGAAAAATAATAATTTATCAATTTTTAAATAAGTAACATATTTGTGTAACATTTTGCACTAGACTAAAATAAAGCAATATACTTACGTATAATAATAAAAAAACATAATAAAATATGCGAAGAAGTATGAACATTAAACTAATTTTCACAAGTTTTATTAATTATTACAGACTAAATGACACCGAAAAATTGGTATTACAAGCAAATATAAACTATCAAATATAATCATGTGGATACACTTAATCTTATTTTTTAAACTGACGTATGCTATTTGATCACACACTTTGTTGTTACTTAGCAAACTAATTTAAAAAGTTTGAAAAAAAAACATTCAAAAATTAGTTTTAAGAACTTTAAATAAATACAAGATGGTAGGAACATAAAATGAACTAGTTTTAATTTATCTGAAAACAGGATTGAGCATTTAGATCTAAACAATCCTAAATTTAATTTATTAGTGTAGTACAGTGGCTACCGTTTAGATACTAAACTTAAATTAAGTATAAATTATTAATAAATAAATACATACTAACGAAATAACTAAAGAAAAAAATAAATTAATACATACAGAATAAAAAACACTATCTTGTTTTTACTGAACACATTTAAATGTATCTATATCCAAGTAATCCAAAAAAATAACTACAAGAAGTAAGTCTTGCTAGTGTAACCCATCGACATTTTTAACCAAGCTTTGACTTTTAGGAAAATTATCTAACATTAGGATTGTCTGAAAAACTATTAAACTAGCTATATCAAAAATCCATATATATATATTCACTCATTTAAAAAAAATTAATTTAAAAAAATTTTAGATATAATTTGTTAAAGGGGCAACGATAGATGATGTCATAGGATAGGGGTGAACAATTTTTCTAGTTTTAGATAAGTTCTTTCGTCGGCAGAACTTATAAAAAAATATTTATGGGCGGCGTGATCTATACAATTTATCAAATAAAAAAAAATCTTAAAACAAAAAATCATTAACACTACTGTGTACCAAAAATATAACTGTGAGCACATTTCAAAAAAATTTTACAAAAAAAAATCAAATTTTTATTTTGCATAAGTATTTTCCTAGCTAAACATATATCTTGTACCAAAACTTCTGCATGACTGTACATTGCTCATTCTTATCAAGATAGTGTAGAGAAATTTAAACTAACTCAAGAAGTTTTGTAGTTATATAAAAACGCAAAGTTTTGCTTAGTTATTAATGTTAAGTTTAGCTTAACATACTACAATCAAATAACAAAATATATACTAGCTGAAAAGGCTATTAGGATTATAACTTTACATCCAACTATAAGCAAAATGTAAATTAAGCAGCTTTAAAATTTAAAACAAATTAATTCTATTTATTGGCGAAACTCGTCAAAAACTTACAATTCAACTTATGGTAATAAATTATTCAATTACCCTCAAATTTGAATGGAAGTCGACACCTTTGTGAATCTAATTCTGGCCGTGGAATAGTATGGACTTGATAACCCGGTCTGTCAGCAGCACACGGACAAAGCATATATAACTGGTCTCTGTCTGCATCATCTGTTGGTGAGCACCTGATTTTCGTAAAACAGTTTGTAAATACCATACCAATCATAAAGAAGTATGAAGCCTTTCTTGCAGTTACATTTAAATGTTAATACTATTTAAACAACTTAAAAAAAATAAATAACAATTAACTTAACTTAGTGAGTCAATGTTTGTAAAAATTAAGCTAAACAAAAACCAGTTTTGTATTCAAAGGGCTGCCAAATTTTTTTCAGACTTTCAATTTACTTCAGGTTTTTAAAATTAAATGTTTTAGGGTCTATTTTTAGTTTAAAATAAAGTTTAAGGTAAAAAACTGTGTCAAATAGTATAAAAACATTGAAAAGATATCTTAAAGCTTCTTTAATTATGTTTAGAAAATTTTTTTGATAATGACAAAAATTTTTATCTATATTATACCACAGATGTGTTAAAACTTTATTCCGACTAACAGCGTTTCACTGCTCTCAAATAAATTTAATACAGATCTACGGAGTCTATAAAATATTAACACACATTAGAAAAAAGCAGAAAAAGCATGTATAATTATGTGTAGTGTTCATGTAGGTAGTAAATAAACAATAAAATTGTCTATAAAAAATACAAATTTATGTAGGTACCTAATTAAAAGATAAAATTATAAAATTGTCTACAAAAAATACAAATTTAATAAAAGTAAGCACTAACCTCAAAAAACTCTAAGAATAGGCAAGTTTTTAAAATGAAAATTAAATTGAGTTGTGCAGAAATGTTACGTCATAATAAATTTAACAAATTGGTCAATAATTTTATCTTTTTATCCCAAACTTTGTTTTTAAACCATAAAGTTCGTTTATAGTTACTACCTACATAAACACTATACATAAGTATACATGCTTTTTCTGCTTTTTTTCTAATGTGTGTTAATATTTTATAGACTCCGTAGATCTGTTCTTAAATTTATTTGAGAGCAGTGAAACGCCGTTAGTCGGAATAAAGTTTTAACACAAAATTTAACGCCTTTTAACGTTACATCTTATATCTATATTTTAGATTTTTTGTATCAATTCAAAAAAATTCTACTTTACATGTAAAAGTTGTTTAAAATTCCTTTTTTTTTCAAAACTTTAGGCTTAAAAACTGTCAAATTCCAGGTTTATCAAGGTTTTTAAGTTTTTAGGCAACCTTGTCAAATTATAAAAAGCTGCAAGTTACAAATTATTAACTGCACTAAAATATAAAATATTTTAAAGTATACAAAAAGTAAAGCTAAATCATTATAATTTTGTTAGGCATTCAACTCAAAAATTATACAGCAATGTTTTTCAATGTTTGTTTTTTAATCATAAACTGGACATACCAAGTTTAAATTGTTTAAAATTTTAGGTTTTTTTGATTTTTGTTCAAAATTCCAAGTATTTTACCAAAATTTTACAAATTCGAGGTTTTTTAGCCTAAATTGTCAAAATCCAGGTTTTTCCAGGATTTCAGGTATCCCTGTATTCAATAAAATACACTTTAGTACATGGCTAAAACAAAATGAAAATAAAAAATAAGTGTAAAAACTATAGAAGTATATTGTCAATACAGAGAGGGAGGGGTAAAACTTTTTTTTTGAAATTTGATCATTATTTTATATAGTTTTTACTAATCTACAAGATGCTTTTTAAAGATTATAAAAATTCTAAATAATTATTAAGATATAGCCGGTCAAAGTCGGAGGCAGCAATAGGATCCTTATTGGAGGCGCAAACTAGAACGGCAAATTACTAGAAATCACAAATATCTATTTTCTCCTACTTTTATTAAGATAACAACCTCAAATTTTAAGGAAATGTTCCTTGCAATATTTAGAAAATTATGTCAGAACAAAATTTTGAAAATTTTTAAAAAAAATTTTATAACAAAAAAAATTGTGTTTCTTTGTTAATTTTTTATATAAAACTTTTATTTTTTAATTTTTAAAACTCTTTCCAACATTTTAGTTAAATAGTATATTTTTGCCGTTTTAGTTTGCGCCTCCCATAAGGATCCTATTGCTGCCTCTGACTTTGACAGGCTATATCTCAAGAAATTTTTTGAATTTTTACAAAATATAAAAACTATATAAAATAAGATCAAATTTCGAAAAAAAAGTGTTTTATCCCCCTATGCCCTTAATAGAAATGGAAAAAACTTTAATGTCATAGTTATATTGTTGAAACTGATTTTTTTTATAATTTGATTTAAACTCAACACTTTTATTTTATATATTAGGCACTTTTTATACCTTAAAAAAAGTCTAAACTTAATTTGATACAAAATTCCAAAAATTAAAAGATTGAAATGCTCTTAATAAAAGTTAAAAAAGAATGAGAATATATACTTTCTAACTAAACTAAATATTTTTTGAACTTCAATTTCTTTATTAAAATAAAATTAAAATAAAAAATTCAAATTTTAGAGTCATGTAGCTCATTGTATTGTTTTTTATTATCTATTAGGGACATAGCTAGCTCAAAAAATAAGCAAAACTGGAAAAAAAATCAGCAAGGATGAAGCATGATAATGTCAAAGCGAAATAAAGCAGTTTAAACTATTTTTAATATTATTGCACTTTATATTAAAATATGCAAATATGTTAAAACGTCAAAAATTTACAATGATTTTTAACAATAAGAAAATCTATCGGATTTACAGAATTTACATCAATATATTTTAGATGAAATTTATTATTTACTTTTTAATACATTAAAAGAGTTATATTTACTAAAAAAGTATTTATGTTTTAAAACTATTTTTTATCAGTGCTAAACTAAGTATAAATATATATTAAAATTAAGAAAACAGAGTCCGTTTAAGCTAAAGAATCGAACAAAAGAACATTTTTTGAAAAAATAAGTACGTTGCTGCAGATTAGCAGAAACGTACCAAGTTATGTACCTGTTATCTATCATTATATTTACTGATCGTTCATTTTCTAATACCTAATAAACTTAACAATTTAAATAAGGAGTTTTTTTTTTATTAACAATCTCAAAAAGTTGAATAAATATTATCATTGACTGTCCAATTCATGGTAGTAATAACCAAACATCAAATGTATCAAGCAACATTGTAAGTAGTATCCTTAAACTCACAACAATGTGCATAATTGATCATCCATTTTATTAAACCATAAAGGTGTATAAACAAAACAGCACTAATTTGACCAAGGGTTGACTAGGGGTTCACTCAAGAAAAGTAGCTAGCGCTTATCAGAAAGTGGGAGGCGTTTAAGTAAGGGTAAAATATAAGCATAAGAACAAGGGTGCTTATTTTAACAGCTACTTATGAGTTTACAGCTAATTTTTTTTTATGTTTTGCGAATATTAATAATATACCTAGAACGAGACTTGGCCTAAACTGCTTTAGGTATTTGGGTCCCAAGTTTTGGTCTAGTGTCCCTGGAACTTTTAAAAACTAAAAGAAAGATTCTTTTAAATTTAGATATAAAAACTTTTTTGTTGAATAATTACATGGAGTAGATCTAGAGTGCTTCTACATGTATGTTTTTTTTTGAGTTAAAATTTGATTTGTGTTATTTGGGCATCAGATTGTGATGTGTAGGTCTTTATTTTATAATTGTCCTGGTAATGAAAGAGTGATTGTTATAAATTATTGTAATAAATTTTGTTTATTGTTGAGTTATTTTACATGTTTTTATTTTGTTATTGTGTTAGATTTAAGATAGTTTTTTATGTTTTTTATTAGAAATTAGATGTATAAGTATAAATTTGGTACAAATTTTTTTTTTTTAATTTTTTTTTTTTATTTTAGTTATTTTTTATTTTATTTTTATTATTATTTTTTTTTGGAGTTTTGTACAAACTTAATACTTACAAATTTTTAAAATTATTATTATTTATTGACTTTATTGTTGATATATATGTATATATTATTATCCATACAAATAGTTTTTTTTTCCTACTTACAGTATTTCTTTATTCTAGTTAATTTTTTTAATGTTTTTAGAACTAAATACTTTTAATTAGATATTTGTTTATTTGAGTTTGCAACAGCTGATTGTGAGTTCACACTGGTAGCAGTGATCACATGATTGGATTGTTGGTGTGTTTTTTGTTGTAGCGTCGGCAAATACTTACTTGGGGATTTGAGCTTCATGATTTTCCCACACTTTGTGGTTTTTAGTGTTGAGATTTTAACCTTGTGAGTGTTTGCTAAATGACGTGTCACCAAAGGTTTTTTTCAATAAAGGGTTAGGATTAGTTTTTATTTCAGTTAATTAAATTCTTTTTTTTATTACATAGACATTTTTATTTTTAGTTAAAAGGTTTTTTTTTCTTAAAAAAATTAAAGATAGGGCAGGTGGAATAACATGTGATGAGCTCAAACTCACTTGCTTGACCTTCAGAAAACGTTTATCGTTGCAGAGGGGAGAGTGAGTATTTTCTGATGTTTTTCTACCTTTAAAAAAAAAAATATTACAAGAGTACCCTGTGCAAAATTTTTAATGATTTGACAATTTAAAATGATTTATAAAAAGTTTCATTGTGGTAATACTTGATTCTAAAAAATTGGAAATTTAAGAAAACTAGAAAAAAGTGATAAAAATTACAAAAAATCAAAAAATGCCACCATAAAACTTTCTTTAAATCGTTTTAAATTGTTTACAATGTGTTTGTAAGATAATTGGCCACATATAAAAAAAAATCAGCTTAAATCTCTAAGGTTGTATGTTTGGATCCCATACATTTTGCATTGGGTTGGTTTTTAGAAAATCGATTGGTGCCAAGGTTTAAATTTCTTCAAATCATATAAATTTTGCACAGGGTCTTTTCATAGTGTTTCCAAAAAAAAATTACAGCTGGAAAGTCAAAAGTGGCTGTAAAAAATGAGCACACTAATAAGCATTGAACATGCAGGAGTTCCTCAATTTCATTGTGTTCAATAAAAGCTGGGTCACCATATGCTTGCTAATGAAAAATAAATATTTTTAAAACCTGGAAACTGCATAGCTAAAATAGTAGAATCTCTGGTTGTAATCAATGATCAGCATCAAACATCCAGTCAATGTGAAAAATGCAAAATTTAATACTAAAATCTTTAAAGTTTAGTAGGAAAAAGTCTTAAGTCTATGTTGTTTGAAATTAAGTAATGAAAAATAAACAAGAAACTTATCAACGCAGTAGAACTTAAAATTAAACAAAGTTTTTACTCAAAGAAAAAAATTAAAAATATGAATAGTTTGTTTTCAAAAGTTACTTCAAATTGAAATAAACAAAACAAACTTTAAAGAAAACTAGTTAACAGTTATACCTAATAATTAGCAAAATACATATTAGAAACTATGGGGGTCATTAGGTGGGGGTCAACCTTGATTTTTACAAGTTGATCTTATTTTATATAGTTTTATCTGATCTATCAGACACTTTTAACAGCTTAAAAAAATGCAAAGTAATTTTTGAGCTATAAGCAATCAAAGTCGGTGACCTCAATAGGTTCCTAATGGAAGGCAAAAATAAAAAACGCAAAAAAAAAGACTATTTCATTAAAAAACTATCTTCTCCTTCATTTTTCAGCCAATCTTCTTTAAGTTTTCACAGACAGTCCATTATTAAATTCTAAAAAGAATGAATGCAGGATTTTTTTTTTAATTTTAAAAATAAATTTGTATTATAATAAAAGAACCTATTTTTTTGTTTTTATCTGAAATTTTTATTTTTTAATATTCTCAAAATCAAATCTTTTAAGCTAAAAAAGAAATATTTCCTGAAAGTTTGAGGTCAATAGCTCAAAAAATGAAGGAGAAGATAGATTTATAGAACTTTATATTTTTTAATTCCAAGAAAATTGACCCCTAAAAATTTGTGATTTATATGTTTGTATTGGAACATTTTACAAATATCTCAAAAGTTAAATAATATTAGTTCTATAAAAACTGGCTTGTAGTTTGTACTTAAAGCTTTCATATTCGTACTTTCATATATTTCAGTCAATGTTATTTTTAGTAAAAAAAATATAAGGTTGTAATTTTAAAGCTTAAATATAAAGCAACTGTCTAAAAAAATAGTTAATTTGTAGGAAACAGGCTTTTCAATTTCTTAATAACGTTTTTTATCAAAACTGTACAAACAAAACTTTTTAAAAATGCTAAGAACTTAAAAAACTTACTAAAAATGTATTATTTGTAAAATGCTTTTTAATTAAAATTTTGAGGAATATTATTTTGGTGTTACAACTAATTATAGGAAGTTGATTTTACAAGTTGAAAGTTTATAATTTTTGTTTATGTTCTTTGTACTCTTCTCTTTATGTCAAAAAACTTTCCCAAGTGACCTTAAAATGTTGTGAGTCATCATGAGTTTTTTCATATCTTAAATCTAGGTTGGCAAATTTTCTCCAGGTTTTCAAAATTTCCTCCAGATTTTTAAAAGTATACATTTTTGGTTCTATTTTTAATTCAAAGTTAAGTTTAAGGTACTAAACTGTTAAATAGTATAAAAAAATAAAATGATACTTAATACCTACTTTTATTGTGTTTTTTAATTAAAAAATTTTTTGATAATAACAAAAAATTTTTATTTATATGATAGATTTTTTGAGTCAAATCCGAGTTTTACTACTTGACATACTAAAATTGTTGAAAACTCCAGGTTTTATTTTTAATTCTCAAATTCCAGATTTTACCAGGTTTTAAGGAAACCCTACCAATTGCTTTTTTTTTCCTTACTTTTCACAATTAAGAAAATATACAGTTTATAAACAAAAGTGGTTATAAAGTAAAAACTATTGTAATTAAATTAACTACATCCTGTTCAAAATATAGAAAAAAATTTGTCCTCAGACTATTAAAAAATCCTAAAACTATCCCTATTTTTTAAAAAAAACAAAACTATTCTGGATCAGCCTGAGTTTAAAAATAAAATTAAAAATATCCTGATTCAACCAAAGATTTTTGAACTTTAAAATATCTTGAGTGTGTGGCAACCCTGTAGGTATGTTTTTATTTAAAAAATTATAAAGAAATTTAAAAAATCTGACTCTTACAGTTTATTTATATTTTACCTAATATAAGACTAAAACAATTTAAAAACAATTGCTCAAATTTTTTTTTTGTTTGTGGCATCCATAATAATCTATTAAACTGTCTAAATGTGATTATTTATGTCTCAAAAAATATTAGAACTTTTAAAGCAAGGATAAAAAACAACTAATTAGTTATTATCTTTAAATATAAAATTAACTTTTCAAAAATGGTTTACTCCCTCCCTATGCAATTAACTATAAACTATCAAAAGACTGACTGGAATGACTACCTTATAGTTAAGTCAAACTCAATTTAAAATAAAACTAAACTATCCTGAGATTTACAAAGTATTTTAAAACTACTAATCATCTGATTAAAAAAATAAAACTAGTCAGAGTTTTTCAAAAATAATCAGTTTAGCCTCACTGAACTAAGAGTTTTAAATTTGATTTAGCCTTAGCGGGTAACATTTTTTCTTTATACTTATTAATTAAAATAACTTGATTTGCAAAACTTACCAGCATTGTCCAGTATTTCCTTCATCTAAGCATTGATAAGATGTTTTTTGTGGATCAAATTCACCTGGTTTAGCTTTGAAAGGAAAATGGCAACTTGGAAAATCAATAGAGATATTACCACCAACACCATCAACAGGTATTGAAGGGTACCACTTTTTAGTTCTTTGTTTGTCCCTCTGTAATTTAATTTTTAAATATAATAAATATTGTGTGATGGTTAAGTGTACTTTAAATCTGCTATTTTGAATTTTACTTTATTACAATGTTGTTGGAATTATAACAGTAATATAAAAACAACTAAAAAATTACTAAAAGATGCTCAACTAAAAAACGTTTATGAGTGACTTTGCAGCAGACTCTTGTAATTTAGGTACATTTAAGACTTATGTTGGTTACCATTATATACTAACATAAATGTTTTAAAAATTACATTAATATAGCAATAAGTTTTATCCAGCTAATAAAAAAAAATTAACTCATCTAAAATACAGTAATTTTATTATAAATTATCACAAACAGATTAATTTAGAATTAAAGTTAAATAAGTCACTAAAAACGCATAAAGTCCAAAGGAAGGGTAAATTACTTTTTTACAATTTGATGTTTATCTGTTGTTTTTTAACTACAAGTTGCTGTATACAGGTTTAAAAAATTTAAAATAATTTTTGAGATATAGGTGGTAAAAGTCAGGGAGTACAATAGGTTCCTTATGGGAGGCGCAACCTAAATAGGAGAAAAAGAACTATTTCACTAAAAATCTATCTTTTTCTACTTTTTTAAGATAAATACCTCAAACTTTCAGGATATCCATGTAATATTTAGAAAACACTGAAGAAAAAATAATTTAAAGAAAAAAAACAGCTTTTTTTTTTTGTTATCATAATTAACTGTTGTTGTTTTTGCTCTTTTTAAATATAAAAGTTAGGCAAATTCATCTACAGATTTTATTGATTAAATTATTTTTAATGGTAACTGGATGTTTATATAATGTAGTTTTAAGTTTTTTTTTTCCAACCAACTAGAAATTGTTTGATACAGACATTATTTAAGTACAGAGAATTTAAGTATAAAACTTACTTTAGATAATATAAACAAAAAAAGAAAATTCAAATAACTTACTCTTTATTAAATTGTTAAGGTCATACTTTAATTAGTTTTATATTTTTTATTAAAAACAGAAACTTAAAAAAACAGCTTTTACAAATATCTAACAGGATAAGACAAACTAGCTCCAACAAAAGCGGTAGTGAAACACTGATCTTTAAAAAATTTGTCGGGTCTTGCTGTCCAAATATTGTAATCGTCACCAGTTCGGTCAGTTTCACTCGGTTTTATTTCTTTTTTTCTCAACTTATCAATGAGAACTTCATCATTTGAGCACTGCAATTTTAGTTCAACTCCTTCAAACCAATCTAAATTGCGGTTTGGTTCTCTTAGTTGTAATGATATTTCTGTAAATAGACTTAAACTAAACAATACTTTCAGTATAAACAATCTTATTTCCATTTTATCTTGTCTGGTGCTATTATGTTACATGAGATTAACTTTAGAAATATCAATTCTATTATGTTCAAACAACTGTGTTTCTAAACTGTTTATATAAAATACTTTTATAACTAATCAGAGAAAACTACACTTGCTTACTATACACAACATAACATGCATTTTATATAATTAAGTAACTCAGACGGGCAGTATCTTTAATTAATATATGGAAACTTTATCTAAACAAATTAAAATTTTGAGTTTATTTAGTGAGTGATTTAAAACAAAATTTTTAATATATGTTTCTATTACAAAGGAGTCTTATATCTAAAAATGATAGTTTGTAAAAAACAATAACCATTTAACTATCTTTTTGTATCTTTACTAGTAAATAATTTTGATCATATTCGAACTTTTTTATTTACCTTTTTTTTATCAATTATAACTGCTTCTCTATTCTATTCGTTCAAATGTTTCAAAATAACTTAAAATAAAAAATTAACAGGCCATTTTAATTAAGAAAAAAGAAGTTTTTAACTTTCACTAAATCTGTTTTTCTTAAATATTAGGCCAGGAGTCAGCATCATGTTTTAAGTTGCAGGCTTAATTTTCTTTAAAAAATTGTTCTTTTGCCGCACTTTAAAAAAACAAAAACTTCCGCAGCCTGTAGTTAAACAAAAAACACATTTAAAACAAAAAAAATTGTTAAGATACGCAAAAATAAAGCACAACTAAATATAAATTTATAAAGTTAAAGCCTAAATACAACTTTTACAATTTTTTACAGCATATATAATATGAACTGAGATGAAAATTACATTGCGGGCTAAAATTTACTGTTCTTTATGAACTTCTTTTTATTTTGTGCAAACTCAACAAATTTTTTTTTATTCTCATACGTTATATGTTAAGACCTTTTAAAATATAAATTTAATCAAAAAAGTTGCTTAAATATTATTTTAAATATTAACCTTTTTGATTTAGAATTGTATACTAAGTTTTTATAGTTTTATTTTATGTTATTGCTTATTGAACGACAAAAATAATTTCGAAAAATGTTAGGTCCAAAGATTTAGTGTACAAAAAAAAATCAGTTAAAGAATCATACACCATAAATACAGTTTTATATCTTTTCCAGGACATATTTTTGATTTATACATTTTTTTGTTAATAGTTAGATTAGTTAAAAAAAAAAGGTTCTAAAAAACTTTTTTTATAAATATCAAAGTAAATATACCAAAGATAAGCGTAATATTTTACTGTGTTGAGCTTATATTTATTGTATATTTTAATAGTATATTTGTCCGGGACAACGTTGAAAAGTATCCGTGGTGTGCGACTCGATAACCGAAAGGTTTTTCGTGCACCAGGTCCTAGAACCATACATTTTAAGCGTCTTTCTTGTCGTTCAATAAACTGTATAGTGCAAATAGTAGTTATAAAAATTTTAAAAAAAGCTTAATTTTTTGACTATTAATTTGTAAAAAAAACTTCTTTAAGGCATAAAAATTTTTTATTGTGTTGAGTCTGAACCAAATTAAATAACATTTGGTTAAAATACCTACTTTGTATTCTTAAGTATAAAAGTTTGTTTTATTCTTAAATCCTTACTAAAATAGTTTTAACCCACTTTGTGGTTTGCACCGTTTTAGAATCTAGACCAGGAGTCAGCTGACTTTTTAAAATAAAGTATCAATTATTCAAAAGTTGCTTACGGGCCGTCATGTATAACAAAAATTCGTTCACGGTTAATTAGAAGTTTTAGAATCAAACAAAAAAAAATTAAACCAATAATGTTATAAACTGTGCAAAAAAACATTAAAAGTTACTAAATCTTATACTATGAGTTTAATCATTACTTTATACCACTAAGACTTTGGTCTTATGGTTTTAAAAGTATATGTTTTTAGCTAAAAAGTGCATCGCAAGGCGTATTTTTCCTGCTAATTAAAAATGCAAGTGCCAAACCTTGCTTTATACCAGGGTTGGCACAATGCGGTCCACAGGCAATATGCGGTCCATGAAAATTAAAATTGCGGATATACTATCAAAATCCACCTAATTTTTATTATATTTTATTTATTTATTAATTAATTTTGTATATTATCTGCATTTGATTTATTCTTTTTTTTTTCAATTTTTCATTTCACTGTTACCCCTAACCCTTACCCTAGATCGGTAAGCGGTTCTCGAATTTGACTGGGTGGATTTTGAACGCGGGTGGATTTTGATCACCTGTAGACTTTTAACGTGTCCCAAATTGCGGCCCGCGACCTTATTTTAATTTTTAATGGGATGCGGCTCACCAAAGGTATAACCTGCAGCCCGCAATCGTGCAAATGCGGCCAGTGATAAGAAATTGAGAATTACACTGGATACTCTAGCTTGAAATTTAATTTGAAGTGAACAACAAAAGAAAACGGTTTTAGGCAAATTTACAGGAAAGATTGAAATTATATTAGATAATTTAGAAGAGTAAAAAAGTTACAACTAAGGCAACAATGTTTTTTTTTAAGTTTTGCCCGCAACTACAAGATGCGTGCCGACTGCCGACCCTTGCTTTAGTCTAGACAGACGATTGTTTAAGTACAAAAAAATATCTGCATTACAAACGATGTAATTCGATATTTTTTTACAGCAGCTTCTTAAAACGCATAAAACTCAAAGTGAAGCACATTTAGCATGTATTCATTGTTAATTTGTTGAATTTGTCTTTTCAACTCACCTTTCTAGGTTGCAAACACTCCTTATTTATTTCAGAAAAATTTTTTTGTTAAAAGTGTCATAAAAGCTTTATTTTTTTACTTTTGTTCAACAAAATTTGCAAAAATAACTGAAAACTTAAATAAACAGAAAGTTGAAATTTTTTAATTTTTTTTAAACATAAAATATTGGCTTTCTTTAAAATAAAATTTGGTTTAACTATACTTATTACTTTAATAAAAAGGTATAAATTAAAGTTTTATCTGTTACTTATTGGTATTTAAAATCGACTATAGACTATTACATATTACTAATAACGCTTTGCAGAAAAAAGTATACCCTTGTTAAAAAGATTTTCTTTATATGTCCATTATTAAAGTTTTTTGTTTAGACTAAATATTAAAGTAACCTAATTTAAAAAGTAGTAATGTTTGCTTAAATATTTCAATGAAGTAACTTCTTATTGAATGAATAAGTAAAGTAAGTAAAATTACCAAAAAAAATTGTAATTATAATCAAAACCATCCTACTTTGACCATCTTTATTTTTTTGAGAGACAATTAGACTAAAATTTAAATAATTTTTAAAATAAAAACATACAGTGTTTGTAAATTTTATACGAATAAATAAGAACAAAATGAAAAAAACTCAAAAATATAGATAAAACGCAAAAAAAAAGTAAAACAAAAAATATATATTTACAAAACTTTCTGTTAAGCAAACTACAAATGCAAACTTTTATGACTTTTTGTTTCAGACTATAGTTAGTTTTAAATTCTATTCAAAAGTCAATATTAAAAAATATTTTATTTTAAATAAAAAAAAATCTGGAAGTAAAAAATCATTAAGGTTGTCAGTTTGTAGTAATGTCAACTAAGTTTATAAAAAAAAAATATCAATACATAATTGATTATAATTGCACTTATAAACACCCTTTGTAAAATAAAAAAAAAACATTTTGCATTGACATATATACAATAATCAGATCAGTCTAGAAAGTCTCTGTAAATGTTTTTAAAATTTTTGTATAAAGTTGTTTAAGTTAAAAATGCAATATAAGTTGCTGTTTTAATTATAAATGAATGGTAAAACATTTAAATATTATTTAGTTTCTACAATTCGGTTTAATAAAATTGTAACTAACCGTATGCTGGATTAATACAAAGTTATAAAACAAAAAAACATTTGAAACTTAAAAATACAAAGTTTTAAAATAGTATTTATTTACAAAAAAAATAAGAATTCACCCGTTACAGCAAAATTCTCTATCGACATCATTGTTTCACTTTTTCAAATCAGACCCGTTTAAAAATATACATATATATAACATGTTTAATAACTAGTATAAAAATATTTACAGTTTTAGCTCAACTTTATTTAGTTGTGGCATTATATTGCACTTTAGACCCAATAATTTAAAACATAAATGAACTTTACATTTAAACTTATTTTTAAAAACTTTCGTAAAAGTAAAAATAAAAAGAAACAGTACTAAATGAAAATATTGAAAAAAAAAACTATACAAATATTTACAATTGTACTAAGGACAAATTAAAAAACAATATAAAAAGTAAGACTAAAGCTACAAATAAATGCGTAAAAGTAAAAATATTTAGTGCAGTAAGTAAGTAAATAGATATTAAAAAATATGTACAAAATTATTTTTTAGATATGGCTTTTAGATCCGAATTATCGAAAAACATTGAAGAAAATAGTAGGTATGTTTTATATACATTGAAAAGCAATTTAAGTAAAAAACTATTTTAAATAACAAGTATAAGTTTAGAAGTTTTTGTTAGTTTAGGTAAACTAAATATTTTAAATTTCATTAAAATAAAGAAAACTTAAAATCAGTAAATCGACTATATAATCGATGATGATCCAAACAAAAAAAACTATCTAAACAAACTCTCTTAACGTGACGAAACTAGTTTTTGTTCGTACAGTTTTGTAATAGAAATAGTGCTATTAGAACAAACAGGCAAACAAACAAGCAAACAAACAAACAAAGAATAAGGTGAAAAGTATTTACAAGTGTGAAATCAAGTTGTTGAGAAGCCTCTTTAATTAAAATCATTAAAATTAGAGATTGTTTTTAAAGTTTGGGCGTTATTTTTTTGTTAAAAGACATATCATTTTTTACTTTTAACTACGTTACTTATATTTTAATTAATTGATATTATTTTTACAACGTCTTTATTTATATCTATCTATTAAAAATGTTGAGAAAATGAAATATTTTTAGTATTTATTATATTTTTAGCTGCAAAAATACTTATAAAGTTTGTTAAACAAAAATAGATATGAAAACGCAAAAAATATTTTTTTAAGTTAGTGGTTGTGTCTATTGAACTGAATTTAGTATTGTACTAAGAACTAATTTACATTGAAACTAAAGTAATTTGAAGAAGGCAATCGTGAGTTCAGAAATATTACAAGGGTTACCTTTTTCAGCTTTACCAACGTTTCTGAAACTCGCTACAAAACGAAGTTCTTGATTATCAGGATTCTGAAAAAGTAAAAAAAAACTATTTACTATTATAGTAATTTAAAAAATAACTTTTTACTCTTAACTTTTTCTACTTAATTGAGCTTCTAATAAAATACAATATACAGCGACTTATGAAAAGTCATAACGGTTTTTTTTCAATTGTGTTGCATTTTAAAATATTTAGATACAGTTACTATTGGGTTGTAAAATAAAGGTAGCAGTAAAGGTTGTGAAAATAATGTGGCAATTACTAACATACCAAAATATTAAATACTAGAGTTAATAAACTTTAAAATACGATAAAAAAAACAATTTACGGGATTTACATCATAAAAACTATATGGTCAAGAATCAAGATTTACAACATTCAAACTGTATTTATGTATTTACTTATATCGTTATACAAAAGTAGAATCTGAAATATATTTTTTAAAGTGATCAATAAATACTTTATAAGAGTTTAGTTGATTAACATAGTTGAATTAAATAATACTTTACCAAAATGAATTAAAGTTAGTTTAAGTATTTAAGAAAAAAAAAAACAATAATAATGAATAATAATAATAACAACAACAAATTTCCTTTTATTTTAAAGTATCTTTTTTTATATTTTGAACACTTGTCCAAGTCTAAAATTGTAATAAAAGAACGCAAATAAACTGTTTATAAAAAAAAAACTCTAAATGTTCTAATTCCATTACTTAGTCGTAGAAAAATTTCTAGATAAACACATTTAATTTTAAACTTTTTAACAAGACTGTTGTTTTTAAATCCAAAAAAACAAAAACAAAAATATATGTTTTAATAAAGTAAATGTTTATAGTATGTGATGGTACTAAATCATGTGTTTCAGTGACTAAACATTTGAATAAACAAGTTTTGTTAGCAATTTAAATGCAACAGAATTTTATAGCATCGGTGTTATTATAGTTTTATACTAAAAAAGTTTTTAAAAACTGTTGCACTATAACTATTATACTGAATACATTTACCTTTACTACTTCTAACTAATGTTTATTGCTAAAAAAGGTTTTAGTAAGCAATTTAGGCTTTATAACAATTAATATTTTAATCTATCTGTTTTTATTTTAAAATACTGTCAAAATTTTCTATAAACTTTGATAAAGCTCTAATATCAAAGAGTTTAAAACTTGAAGTTTTATTATATTCTGAAATTTATAAAAAAAATGAAAGAAAGCACTATGAATAGATTTATTTTTAGTAAAAGATAAACAAATCAAGATCTTCAAGCTGTCAAACAAAAAAAAGTTACATAAAAATCTTTTTTTACATTACAAAACAACTTTAAAGTTCAATTATTTACAACTTTTTTAAGCATAGTTTTTATCACACAAAATGTTTCTAAGAATGTTTTGAGCTTATCTTTATAAGTTTTTTATTATCAATTCAAACAAATTAGAACTTTAACCTAGTTTCATATCTATCACTAACTTTATTTAAATGAGAACAGAATAGTTTTACGACAAAAACATTACATACTTTATAACTTACTACTATAGTTCTTACGATACTTACTACAAAATTACTAGCATCATATTAATATAAAAAAGGCCTATAAAGTCTTGAAAAGAAGTATTTATTTAACTTGTTGATGAAAACTCCAGTTAGTAACACAAAATTAAAACTATTTTTGGCTACAAATATCTGAAAGCTTAAATGAACTTTTCAAGTTTTTTTTCTATAAATTACAATTATTTAAGCCTAAAAGCTTTAAATTTTTATTCAAAACAAGCGAAACTCAAGCTAATTAAATCAAGCATTTGTTATTGTATAAAAATAAAGTTTCTTATCAGTATAAAGTATCTTTTTTAATTCACTATAAAAATTGTAAAAGAAAATAAAAACTATTAATGTTTATTTTATATAAAGAGAAGGTGTAGATCATATAATTTTCCTAACTATTCTATTAAGAAACAAATAAGTATGTAACAAAAACATTTAATTTTATCTTTTTAACTTGTATTAATTTTAAGTTTTTTCAATAAATATTAACACTAACTGAAGTTAAATTATTTTATTTCTATTTTAGCCGCATTTTGTTGAGTTATAAATTTTTATAAATCTAGTTTATAAGTTAAAAAGTATGTTAAGTAAAGGTTTTTTCGTACACCAGGTCTTATGACCAAATATTTGAGCGCTTTTTTTTCGTTCAATAAACAATACTTATGTATTTTAACAGTTTTACTTCATTATTTTTAAATGGGACAATAAAGTTTTGTGATAAGAAACCAGTTTTAAATAAAATTTGTTTCAAAGCCTAAAGTAGAAGAATAATTTTTGTTAGACATTTTCAGTAACTGAACAACTTAAAAATAATATTTACAACTTACTCACTAAAAAATTACTGAAAAAAACAGATTAGTAAAAATATTCTTAAAGTTTAACATGTATTTAAGTGATTTCAAAACTAATATAATAAAAAATATATTCTGCAAAAATTTTATTTTAACAGCTTTTGTCATTTTAAAGTCTATATAAAGTATACTTATCTATATATTACTATCTACAAAATAGCTAACCACTTTTTATTAATAAACTATTTTGTTGAGTGATAGATTTTTGTGCGACACTTTTCTTCATAAAGGTATGAAGAAAAACAAATCATGAGGTTACTGCAGAATTTCCGTGTTCAACAAGGAAACAATGTGCATTATTTTTAAAGCTTTTATAAAAGTTTATAAATTATCGTTTTTCACTTTAAAACATTTACTTTAGTTTAATTTTATTAATTTACCAGCAATTAAGATATAACTTAATTTGAAAATTTCATGTACATTCTAAGCATTTTGCGTGGAATTAAACAAGAAAAAATGTAAAAGTATTTGGTAAAAAATACTTAATCAATCGTATTCGTCGAAAAAAAAGGTTCATAAACAACTTTATAAGCTTCAATTTTTTTAAAGCACAGATTTAACAAAACATTTTAAACATAATTACAAATAGAAGCTTTTCGTTTGTAAATTTTTTTGACAATTTTGATTTAATCTTTTTTTATATTTTTTGACTCATAAGTGACCAAATAAAGTGATAAGCTAAAACAAAATTAATGCATATTTTTAGTTATCGGTATTTAAAAAAAAACTTTTTTTTTTATTTAGTTTTGCAAATTTAAGCAAACACACCTATGAAAATTTTCAACAAAATCTATACTATATATTTCACAAAGTACCTACCAATTAAAGAAAAACTTTTGCAATAAAACAAAGCGAAAAAAATTAAAAAAAAGTAACTTTTAGGCAAGTAAAAGGCCAATCGTTTTCTAATTACTTTCCTGTTTATAAGTAATGGGAAGTATGACGTAACCAACAAGACTTTTGATGATCTTTTTTATTAACTTAACTAACTTCTGTTTTGTTTTGCTCGTTTATTTTTTCTAGTTTTCTTTCTTTTTTGAAGCTTATAAGCAACCTAATTAGTTTAAAGTAAAAATTAAAATTTAGTAAAACAGATATGTTCAAGTATAGAGTATATGTAAACATATTTATATTAAATACTTAAAAGTTAAAAAGTTTAACAGGCACTTAAAATATATTGGATCAAATTTGTGCAATATACATAAAAAAATAAACTAATTGAGCAAAAAAAGTAACTACAGCTTTTTATAGTTTTAAAAAAAATATATCTTTGTATTCTTTATTTGAAGCAGAGTTACTTAGATGTTTGGTAATAAAGCTGCACTAGCATTGTAAGTAGTTTTTATATCTGGAAAATAATTAAAAAAAAATATTAAAACTGATAGAACAATAAAACTGTTTATAGTCAATTATTATAGTCAACTGGTAATTAGTAGTATAAGCTATTTTTATGTAAACTTGATCAGATTTAATCAACTATTATCCAGAAGGAATCGATCGTTCAATCAGGAAACGATAAGAAACAAGGTACGACTGAAAATAGCTGAACAGAAAAAATTTCACCAAAGTTTTTCATCAGAGTTAGTTTACTAAATAAAATTGTAAAACTTTTTTACTTCCTTATCTTAATTTTTAGTTTAATAACTTGATTTATTTATTTGTGTTTTATAGACTTTTGTTTCTTAAAACTAAGCCTTGATGTTAAATATTTAAGTTCAAGGGTTCTAAGAAAAAAAAACTTCTATATAAAAATGTTTTTTCAAATATTGATTTTCCAATAATTAATTTAGAAGTAAAGAAAATTTAAACAAAAGCGAAAAAAACAAGCCTGATAGAAATACTGATGTAGAATACACATTTGAATACGAATATGTAGATGAAGACCAAAACTAAAACAAATAGTTAGAATTTTTTAATTTAACTTTCGCTTTTATATACGAGATTGTTTTTTTTTTTTCAGTTTTCAAAAACTCAAGCATAACAAATTCACTGTTGTTTTTATTTTTAGTCGAAATGATCAACATATAGCTTCTAAAAAGCAAAAAATATATATTTACAAAAAATCGACGCTAAAAAATATGGTCTAAGATCTGATGTATAGAAAGACCTTTCAGTTAGCTACACACCACATAATTCTCTTGTTCTAATCTTAACTGTTTTAAGCTATAAAACAAAACAAGAAATTGAAAGTTTCTACTTTTAAATAAACAAGGGTATATAAATAAAAAAAAAACTCAGAATAATTTAATTTCTCAAAATCTATATGTTTATAGAAAAAAAAATTTTTATATCTAATATATATTTTGATATGAATGTAAATGTAGACAAAACATTTAAGTTCAAAAAAAGCAAGATAAACCACCTAAACAGACACAAAACAAAGAAAAAAATCTTTGATAAACTCTTTATAAAGATTAGCTAAGATATTTTCAGCTTTGTATTTTAGCAGTTAGTTTTTAACTACTCAACTTTATTCAAAAACAATTTTATTAAGAACTAAGTAAATATACGGAACAAAAAAAATATAGACTTAACTAACGGAGTTTTTATTAATAGTCTCAAACATAGTAGTGATTGCCACAATCTAAAGTAGATCAATGCCATTAGAACCCAATCAACATACTAAGTGACAATAAAGAATGCTCGGTAATCCGGCCGGTTTCAGTCAAAAAGTAGATTTTGATATTCAGCAAAAATCAATGTTTTTTATATAAAACCGCAACGAAAAAAAAGTATTTATTTTAATATAAATTTACTAGGTAGATGCTTTAATTAACAATTTACTAACTAATTAAGCTTATTTGATAGTTTTAAGTGTACTACTGAATTTCAATACAGAATATCTTAAATTTATTATAGAGTATATTAACTTCCCTAGTAAAATATTAAATAAAAACTCAGTGATTTTTATTATCAATTTGTAACTGTTTTTTGTTGCTACGGATGTAATTTTTTAAACTTAACTTACTAAACAGAAAATGATGTTTAACAACACGTTGACTGTATTCAATACACAAAAAGTGAAAACAATGTTTAGTAAAAAGCTAATGTTTTTAAACTTATTGCAGGGTTGCCACTCTTTGAGCCAAAAAATCTTCCCTGAGTGACCAAAAATTTCCCTGAGTAACCTTAAATTTCCCTGAGTTTCCCTGAGTATTTTTCAAATCTTAAAAAAAAAATTTCTCTTCTAACACAAGTTATTAATACCTCATTCTCATTTTTCTTCTTTAATAATAAAAGGAAGGTTGTATGTGTATGCTTCTGCATTAAATTTATGAAAAAAAATGTTTTCAAAAACTCAATCCTAAAAGGTTTAAACCAATTAAAAATTAAAAACTAAATTTTTGCACAACTTTGTGTAAACTTGTTAGTTAACTTTCTACATAAAAGAATAAAGTTTAATTTGTTTGACATTTTAATTGACAAAATTTAATTATACTATAATAATAATTTCACATGAAGAACTCACTTAAATGAATACATATAATAATGAATAGTTAACAACAACTTTCATTTCTCTTAACTTATTTTATTGTACTTTATTATACTTAAGTAAATATAAATTTAAAATTAAAAAAACTACAATGTTAATACTAAGAATATTGAAGAACTAGCCGCAAGGCTAAAAAATTCTAAATAACCACTTAAATAATAAAAATTACTACTTTTGAAAAAAATATTGAAACTGGATTAACTAAACCTCATTCTAGATCTAGAAAAAAATTTCCCTGAGATTTTCAAAAACTTCCCTGAAATTTAGAGAAAAAATCAAAACTTCCCTGAGTTTCCCTGAGTTAAAAGAAAAATGCCAAAATTCCCTGAGTTTCCCTGAGATTCCCTGAGTTTCCCTGAGATTTTCTACAGCTTGAAAATTCCCTGAGATTCCCTGAGTTCCCTGAGTGTGTGGCAACCCTGTTATTGACATCTATCTTCCGAATACAACAAACTTTTATTTTACGAAAAAAACACTTATATTTTTTACTCAACTTTATTCTTTTATGCAGTTTGTAAAAATTTTTCTAGTAGTTCTACTTGTACAAGTACAGCATGTAAAACTAAGTTTATTTAGCTAATAGCTGTTTCACTAAACCAAAGTCATAATCAGAAATATTGCATTCTTTATTCAGGTATTTGGTAGTCTCAGACTGTAGTTTTAGTTATTTTTTACTCTTCATATAACACTATCTAGTGTAAGTAAATTAGTTATCCACTTACATGTTTGCCCCCTTACTAATCAAAAGTTGAACTTTAAATTTTTTGTTTGTGTTGAAACTGGGTTTTGACCTCGTAACTTTCAACTCAAAAAGCTTTCAATGATGGCAATTATTAAGACCCGTACACCATCAGGCCACACTTTTTAAACATATTTTAATAAGATAAAGCGACTTACAGCTATGACTATTTATTATATAATATAAAATTATTCTGCAACAGCAGTTTAGAGCTTTAAACGGTGTGACTTCATCTGATTAACACAACAAGCCTAAGTCATTTTTATTAACATTAGCAGATTAACTTTGGTACTGGTAATAATATTTTTCTAAACTATTTATTGTTTATTTTTTAGTGCTTTGTTTTAATTTTTAAACTAATTTCAATGATATCAAATTTAAAATTCCAAAACAATTTTTGAATGGTTTTTTATAGAAGATTATTAAAAAGTACTTTGTTAGTTGTAGTCAAACACACAACTGGTGGAGTAGAAAAATAACCTAAAGCTTAGAATAAATTAGTAGAATATTGTCAAGTTTAATGAAAAAATGTGTTAAAAGTAACTAATTAATTCTTTGTTTTTCTACAACTCATATGTCATTTTGTGTTTAAAACTGTTTTAAAACATTTTTGGTGTGCAACAAATAAGGTTAGAAACAAACAAATTTAAATTGTATTGCATTTATCTAAAGGTTTATTCGTTAACTAGCTAAATAAATTAGGTTTTAGCGAAAATGAACTACGTTTTTTATTTTGAAAAGTTTGTATTGTAACTTTTTAACTGAATATATTATAAAATAAAAACTTAGGTTTTACGCTATATGTAAATTTTGAAGTTTATTATTACACAATTGAATACAACATTTCAGTACAGAACTTTAAAGTTACAACTTTTGTAACAATGGCAAATTTTTATTGTTATAAGTAGATTAATAGTTTTAGAAATAAATATGTAACATAGTTTTTTTTTTAGTAATGTTTGCTGATAAAAACAGGTTTTAGCTAGCTGTTGCAGTTGATGAAACAGTACAGTTTCTAGTTATGTGCACAAAATTAGTTTACTATGTACCACATTTTTCAAAGTAAAAATATTTTTAGATATGTATACTAACTAGATTTTTTGTGGTCGTTTTTTTATTCCTTAAGAAGTTTTAAACAGCTGCATGTTTTATTATAAATGAGTAGCAGTTTTTATCGTTTTGTTTAAATAAGTTCATAATTAAGTATGCACTTATTTTTTTAGTAATTAGTGTACAACTTTCTAATAACTATTCTTTATATTAGACACATTAAAAGCTTATATATATGTATCAGTTTTTTTTTAGTTTTAAGCTTAAGGAAACAGTTGTTAAAGCGAGATGATGCATTATACATAGTGGCCACTAGTTTTTGGAAAGTTTTCTCTAGGTTTAAAAAATTTTTTCTGGGTTTTCATAATTTGTTTTAGATTTTTAAGAGTACATATTTTTTTGAAAATTTTAAGTAAAAAATTAATCTTAAGTTAAAAAAGGTGTCCTTAGATAAATTTAAACAAATTAAGTGATACATTATAACTATTATCTAATATTTTTTATATTCTATTGTAACCTGTACCAATATTTTAAACCAATTTCTTCAAAGTTCTTCTTATATGGTTGTTCAAAAGCCTTTATATTGATATTTAATATAAATAGCCTGTTAGTTTTAGTTTATTACTTTTCATTAATAAATATCAAGATATCTAATAAAATTTGCAACAATTAATATAAAGCTAAATAAAAGTAACTAATGAATTAAAACTTATACAACAAAACTAAGATTTATTATAGCTGCTACATTCGGTATTGAATATTGCATCAGACATTTTTGTTTAGCTCTGCTCTTATTTTACTTTTGCTTTTTAATTTCTACTACTCTTAGTTTTCTTTTAACTACAGTGACAAATTTATCTATATCCAAAAACTATGACAGCGCTTCACAGAGACTAGATAGTATTTTCTTCAACAACCTAAATGTTAATATTTTTCTATTGTTATAAAATGTGTTCTACTTTTATTTCATAGTCAAAGTGAAAAGTTTAAGTTGCACAGTCAGCAATCGGTTCTTGTTGACTGGCTTTACATGACATTCAAAACAATGAAAACTAAAGTAAAAAGTAGTTTCATTAATTAAAGTGATAATTTATTAGTTTTAATTGTAAACTTGTACTATATTTTTTCAAATTTAAACACAATAAAATTTACGATTTTCCAAAAAAATACAGTTTAAAATAAAAAAATTAAAAAAAATTCTATGTTTTCACGATTTTGTACGAAATTCAAAGTTTTTCAAAATTTACCAGGTTTTTTGCTTAAATTGTCAAATTCCATGTTTTTGGGTTTTGTGGCTACACTGATTATATAAAACAAACTTATAATAAAAATAATAATTTTAATAGTAATGATAATAACGGTAGTAATGATGATAATCCTAATAGTGTAATTCTAATTATGGTAACAATAATGTAAAACATATTAAAACTTTAAACATTAAAGATATAAGCTGTAATGATAACTTAAATATTAATGATAATAAAAATATTCATATCAATAGTACTAATGATAGTGTAGATTATAGTAATCAACGCATAACTAGAAGTATTTCTAAAATGATAAAAGAAAACTTTAAAATTGCATAACAAGTAAGTGATAATAGCGCTAAAAGTATAAGTAAAATGCATAACAATAAAACTATAAATAAATATTCAAAACCATCTAAGCCTAATAGTGATAAGTTAAGTAATATTCCTAAAACATGTAATTGCCGTAAAATAAATAAAGATAACAGCCCATTAAAAGGTAATTGTTTAATTAAAAATGTATTTTATAAAGTTAAAGTTGAAAGTAAGGGCCCAGATAAAATTTATATCGGAAGTACAGCAAGTAGTTTCAAGGATAGATATGCTAACCATAAACATACTTTTAAAAATATAAATTAAAAACAAAGCACGCGTTTATCGGATTATGTCTTGAGCTTTTTTCACATGTACGGTAAAAGGCCAAACATAAAGTGGAGTATTGTTTGAAAGATCAAACATGCATCCAACGGAGTAAGTAGAATTTGCCCAACTTGCAATACAGAAAGAGCAGTAATTGCAGCAGAAGATAAAGACCTACTTCTGAATAAGCGGCAAGATTTATCGAATATTTGTCCCCACAACCGACGATTCTACTTTAAATAACTATGTCTACTTATGCACTTATTTATTTCACAACATTCATTTACATTTACAAACACTTGCAAATTTAATACTTCATGTTTTTAAGCTGCATAAATTATTGATCAACTTGTTAAATTTATCATGACGTAACATTTCTGCACAACTCAATTTAATTTTCATTTTAAAAAACTTGCCTTATCTTAGAGCTTTTTGAGGTAAGTGTTTGCTTTTATTAAATTGGTATTTTTGTAGACAATTTTATAAATTTATGTTTTTATTCCACGTAAACACTATACATAATTACACATGCTTTTTTTCTTATGTGTGTTAATGTTTTATAGACTCCGTAGATCTGTTCTTAAATTTATTTGAGAGCAGTGAAACGCCATTAGTCGGAATAAAGTTTTAACACAAAAACATCTGTGGTATATATTCCGATAAGCTTATATCAGGATCTCAAGGATTTAACGCCTTTTAACGTTACATCTTATATCTTATTTCATTATTATAAGTATTTTTAAAATTTCAGAAATTTCATGTTACTTTTCCAGATGTCCTGTTTTAGTCGACATAAAATCGTTCAAAAATATTTATAAAAAATTTGCACAATATTAGCCTAAATTTTTTTTGAGTTGATTATTAAATTAAATATCTTTGAAACTTTACTTTAAAATTACTGTAATAACGTTAATTCTTTAAGTTTAAATAAAACCTAAAACGTAACTGTTTATTTGGCTTCTAACTCAAACTAACAACACTTATGAAATCATTTTTTCTTAATCCGTCAACTGTTAGCGAATATCCTAGTTTAGTATAATTCTTTTAGAAACAACTACGATTAATGTTTCATCTAAAACTGTTTTCCCTTCTATCACTATTTTAGTTCAATTTTTCCACTAAAATCAACTGTTGTCTTTTTTATTCAAGTAATTTTTTTAAGTTCAATTGTTACTTTTTACTATGTAGCTTGAAGTACAAAAAAGTAGTAACTTTTTTGCTGGGATGATCTTTTCAGAATTGTGTTTTTAGAATTTTAAGTATTATTTTAAAATCTATGAGGAAGTAACTTTGTTTGTAATATAAAAAATAAATTCTTAATAGAAGTTTCACTTAAAAAATTATTGCAGTCTTTGTGGAACAAGAAAAAAAAATTGTAGAATTAAGTTGAAGTTTCCTGTAATAAAAATAGCTAATATATACAGTAACTGACCAATATAAAAAAGATAAGCGATAAAATAATACATTTTAAACATTCAAATTATAAAAAACAGCTTGTTTAAAATTGTACTACTCGATAAAGTTACCTTCTTAAAAAAAGTTTCTAACCAACATTTTTATTTAAGCTTTGATTTTGTATTTAAAAAAAGTTATTAAGTATCTAAATTTGTAAAAAAAAGTTTTTTGATTAGAAATTTAGTAAAGTACTTTTTTAAAACTAGACTTATTTAAAAACACTATTTAAGGACTAGAAAATATTCACAATAAAAAACTCTGAATAAACTAAATAAATACTACTTAAGTTTAACTATATACTTTTAAATATTTTTTTAAGTAGGTATAAAGTTTGTTCTATTTAATAACCAAGCATTTTCAAAATTTGAATACACAACAGCCGTCGCTTATTTTTTACTTAAATTAAATCTAACGATATAGACCCTATGATTAAAAATTAATTAAACTTTTTAGTAGTTTAATTTTGATAAACATTGTGAGAAAAGTGATCATAGAATATGTTTATATTTTTTTAACTAAAATTATTTAATTCTTATCGAATGTAAGTCTAGTTACTTGCTAAATGATTGTTTTGTTTTTTTATAACTTTAGATATCTGAATATTAAAAAAGCTCTTTAGCTTAAGTGACATTTTAAACAAACCAAAAAAATGTTACTTGTGTTACTATTGCAAGTTATAAAATATTTTTCTATTTTTGTAAGAAATCAAGAACTTTATGTGAAATAGACTTTTGATTTTGTAGATTCATTATGTATACATTCTTTTCGTCTTATAAATTGTACTATGTCACTTGGAAAATTACTTATAGACTTAAATTGTAAGATATTTTGTTTAATAACACTAAATTGTTTATTATTAATCAAGTCGTTTAGTTTTTTCTCAACGAAATTGCATAATCTTGAATAGTTTTGAAAAATAAAATATTAGCTGGAAAAATGCTGTTTTTCCATTTTTGGTCATGATATAGTCGTAAAAAATTGAAAGTATATACAAAAATTACAAGTTGTAGTAAAAAAGTTATATATATATATGTTTAATACATTTTATAGACTCCGTAGATCTGTTCTTAAATTTATTTGAGAGCAGTGAAACGCAGTTAGCCGGAATAAAGTTTTAACACAAAAACATCTGTGGTATATCTATATATTCCGATAAGCTTAGCTATCAGGATCTCCAGGATTTAACGCCTTTTAACGTTACATCTTATATATATATATATATATATATATTGTTTATTGAACGATAAAAAAGCGCTCAAAAAGTTTGGTCTAAGGACCTAGTTTACAAAGGAACCTTACGGTTATCGAGTCGTACACCAAATGCTTATAAAGTTTTTTACGAGCTATTACACATAGTTTTTTTTTAATCATTTAAATCTTTAGTACTAGAGCAATCAGTTAAACGAAGATAAAAATGAAAGAAAATAAAACT
Source organism: Thalia democratica (assembly GCF_965202585.1). NCBI lineage: Eukaryota > Metazoa > Chordata > Thaliacea > Salpida > Salpidae > Thalia > Thalia democratica. Next base: position 16,858,684 of record NC_139170.1, read on the forward strand.
TAACTAAAATTTTCTGAATATCGTGTTCAATAATGTACTATTAATCTTGTTTAGTAACATAAGAACTAAAAAATATATATAACTTTAATTCAACTTTTAAAAGAACATAAACAACACTAATTACAAACATGTGATCAGTTGAATTATAGGTTACAACTTCTTTAAAGAAGGTAAAATGTAATACGCTGAAATAACTTACGAAATTCTTTTTTATAAGTATTTAGTGCTAAAAAGGTAATTTTTATTTAATTTAATAATTTAACTTGAACAGTATAACAATTTTACATTTGACAAGTTAAATAAACTATTTTATAAATAAATTGAATATAAAACAATTGTGAATTTATTACTGTAAAACTTGAAATATTTTTCCCTTTTAAAAGGAATTACTTCATCAATGACATAAACTGTCATTTTAGCGATGAGCATTTCGCCCCAAATTACTCGAGCACGTCATAAAAAGTAAAAAAAAACATCTTACTGAGTATTCAGAATTCTTTATTTCTCCCTTTATAGCACTTTGCTCAGTGATATTGTATATTTTAGTAATTAGTTGTTTTTACACTTATAAACTTAAGTGGTTTAGTTTCTATGGGGTATAGTAATTATTCTAAAACAAACTCAAGAACTTACAAGTAAAATGGAGGTTTTTAAAACACTTAGCTTGTTGTTTTATTATCTTGCCTCTACGGTTTTAGTTCAAAAAGTATTATGGAATGATACAATTTTATTGTATACAAACAAATGTTTGTTTATAATTATTTTACTAGTACATATAACTTTTGTTATATTAAGAAGAGCTATTATATAACTTTTACAATAAAATTGTAGTGTAAAAAGAAATAAAATTCAAACTATAGATAGAAGTTTCTTTTCAAATATTGACACTGATAACTAAAAATAATTATTTTAATTTTGATAAAAAAATGTAATGATAGTTATAAAAGCAAATAAATAATGTATTTTGGTTTATACTTGAGTTGTATCATAAGTTTTTAGTAATTATATAAAAAACTTAAAGCCTTGCTATTTATTGATTAAAAAATACTATAGACCTGCTTATCAACTTATTTCGTTTTTATGAGAAGTTTAAAAACCAAAATGTCTAGGCTGTGGTTTTTAACAACTATTTTCGTCTTTGTTGAAATTTAAAAAAGGTTTATGTTTGGAATAAAACTATTTTTTTACAAAATGTAGATTTGTTATTAAGTAGTAAACTAAGTTAACAAGTGTAAGTGGTGCTTATTGTAAATAAAATTAGATGAAAAAGTCAGAATAAGTTTATATATTTAATTGTTTTTATAACTTGTATTCAGCTCTAAAAGAACTTAAATAGTTTAATTTTTATTTTTTACTTTATCTAAATAAATATGTAAGTATTAAAGTCACATACTTAAAGTAGTAAGGGTTTTTTACTTATATCTAAATTATAAAATATTGATTTTTTTTTGAGATTAGCTGTAGACAGGGTTGCCAAAAAAGTTAAAATCTAAAAAACCTGAAAAAACCTAGAATTTGACATTTTAGGCTAAAAAACCTAGAAAACCTGGAATTTGTGAAACTTTGAAAAAAAAACATTGATAAACCTTGAATTTGGAACAAAAATTACTAAAAAACCTGGAATTTTAATTTATTTTACATGTTAAATAGAAAAATTTTGAATTGACGCATAAAAACTACCATATAAACTTTTTTTTTATGTCATCATCAAAAATTAAAAAAAAACTTAATTAAAGAATCTTTAACATATCTTCTTAATGTTTTTATGTTGTTTAACACTGTTTTTTACCTTAAACTTAACTTTAAACTAAAATAGACCCAAAATTGTGTATTTTTGAAAACCTAGGAAAATTTGTTAAAACTATTTGGCAACCCTTAGATAATTATTCTTTTTTTTTAAACTCATACTTTATATGTTCTTTATAAAGTATGTTTTTGTGCCCATTAGTGGTTAAGTGCAGGGCTTCCCTTTTTTTTCAAATGGTCCCTTTTGCAGAAATTAAAAAAGCAATGGCCACTTGTACCAAGATTACTCAAAATCTACCATAAAAAACACCTAAGATCTTTTTTCTGCTCTTTATCAACAACTTCATAATATCTAGTGTAAGTTTTTCAAGTTATGACCTCATGGTCCCCTGAACGTCTTTCATGGTCCACTTTGGGAAACACTGGTTTGGTGTTAGTTGTTTATTGTTATAGTGTGTACAGGTAACTGATTTTGTATTATCTTTGTATTTAACCATAATCTGTTGATTATTTTGTAGGACAATATTTATTAGTTTACAGTATTTTAAATATAAAAAGAACAAAACAATTCACACTAAAAATAGCAGAGTTGCCACAAAACCTGGATTTGAAAATTTAGGTTAAAAAATTGAAAAATTAGAAATTGTTAATAATAACCTGGATTTTTAAACAACTTTTACATTTTACTAGTAAAATTTCGATTGGGCACAATAAATCTATCATATAGATAATATATATTTTGTCATCATCAATTTTCTTTTTATTAAAAAACACATTTGAATTAGCTTTACAGTATTTTTTCAATGTTGTTATACCATTTAACACTGTTTTTTCACCTGAAACTTAACTTTAAACTTAAAATAAACCCAAAAACGGGTACTTTTAAAAACTTGGAGGAAATTTGAAAACCTTGAGATAATTTTCCAAAAGCCAGTGGCATATAGAAATAGTTTTTGTTAAAGTAAGTAAAACTTTAATATGCAAGTAAGAAGTTAACTTAAAAAAGTTTTCTTTTGTGCAAAGTTTTAGAAAATCACTTGAGCAACTTAGTTTTATTTATTTAGACTAGTTTTAGTTGCTAGTAAAACCTAGCATCTTAGTATTTTTGTAAAAGTTAGGCTAGCTTTAAACCTAAAATCTAAAAGTAAATCTTCTTATAAAACTTTGCAAAGTTTTTTAATAATCAAATTTTCTAATCTGCAGATAGTAACGTTTAGCTAGTTTTTTTAGTACAGTTCAAGGCACATAGTCAGGAGCGATACAAATACATTTCATATACAAAATAAATTCAAGTTTATGTCACTTGTAATAAATAAAAATTATAAATCTATCATAGTTGATCAGTACTTACAGTGTTTGCATCTGTACTACCTATTTTTTTCTATTTAGTTTTTCTGTGCTACTCTAAATTATGTTTCTCGAGCTCCTTTGATATTAAGCATTAATTTCTTTCTGCTATGTTTTAATGTTTTTTTGTTTATCTTAACTTATAATAAAGACTTAATACACAAAAATCTAATTAAGAATTTTGTCTTTTTGTAGGAGTCCCATTACACAGTAATAACTTTGAAAGTTTTTGGGAACAAAAAATTTAACAAAAATCTAAGAATAAACTGTAAAAAAAGCATCAAACTGTTTTGGCAATAAGTCAAACTATATTTTTAAATGTACTATGTAATTTTAAACTATCTAAGCACAAATTAAGAGACACTGGCTCAAGCCACTGAACCTAAACTGACTAACAGCTTTTAAAAAGTTTACTTATCTGTAAAGTAGCTATTAGCATGGTTGCTGCAATTCTAAATAAATAGATTTCTTAGAAATCTAGCGGTTATTTTTTTTGATTTCCTTAATTTGGGTTGTCATGCTTTTATTGATAATAAATTGCAAAAAAAAAAATTTTGAACTACTTTAGTTAGGAGTGGGCAACGTTTTTCAATTAACGGGGCGGAGCATTTTGATTTAGTTATTTACCGGGTATTGTTTCCGGATCCAGCCAGATAATGACTTTTTATATTCGGAACCGGCCGGATCTTAATTTGAAAGTTTTATCCAGATCCCACTTAATACTAATTTTAAATCAAGATTCGGATCCGGTCGGATTATATTTGAAATAAAAGTTTTGGATCTGGCCCGAATCTATTTTTATGGATACGGTTGATTACTTTTTTGAATCCTTCTAATTCACAAAACTTTTTCAAATCTGACAATTTGAGATGTAGATGAGATATGTCAGATGTTTATATAATGTTTATAAATAGAATTGACATGGTAGTTGACAAAGGTACGTATGTAAAATACCGTACTTGGATAAACACTTTGCTTTGGGTAATTTGACAAAAAGATATTCTAATTAAGTTAGAACAACACAAATTATTAGGATATAATGGTGTATTTATTTTACACAGTAACTTGAAAAGCCATTTTCAAACATGTTTTTAAAGTCAAATTTTTACAGTTTTGTTTAGCAAAAATATGCTACAAAACTTTATAATTTTTTATAATACTTTAAAAGGCCTTTGCGGGCCTGTCACTTTGCTCACGAGACAGTCATTTTAATTTGCGGACCGGATCCCATTAAGAATTTAAAAATACAATCGGGGGCCAGTCCGATTTAAAAATACAAATTTGTTTGAAAAGTTTGAACTGTTTTATTCTAAAAAGGTTTTAACCGACCGGTTCTTGATTTGAAAATAAAATCGGTCTTGTTTTACTTTTTGGATCTGTATGGTCTGTCAAGTACAAAAAACTTATCTAAAATGTTTTTAAACCTTTAAAAGTTTTACTGTAAAAGATGTCTTTTCTAATAGAAACTTCCAAATTGAGACTTTGTTGCTTATAATTAAAGTAATAAATTGTAAAAAAAAGTTTTAAATCTTATTTTAAATACTGAATAAGAAAATTACAATCTTGAAATATTGCATCAAAAAAATTTAAAGCAATAGTGTACCTATTTTATATCAATCAGGCCAGATATTCTAAAGAAAATCTTATTAAGAAAAGTTGGTAGAACTTTTAATTTATTTTTTAGAATAAAACTGTTTTAAGTGTAAATTTTACATAAACTCAGTTACTATAGTTTTTACTTGTTTTTAGTTTTATTGTTTTTTATATTTACTATTATATATAAAAAAATTGAAATATAAGTTCTTGACACAAAAAATCTTTATAAAAGTGGAATTAAATTCAACGTAGTAAATTTTTACAATAAACTTCGCAGTAGCGAGAAATCAAGCAACCAAAATGGAAATGGTAGACAGCTATATCCACAAATAATTGTGAGTAGAAAAAAATCTTAAGAATTAAAACAATCAGTGTATTTTATTAACTTTTATTTCAGTTCAAGGAATTCTTTTTTTGTATAACATATCATTGTTTAGTAACCTTTATTTAGGCTTAAACCTGAAAAAGAGGGGTATGTAAATTAATTCTAATCAGTACACATTGTACAGCATATAAAAAACAAAAAGTATAAAATGTACACTTTTTTAAGTTTTTTTAATTTGAACAAATGTCTTAGCTTATAAGGCAAAATATATAAGTTTTAGTAATTAACTGTTAATTGATATAAGTTGTTTCTATATTTGACTTGATGGATGAAATGTTTGACTCTATAATAGAAAATAATTAGTAAAGTTATTACTTTCTTAACTTCTTGACAGATTTTAGTTTTTGAATTTCTATTTATTTAAGATTTTTTTTAATGGTGTGTGCTTTATAGACTAGAGTTCAGTAACCTTTTAAAAATTCAAGCAAAGTTTCCTAGAAAAATTTGCTTGCGGGCCGCACTATATGAAAGAAAGTCTTCAACTAGTTGCAGTGATTTTAACATAACTTCACTGATCATTGTGTAAATACCTTCTAAAACCAAATGTGTCATAAAGTAGGTAATAATAGAGTTCTAGTAATGATTAATTATTAAAATAAGAGCATAGTTGTATAGTTTAATTATATAAAACGTTTTTGATTGTTTTAAATAGTTTGTTTTTAGCTGATTAGTACCACAGAATTTCGCTTTGCGGGCTGCAGTTTGTCAAGCTTTGTTTAATGTTACCTTTTGTTTACTTGAATATTATTTTAACTTTTGAGGAATTAAAAAAAAATCAATTTCTCGGTTGTACATATATAAACAAAAAAAACTTTCAATTACAATCACCCTTTAAGCTAGGTTTCTACTAACAGAAACATTAAACATGATTAGAGGAACCAAAGGGTAACTCGTGTCTATTTAACATTTTTAAGACCAATTAGCTTAAGGTTTTTTAAAGGTTTTGTATAAAATTAAGGTTATTTTAAGTATTCACTTAATCTTATTCTAAGTGAATTGAATTTTGTTGTCAAATTATATACTCCTCTAAATATATAACTTTTTTCAGAATATAAACATAAATAACAAAGTTTTATTTATTTTTTGTAGAAAAAGTCTTAATAAAAAACTCAGTCTGGCTTTTTTCTTTAAAGAACGGCACCAATGATGAAGTAATATAACATTATTAGAATATTTTTGAAATTAAATTGTGTTTAAGTTGAAGGCATCTTTTGAAAATTTAGTTTGTGCTAAAATAGGTAGGAGTAGCAGCTCAAAATGCAAAACTGGTTTAGATTATGCAAAAATATCTATGAATTTAATTTAAGTATAAGATGTCTCGATAAGCTTAAGTATTATTTCTGTTTTTGTTCTTAAAATTACAATACTGACTTTGTATTCCTTTCCCTTCCCTATTTTAAAATAAAAGAAGTAAATTCAGTGCTTATTGACATCATAAATTGTACTAAGTAGTTGTTAGCTTTTTATTCTGGTAGTTTTAAATATTTAATATAATTAAGGTTTTTGCTTTTTAAAAGTGGGTTATAAATTCATTTTGCTTACTTTTAAACTAAAAGAATTTGTGAATATACTGAAACTGATTCTAGCTCAAGTTTGCTTTTTTAAAGTTTAGGTTAGTTTGGATCTCTTTTCAATCTCTGATGTTTGTTTTTCAGATTTCAGGTTTTGCCTTCAACTTTATAATTTGGCCGTAAAAAGCGATGTTGCTGCTTTTGTAGTAACCCTGGTCTAGATATTATTTAGTTTTATTACACATAACTTTTTTTTTTAAAGTTTAAACTATATCTTTTAAGTTGTAGTCAACGCCACTGAAACTGTTTTCTACTTCAATTTACAGTCTAAGATTGAACAATTTTTAAAAAGTTTTAAAAAATCATACTTCAAACGTAATATGAATAGTTGTACATTACAAAACATTATTTATTTTAGTTGCTTAATTAGTTAAAAAAGTTAATAAACTTTCAATTACGATCGGGCCATGACTACAGAAAATATAAAAGAAGAAAGGAAACAAAGAATTGATAATTGTAATAAACAATTAGTTTTGTCCAAGACTACAACAAAATTTAAAGATCATGTATTTCTAAAGGTAGCCAAAGAAAACTCAAAAAAGAAGTTTTTTGAAGAAACAGCCATAAAATGTAAAAGCTATTTTGAAAGAGTATATTTAAAATACTTTTATACTAAATGTTAGTTATTAGTTCAACTGCGTTTTTTAGTATTTATTAATAAGTTATGTAAATTTTATCTATATTATGATTGTTAAAGATTACATTTAATTTTACTAAATTAAGTAGTCTTTTTAAAATGTTGTTAACAATACCTAGTTATAAATACAAAGCATTTGTTATCATTAATGAATTTAAAACTTTTTAACTGGTTTTTTTATTTAAAGTAGTACGGTATAATAATAAATACGTTTCAAAAATTAGTTTTTTTGTAAAAAAATAGTTTATATTCGTCATTCAAATGAGTACTTACCTCTTAGGTTCGCAGTTTTTGAGACAACAATTTCTGTGCTCAACCGTTTTCTAATGTGTTGAATGCTTTTTGTGCTGAGCTCAATGTGCGTACTTTAGCTTTAGGTAATTGTACTACACATTAAGTAAAGAAACTTTTTTTTTGCATAGAAAAACTGTTTTCAAAAACACTATCAAGAACAAGTGCACACTTAGTTGCAAGTGATATTTGTTTTTGTCACAAATAATTTTTTCACTTATTTTACGATTAGTTTTAGCGAAAAAATTGTTTATTAAAATATTTGTTTATTAGAGCTAAAAATTTTGATTAAATTTACCGCTTAATTAATCACTTCAGATAATTTAAATAAGTTTAATTCAAAGCCTAAAAAAAAAATTAAAATAACTTTAACAAAATTTTCATTGATCTAATAGTTTCCTTTTGCAACATGAAAGTTTATCTAAATTTACGACGAAGTAGCTTTTAATCGAAAAAAAATTAAAGTCTTATTTTATATATTTCAGATTTTTTTCTGCAAGAAAAAAACGAGTTAGTTCATCAACTGAAAATGAACAAAGTTATTTTGAATGAAGATCTACAAATCGAAATTTCTCAACTAATTAAATATAAAAACTTCGATAACGCTGAAATAATTATTGAGTTGGCTAATATTTTTAATTTTAGAAAATGTTTTACACTTAAAAGTATTTTTTATTGTTTTAGCACAAAAAGTCTCGATGTAAAAACTTTAAAACCTTTGAAGCTCAAAAGTTTTCTATCCTTCTTAAACGAGATGCATCCGAAAGACAAAACCTTGGTTGCAAGTTTAAAAAAGGGCGGAAGTGCGTTGAACGCAGTTGTTGAGAAATCGATATGCAAAAACTTCGAAGAGGAACGCAGTGTTGAGAGCGCACTGCACTACCACAAACTCGCAGTTTACTTCAGCCTCAACAAGCTCTCCGCGTCAGCGCTGAGCTGCATCGCAAGCAAATTCGCACTCGTGATGTGGTCCTTCGACTTTTTTAAGCTTGATTTTGAAATGGTAGCCGAGATTTTTGCCAGTTCTGAACTCGATGTTTCATGGAACATACAAGTGCTTCATGTAGCTCTTTCGTGGATAGCTTACGATGCTGAAAACCGTGAGAAATTTGCATTCGATCTTTTGAGGAGAGTCAACCGTTCTTATTTGTCAGTTAGTTGTTTGTCTGGTATAAAAGGGAACACTAATTATTTCAGTGAAAGTAAGAGGTGTGTCAATTGGATGAATGAGCTTATAACTAAAAGCTTAGAAGAATAAAATAAAGGAAATACGGTTTTATGACTCGTAGTTTCAACTTATTAAGAATTTAATTTATCGACTATATTCTTTTGTTTTCTACACACATTTTTAAAATTTGATGTTCTATGTTTGACATTAAACTAGTAAACTAGATGTTTCAAATACTTCTATATTTAAGTGTTCTGTTTTTCGGTATAATAAAAAAAATTACTGTTATAGTTTTAATATGTTCGTAATAACCATAAAAAAAAAATAAAATACTTAAGCGGTTCTTTTATGTTATACTTTATAATTTCTAGTATAAAATGTTCTATAAAATTTATATCATAAGAAAAGTTTTTCAAGATAATTTTATACTTTTCTTTTGTAAAAACATAGTTATTAGGAATAAACAAATTTTTAACCCGTAGTTTTTTAATTTATTTCTGTAGTTTATGGAGTATAAAAGAATGTTTAAAAAAAAACCTTTTTTTCAAAAGAATACTTTTTTTTTAAATGAATATAAAAAGGATCCATGTTAAATCAGCAAGGAGCTGGATTTGTATCACCATATTTTTACTGAAAATATTGTGTAACATTATATATAAACGCTTTTAGCTGTCGGGTCGTTATTACTAATTATTTTAGTAAATATTTGCATTTTGGATTTAAGTTATAATTGAAAATAGATTTCTGGAAAAACACGTAGTTGTAGTACACGTTTAAGTTTAGTAATCGTTCAAAAATATTTTTATATTAGTAAAACTAATAAAAAAAAAAAATTATTTTTTTTACTTTATAAGGTCTCTTGCGTAAACTTTAAAATTCAGAAAGTATAAAGCTCAATGTAAGCTAAATGTAAACAAGGGAGTAGTAGTTTATAAACGCTAGAATAGTTGTTTTCTTGGAGCAATCTGAATTTGGTTGTTCTTTTTACTGGAAAATATTTATTTAAAAGGACAGTAAGTTACTAGGCTTCACCGTTGAATTCATTATCAAACTGCGGTTCTTATTCAAATAGAATGTTTTTGATTCTAATTATCTTTCATTGCAACCTTAGACTTCTATAAAGGCAACTGTTTAAGTATAACTGAATAAAAGTTGTTTTTATTATTTCTATTATTAGTTAACTATTATCATTAATTAACCACGTCCATTCGTTTTTTATTACGTTGATTTTTATTTTTTTTCAGGGGTCGTACTGGAAACTAGTAAAAACACGGTCTTGTAAGTATACTAGTGTAAACTGTACTATTACTTTACTTCATTTTAATAATGTAAGGAAAGAAAAAAAAATTCAAAATTTAAAGCTACGGGTCAGCGGCAGTTGTAATTTTTTAATGTCATTTGCATAAATATTGATGTGAGAATTATTTTTATCCATAACAATATGCAACTGAGGTAAATTTATAATACAGAAGAATATAAAAAAAAAAACATCTATACCATAATTTCTAACCCACCTAACCGAAATATATAAAAAAAAACAAAAAATAAAAGTGTTATTCTTTAAAATAAAAATAAGTAGTTAACAGCTAATCATAAGTAACCATAGAACTGCAGTAGACACAACAGCTACAACTGCAGTGAAAATTTTTATTGTGTACGAATTGGCTTTAATAAAACCTTGCGCTGTAAACTTACTGTAAACAAAAAAAACATAACATTAAAGACTGAACAAAATGATTAGTTTTTTATAATATATAATAAAAGAAATCTAATGAAAAAGTACATTGAAAACAGAAAACTTAAAAAGTAATTAAATGTACATTAGTAAAAAAAAATTAATGTTTAAAAATGGTACTCAACCTTATTTAAACCATTACAGGCAATATTGACCATGAAAACCACAGTCTACCATGGGCTCACACAGTCTCCTCCCCTAGATTTTGATTTCTAGATCACTTACATTCACATTTTTCTTGTTGCCCTTTCTACAAGAGCAACCACAAGTGTAACAAATATATCTCAAAACTAAATTAGAGGGAGGATTGGTAATGTCACTAATGACTGAAATACCAATATTTAGTATAAAAATATAATGTAAGAGCACCTTTTATTTTAAATATTGTCTATAAATATATATTTATATTCATAGTTAGTCTTTTTTGTTTTAAAATTTTAATTATGTTCTCACAAAATTTTCAATATATTGCTAGGAACATTTCCTAAAAGTTTGTGGTAGATATCTCAAAAAACGTAGGAGATAGATTTTTAGTGAAATGGAGTTTTTTGCTGTTTTAGTTTGTGCCTTGCATAAGGAACCTGTTGTTGCCTCCAACTTTGACCTGCTATATCTCAAAAATTATTTTGAACTTTTAAAATTTCATAAAAAATCTTGTTGCTTTGTTAAAATTCTATAAAATAAGATCAAATTTAAGTAAAAAATTGACCGAAAATCTTGCATTTTTAAAACCTAAAAATTATTTTCAAAAAAACCTTTTGCAACCTTGATACTAACATATCCAAACATCTTAGTTTCCCTTCTTAAGAAATCTAAGTAGTTAAACATATGTTGTCATAAAATACAATACCCTTACATGTAATATGAAATCTATAAATATACACATGACAGATAACGAGCGTGAACTTGGCTTGAATAGCTTTTTTTGTAATTTTTTTTAACCAAACTTTAAAACATTTTATTTTATATTTCTTTAATGCTAACTGAGAATTTTTTTCCTTTCAAAGAACGTTCTTTTGCTTTGCATTTCACAAAATTTCAATCGAATTGGGGTTTTACTTTTGTAGTGGGGCCGTTAAAAATTTATCGTTTATATTGCATTTTTTTTACTTAACACTTATTTTCTCTGAAAATAATATCTTTTTATTTAATTTTTATTTTCTATCATACTTATTTAACTGAGTTTAAAGACGTTTTTTTTTTGCATTTTTATTAATATATTGTCGCTATCAACGAAGCAACGCTTATTTTATATTTGACTTGAATAAACTAATATGAATTACTTACCATTTACTAAATGTTTAATAAATCAGTTACTTAATTTAAACTGAGTTCGAATTTGTGATCATGAATATATTTACAATGAATTTGCGAAACGAAAAGATGATAAAAAACTGCACAACATTACACTAGAATAACAGAAACTAAACACTACATGTTTAAACCAAACTCAAAAAACATTCTAAAATCGAAATCACTTCAACAAGATTGAAACCATTAAAAGTTAAGTGCAGCAAAAAGCTGCACTGAGTTCAGACCGCTCAATGAAGTAGAAACTAGAAAAACTGAACTGTCAATTACTCGAGAACGTTAAATTTATATCGCTTGAGAAAAAAGAAGAAAGTAAAAAAAGAGACAATTACCGCTCACGCGGTACATTTTCTCCTCTCACCTTCGTACTTTAAAAATTTATTCTTGGTTTTCCGAAAAAGAAACATTAATTTTTATTCATTAACCTTGTAAGAATGCTTAAAACTCCCTATATAGAAAAATGAACGAAAAAACGACCGCCGACTTTTACCTCTTTAGTTTAAAAAGTATTACTTTACTTAATTCTATAAATTCTATAAACCGGTTTAAAATACACAAAAATGATAAAAGTATGGTACAGTTTTTCAAAATAACAGAAAAATGTAGAAAGTTCAAAAAAATCTCCTCGCCGCCGGAACTCGCTCCGCCCCTGCACATCTCCACGTCGTCTGACCGGTCCACGCCGATCCGTCTCCTCGCCTCACCCAACGGTCTCTTGGCGCCACGGAATCCGTCTCCTTGCCTCACCCAGCGGTCTCTTGGCGCTACGGAACCGTCTCCTTGCCTCACCCAGCGGTCTCTTGGCGCCACGGAATCCGTCTCCTTGCCTCAACCAGCGGTCTCTTGGCACTACGGAACCGTCTCCTTGCCTCACCCAGCGGTCTCTTGGCGCTACGGAACCGTCTCCTTGCCTCACCCAGCGGTCTCTTGGCGCCACGGAATCCGTCTCCTTGCCTCAACCAGCGGTCTCTTGGCGCTACGGAACCGTCTCCTTGCCTCACCCAGCGGTCTCTTGGCGCCACGGAATTCGTCTCCTTGCCTCACCCAGCGGTCTCTTGGCGCTACGGAACCCTCTGATCCGTCTCTCCATACATCTCCTCTTTCATCTCCTCGTTCCTCACCAAGTACATAAGTCTCCTCTACCGCTCCTCGCCGATTCGTTTCTTGGGCCGTTCGTGCGAAAGTCCAAATAGAAATACGTAACACTACTTTATATCAATTTTAAAAACAAGTTAAAACATAAAAAAAGTAACAAGTTACATGCTTTTAGTTAGCAATAACATTTCATTAGTCAATTAGTCTATTTATTTTTATCTTAAAAGTCTTGTATGTTTTAAAATAATTGAAAAACATTTATGGCTCCAAATAGTACGAAGTAATTCTCTACAAGATTTAACATAAAAAATATTTCACATTTTACACGAGTTAGTCGACAAAACAAGCACTTACGTGCGTCTCAAAAGTTTAAACTTGTTTTTGTAAAAATACAAAGCCAGTAAACTTGTACTGATTTTAAAAACTTTAATATGCTAACTAATTTTAAACAAAATTGTTTTTTATTTTCAGATTTTAAATACCGGGTAAGACATTTAATAGCTCGAATGACCTCGTTAAAAATTATTTTTTGTATGTACGGTTAGATTTAAAACAACCAAAAAAACATGCCAATAAAGTTTGTTACAAGCAATTAACAAGGTCATTGTAAAAAAAACTGTAAATATTATAATTTAAAATTTGAACATAACATTGTTGCTAAATATAAAACTAAATTAAGCTTCATAAATTTAAGAAATTTCACTTTAATAACCGATTATGCACTCGAAAACAAGTTTTAATAACCTCATACAAATATTTTTACAAGGACGAACGAAAAACAACGATGTTTTTTACATGCAGTTTAAAAAGTTTATTACCCGTTATAGTTCAAATTAAACCGATTGTTTGAAAACAAAACAATTAAACTTACAGTTGCTAAATTTTATAGACGTTTAAAACTCTTTTTGTTATAAGAAAGTTTTATTATTAGAAGCCTTTAGTTTCATTTTAATTTTTAATAAAATGTTTAAAACGATTGAACGATATTTAATTAATTTGACAAAACGCGGAACAATTTGAAAACAAGACTAACTTTTGTTTAAACTTGCTCGTACAAGTTTAAAACTCATTTTGAAAAACGCTTCAACAATGAATTGCAATAATATCTACACAACAAATACATTTTAGTTCTAACACATGTCCATTAGCTTTTCCCAAACCACTTTAACATAAAATTCAATTCAATAAAGCTAATTACTTTTTGCAAAAAACAACACAAATCTCTCACAAACTCGAACTACTTAGTTGTTTTTCCAACTAGAAATTTTAAACTCATTTTTAAAACTTTACAGACCAGATGACTGGGTTAAATAAATGCCCTTAAGTTTATCGAATTTATAATATTATTAAATAAGGTTTATTTTACTCTGTTTTCAAGTCACCATCTACAACACGTATAAATTTTTAATGAAGGTATCTGTGTTCAATTCCAGCTATAACTAACTGGCCGTCCGGGTCATCATGTCGCTGTCTCTGGAGATAACGCTTAAATTATAATTGACTTAAATAAACTAATATGAATTACTTACCATTTACTAAATGTTTAATAAATCAGTTACTTAATTTAAACTGAGTTCGAATTTGTGATCATGAATATATTTACAATGAATTTGCGAAACGAAAAGATGATAAAAAACTGCACAACATTACACTAGAATAACAGAAACTAAACACTACATGTTTAAACCAAACTCAAAAAACATTCTAAAATCGAAATCACTTCAACAAGATTGAAACCATTAAAACTTAAGTGCAGCAAAAAGCTGCACTGAGTTAAGACCGCTCAATGAAGTAGAAACTAGAAAAACTGAACTGTCAATTACTCGAGAACGTTAAATTTATATCGCTTGAGAAAAAAGAAGAAAGTAAAAAAAGAGACAATTACCGCTCACGCGGTACAATATGACTAAATAAATATTTCAGAAAACCTCCAAATTTGCACGATTTTTGTTATTTAGGTGCATGGTTTTATTGCAAAAATATAATATTTCGATAATAATTCTTATTTTTAACGGACTTATATTTTTAAGTTTTATGACGTTATTATAATTTTTTTCTAAATTATTATCAATTTTTGAATATATGACCCATACAAGATTACCTAAATGCTTAGCACTTGAGCACTTTGTTTACGTAATTTAAGGGATTTCTTGCTAAATTGCTAAGGTTTTAGGTAAAACTAGTTTGAGTCATATATTCAAAAAATAATAATAAGTTAGGAAATAAGTTTATGTGTTGAGAATCTTGAATTTAAATATCAATGAAACTTCAGCCTCGTTAATATTTAAACATAAACATTAAATACTTCAATAATTTTTACAAACTTTTATTAAAAAATCCTTTAATTTTTTTCTGTTTTCTAGTGTCTTTAAACAAATTTCACATAAACCTGTAGAGATTTCTCTTCTATTGGAGTTATCAAAACCTTCCATAAGTAAGGCAGTGGATAATAAGTGATGAGTTTAAAACTGGAATGTCAGTATAGAAATACTATTAAAAAGAAAAAAAAGGTCTTTTAAAAAGATTTAAACACTGTAAAAATAACAAAGCCTTTACGATAAAAACTCATTTTTTTTAATAAAGTTTTCATAATTAGATCAGCATTAGAGTAGGCTTAAAAGTTTAAAAATAAACAATTTCAATAAAAAAATATTAGCCTAAAATTGTGTTCACAATTTAACAGTATTGGTTTTATTAATCTTTTTTAAATAGTTTGTTTATTTGTGTATGTATAAAGCTGTATAATTTAAAGTTTATTGTTTTCTAGTGGCTTAAGGGTCCTTATGATTGCTTTATAACTCTCTAAATTGAACGTTGCAAGGTCAAAATCCATGGCCAATACATAAACAAAAAAAAGTTTGTTTTTAAATTGTAGCAGAAACTTCATTAAAATCTTTTGGAATTGTAAGTATTTTATCAAGCAAAAACTAAAAGCTATTTTTTTAATGCTAAAAATTACACTTAGCTAACTTGAAATAATTATATGACGTTTAAACTGTTAAAACTTGATATGTTGTAAAAATATTGAGATTTTTATTATAAAAAATCATTGTTATAAATGCTTAAAGTAATAAATTTTCAGATAAAACTAAACTTCCTTTCAATGTAGTTGCGTGTTGGGTGAGAGTTCAGAACAGGTTTAGATTTTGGTTTATGAACTAAGTTTTAGGAGTAAAAACATAATTACATAACTGTGTATATAAACTAATACACAGTTATGTAATTGTATTTGTAAATTAGTTTGTTTTTCAACATTCAATCTATCAAAATTAGAACTATTGAGAATGTACGGTCCTGGACATGATATTAAAGTGGGCTAAAAAGAGATTAAAAAAGAGACTAGTATACTAAAAGATCAATCTGATTTGCATAATTACTGCAAATTTCAATTAAGAGAGTTTACAAAACCAACATTTAGTCAACACTTACTATATTAGGCACAACATATAATCGTCATTTTATGATTTTTTAAGATTATTACTTAAGTTATTTTTCTTTTTTATATGCGTCGACCACAAGGTTAAAATTTTAATACTTTTACTCAGAGAGTTTTAATACTATTATAGAACACATATACTATCAGATCAGGCTACTTCTTAACTTATCATTTAAATATATATCTTATTTTATTTTGTAAGTATATATAACAATAAATTTATAACATATTTTTTTTAAAGTATTAACACTTATAACTTTAATAAGTTAATAAAAAAAAAACATTAACAAAAACTATTTAAATATAAAAGAAGCTAAAACTCAAATTAAAATGAAAAAATTCTAAGGACATCGTCTAAATAAATGTATTAAAAACTTAATTATTGATAATTTTTTCTAAAAATTTATTACATTTCTCATTATTTTATAACATTATTTCCTAGTTAAAAGTCTAACTTAATAGAATTAACTGTAATATAATTTGTTCCAAATATAGATAATAAATAAGAATATAATAAATGACATACAATTTGTTACTTTTTAACTTTATTTCTTGTTCCTTTATTTTTTATTTATTTAAATATATTTCATGTGAAATTATTTTTAGACAAAATGATTTTTTTAATACTAACTTTTAACTTTGATTTTAATCTCTAAATAGATAAAAAATTTACTTCTAAACATCAAGATTCTCAGCAAAAAGTGCGTGGAGTACCTAACTAGCAGTGCTTACCTAAGTGACAGGTTACTGTAAACTATTATTCTGCAAACAACTGTACTATCCTATTACAGTCTGGAGACTCTAGACACCCTCCTGGCAACATATTTTATACATCTTTATATAATTAATAAAAATAAAAACAATTATGTTACTATGTTATGAAAAACTTTTAAAATGATCTTTAAAGTTTTTTTTGTATATAAAATTTAATACTTAAAAAAAACTTACTTGCATTATTTTCCTCCAAGATTCGTTTCTATTCCTTGTATTACTCTGTTCAGTAAAACAAGACAGTTTGTAACAAAATTTGATGAAAAAATAATCATTAAATACTAGTTAATATAAACTGATAAATTTTAAACCTAGCGGTGTTAATTTTTTTTTTAGCTTTTTATAAGTGTGCGTTAGTTTTATCAATTTAAGAAAAAAGGTATTAAAGCTTTAGAAAGGATAAAGTTGTTTTTTAAACTGCTGTAAAAGTATCAATTTTGCTTTAAAATAGCGCTTGGTAGAGGTTCGAAGAATCGAAGAAACCATTATTAAACAACAAAAAAATGCTCAAAGCATTTAGTTCTAGGACCTGGTGCACAAAAAAACCTTTCGGTTATTGGGTCTCACGCTACTTGGATACCTTTTAATGTCTTTTCCAGGACATTAATGTGACAAATTAAATAACTTAACTAATAATTCAAGTATTGATTTAGTGTAAAATAACTCTGTCGAGAAACTCGGGATAGTTGTATTGCAATATTCCAATAAGTTTTCTACTTCGAATGTGTGTAGTAGGTAGACTCTCTGATAAGAGATCAAAAGAAAACGTAGTTCTTAAAGAAGATTTATGGTTGTTTTGCATTTTATCGGAATAAATGTGTATAATAAACTAATTAATTAAGGGTACAAAAACAATATTTTTATTGTATCACAACTTGCATTGCTGTTTATAATTTTTCTACGGAATAAAAAGTCTTAACTAAAAATTACTGATTAAAATTTAGTTTTGATTTTTATAAAAACACACTTTTAGCTTTTATAGCTTATTTAACGATATTTAACAGTTTTACTTTAAACTAGTTTTGTTCATGTTTATAACTTTATTTTAAAGCCTTCAGAAGTTTTAGTAAAAAAACAAAACGTTGTTGTTTAAGCTGAATAATATATAATTACAGTCGTCAATCTCTGTATTTTTTACTACACAGCAATATTTTAAACAATAAAGGTTGTTTTTTAGGAAGATAATTATACCGTAAAATTCTTAATTTTACACATTTTTTTAAAGAGCTAGGTATGTTACCATTTGCGAACTAAAACGGTTTTAACTGACTTTTTTACAAAGACGGGTTAGATTTTGTAATAAATTATCCTTTTATTGTACAACTATTTAATTTTAACTATTATAAATTACAACTTTTAAATGTTAGACTTGGTGCATAAACGACATGCTTTTTCAACTTGAAGTTTATAAAAAACTAATTGGTAATGGTAATTCAAATTTTTGAATTCTCAATTTGAACTATCAATAACCTTTGCTCAATTATAGTTAATCTACAGTAATAAGTTAGTCAGTCTACAGTAATAACCTCAGCTCAACTGAAAAGTATTAACTCATAATGGTAAGTCAATTTGTTTTTAAAATATCTTTAGTAACATTTTAAACCAGACAAAGTTAAATCTTTTGTCGTGTATAATTTAGTTTTGCCATAATAATTTTTTTTATAAAAATCATATTTAAAGTAGCTTTACAGTATCTTTTTAATGTTTTTGTACTACTTAACACAGTTTCTTACCTTAAACTTAACTTTAAACTAAAAATAGACCCAAAAATGTGTACTTCAAAACCAGATAACTGTGAATTAACAAATAAAGGATTTTAATCACCTCTCTTAAGTTATAATAACTTTTTTTAATACTTAAAAAGATTTAATGCTTATACTAGAAGTTAATTTCAAAAATAATTTTATACATTAGTTAAAAACAACTGCAGAAATTTGCAGTATTAGGTTGAAAAAAATAAACATTAGGTTTAAAATATAAATATACGCAAGAAAAAATCACCCAATTGCCATGCCTAATTTACCCCTAGAATAATATTATTTTACATTGGCCTTTCAAAAATTTATTTGTTAGTTTCTTAATCTTAAGTTTAGTACTTTCAACATTTTTTTCAAATTGTAGACCTTCTTATATCAATTCATCTTGCTTTGGATGTAGATTTAAAATTTCGCTTTGAGGCTCTATCAGTTCTTTATTATTGTTAATAAGTTTACAACCTGTTGAACTAGCATTTAATTTGTTTGAAAATCAACCTGGCTGTTTCCATTTGGAAATTTTCTAACATTAGTTGTTTTAACCTTATGGGTTAATTGGTGGTTGTGTTTTATCTTATAATTATTTTGTTTTTCATTCTACTTTTTGTATCTTAATATGCAATAGTCATTGGCCAAATAACATGTTTGTTGAGGCTTCTGGTGCCTGTTAAACTTCTGGTTATAGCTAGGCCACCTATCTGGGACATATTTCGAATCCTGAACTGGTCTGAAGTTGGGTCCTGTTATATTTGTAGCTTGTGGCATATTTCTTTTAATTATCACTACATCAAGTTGAACAGCCTCACCTTGTGCAAGTGACTTTACATACTTTTTAGGGCTGTTTCTAGTAATGTCAGTGTGATGAACAAATACATCACTGTCTTATTCATCACGATGGATGAAACCATATCCTTTGTTTACATTAAACCATATCGGCCAGCTACTCCATGTCCTAAAATTTTTCTAGGTGCTTTAGATTAAAATTTTTGTAGTTAATTTCTTTGACCAAAAGAAGCAGGTTTTGCAATTGCAACAGAGCAGTGTTTTACTGTTCTGTTTTTATCTTCATTTGGGGAACTATTTTGGTTTTGATGTTTTATGAGATGGGCCATTGGACAAGAGTCAGGCATTCTACATTTAACTGCATTTTCCCATGGGCTAAATGCAAGTCACAAAGTTTTGCACTATGAAAATTTGCGTGCTGGTTTCGACCAGGCCTGTTATGCTGCTGATTAGGTTGATTACTACTATAATCTTTACAAAACTTGTTTTGGTTCTCATGCAAGCCTGCGTTATTTTGTCTCCTTGTTCTATTTGTTCTGAAACGTGGCTCGCGAACCCCATGGTCGATGTTTTGTGTGTTATGTAAGTGCCTCTCTTTTTGACGTACAATGTTGCTGCCATCGTAAGTTGAAATTCTTCAATATTATGTCCAAAGTTTGCCCGGACCTCACTTTTGAGATTATCTGGCGCCATGTAACAAGTAAAAAAATTGACCCTGTCATCTAAAGTTGCTTTTGCCCATTTTGTTGCTTCCATACGCAAATCTTGGTAGTTTTTGGTGCATTAAACGCTGTTTTGGACCTATGAATTTTTGTTAAAGGGCAACCTTTGTCTTGCAAAAAGCGGTCTAAATTATTGTAGTTTCTTTCCTGCCTCAGGGTTGACTCCCAGAAGTCTTTAACATCCTTTTGAGGCCACTTTTGTAATAAAGTTTCGTACTTTGTCTGTTCGTTTCTAATCTCGTACATCTCGCATTGGTGCTCAAAATACCCCAGTTCCATTTTGTAGGTTTCAGAAATTAGGTGGATATCACGGAACAGTTTTGAGAAGTCTTTCACTCTCTTAAGTCGAGCATATGTTATATTATCATAGTGTTTATTAGTTGCCATGTATGATTCATTAGGCCCTATGAAACGACTTATTGGGGTAAAACTAGCATGGGTGACTTTTTTTTGACGGTGCTGTAAATGGACCTGTTGCTTTCGTTCTCATACAAGCGCAACTGTTCAACTAGTTGCTTTTTTTTCTCTAGCCTAGTATATGCCCTAATTTTGGCTTGTGCAACTTGCTTACGGAGCTCAGCTATATCAAGGTCCTCGAAACTATCAGCTTGCTGTATCTGAATAGCATAATCATTGTGTTGTTCATTCCTCATGCCAACTTGTTAAGATCCCTCTATGTCATTTTGTTTTATTTGACCTCCTATGACATTTTTTCAATCAACTGTTTACCAAAAGATTGATAATTCTTATTTTCGAAGACGCTATTAATACCAATGGAAGTTAGTGAACCAACATCCAAAGGTTCATTTACCCTAGTACGTTTAAGCTTGGAACTTAATCTGAGTGTTACTTTACTACTGGGATTTGAAATAATTATACTGTACCCTAGACTAAGTATTACCAGATATCAATACTACTATAAATAACCAGGCACAACAATTTAATGGGTTTCTCTATTAAACGAACTTTAATGAATACAAAATCACTTGTTAAAATTACAAGAACTATTAAATATGTAAATTGTGTAAAAAAATACTGTAATTTTATGTTACCATAAAAAACTCAATAATACTTTTACGTGTTAAAAACTTCAATAACTATAAAAGTTTGTCATTTACGTGAAAAATGCTTTATATTAGAAACTGTATAAAATGCTTTAAGTAAATCAATTGTTGAAAATCAAAAGAGCTATAAAATGTAAAGTAAGAGAATAACAAAACTTTCTTCAAATAAAAAACTTTAATTCTAACAAATACATTTATAAATATATAAACTAAAACTTTATAAAACAACTCAATACCAATATTCAAGTATCTTTCCTGTAAATAGTCTCTGCAGCTCTTTGCGGTTCTGACAACCAGCTCAGTATGTCGTCTCACTTTATCAGTTTGTGACCAAAAAAGTTCAAATGAATCGTTGCATCATGCAGTTTTTATAATACAACTTAAAAGAAAAAATCGCTCTCATTCTTTTTTATTCTCTATACGACATAAAAGAAAAATGCGCTTTCATTCTCTTTATTCTCTTTCTCACTTTTTGTTACATCAGACTTGCCCGGGCATGAGTTGGAAGTTCAATAACTCTTAATTTTCTCTTAAAAACAATACGGTTTACAAGTGAAACTTCGAATATTGTTACAGCATCTTTTCGTAATCTTTTTGTTATTGATAAAACAAAGTCTTCTATGTCAAAATTCATTGGTTTGTATTTATGCATTTCTAGATTTTTGTACCATTTGATTACTTCTTGTATAGTTTTCCATTGGTCATATTAATTAGATTTTCTTATACTGTTGTTGATTATTTCTATTATAATTTATCTATTTATAATAATATAACAATAAGTTTTTTTACTGATAATTGCTGCATACTATATAAAAATGTCTAATTGATAAAACTAAGCTTTAATAACTTTAGTAATACCATTTAAATTTGTTAGTTTATTTTTCAAAAAAGTTTTATCTTTTTCAGTCAAAGTTCCAGGTAGACCAGATCCATGCGACCATGTACAAGCAGAGCAATATACGAAACGTTACTATGATGGGGAACATGCATCACGGAAAGTCAACTCTCACTGACTCACTTGTCAGCAAAGCTGGTATCATTGCTGGTGCCAAGGCTGGTGAAGCCCGTTTCACTGACACCAGAAAAGATGAACAAGAACGTGGTATTACCATCAAATCAACGTAAGTTAAAAAAATTCTGATTTGTCTTTTATTAGATAAATATAAATTCTTGTAACTTTTAAAAATTAATCAGTCTATCTCAATAGTCTGAAAATTATAAGAAATATTTTGTATGTTACAGGGTTGCCACTTTACCTGGAAACCTGGAAAAGCCTTTAAAAACCTTGAATTTGATAAGTTAGGCAAAAAAAACCTGGAATTTAAAAAATAAAAAAAAATACCTGAGATTTTAACAACTTTCACATGTTCAGTTGAAAAATTTTGATTTTACTCAAAAAATCTATCATATAAATAAAAAATTATTGTCATCATTAAACACTTATTTATTAAAAAACATATTTAAAGTTTCTTTAAAGTATCTTTTCAATGTTTTTATAGTGTTTGACATAGTTTCTTACCTTTTACTTAACTCTTAACTATTAATTGACCGAAAAGTGTGTACTTTTAAAAACCTGGAAGAAGTTTTGAAAATCTTAAAAATTTTTTGAAAAAACTAGTGGCAACCCTGAATTGTTGTAAGTTAGATAATACATCATTATAAATATGTATATGTACATATGTTATATTAACTGTATGTAAATCTTAAATTTATTAAATACTGGTTTTTTAAACTTTACTGATAAGTTTATATGTTAATATTAATAGTAGTTACATAATTAAATTTGTATGCCTGTATGTCTTATAACTTGAAATTAACAACAAGAAACTTTCAGTAAGAGAAAAACGACACTTTTAATTTGATAGTTCTGTTTTAGAATTTTTATTGCTGATAACTAACTATGTTATTTACACTCAATATTTAGATAATAATTTACAACGTGAGCTCTTTAATTTTTTTTTTAATTTCTACAGTGCCATCACCATGCACTTTCAAGTGCGAGAAGCCGACCTAGTATGGATCAAACAAGAAAAAGACGGAAATTGTTTCTTGATCAACTTGATTGACTCCCCCGGGCACGTTGATTTCTCTTTTGAGGTAACAGCTGCCCTCCGTGTCACTGATGGTGCTCTTGTCGTCGTTGATTGTGTCTCCGGTAAGTAATTAAGTTCAATATAGTTTATAATTAATATAAGTGATAACACTCATTCTGACTGTAAATTAAAAATATAACTATTTGTAAAATTTTAGAAAAGTATATTAATACTGAACTTTTTATAGGTGTCTGTGTACAAACGGAAAACTTAGTCCGTCAAGCAATCTTTGAAAGGATCAAGCCAATTGTTTTCATGAACAAAATGGACCGTGCACTTCTAGAGCTGCAACTTGATGAGGAGTCTTTGTACAAGACTTTCGAAAGGATCGTTGAAAACATCAATGTCATAATTGCCACCTACAATGATGAAGATGGCCCAATGGGTAATATACAGGTAAATAATCTTTCAAAAATCAATACAAGAATTATTAAAAAAATTATTATTACAATTGCATCTAATAACCAAAACTACTTAGTATAAATAAAAAATATAAATGATGATACTGTAAATTGACAGTTCTGTTTTAGAATATACTTTGGTGATAAAGAATTAAATGCATCCTGATTTCATAAAAAATAAAATATTTAACTTGAAAACTCTCTTTTATAAGTTTAACCTACTACAGGTCAGCCCAGAGAATGGAACAGTTGTTTTCGGATCCGGTCTTCACGGATGGGCTTTCTCTTTAAAACAGTTCGCCTCAATTTATGCAATCAAATTTGGTATTGATGTGCAGAAATTAATCAAGAAGTTTTGGAGTGACAATTGTTTCAACCCTAAGACCAACAAATGGAGCAAGTCCATGAAGGACGGCTACATCAGAGGTTTCTGTATGTTTGTCCTCACTCCAATTTACAAAGTGAGTTTATATTATCTTACAATCATAATTTTTAGTATTTTCAAAAAGAGTTAAAGTTTTTTTAATTGGTCGTAAAAAGGTTTCAAATATCGATAGAAATTATTTAAACAGTTTGTTTAAAAAAGAATATAATTTTTTTTTTCAATTCAAGATAAAATCACTTGTAATGGTTGATTTAAAAACAGGCTGAGTTATAATAATTTATTTTTTATTTATTTTTGGTGTGGGTTTAAATTACAATTTGATGTACTTTCGCTAAACTCAACCTACTGATAGGTTGTATAAGTTTGAAAAAAGTCTAATTTGTGCTTATATAAATATTAAATAAATTAATAGGCAACAAGAGCTTTCATGAAAGAAGACGATGTATTGATTAAAAACATTTTGGAAAAAACTGGAGTCACTTTGAAAAATGAAGAAAGAGCTAAGGCCGGAAAGCAACTTCTTAAGGTCAGTTATAAACTAAATTAATAATTCGTGTTCATAGAAAGTATATATATACTTGAAAAATTAAGAAAATATGTAGTAATCAAGATCGATCGTTTTTACTAAATAAAATTTTTGATAGATATCCATCTTACTGTGCATGCTCCTTAAATATTTATAAATTTTAAAAAGTACTAGTCAGGTTAAAATGTTGAATTTAATAGTTGCTAAAGTCTATATGGAACCTATTATATTTATTTTGGTCATTCAATATATAAATGAATGTTTTTAAAAAGCTGTGAATGAAAATTTAAAGCTTTGTTAAGTTGAAATAAATGTTTTTGATGGTGTAACCATTTAACGGATATGGATCTGAATCAATTTTGTAGACACCCTAAATTCTGAAAACAACAGATTATATATACCAACTATAAAGATTTACACAGCTTATTAAGAACCATTATTTTTACAGACTTTCATGAAACACTGGCTCCCAGCTGGAGACACTCTCCTTGAGATGATCACAATCCATATTCCATCACCTGTAATAGCCCAAAAATACAGGTTATAACAAGTATTAAAATTTGAGTTTTTAAAAAAAAGCTTGGTTAAATTACAATTAAACGTTTCCATAGAACACAAGTGTAAGATAACTTTACTAGGTTGAACAATTACTAACTTGAGTTGTTTGAATAATTTAATTCATTACTAACTTGGTAACAAAACATTTTGTATTAATATAGTACATATATTGACTTTATATTTTTTGATTGTAAAAACAAGTTAAATAAAAAATAATGGTACTTTAGTTTGCCAGTTCTGCTTTAGATAAAAGTGATCCTCTAATGCTTAAATACAATTATCTTTACCAATTAACTTAATTATCAGAGGAGAACTCTTGTATGAAGGACCCCAGGACGATGAAGTAACAGTTGCCATCAAGAACTGTGACTCCAACGGACCCCTATGCATGTACGTCAGCAAAATGGTACCGACCACTGACAAAGGACGTTTCTATGCCTTCGGACGTGTGTTCGCGGGTAAAGTTGCAACTGGGCTGAAAGTAAGAATCATGGGACCCAACTATGTCCCAGGAAATCAAGAAGATTTCAAAATCCAGCCTATTAAGAGGTTTGCTAACACCTAATTAATAATTTGTTACTAGTTCAACTGTCTTTTTTGAACCAATATAAGTAACTTATTAAATTAACATATTTTATGCTTAAAGACTAAGTTATGCAAGATGTTTGCATGTTAAAACAATGTATTGTTTTGACACATTAATGTATAAATGGCATTATGAGTAAACTGCAAGTAAGCAGTACAAAAAAAAAACAAAATAGAGCAAGCCAAAAACTCATCCTCTATACAGGGTTGCCACATAGTCAGGAAATCAGGAAATATTTAAAAAATGACTTTAGTCAGGAAAAAATCGGGAGTTTTGAAAAAAATTAGGAAATTTGATAAAATTAAGAAAAAGTCAGATTTTGTCAATTTAAATCTACAAAATTCCTTTCTTTCCAAACCCTTCAAATGGTAAAAACTAATTAAAAATCCTTTAAAGCCAGAAAATTTCCCAAATTTTCCTAGAAACTTACAAAATTGTTTAATTTCCAATGACTTCATCTGGTATGAATTAGTAAAATATCTTTTATAAAACTGCAAAAATTTTCTATTAACATATTGAACAAGTACCCTACTACTTGAAAAAGCAGATTTTGTAAGCTTTTTAGTACTGATGATCTGTAGCAAGGACACTTCCATAGTGAAACTGATATATACACAAAAGTTTATCTAGCATAATTTTAAAATCAAAGTGTTTTTTATTTAAGTAAATAATTGCGTTGTTTATTATTAAGCAGTTAATTTAGTATTTTGTGTAACAAACTGATGTGTATACTTTACCTCTTTATATTTCCTTCAAAGTTGTTAAAATTTATAAAATAAGTTATTAGAGAGGTATATGCCAAGATTAAGTTAACTTATTAATTGTATTTTTTGTAGAATAACTTAAGTTTTCAAAATAAATAAGAGTTTATTTATTTGTTACAAATGTTATACTAAATGATAAAAGGAAATATTTTATACAACAGATATATAGTTAACTTTTTGTGTATTTTTTTACAGTTACTTAACTATATTGTTTTTTAACTGAATTTTAGTTTTTAGGTTTTATAACAAATAGTTTGGGATGTATTTTATTAAACTAAGTGTACAGTTTATATAAGTAAAACATGTTTTAAGTAAGTGTTTTTTTTATTAGATATTTTTACCTTTTAGGTTGTTTTACAACTTTTATACTAAGTCTGACTAAAGTTTACTTTTAAAAGTTCTAAAAGATTAAGTTCTTTATTGTTTTAAGGTTTCAATTATAAAAGTTCGTTATCGTTTTTAGTTTTTAATTGTAAAAGTTCCTTATATGTCGTTTCGTTTATTTAAATACATTTATGCTAGGAAATGCTAAAATATTGTGTCTTTTTTCATACAAGCTGTGTTTACAAGGTAGTAATACAAGTATTTTGCTAATAGAGCTGTTTATTGCAAATACATCAATCATACACAGATGGTTCAATTGATGTAATTGAAGTTTGATGATTTAGTTCAGAAAAAAAAAACTGTTGAATTAACCTGTAAAAAAATTAGATTGAAATCTTTGTATAAATTCAAGTGTTAGATTATGTATTTTAGAATAAGTTTAAATTAAGAGTTTGATTTAGAAAAGTCAGGAAAATTTTTGTAAAAAGTCAGGAAACTTTTCTCAGCTTGATCTGTGGCAACCATGTTTATATGAAATCAATTATAACTTATAAACATTTAAATATACTTTACAAAATTAGAATTTTTTTTAATAGTACGGTTCTTATGATTGGACGCTATATAAAAACAATCGAAGATGTTTCTTGCGGTAACATTTGCGGACTCTTTGGTGTTGATCAGTACCTCGTAAAAACTGGTAAGTTAATGAATTTATATTACACTAGCATAAAAATAGTAAAATACTTTAATTTGCCAGTTCTTCTTCAGAATATAAATTTTTTGTGATAAACAATTAAAATCATTCTGATTTTATATAAAAAGACCAAACATATGAAAAAAAAAACATTTCCTATTAACTTACCCAATTTTATTACTATTTCCAGGTACCCTTTCAACATCTGCCACCGCCCACAACATGAAACAGATGAATTTTTCTGTCTCACCTGTTGTACGTATCGCTGTTGAAGCAAAAAAACCCTCAGACTTGCCCAAATTGGTCGAAGGGCTAAAACGTCTGTCGAAATCCGATCCTATGGTACAATGTATCATTGAAGAATCTGGTGAAAGTATCGTTGCTGGATCTGGAGAATTGCACATCAAGTATTGTTTGATGGATTTAGAAGAAGACCACGCTGGTGTCCTACTTAAGGTTTGTTGGTAAACTTAACTTTTACCAATATAAGTCAACTTATAACTTATCAAAACCTTTGAACACTAAACTGAAAAAAAAATCGGAGCACCCTAAGATCTTATTTTGATAAGTGCCGCTAGTGGTGGGACTACGATATACTTATGTTTTATGCCTAGGTAGCCATTTGAAAATCCACTATCTTTTTGCTTTAATTCTATAAGTTTTCTCTTATGAGTACATTATTACTATTCAAGTATAGTTAGTTTAGCCTGTTTTAAGCATTTAAGAGTATAAATTAAACATAATATGACTTGATCAATTACTTTTGTTTAATTTATAAAATTAATTACTATAGTTACTTTAAAATAGCTTATTGGCAATTTATATTTATTATTTATTTTATAGATTATAGCAATTTGAATTGTAACATATGTTAAATTTTAAGTCTTGCAGGTGCTATAACTTGAAATATCTTTATACTATTGTAAACATATAAGTGTCAACAATCAGTGTTGCCAAAAACCTTAAACTATGAAAAACTTTGAATTTGAAAATTTAGGCTAAAGAAATCTGAAAAGCCTGAAATTTAAGAATTTTTAAAAAAACCCAGAATTTTTAACAGTTTTTATATGTGGAATAATTAAATTTCAATTTTACACAAAAAATATATCATATAACATTTTTTTTATGTTTCAACATTTTTTATATATAATAGTATTGTGTTATCACCAGCTTAATAGTATCTTTTTATTTTTGCTATACTATTTAGACGGTTTTTTCTTGTACTTAATTCACACTAAAATTAGACCCGAAAATTTGTACTATATTGTTTCTTTATTTTCGTAATATTTTGTAAGGATTGTTTTCATTTTATTTATGTTTAGTTTTACTGTAGAGTAGATCAATTAAAACGTAAATGGACTTTTTTGATTTTAACTGTTACTAATTACTTTTGTCTTTTATTAATCTCTTGATTACTTTATGATTACTTGGTTACTATATAAGTTTGTAAAAGTTTGTAAAATCTTATTACTTGTTAGCTTTGCACTCTAATGAAGAGAGTTGCTCGAAATATATTTAGTGTTTTTGAAATAGTGTGTCTTCTGTGACTTATTGTGTATATACTTATTTCACTGCTAATACACTTTGTTTTTTAAAATTTAAAACAGGGTTTCCAAACAAACAGGCTAGTTTGAAAATTTGAAAAACTTTCACTAGGTTAAACCTGTTTTTGACATTTTTGAAAACTCAGGTGTTTGTGTGTGAAGTTTCTGTTTTAAACTACTTTGAATAAATCTTGGAATTCTGAAAACAGTTTTTGTGACTGCTGTGTAGTTTAATAATTGTTATTTTTATTAGTATTTTACATATTATGTACTTTTGTATGATGATGATATTTTTTTTTAGGTATTTAAGCTTTGTTTTTTAAAGCAAGTTTTTAGATTTTAAAACTTTTGATGAACTTAGGTTAGTTTTTGCTTTCAAAGTTGCAACTATATAAAAGACTAATTAATTAATAATTAGGAACTCTATCAAAGTATTCAAGCATTTATTTTATTAAAAAATTGGTTTTAATTTGTTTTAGAATACAAATAGTAACTAGTTTTTTTAGTTAACTAGTTACTCATTTTTAAAAGTGTGAAATATATCTAAATAGCAAAAAATATTTTTAATAGTTTATACATTTTTTGAATAAAAATAATGGTAGATAATATAAAAAATATATATAAAAGTGGTTTGTACATGTTTTTCAAGCTTGGTTTTTATAGATAGTTAGGTTGTAAGTAAAATAAAAACAATATTAACTTAAAGTAATTAACAATTAAGATAGTACAAAGTTTATTAAGACTTAAGTATATTACTCTATGTAAATTTTATTCAATTAAATATTTATAATTTAAATAAGCATTGAATGTGAAGCTAATAGTCATTTAAAATAATAAATGAAATAAAAGCTTTTATTAGTGTGACTAAAATCAAACCAATAGATTGTTTAAAGTCACTAAAACTGCGGCCCCCAAAGATTTTGAAAACTTGAAATTAAGCCTGCGGACACCATTTGCCTGCTGACCCCTGATGTAGACCAACAATTTAGTTTGAAAATTATGATTAAACTTTATGTTGATTAACCAGACTATTAAATATTAAGTTGAAGTTTAATTCACCAGTACAAGAAGAAGCATTTACTAATTTAGATGTGTTCTGGGGGTTCTTTAAATAGTTTTATTTATTCAACCCTGTACTTTTCATTTACATATATAAAGATTTATTACCAATCATACTTAGAAATGTATGTCTTTAAATATATTATTATTATTTTTAGTATGAACAATTTTTACAAACTTTGGTTGGTAGTAGAAGAAATAAACCATCTTCTCCGAACTAGTACTGACTTCAAAAATTTTAAATTGATATTACAGAGTAAGAAATATTAAAAACCTTGATAAGATCATGTTGTTTGTGAAAAGGAGAACTTATGCAAATATGATATATTTAGTTTAAGTTTTTACAATTTGGCTGTTTAACAACCTTAGTGGTTTATTATATATTTTTTTTTACTATCAGTGATTATTATGACCAGGGCTAGATTGAACTTTAATATTGAACTATGTCGCTTAAACTAAATCAATATAATAAGACTTAAATATTTTTTGTGCAATCTAAAACTTTTGTGCACCTTAAATGAGTTTCATGTTTCCTAAAAATTTCGTGCACCCAAAAAAAAATTCGTGTACACTAGTGTGTACCAGTGTACACCTTGAAGACCACTAATTTAGCAGTATGTTGTTAATGATGTTATTATTTAACGGATATGGGTCTGAAATAAAATGACGACAACCCTAAATGCTGAAAACAACATGCTTGATATACTAAAACTTAAAATTACAAATTAATCAATAATACAATTTTTATTGTTCTACAGAAATCTGATCCAGTCGTTTCATACAGAGAAACCGTCACTGAAGAATCAGACCGTATGTGTATCTCTAAATCACCCAACAAGCACAACAGATTGTTCATGAAGGCCAGACCATTACAAAAAGGTCTCCCTAAAGACATAGATGAAGACGTTCAAGAATGCAACCCAAGAACTGATCCACAGGTAAACAAAAAAGGCAGTAAAACAGTAGTTTAGGGAAGTTATAGTAAGTACTTTAGCTAACTTTAAAAAAAGTCAGTATTCAACCCAACAAATAAAGTATATCATGTCAAAATTCTCAAATTTGCTGGTAAAATCTTTTCAAATCCATAAGACTCCTATGTAGCAAACTAATTTTCTATTCAAGAGAGTAGAACAATTTTTTAAATGCTAGTTCTTACTTATTTGATTTTCTGTTCATACTCATCTTTCAAGTTATTGATTTCTCTTTCCAATAGTTTATACTTGATATTATTTTTTCTTTCAAGTTGTATCAGGCTTTCTTTTGTGGCTCTGTTGACTTTACTATTTTCAAACACACTTCTTATATCTGCTTTAGACATATATGTATAACTACATAAAACCTAAATCTTTACTATTGAATTATATTACTGTATAAAATGAGAAACCGTTATATTATCATAGGAAAAATGTAAACTAAAACTCAAAGTTATAAACTAAAAATATTAATTTATATTTTTTTTAATTATTACAGATTCATGGAAGTTTCTTGGCTAATAAATACAATTGGGACATAAACAACGCCCGTAAGGTTTGGTCTTTCGGACCAAATATCACAGGACCAAACTTGCTTGTGGATTGTACCAGGGCTGTCCAGTACTTGAATGAAATCAAGAATTCTGTCGTTACTGGCTTTCAATGGGCCTCTAAAGAGGTAAATATTTCCAAAATAAAGCTTCAGAAACTCACCTAGATATTCTTGAGTCTTAAATGGCTTAATTGGTAGTTTTAAAACTTACACTAGATATTCTTGAGTTATTGTTGAAGAGCAAAAAAAGTCTTAGGCTATTTCAATGTTATTTTTTGAGTAATCTTGTTAAAGAAAGCCATAACTTTTTTTTAATTACTTTAATGGATCCTTTTAAAAAATAGTTTTGAAAACTTTGAATTATAAGTTTTTGAACTTAAGGAATTTTGTAAATTTAACTGGCAAAATCTGTCATTTTTTATTTTGACCAAAAAAACTGACTTTTGTTTTTTTATTTTTAGAATATCTTCACTCTAAACTATTTCTTAGTCAGAGTTGTTTTATTTTTGCATCATGATTTCCTAAATAGTACATAAGTTTCATTTAATATTTAAGAAAAGTTAATAGCTTTCCGCTTGTTTATTAATTATAGTTACAATTTATTTCCATTATATTTTGCTTATTTTCGTTTGTCTTTGTAAGGCTTGTTTAAATATTTTATGCAAGATCTAGCTATTTTTTTTTACTATACATCATAGTAAAATTTTGAAAAATGTTTTGTTTATCATTTTTCATCATGTAAAACTAGTTATGATTTAGTACAAAAATTTTAATTAAAATTTTTTGCGAGTAAGTCCACATTTGTAAAACTTAGAGATTATTTGCAAAGAGTAAGTGTATTTAGCAGTAATAAAAAAAGTATACCTAGTTCAGTCCAAAAAGGTTTATAATTAAGTTTAGGATATTTATTTTTAAATTCTAATAAGAACTCATAAAACTTATCTGCCGCTAAAATTCATATTCTGACCAAAGAATTTTTTATTTTCAGGGAGTCTTGTGCGAAGAAAATATGAGAGGTTGCCGTTTTGATATTTTAGATGTGGCACTTCACGCTGATGCTATCCACAGAGGAGGCGGTCAGATAGTTCAAACTGCTCGTCGTGTCCTTTACGCTTGCCAGCTCACTGCAAAGCCAAAACTACTCGAACCTGTTTTCTTGGTCGACATTCAGTGTCCAGAAAACGCTGTTAGTGGAATCTACAGAGTTCTTCACAAAAAAAGAGGTCACGTCTTTGATGAATTCAAACAACCAGGAACTCCTCTCTTCCAAGTCAAGGCTTACTTGCCTGTCAACGAGTCTTTCGGTAGGTTTTGTATTTTGCTGAGATAAAATATAATTATAATGTTAATAAAAGATAAAATTAATTAAATATATATTGTTTGTTGAACATTAAAAAAGCGCTCAAAATGTTTGGTCTGAGGACCTGGTGTACAAAGGAATTTTTTGGCTATTTAGTTGTACACCACATACTTATAAAATATTTTACGAGCTATTAGATTTATTTTTTTATCATTTAAATATTCAAATCTTATTATTAAAACAATAAGTTAGACAAAATAAAAAAAATAAACAAAAATTAACTGAATTTTGTGTATAAATATGTACTTGAAAATTTGTATAGTATCATAAGAACTAAAAAAAAAACAACTTTAAATAAATTTATAAAATGAGACAAACAATACTAATAGCCAACAGTTTAATACTTGAATGATAGGTTACAACTCCTTTAAAGAAAGTAAAAATATGATACACTGAAAAATTTTTATGTTAAATTTTATCAGTATTTTGTGCTAACAGTGTTTTTTTAAATTTATCTAATAAATTTAATTGAACAGTAAAAATAATTTCACATTTAAATAGATAAATAAATTATTGCATAGTTTTTTAATAACTTTAAATAACTAACTGTAACTGTTTAGAAATAACTTTTTAGAAAAAATTAGTAGTAGAAGAAAAAATGTTTTTCAAATCAGAATTGTTATTAAGCTAAATGTTATTTCTTAAAAAAAAAACAATAGTTAACAGAAACAATAAAATGTCTAATCTTCATAAAAAAATTTACTTAAAATGTTATTGAATTAAAATTTTATACTTACATCGTCTTCTTTTTTTCGCACTGGATAAATGTGTGACTTTTTATTTTTTTTTAAGTGAACAATGCCATTTATTGTCACTAAAAATTTCCAGTTTTATTGTCTTTTGAACTGAAGTGCTGTGGTGAACAGTTTCCGGTTCCTGTATGTGATATTTTTGTTGTAGTATACTTTCTTTGTAGATTGAAATTTTACACTTGACATTTTTTTATTTTTAGAGTATTCATTTGTTTTTCTACAGGATACAAGTTTTACTAAAATTAGGACACTATAATTTTTCTTTCTTGTCATTTCTTTTATTTTTTAACCAATAAACAGGCAATTTTTTTTTTAATTTCCGGATCTACTTTTTTAAGTATTTCTAGAGATACTTCAGTAGTTTATCACCATCTTTCTCTCCAACCCCACTTAAAACTATACTGTTGACCTTCTGATATCTTTTATAAAATTAAGGTTTAATATATTCTCCATTGACTTCTCATTGACTTGTTTTTAAACTTTGTTTAAATCTTTGTTTTCTTTTTCCAAAAAAAAGTTTTTTGTTTCATTTCAGAACTTTCCAACATCATTTCTTTAAATTTGACTTTAAATAAATCTTTCATATAAACTCAAGTGACTTATCCACTGAGTCAATAGTCTTTTTCATGCCCTTTTTTTCTTCTATTAAGAGGGTTAACATATCTTTCATTTCCTTCATCTCATCTCTTAAATCACTTTCTTTACCTTGTTTGCCCTTGCGAGTTGCCTTTTATTTAGATTATTTTTTATTTAATAACGCCTGTCTTAACCAAATAGAATTATTAATTGTTTTCCAAATACATAGCTTGATATTTAAATCACTTAGCCCAAATATAACTTATTTTTAAGATCTTTAAATTAAGGCTTTTTATAACAATTTTATAAGGCTGTGACCTATAGATGTAGGTACCTTTAGATCATAAACTAAACTTATACTAAATGCTTATATTCGATAATACTTAGGGCTACTCTATGAAAGGCTAGGCATGACATGAGTTAAAATATTTTATATAAAGAACAATTGCAAACACTAACAAATATATAATGAACATCAAATTTAGAAAATACCTTAAATGTGGTCAAAACCTTTACACAAGATTAAATATAGCAAGAATATACTTTAAGAATGTATAAAACAAAATAAGGTTTATTTACTTAAAATGTAAATAAGAAATACTTATGAAAATAACACTAATAAAAAACACTTTATAAAACACAAGAAAACAATATAAATGTCTATTTTTCATTATCATGTTTACTGCAGCAGGCTGTGGCTAGAATCCCCCACTCTTTCTGTGGCTGATTTATGTAGTAGCGTTCTTAACTTTTTGCAACGTTACATCAGTAATTTCTGCACTTTATTTTTCCATTTTTCAACTGTATCAAACTTGCATCAGTATAAAACTTGACTTTAAGAGTTTTCTCATAACCGCTTGAATGAACTTTTAACTCAAAACTTCCAACCAAATCTAAACAGTAATCAAGTGCAACTTGATATCCTATTACAAGGCTTATAAAATAACGTATTTTTTACTGTAAGTTTAATTAAGTATGGAAAAACATTTTTAGAAAAATTCGGGTAGGATAAAATAGTCATACAAAAAATTTACTTTAAGATTGTTCAAAACAATATTCTATTTTTAAAGAACAATCTAGCTAAGCTTAATTATTTCAAACAGGATTTACTAATTCTCTACATGTACAATCTGGTGGTCAAGCCTTCCCTCAGTGCGTCTTCGATCATTGGCAGGAGCTCCCAGGAGACATGGAAGATCCCAATAGCAAGCTCATGCAGATAATATCGGAGACTAGAAAAAGGAAGGGACTTAAGCCCGATGTTCCTGCCTTGGACAAATTCTACGACAAATTGTAGAATGAATTTTCAAAACTTGTGCCATTTTAGTGGTAATTTTTTTTAGTCACACTAGAGAAAGTTTTATTTTTATTCACTCTATTATTTTATATAACTTTTATCTACACATAGAATGCCTATTTAGATTATAAATACTTGTTAGAATAAAATTTATTATAAAAATGCGCCAACCAAAACAAAGTTGAAAAGTTATCCAAAAACATGTTAAAAGTCGTGATATGTTGAATTAAAACACTATGTACAAACTGCATCATATATTTACGACTTAATTATCATTAATAAAGGGTTATAAAATTAAAAACTTGTATAGCTTTAATTTCATCGGTATTAAATCTAGTTATCTATAAAAGATTGTTGTTTATGGCGAGTTCTTTAAAAAGCAAAAACCAAAGTAAATAAATATCTATAAAATTGTAGATACATATTATACTATATATTTTGTTAAATAAACACCTAATTAAAAAAAAACATTTTCATTTACTAACAGTGTTTAAGCACTATATTAAAAATTACTGTACTATATATTAAAAAAAAGAACTCTTTTAAAAACAGAAAGACGACTAAAAAGTTTATACAAAATGATAGTTTATAAAAAATTTAGAAACACTTATGTGTTAAAAAAAATATAGTGATTTTGTGTGAAACAAAATAAAACTGTTAATACATTTTATAAAGTGTTCGATATAATTTTTTTAACAGATCTACAGACAAAGTTCATATTGCTAATTATGTAAAAAGCTAATGATTTTTCAGCTGTTTTTCTTGTGTAAAAGTGTGCACCAAAATTTTCAGAATTATAAAGTAACTACTAATTTTAAATGAACTAGCTGTTTAATGCTAAGGTAAATAGATAAAATCTTAAGTTTTCTTAAAACTTCTTTTAATTTTGACACAAAGTGTTCTTTTAATATAACTTCTTGATTCTGTTCAGAAAAAGCAGTTTTAATTTAATAAAATATAAAACTTTTTATACAAAAGGCAGTGGTTTTATTTAAATTTTTGCACCTACATTTTTAGATAAATGTAATTAGTTCTAAAAGTTTTATTTTAGTGAGTATGTTGAAGTCATGTTTTCGTATAGTTCTGGATATTATTATGCTAAAGACTACAAACAACTGTAAAGATTAGTTTGTTTCATCAGTCAGAAAGACGAAAAATAACACCTGACGAGTACAGAAAAAAGCTTTACTGAATTTTGAAATCTGACTGAGATTGTTAAACAGATGAAGTCAAATGTTGGAAAATACACAAATGAATAAGACAATTTCGATTATTTGCAAATAATAAACATCTTGTAAACAATATTATAGTCGGCGAAGGCATATCATGTCCGTGAGATGTTGATTGTGCTACCAAGGTAAAACAGGCGAAGTGCTTAGAAAAACGAACTAAATTTAGCTAGAAGCTAAAAGTGATACTAAGGAGAAAAATGTCGAGTTTAAAAAGTTGTAAGAAATGCAGAAAAATGTGAAAAATGTAAAGAAGTCTTAATTGGACAGACGATACCTTTTTTTGATCAAATCGTGATTATTCAGGTAAAAAATAAGCGTAAGGAAAACAAACGACTGAGCTTCCCTAAAACTTCATTACGCATACAAACATTTATTTTCGAAATTAAATCTTGAAATTGCGTATTCAGATATTTCTTGTAAACACGTTAATAATTTTACTTTACTGAAATTTTTAGAAAGATAAGATAAGTTTTTACATCGTAAGTTTAGTATATACTAAATAGTACCACCTTTCTACCAATAGTACTATTATAAGTTTACTCTGAATACAGCGCTTTATAATCTTAGTTATCATTTATAGAGTTTTTTACCTTTTAACTGAAAAATTTAAGCTTGCTTAATTTTATTATATATATATATGATATAAATATTTTATTATATATGTATAAATGTTTTCGACCTTTAGCTTAATTTTTATTAAATTAAATGCTTAAAGAGTAATACTAATTTAGAAAAGCTTCCTTGCTTTTAAGTATTATAAGCTTTGGATTTACTGTAAGTGTTTAATTTAAATTAATAATTTTAATTTCAAAAAATAATATGAAAAGATAAAAATCAAGAAAAGTAATAAATTGAAAGCTGAAATAAATCTAACAATAAAAACACAAAGAGATCGTTAAATTGTTTCTAAACTTTGATTATATTTTTAGTATTGAAAGTAATTTTTAGATTCAAATCGCTTTTTATTTTAGATAAAAAAATATTTCAAAAAATTTACGTTTAGCTTACAAATAATTGTTGTATCTTTAGAAGTAATGGACTTAAAATTAATAACAATTTACTTATTAAACTTTTTATATTGTGAAAACATATTTTAAGTATAAATTGTGTTTTGAAATAAGCTTTTAATATTTTGTTGACAATAAAAAAGTAATAAATATTTAACATATAAAAAGTGTTTTTGAAAAATTCTACTTTAATTATGCAGAAACGTCTTTAGTTTGTGTCCGAGTAGAACAACTAGCTTAAATAAATTTATAAAGTAAAATTTGCATATATTTGATTTGACCTTAGTTTTTATTTAAAATTTATTTTTGTTTTCAAGCAAAAAAATGATACATAGAAATTTTTTTAAACAGTTTCAAAATAACTAGTGTTTAATTAGTTTATGAAGTAATTAAAAAAGTACTTTATATAGACCCAAGCAACTTTTCTAAGTCTGTTGATGCTGACTTAAAATCAATTTTAAAACTATTTGTCTAAAATCATTAAGCTGCAATTTAAATTTCTACTCTATAATATACTTTAGGTTTCGGTGAGTAGCTAACATATATTTACTTATTACTGTGAAATTAAAATAGTTTTTGTATAATACAGGGATACTACTCTTTGAAGCAAAAAGTTTAGCTTTAAT
Organism: Thalia democratica; assembly: GCF_965202585.1. Taxonomy (NCBI): domain Eukaryota; kingdom Metazoa; phylum Chordata; class Thaliacea; order Salpida; family Salpidae; genus Thalia; species Thalia democratica. The sequence continues at coordinate 16,897,404 of NC_139170.1, forward strand.
GATCAAATTCTAGTCTGACTATACCAAATAAGCCAAGTGGTCGGCAAACTGCAGCCCTCAAAAAAAAAAACATTCGGCCCGCGATATAATTTTTAGCTAAAAACTTATATTTTTAAAACAACTAAAAAAAAAATTTGTAATTGAAATTTTACAACTACTTTCTGAATTTAATAACTAGTAGTTATTAGTTCTTTATAAATTCTTACTTTATCATATTTTTAGTTTAAAGTAGTTCATACTTTTTTATTGATTACTAAAACTATATCAAATAACTAAAGCTAGCAAAATAACTTTCTATACATTGCATCCTGTTAAAAAGTTTTCTTGATACTAACAAAAGGCTGCTGAATCCTGAACTTGCCTGCATTTATTAAAAGCAAATCAAAAGTTAAAGACAAAAAGTAAAAATTTTAATGTTATTCAAGTTTGAATACTAACAAACTGACTAAATAAGGATATTAAGGTTTTAGAAACTAGCCTGAGATTCAAAAAATTCGAAAAAAGCCTGTAATTTTTCAAAATACTTAAAATAATTATGAGTCATATTTAGTTTTTTTAAAAACGTCAGAATTAACCTGACTTGGCTTAGGTTTTTAAAACCTCGAACTAGCCCAAGTGGTTTAAGTGTGTGGCAATTATGATTATGTTTACCATTTTTATTATTCTAAAAGCCACAGACAGTATTTTCGAAAATCTAGTAACAACTAACAACTTCATAAATTTTTAGATAATTTAACTTTTAAATAAACAACGCAAAAACAGTTACACCACAATTAAAACTTGGACAATTCATATTCTTATAATTCGAGTTTATAAAAAAATGTTCAAAGGGCCACATCTCAAAAGTACTATATATTAGAAAAAAGCTCTTGTAGATCTAATAAGATTATGGTAGTAAAAAATAATGAAAAAAATCATTAAAAAAACAAATTTTAAGTTTACTAAAATTTATTATACTTTAAACCTTTTTATAGCTACAACTCAAAAAAAATAATTAACTTTTGCAAAATAAATATGCGCATGTTAATCTATTTAATAAGCATATGATGGTAAAATACTTTTGGTTTTTAACATTTTTTAAAAGAGGTATGAACAATAACACAATATTATTAAAATTTGAGTTGTGGGAGTTTGAATAGTTGAGCACCCGTAAAAACATATAAAAACCGTTTAATATATTTTATTTGTACTTTCTTGTAAAACTAAACTTAGTTAGGTTTTTTATAGTTTGAGATAAGTTAAAAAGCATTCTCTAAAGTTGTAAACATTTAACTGTATAAAATTTTTATAATTTCAACTAGAGATATAAATATGTTACAAGTATTTTTAAAACTTTTATTCAAGTATTAAAATACTTTAAAACGATCAAAAGATTAATGTGGTACAATAACACAAATTATTATTACTTTTATTTAGTGAAAGAGATTAGCTCAAATTCTAATTTGTTTGACGTAACTAGATTAAACGAACAATGTACAAATTGTTTAAAATATTTTTAGAGCAATTTTAGTATAACTAACATTTGTATTATGCTCTGTAATAGTTGTTTTTATGTTTGTAGCCTAGATTAATGTAGTCGTATTGACAATTAAACACTAAACAGTTTTGAAAATTTATAATAAGATTTAAAACAATAAATTTTATAACTATTAACATAATAGTTCTGAAAACTCTAAGTGAATTTTTTAATGATTATTGTATAGTCTTATAGTAGACTGTATCAAAAGTCTCAAGCACTCGAAAAAATTGAATGCTAAATTAAAAACCTAAAAAACAGGTTTTTTTATTAAGTATAAAATGAAAACTTCAATTTTGATTATACTTGGTTTTGTTTCATACACTCTTAGCGAAAGTTGTCCGCAAAAAAACAGGAAATTTGATAAAGCAATAGATAAACTTTACTCAAAATTAATAAAAATTGTCAAACTATTAAACTCTGTAAAGGACAATGAGCAAGACCGCCCTAAAACTTGTGAAGATGTTGGTCGACAAAGAACTCTTCTTCCGCAACCGGAAGTTTATGAACTAAGTGACGAAATTGTTGGAACTTTGCCAGGAAGGTACTTGTTGTATGAAGAAGCTGGTAATGCAACTGGAAGGTTTATTTTTCAAGTTTTTAGAAGTACAATAGAGGTGGTGTGTGTTAAGAAATATGTTTGTAAAATATTTTTTATAAAAAGTTATAAATTTTAAACTAACTCAACCGTTTAGGTATTTTATGCTTATTCTTCAATTTTACTTGAATTCTTGCAGAATCGCCCATTGCTATGCGAGGAATCTTGAAAATAATCTAACACTTGCTTTAGTAGATAATGGTAATGTGACAGGCTCAAACTATTTTCCTCCACAAGTTTTTTTCGAAGCTACCAATTGCCAAAACTTAAGGAAAGCAATTCCCAACGAAGGTGGTTCGAAAGATTTGTAATATCTGTTAAAAAACTTTTATAAAATGATAGGTTGTTATTCAAAAATTAAGGGACAATCACTTTTTATTGAAAAAATGTCATTTACAAAAATTTAAAAAGTTTTCATTCTATATTGAAATTAAAAATTATGTAAACATAAACAAAAATAAAAATTAACTAAGTATTTAAATTAAAAGGTAAATATAAAAATGGAATTTTTGATCTTAAAATTGGGAACAAGATGGAGAGAGTTCGTTGCCATGGTGAAGAGATTGTCGCTTTGCAACGTGGTTTTGATCATCAAACGATTTCATTACCAAATAGGAGATTTCCCTTTAAACAGTCTTTTAAAGCTTATCAAGACGGATTTGGATCGAAAAAGGATCATTCTGACTTTTTCATGGGCCTAGAAAAGCTTCACGAACTGACATCTAAAGGTGTTTGGCAAGCAACTTTCAGTTACGAGACCCGTTACAACAAATCCTCGAATGTTTTCGGAAACTTCAAAGTTTTGGAGTATCCCACTTACAAATTTCGTTATGACTGGAAGTATTATGGGAGTTCTGGATTCAATATTACAAAATCTCCTTTTGATGGATCGTTTGACATTGAATTTCAAACTTGGGACTCCGAAACGTTCAGCACCAAGGTGAACTGTGCGAAAGAGCTTGGAGGTTCATGGTGGTATTTGGTTGGCAGAAGTTATTGTCGGACTTTCGATAATGAAAGAAACTTGAATTATGACAGCGACAATAGGTTTTACAGATTTTCTTTGAAGTTAAAAAGAGTAGATGATTTCGCTAACTCTGTTTAGTTTTTCAAAGTGCTTAAAAATAAAGTTTAAAAACATTTAAATGAGATAAGGGTTTATATACAAATTTTAGATTTTTAAAGCTTTTAAAATGTTTCATGCAGTATAAGATATTACTAAATCTATTACGTTTTTCAATTTGCGCTATATAAAAGTTTACAATATCATATGTTATATAGTTATTTGTCTTAACTAAAAAAAAGCTCAATTTACTGGAATGTAAAGAGCTTATTTAAATAGAGGTGTGCTAATTAAATATTTTATTTACGACCCGGTTTCGGTGACAGAAAAGTTGCGACCTTTTCAAGTAGAATAAAATAATAAACTGCACATAACAATGTTAATTATCTATAATGTTTTTTTAAAACTTATGCGTGGAAATCTAAACAAAAAATAAAGTGTTACACATTCGAAAATTCAAGCTTGTCAGAGTATAATTAGATAAAATTGGTGCTGTTTTTAAAACGAATTGAATTTAATTAATATTATGAGTCAAAAAAATATACCTGAATTAAGATCTTTAATAAAAAGTTATACTTTGAAGTTTGTTTGAATAGAATCAAAAATTACCTAAAATTTAGATTCTAAGCCAAGTATCAACAAAATATTAACAAAACTCAAAGTCACTGAAAATTTCAAAATCTAACTTGTATAAAGTTAATGTAACATTAAAAATTCAAACGGATTGAAGAACTATTAAAAAAAATAAATAAAAAAATTTCGAAGTTGATTTAAAAACTATCTAGAAGTTTTAATTTAAACCAAATATTTAAACTAAACATCAACAAAAATTCAATAAAACGTCCAAAAACCTATATTGTACTACTACTATATTCAGATTTAAGTTTTGTCTGTTTTCCAGTTTATTGTTAAAAATTAGTTTCTGTGTCTGCATGAGTTCACTAACTTCGTCCTTTTGTTGATGCAATTTGTACCAGATTGAAGTACTAATAGAGCTTCTTTTAAGCACAATCTGCATGTCATTGTTGCTGGTTTAGAATTTTTCCCCTTTGTATATTTTCCAACTTATTATGTCGTTCTTGCTTTCATTTTCTAATTTGTGGGTTAATTTTGAAAGTTCAGTTGCTTGTTTGTACTGGAGGTAATTTTTTTCGTTTGGTTTGCTTTTTATTGTTGAATTGTGTGTTGATTTTGTTGATATTTTGTTTAAAAAGCCATTTTTAGATAGTTTTTGATTCTATTCAAACAAACTTCAAAGTATGAATATCTTTATTAAAGCTCTTAATTCAGGTATATTTTTTTGATTCATAATATTAATTAAATTAAATTCGTTTTAAAAATAGCACCAATTTTGCCTAACCATACTCTGACAAGCTTGAATTTTCGAATGTGTAACATTTTAGTTTTTGTTCAGATTTTCACGCATAAGCTTTTTTAAAAACATTATAGATAACTAACACTTTTATGTGCAGTTTAATATTTTATTCTACTTGAAAAGGTCGCAATTTTTCTGTCACCGAAACCGGGTCGTAAATAAAATATTTAATTAGCACATCTCAATATTATACGTTATAAAACTGTTTTTCGTATTTTACATACATAGTTTTCATGAGCTTAAGTTTTTTTTAATATAAATAAAAAAAAACTTATCGAAATTTGTTTTTACGACAGGTATGCTTTCAAACAACTTAAACATATTTATTTAGTCTGTGTAAACATAAAAAACCGTAAGTTTTAGTAAATGATCAAGTTCAATTTTTCAAAAATATTTTTTTTATACTATTAGTTTTAAAGACATTTAACAAACAAGTTGAGTTTAACTAACACCTTGTTAGACCAATTTCAAAACTTTACTAGTAGTTTAATTCTTTAGAGAGAAAAAAAAGTTATGCTTAGTTTCTTTATACAAGTGTACATATATTGTAATACATTCGTTAATTATACTTTAATTTATTTTTATTCTTTAAAATTTTTAAATAGCTTCTTAAGTTTTTTTAGCTTAAACATTTAATTTTTTATAGCATCAAAATAGTTTAAAAGCACAAAGTGAGTTTTAATATTTTATACCCTTTGGTGTTGTTAATGTTTATGTTGTTTATTATTCGAAAGTTTATTATAAAACTTTTTAACATTCTTTAGACTTTATAAACCATTTAAGAATAAAACTAAATGCTAGTAATTTTATTCAGTTTTTGAAATTGGAGTGTGTTTTTAAGAAGTAGCTTTAATCTTTATAAAATCGATTTAATTTGAAAAGTGTTCAAATAAATAATGAAACTTTTCAATCTGCAAGACCGTGTTACAAAACTATTAAGTTTTAGTAATCCCAAAAAAAAAAAAATCAACTAACAAGAGACAATGGTAGTTTTTTTTATAACTATCACTTTTACTTTTTAAATTATTAATGTTAAAAAAAACATATACACATCTAAGTATAAATAGAAAATGCCAACAAAACTGTACATTGATCACAACATTAGCCTATCGACAATTTTATAAGTTTTTGATTTTCAATAAAATATTGATTTAAGTGGAAATGAATTAAAAGTTTTACTTGTTTCAAAAGTTGGATTCATAGTTTTTTAATAAAATTATTTACATCCAACAATAGTGTTTAAGCTTAATAATCTTAACTCGAACTTACATATAATTCGATTTTAATAGTTTAACTAAAATTTTGACATTGGTTGTTTGTGAAAATAAAATAAATATGAATTAAGTGTTACTAACTGTAAGAAGTTTTTACCTGACCGTTTGTTATTTGTGTTGTTCATCTTCTTTTAGGAGTAATTTAAAGTTATATATATTTTTAGTTGTTATGTTACTAAACAAGATTCATAGTACATTATTAAACACAAAATTCAGTCAATTTTCGTTTAGTTTTATTTTCTTTTATTTTTCTTTTCGTTTAACTGATTGTTTTATTACTAAAGATTTAAATATTTAAATGATAAAAAACTGTGTGTAATAGCTCGTAAGAAACTTTATAAGAATGTGGTGTACGACTAGATAACCAAAAGGTTCCTTTGTACACCAGGTTCTTAGGCCAAATTTTTTGAGCGGTTTTTTATCGTTCAATAAACAATATAAATACAAGCTGTAGAATATTTGCTCCAAAAAGTGTTGCAATGTTTTACAAAAACTTAAATAAATTTTGTTGAACAATAAGTAATAATAACTAGTTTTAATGTAATTAGAATATTTTAAACCATTAATTTTAACAGTTTTAAGTACAATTAAATAGTTTATTGAACGACAAAAAAGTGATAAAAAAGTTTGGTCCTCAGACCTGGTGCACAAAGAACCTTTTGATTATCGAGTCGCACATTACGGATACCTTTTAACGTCTTGTCCAGGACTATATAATGATAGTTTTGAATTTTTTTAAATTATATTTGAACTAAAATGTTCTTTTAGCTACAGTGAAGATTCGAAAATTTTAAACATTGTAAAATGTTTAACAGCATTTAAGATTTAAAAAATTCTATTGATAAAGCTACTATTTAAATATTTAAACAAAAAACAAAATTTACTTATGTTTATAACTTTTGTGATGAGTAGGTAAAGACATTTTGCTAAAATCATGGTGGAATTGTACATATTCAATTGTACATACAAGCTTAAAAGCTCTAATTAATTATTAAAAACCTAATATTTCTTAATACTGAATTAAAACAATGCTAACTTACTTCTTCTAGTTTTATATTTTTAGTAGTTTGATTTAATTAAAAAATATCATAAACATATAATTGTACAACAATTAGTCACACTTAATTTTGTAAGCTAGTATACACTTAAACATACGGTGAACATTTTTTAAAACCTAAAACTATTTCTTAAACAAGGAACATATTGACAAAGTCTTTTCAATCATAACCAGCTTTAATAAGGAGAGTCAAAGCTAATCTATTAAAAAAAAATTTTTTTTTGATAACCAGAAAACCATTACTTAATACAATGTAAAGCACTGAATAACAAATTGCAAATTTAAACTTTTTTAATTTAGTTTTTTTAATTTTTTGGTTACTTACTTTTACATTATTTTATAAACATGAACTAAATTATAATTAAGAATTTTTTTTTATGTTTCAGCTTTGTTTAAACTTTTATGACGAACTAATAGATTTACTAAAAAAAATTGTATATGTATATAATACCTTCGTAAACTTTATCTTTGTACTTTGTTGTTATAAATATCTTATTCTACGTTTCCTTTCTTTCACCTGAAATTAAGCAAACAAACTAAAACTAAAAACATCACTAAACACATTTTACTAAATTCTCAGTTTATTAAAGTTTACTTTTTTTTTCCTTTTTGTATCTTAATAACAATGTTTTCAACTACTTTACCAGAATTATGTTTATGAACAATTAATAATTTTGTTTACTAACTTTTTAGCTCAAAATTTTTAAGCCATTATTAAATCAGAGTATCAATTTTTTTTCAAATAGTAATTATAAATAGTAATCTGACGATCCAGATTAAAAAAAAATAGTCGGATCAGTAATATTTAAATTTTTAAAACTAATTAATGCCAAATTAAAAGAAAATGTATAAATTTAAAACTTGTTTTTTATTTCGTATCTACTTCAACTTTCAAGAATTCAGACAATTAGTTTGTGGTTTATTTTTTTTAAATCATATAACGTTGGTATAGAACAGTGGTCGCAAACTACGGTTGGCAGGCTAGACCTGGTCCCCAAAGCAGAATTATCCGGTGTACAATCTATTTTACTTTTTATTTAAAACAAATTCGGTAATAATTAAGCACTAAACTTAGTTTAAAAGTTACTTTACAGAATTTATTTACACTTAACATAAGCTCTTATTTATTATTATAATACATGTTTTTTTTTCGAATAGACTTTAATTTTTTTAAGTAATGTTTACGAAAATACTACAAATTTTTATTTTTATAAAATGTGGCTGTTTATTTATAAAAAGCTGCAGTCTACTGTTTTGTAAGATTAAATTAAGTTTACGAATGTTAAATTTTGGTAATATAGAAACCATGATACCTAGTGCTAAATTAAATTTAAATAGTTTGCATTTTATATTAGCTCAGTAATCCACTGTACTAGGCTATCATGTAAAACTTTTATTGTAAAAATTGGTGATACTTATTGTAAACAAGTGATACAGTGTAATTAAAATATAATATTTACTTAAGTATTATACGGCCTGAAACTACGGCCTGAAACTTAGGAAGTTTGAAAACATTTAAAAATTTTACCGTAACAGTTGTCCATCTAAACAAAAAAGCTTTCAAAGCTGTAAATTTTTAAAATAAAACACAGTTCTTTTTTTCATAACACTAAAGTTTTTGTTAAGTTTATTTAAACTTTATTACTTTAAGCGATATTAAAAAATAAACAACATATAAATTTTAATAACATAAGTTCACGTTTTAATAAACAGCCACTAAATATAGTGTGTACAAATACAATATTTTAAATACTTTGATGTCATTTTTTTAAAATATGAATTTATAAAAATTCCCAAAAAATATGAAAATGAACATAATTTATTCTTGATAATAGTAAAGTATAAAAAACTTAGGACAAATACTTTTTCGCTTACTTTAATTCAGAAAAGCAGTAAAAATATTACTTTTTGAGAAAGTGTTTTTTTAGTTATGGTTAATCACAACTAAATTGTTTTGTGGAGTGTTGTGTACAGCTTATTTAAGATTTATTGTAAATTTACTTTAGTAAAAGATTAAGATTTCAACTGTGTTGTTCAACATAGACAAAATAAAAAAAAATTTAAATTTAGAAAACGAGTATATATGAAGAAGACAATCAGAATTAGGTATAAACAAATTACAGTAAAGTAGATAAATAAATGAAAATGTAAACCAACATACAACAAATACAGTATTTTACATAAATGTGAGTTGTGTTCAAGTTTTTATTTACATAATTTTGGCTTTAAATTTTTAACATACAGAGACTCGATGACATTCTTATGGTATGCATTTCGTCCTGTAGTTAAAATAAAAAAGTTTTTTTCTACATGTTGTGCGCCTTGAAAATTATTAATTAGATACTCATCAATGATAGGAGGAACTTTTTCTGGTTTTTTGATTTAATTTAGCAATTAGTTTGTTAAAGAAATGATAACATGTTGGTCTCTTAGAAATTGAGTTTTCTGTAAGGTTCACCCGACATAATCATCATCACAGTTAAATTTAAAGTGATAAATTACGTTGTGTGTTCTTTTTTACGGCAGTAACGCCCTTGAAGATACCAGTCAGAGACTTTTTTTTTGGTAAGGGTGCCTTTCTTTTATTAGGTGCACCTGAAGTATTTCCCATTATGTGTTTAAATTTGTATTCAAGAAAACTAGATATTCTACCATAAATAAGGGAGGCAAAGGTATACTTGAGATTTTTTTGTTCCATATAGTTTTGATTTTTCAAGACTAGATGTGGTCTTATTTAACTTTTTTTACTATATCAAATAGATAACGTAACAATTTATCCTGTCTTTCCAACTAACTTTTATTATATTATCAGAACTACTTTTAAAGGCATTGATTACCTTTATTTAAAAAAACTATTTATATCAATAATTTTTTATCATGCAAAGTTGAGAATAAAAGTATACTTATTGACACTTAAGTCTTCAAATTTCTTTAACTACTAAACTACTTCTTTTATATTCTTGCGTCTTGTCTAATTTTAAAAATATTTTGTACGTATTTGTAATTTGTTGTCTTTACTTAATATAATACTTTTGAATAAACATCTATTTAAATAGCTAAAAAAAATCAATTTACAAAAATTCTTAATAAGCTTTTTTTTTCTATGACTTTGCTCAACTCTTAAAATAAGTAAAAAATAAGCAACCAAATAGATGTTAAAGTTTTTTTCGATGACAATTATAAAATATCAAATACTAAACTTACAAAACGTCTAATTTCAAAGACTTTATTAATTTTATCGCCAGTTTTTTTAATTACTTATACTTGGAGTTGTGAAAACCGTAAACACAATATTTTGAGGGAACTTAATAAAATATTTAGAAAAACTTTATAAAAATAAGTTTAAAAATATTTTAGGATTGCAAAAACTTATATTAGTTAATTTTTTATTTATTTTTTTTACTGTTTTTATTTTTGTTATTTTTTTTGTTTTCTTGTTTTATTTTTACTATCACTGTTACCCCTAACCCTACCCTCAGTTAGTTAATTTTTTTTTTTTTAATAATAAATTATTTTTTTACACTTTTTTATAATTTTTTTATACTCTCGTGCAAAAATGACCCTTCGTGCAAAAGTGACCCTCCGTGCAAAAGTGTCTTCGTGCAAAAGTGACCCCTGGTGCAAAAAAGTCTTCGTGCGAAAATGCAACTTCGCGCATATTTGACCCGTTCCCAAGTTATTATTTTTTAGAACTTATAAAAAAAAAATTGTACTTTTGCAAGGTACAGAGAACAGACATACTAATAATTAAATTATTAAGAGTTATACATTTTTACTTTACTATAATTTTTTTCTTGAATTATGACTTTTTGCTTAAAAAAAAATTTAATAACTATTTAAAAAGATTAATGTTGTTCGTAACAAAACTGAAATTAGTACATGTGTAAACAAAAAAACGCTAACAGTAAACTGTGTTTTGAATTTACTTTTTCTAATAAAAATAGTCTTATTTAAAAAATAAGTTTTATAAATATATTGAAAATAAACATGAGCCTCAGACTTAATTAACCTAAAGTTTTTATAGAATAAAATTGTAGAAAACCAAAGGCTAAGTACAGAAAAAAAACTCAAAATGTTTTTTGTGCAGGAATTTTTTCTAGTGATTAAATTCTTATTTATTAAAACAAAGTTATGCGTACTAAGCTTTTGTTTTCTATCGGAATTTATGTGTATAATCGTTTTGTCATATTTATTAGGAGTAAACAGGCTTATTTTTAGTAAGTTAAAAGAAAAGTGTATATTATTGATATAAAAGAAAAAAAAACATTTTATTAAAATACTGCAAACGTAAAAAAATATGTTATTTAAAAATACTATTGACTTATGGGTTGGCAGCATTTTATGAGAAACAAAACATTAAGAAATTTAAATTTGTTCCGGGCTACAATAAAAGAAAAAAAAAATCCTTTGGCTGGTCACAAAAAAAATTAAATAAATAAAAATCATATTATCAAATAGGTAATAAAAGAAATATCAATTAGGAAACAGATTACTTACAAAAAGAAAAGAGTATGATTATACACTTACTACAAAAAAAGCTTGAATTTGATTTTATTGTAGCTTTTAGCTAAAAAGCAAAAAGTTGCGAGTTAACTTTTTTTCTTGATTGGCCACTGTTTGGTCACTTCTATAACTTCATACAATAAAAGACTTAAAAAACCACTTATATTCAACTTATGAGAATTGATATGAAAGTTTGATTATCAGGTGAATAACTTTGTAAGCACACTAAAAAGTGTAAAAGAAATATATATACGAATACAAACTGTTCAACGATTGAACGAACTAAGATCGAAGTTCTTTGATTTATATAGAAAGTTAATTTCGTACCTTCAAAGAAAATTTTTTAGTGTTTTATAAAAATATGTGCACCTATAACTTGACTATGTGTGTTTATTACCTTTTTTTATATATAATGTAATGCTTGATTATCTTTTTGTTTTGATCCTATTTTTATATCTGAAATTATACAACTGAAATTGACTGTTTAAACAGCTTTATTTACGCCCGTCTTCTTTGAACAAAACATTCTTAATCGACTCTAAAGTAGCAAGAGAGTTTGTTAAAATTTAAATAAGCAAGTATTTAAACACTATAAAGTAAATATATGCTTTCGTTTAACTTAGTAGTAGTATAAAGTCTAAATTAACTAAATACCTCTAAAATTTATAGATTAGAATTCAATACAAATGTGTTAAAGTAAAGGTTATTTAAAAAGATATTTTATTTATCTATTTGAATTAAAAATAATTAGTCTTATCCCTTGTAATAATCTAATCAATGAAGTAATTTCAAAAAAATTACAAAAAATAAAATGTGTTTATCATGAGGTAAACTAAAATTAAAATCAAAAGACAAAAAAAAAAAGATTTATTTTTTAAATATTTTTAAGTAAACTAGTCTGCATAATCAATGACTCATCTTCACGCACCAACAATTTTTTGAGATAACTGGCCAATCGTGAAAAGGCGGGAAGTTTGATAACGTGAGCTCTTCTATTTATAGCCAGAGGCTTCTACTCAAAGAATTACTGTGATGTTTTGAAGTTAGAATGTAGACATTTTGATAAGTATGCGTGGTTCAGACAAAACAAAAAAAAAACTATTATTATCAAACGAATCAAATATTGCTTTAGAATAAACAACGCAACAAAAAAAAATTATATAAAAATTAAATATATTTTAATTTCTCCCTAAAGTCTGTACAGCTTGCTACAAAGTTTATTTAGGCTAATAAGATAGGTTTCTTTACTAAATAAGCTGGACAGTATTAAAAATAAAAATTTTATTGAAATTAACATTTTTTAAAACTTTGTGTAAACAAGTTTTGAAACTTTAAATGTTTTCAAAATATTCAAATGCAAAGAGTATAGTTAAGATAAAATTATTCTCACTGTTTAACATAGTCACAAGGTTTCAACAAAGGGAGTTAAGTTCATCGACTTTTAAATAACAGATGACAAATTGTTTTACATAACAATTATGCTTCAACTGCTGAATACAATGCTCAAGATACTCATTAAATTTAGTGCAAATACACCAAAAATAACATATAAAAACACTAAGTAAAACATTACAACTAAAAAATATGTATTTGTTTGTTCAAGTTATTTGCAATATTCTAGTTTTGTTTAATTGCTAGACAGCTACCTACTACAATAAAAAATAACAGTTATAATAAGTTTTTATGCTAATTCTTTTTTAATACTACTGATATAATTGTAATAACCTTAACATGTATTTAGTAATTTACTTTGCGGAAACCAATAAAAAAAGCTTCTGTTATCACAAATGTTTAAACTACAACACCGTTTTTTAATAGATACTTCAAGAATGTAGAAATAGTTTATAAACAACAATCTTAATTAAATCACCGAATGTGAAAGCATGACTTTAGTTAAACTAAAAGCAAAATTTATCCGACTAATCAAAAAATATTCTAAAGCTTTACATAAGAAGCTACTTTTACTTCTATAAAAGAAACTCTAAATCCTAAACTTATTTATACAATTAAAAATGTTAGTTCATTATAAAAAACTAGAGTTATTATTTAAATCATAAGAAAAAGTAATCAAAGACTTTAATAAAACTGAAGCATTATCTTTATAATTGAAGATCAAAAATACTTACGTGAAACCACTTACTTATAATTTTTTTAATAAGGTTTATGAAATCAAACCTAGCGTCAGGTACTTTTTTTCCGTTACATCATATGTTAAATTAATTTAATACTTTAGAGTTTAGAACACGGGCGAAAAAAAGAAGTACTGTGTAAAATATTTTATTAGTATAGATTAAATATAAAACAAAAGATGCTCTTTTTAAGGGGATAATTTAAACTTTACATTTGTGTTTTTTTACCTTCTATCGCTGCTTAAATTAATTATAAACTACTGTTAACTTAAAAAATATGAGTAAAGGAGTTGTTTATGAAGAACTTTTGGAACCCATTAAGGCTGATGGTTACTAACAAAACTAAACTAAAAAAATACTTATTTTGATGTAGTACATGTTTAAAGTGTTATCTAAAAGAATAAAAGTTTGTGAAAAAATACCTACCAGTACTAATGATTTTATTTGAGTTTTAGAAAATTCAAAATATTTTTTTTACTTTATTATTTAATTGTTCAATACTGAAAATTTAGTAAGCTTGTACTTATTGGCAGTATATTTTTTTATTGCTTTTAGTCTTTAAAATATCAATTTTTAGTTTGTTTTTAAATTTATTCTTCATGCTTGAATTATAAATATATGGATACAAAAATGTAATAAGAAGCAAACTGTTGCTTTTATAAACTTTTATTACAATTATTAGTTAATTTTGAAAGTTTTAAACATTATAGAAAATATCTGCCTCTTATTCAACCTTTGTAATGTTAAGTTAGTTACTTCAACATAAAAAATGTTACCCAGATGGATAAAACTAACTTTAAACAAATCTTTAAATTACTTTAAACTGTGCTACATTTTATTAGTTTTTGTTTATTAACTATTTATTATTGTATGACTTTTTAAAACTTGCTACTAGTAACTTAAATAAAGTTTAAATTATAATTTAAAACATGTAGTAGTTTTGTTATAGTTAATATGAAGCTTTTTTACAAAGTAGTTATAAAAAAATATTTTTCAATATCTTTTAAACTGTTTTATAGTACCTTTTAAAGTAGTTGTTTTTATAAAGTTTTAATTTTAAGTAAAACTCCGTGGTTATTTTTTTGCTTGAAAATTTACAGCTTGTACAAAAAAATACAAAAACCTTAAAGAAAATTATAACTTTAAAACCATTGTAGTAAGTATTTTGTATTAACATTTGAAAGCCTTCAAAGTCTATAATGAACCTTTAAATCAAAATAGAAGCTTAAGCTTGAAGTATTTATACTACTGTAAATTTCTAAATTAAATTTCAAAAAATATGTAAAGACTAAATAGATATTAAGAAAAAAAATAAATTGTCGTTTTTTTAACGATGGTGTAAAACAGCTTTTTTGTAGTTTTAAACTTAAAATCAAAATGTACAAGGCTATTTTAAAACCGTTGAAATAAATTAAAACAATGAAAACACAACACACTTTAGTTTTTACTAGTTTTGTAATCTGTTGGTCACCAAAGGTCAACTATTTGTTTAGAAATAATAAGTGTAAAAAAAAACAATAACACTTCAAAAATAATTCTTAAAAAAACAATTTTTTCAAACTTAGTATAAACTCAATAATTCATATTGCTGTCATTTTTTACTAGTTACAATATAGTAAAAAAAAGATACATAAACAAAGATGAAGTTTAAGAAAGCTGAAAGAAACATTTACTACTTCTAGACGTATTAATTCGCAAAGTTTTAATAGAATGTAATTTTTTGTAAATACTATTACTTTATTGAGCTTAAGTTTTTGTGAAGTTCTAGCTTTTGATAATAGAAAATTGCATTAAAAAAACGATGTATTTAGACTATAAAAATCTTCAAACACGTTTAATAACTGTTACAAGTCAAGTTAGTACAAATACCTCTGAATTTAACCAGTTCATTATTTTACATACACGAAATACCTACGGTTTTAAAAGTCTATGGGAAGGGCACTTTTCTTTAAATATGTTTCCTGGCCGCAGAAATGTTGTTCGAAAGACTATTCTTATAAGGAAGAAGCAAGGTATTTCTTTTAAAACTGCTTTCTCTATAATATATTTTACTTTTTCATTAAAAATTTCAAGCACAATGAATTTATTAAAAGAGAAAAGTCTATTAAGACTTGAAAATTTATCAAGTTAATAAAAAAACTAGTTATGAAATACTTTAAAAGTTGATTTTGACAAGGGAAGTAGTTTTAAAAAGTTATTTAAATACATTTAACAAAGTAATTCCGTAAAAGTTACTAAATTCACAACAATTTACTTTAAGCTAAAACAGTTTTTAAATTTTACAAGTACATTAAAAAATCAAAACCGATAAATAAAGTTATAGTTTATGATAAGTAAGATATCATTTCATCAGGAAAAAAACTTAATAAGCTTTGAGTTAATTTTATCAAAACAAACAGATAAGCAATCTAAAGTATTGAAATTAAAAACTAAATCTTACTGTACTATAAACCTTTTTTAAAGCTTACTTTTTTCCCTTTTTTTTTTTATAAACATTTTACTTAAAACTACTTTAGATATAACTAAGATAATTAAAATAAAACAAAGCGAAACATACTTTTTAAAGCTAAATGGTAAAAATGAAACTGTTCAAAATACTTAAAACAAAAAGTGTAAAAGTCTATAACAGCTTTTTAATTGCTTGTTTTGAAGAAAGAAATCTTACATTAAATGATCAGATAACAAATCAAAATTCAGTTTTTCTCTTGACCTTCTCTTTTCTGGTGGTCCTTTATAGTCAGTCAAATTTTTACACGGGCATCCCTAATACAAGGTACTCAAGTTTTATTTTGTTTAGAAAGCAGAAAAGACACTTATCTTGCCGAGTCCCTCAAATTTGATCAAACAAATATGTGTTTGTTTTTAAGTTTTTATGTTTGCTTTCGCGAGTATTGGATAGAACTTCAAGGGTAGTATGGTAGTTTTATCTGTGTTGCTTGATTAATGTAGTTGTCATCTTAATTTAAGTTCGTATCTTTTATGTAGATAAAATTTTAGCAACGATGTTCAACACTTGTAAAACTTACTTTTTGTTTGAGTGTTTTAAAATCGTGTGACGTAACTTAAAACAAGATTACAATACAGCATACTTACACAAGATGAATAAAATTTCTTGAATTTTTTTCACAAACTTTTTTTTGAACACGGAGAATATCGTGCAAGTAGCTCGCAAATCGTGCTCAAAATGTTGTCGATTGTTTGCCATCATCCTTCTTTTGTTGTCAACATTTCTGGCCTGCTTCGAATATTACGCGTTGTTCACTTTTGTTGTGCGAACAACGACACGCATGGTCAGCCGTGCGCTACAGACAGGTAATTTTACTGGGAGGAGCTTTTTCTTTTCTACACGGCTTTGATTTTTTTATTTTCCCGCAAAATTTAAGAATATTGATTTTTTTAGAATTTGTTTATTAAAAATAACTTAAGGCAAGTTTTGGAAATATTTAAAGTTTTATGACTTAACTAAATAAAAATTTTTTTTAAACTTATTTGTTGTATTAATACATCTTATAAACACTTTAATTGTCGAAAAAAGGTTGAAATTATGTAAATTTACACTGTGTTTTAATGTTGTAGTACTTATTAAATCAACAATTTACAAAATGATAAACAAGATTTTAACTTAGTTAACACATAAGGAGACAATTACAATCTTTTATTTAGAGTACTGTTAAATTACTACATGTACGGTAAAAAAATAAGTCAGTTAAACGTCTGAATATTGTTTAGTAACCTTATAGATTTCATTTCTTTACTAATTTTTGTTTAATTTTTTTTATGAAAACATAAAATAAAGCTTTATTTTTTTTTAGTAATTGATTCTAAAAAATTCCGTTATTGTTTATGTTTGCCTTGTAAAAACACGTAATACTTCAAGTATTTTAAATTATGTTTATTGCTTTCACAAAATTGGCACAACCACTCAACCTTTTTGTTATGAGAAATCAATAATTCATTTATGTCGAAAAACAAACCCATGTACAACTTCTATTAAAATCCCTTTAAATCATTTCAAAAAAAAAGGTTCTAGTAACATTTTTTTTTACTCTATTAATAATTAACATAACTTGAAATAGTCTTTTTTTAAGTATCAACTTAAAAATGTTATTCTTCTTTAAAAAACTTTATAATAAATTTTTATCTCAAGTAAAATTAGTTTACCGTTACTATTTAGAAATTTTAACAGATAGATAAGATAATAACTTAAAAACTAGCTTAAGTTAATTTATTTTATAAGAAAAACTTGTAAAGCTGAAGTTTGTTTAAAATTTATTTGTTTATAAACATCGCAATAAAACAAAATTCAAACCAAATGTAATTTTTTAGTAGCTCAAAAAAGAGTCATAAGTTAAACAAGTTTATCAATATCAAAATTGAAAAAATAAATTGTCATAAATACTAATAGCTTTCCACTCTGAGCTGAAAAAACAAGGCGATCAAAATCAAGTTCTTTCAATTCAACAGTTAAGCTTTATCTGTTGATTTAAAAAGAAGTTGTTCTTGATAGCCTTGCGAAAAATATGCACAAAAAGAGGTCGTTTGCATCAGAGCAGTGTAGGACTAGTTGTAATAAGGGTTGTGTTAACTGAAATAGGCCATAACAATAAAATTAAAACAAAAACGAGCATATTAAAATCTAAGTTATGACTAACTTAACAAAAAGCAACTAAACAAGCACTTCGTGTTGCTGTTTTTTATTTAAACAAAGAAAATTTTATTTGATTAAGTTTAGCTTAAAACTCCTTTAAATTAATTTATATGCAAAGCAAAGTGCAACATATTTTTAAATAATAAAATAACAGCTATTTTAACATCAAAGCAACCTTTATGACATTGTAACTGCACTGATATATCAGCACAATGATTGGTTAAAAAGTCACCATAAAACAATAAAAATAAAAAGAAAACTGTAACGTGTAGAATTATTTGCAATATCTTTTCAAATTTTTTTATAACCGTAAAATAAATAAAAAATTATATCTTTAGCGTATCAAGTTAACAATAAAAAATAGTTAACATTAAGAGCGAGCTACAGATTAAAAAACAAAGTTCAATGGTTCAAAATAACGGATTCAAAACAGAAACCTTAGGATGGAAAGAACTATTATTAACGAAAATGTTGAATTTTATTTACAAAAAGCAGTGTTGCCAGCGATTCTACTGCTTGTAGTTGGAAAGAAAATTAAATAATAAGGCAAAAAAAAACTATATGTGACGAGCTATGAAGAAAAGTTTCAATGACCTATTCCAGTCGGCTCATCTAATTAACCTATGATAAACCAAAAACAAGCAGTATCCCCGTTGACAACAATACGCATATCTACATTTATTTTGTATTAATCAATTTAGAACTTTAAATCGTAAAAGTAGAAAACAGTAACTGCACACGTCATTTCGTAGATAAAAAGATTAAACTGTCGAGTTTCGTTATTTTTCATCAAAAATTGTGTACGAAAGTGTTTTGGTGAAGGAAAAAGAAAAACAGAGCTTCAATTCTTCCACACCGAGGCTGTATCCTTCTTGTCTGCACGTAAAAAAAGTTTTATTTTCAAATCGGCTAAAACTAAATTTGAGCACGAGCGGTAATTTTCTATGAGAGGTTTGCGAAGCTATAGTCGAGAGTAAAGCTGAACTTGCTTTAGTAGATATCTCGCAAGGCGTGGTCGCTCTGCTGCGCTAAAGTCGAACGAAAACTTCTAGGAATGTCGCAGTGAGAGCACAAAGTGCTCCAAAGTGTGGAATAACTTAGCCGACGGTTACGTAAAACACAAAAGTCTGCTGTTGAACTTGATTTGTAATTAAGAAGGCGCTTGTGTCTTATAAAATATTTTAGACTATTTGTCGAATGTTAGCCGTATTATCTTATTTGAGCTTTTTTTTAAGATGTGTATTAGTTTTTGGAATAAAAATAGTTTAACATTTCAGTAAACTAAAAAACTATGCTAAGTTTAAAAGTAAGTTTCATATAGTTTTTAATTTCTTTAAAAAAATTAATTGAAAAAAAAAACTAACTAAAAGATATTCTATCATATTTGTATACATTATAGCTTTAACCGAAATATAATAAAAGTAATGTAAAAAAAATGTACTTATGGTTGTAGCTTTTAAAGCTAAAAACACTTATTGTACAAACTTTGCCAAAAAAACCGCAATAGAGTGGAAATAATCCGAAAAGAGGAGTTAAAAGCAAACAATAGGCTCATCCACTTAAACATTTTAAATAAACAGTCATTACAAACGAAATAACAGCGTGAATTCAGCAAAAAAAAAAGAAAGATAGTTTATCAAAACTCACCTTTTTATTCGGCTGCTGGCTCTTCCACCAATTTTTCCTTTTCTGCCTCGCCTGCAAAAATTTTAGTTATTTAAAAATTTTTACGCTTACAAGTAGGGCTTAAGGTACAGCTGGAGTTCAAGCTTGACTTATTTTAATACTAAAAAACAAAGGAAAATTCCCATAAGCTTTGAGTCAAAGTGACTCTTCTTAAAAAAAAACTACATGACGTCACAATACTCACCAGCTTCTACGTCAGCGTCGTTTCTCATTTCCACGTTGATGTCGTCGGCAGTTTCGTCACCTCCCTTGCCTTCGGACTTGCCTGCAACAGTTTGTTGTTTTTGTTAACACCAGCAACGGTTTTCATGCCAACAAGCCGACACGTGCCGACGATGTTGATTTTGCGGTAAAAAAATCGTTGCTAGGCAAATCTCGTGCCGCGGTATTGTTTTGCAGAAAGTGACAGGAAACCCAACGCGAAATTGCAATATGAAGATCGATATTTGTAAAAAATACGCTTGCTTCATAAGTACGTGTTTTTTTAACAGGCGTGAAAATTAAAAATTCTAAGTTTAACTGAGTTTGTAGTTTTTAAGCACTCAAAGTATGCTAAGATTTATATTTTTAAAAGTTAACTTTATAATTGATGTTTAAGAATAACAAAGATTTAAATTTTTTTAACAAAAAAGTACATCTTAACAATAATAATTTCAAATGAATGCTTTATATTTCTGTAACAATTACACAGTTTTCTTAATTTTAACTGACATTCAAAAAATTAGTTAGTTAATATTCGACTCATTAAAAAGAATGTAGCTTGTTTATAAAAAAAATAAAGAAAACAATAAATAACTAACAGATCATTCCCTTGTAGTACATGAAGCCGATTATGACTGCAATAAGTAAAATCACAACAAGAATTCCAATGACTACTCCTGCTGCACTTGATTTTTCTTCGATGACTGTTTAAATATTAAAAAAAATGTTTTTACAACTAAAAAAAGAACTAAACAAACACATAATGTATTTTTAAATGTTATTTTTTGATCTGGAAAATAATATAACCGTTTTAAAACTCATAAGTAGAAAAAAGATGACAGTGATAAAATATGTATTGTAGATAAGCTGATTAATTTTGTGCTTTAAAAATAATAAAGTGTTTATCTTTTAATTTATCACATCAGTTTAAACAACAAAACGAGTTTTAAGGTAATCATGAATATTTTATTTCTTTTTAATATTATTGACAATGAAAATTTGTACAACACTTAACTTTTTAATTTTATAAAAAAAAAACATTACAGGTGCTCACAATTCATTTACAAGGTATAACCGATTAAAATAAATCTGTGCTAAAATTTACGACGTGAGTGAAAACAAAAACGTGTAGAGTGAAACAATCAATACATCATATATTGATGTTGTGAATGAAAAAGTATTGGTTTGAACCTTTAACTTTCTTATTATTTGTACTAGAGTCAGTAGTTGAGTCTATATATTTTATTGAAGTCTTTGTTTCTTTACCAGAAGTTGTTTGGTTACTTAGTACACTTATAGTTTCTTTTTTATCGGTGAAAGTAACAGTTCTAATTTCATTAGTAACAGTTGTAGTGTCAGTAATAGACTTGTTCATTGTACTCATTTCTTTGAATTAAATATAGAGGTAGAATACTTAAAAAAAAACGAAGTCAGTAAGTTTAAAGTATTTATTACAATTCTTCTAGTTTCAAAAAATTGAAAAACATCTTTTTAGTTAAAATAAGTATGCAGTTAGGTAAAAAAACTTAAGTTAAACTTTTGTTATGTTTTATAAAGCATTTAATAACAACAACTACATGTGATGAAAACGTAAACATTACATATGACAAAGAAATTTGTTTAATAACAGTTTTTATTTTCAGGTATTGATTTTTTAAGCTATAAAAGACTTCATTTATTAAGATATATTTTTAAAGACTGTAATAAAACTCTATAAATTAGTAACAAACCATCTTACACAATATTTCTACTACTAAGTTGTTTCAATTAGTTTATACAAGGTTAGGATCATTTAAAAAAATATAATAATAATAACTTAAGTTCAGTGAGATTTTAAACTTATGCTGGAATAATTTTAGTTTCAGAAAATTAACTAATAATACCTAATAAAAGTAAATATATCAGTTTAGTTAAATCGCTTAACTTAAAGAAAAGAATAATAGATTTATTAAAAAATTTGAATGTGCTTAAAACGTAAATTACATACCACATACAACTTTGTTTTACAACATTTTACCTTTATTTTGATCGTGTTTTGTTACAATTTCAGGTCCCTTGATTTCTTTAGTTAGATAGTATAATTTATTTGTATATATTTTAGTAACTTTGATTGAGTTTTACTAATAAAAAAGAAAATATTTAACACTCCATAATGCGTAATAGATAATTTTAGTTTCAGAAAATTAACTAATGATACTTTGATAAAGTGAGTAGTTTAATAACTTATGTTGAAAAAAAGAATAATAGAAGTATTAAAAAATTTGAATGTGCTTAAAACGTAAATTACATACGACAAACAAGTTTGTTTTACAACATTTTACCTTTATTTTGATCAAGTTTTGTTACAGTTTCAGGTCCCTTGATTTCTTTAGTTAAAAAAGTTTTAATTTATTTGTATGTATTCTAATAGTTTTGATTGAGTTTAACAAACAAAAATAAGAATAAACAACACTTTATAAGGCGTTCTAGAAACTACATAGAAAAGTTACCTTCAAGTGTGAAATCGGCACTTTGTGATTTTGCTCCCAATGTAGCGGTGCAAGTGAACACTGCCAGTGAAAGCTCGGGAGTGGCTTGATCGGGTGTAAGGGTGAGTGTTGAGGTGTGAGTGAGTCCATCGGATGCAGCTTTGGCTCCGTCCTGAACTGCAGAAAGTTGAAATATTTACTAACTTTTATAGTATTTAAATTTAAAAGTGCTCCTATCTATACCGCCTGATTGTCATTTATTCTTAAAATTTGAGAGAAAATACAAAAGCATCAAGCTGTTTTATCAAGAAAAATAGTTGTGAACAGTTAATATTTTTGATAGAATCTTAATATTGATGTTTAAAAAAATACTAAACATGTTATTTCGAGTGTTTTTAGTTTAATAACAGTTTATTTTATAACTAATGATGTTGTGTTCATATATTTTAAAAACTAAATGATACCTTCTTCCCCGCGAGTCCACACGAATGTAGGTGCCTCGGATGCCTGGGCTGAGCAGACCATGGTGACACCTTTTTCATCAACATCTGCTGTTGATACGTTCTGTTTCTTTGATGCCAGTACCATTCCTGTGTTTGTTATCATATAAAAGTACATTTTCTAAGCAGGATCATTGTTAAAAAATCTTTTTAAGCTATATTGTTTTTGATGCTATATATATTACAAGTTTTATGACTACAAAACTATGTAGATTAGTCATAATTGTTAAAAACGATTAGTTTTACTATAACTTGTGTTGTAATACCCTAACAATTTAGTTATTATAACAGTTTGAGTCAGCGTTAAGTAACACATTTTTATTTCTAGTTTATTGTCTTTTTAAAACTCTTTATGGTATAAATAAACAGTTTTATAGTTAGTGCAACAAACCAGATACAGAAACTGATACAGGAGCAGATGAAACTTCAGTCAAGCTTTTGCTGACACAAACGTAATCGCCTGCATCTTCAAATTTCGCTCCAGGTATTGTCAAAGTTTCTAAAAAAATATGTTTTTTTACGGGCATTGAGAACGATTGAAATGTTATTTATAATAGTTTTTAGTTTAAGTAACAGTTAATCGGTAAAACAAAAGATAAAAACTGTTTAATACATTGCTTATAAAATTACAGAAATTTATGTTATTATAAACAAATTCGGTTATAAAATAACAAAAATAACTTACATAGCCGAAACATAATTTTTTACTGTTTAAAAAAGTTAAAGCGTATTTTTGATATTAGTTTGTAAAAACACAAACTAGAAAGTTAGCATATACTCTTAGACTAATTAATTGCTTTAATTTTATTTCAAGTGTCTCCTAAAAAAAAAACGTTTGATCTTAACAACCTCCTTCTCCGACATCTGCACCTCCTTTTTTCCATGAGTAAGTTGCTGCTGGGTTGGCAGCACTGGTGCAACTAAGGTTGACGTCTGAGAGAACCTCAACTGCGTCTGCTCCACTCACTACCACGTCTTTGTTGTCTGCATTACGACTCAAGTTAAATTACACTCTACACAATAGATACTTTTTCAAACGTCTTGAAATACCAGTGAAACTTCTTCGACTACTTAACAAGATCAAGAAACAAAGTCGCTAAAAAACCATTGACATAGTGGGATGTTATTACTGTTTGACTATTTATAAACAGGTACTGATTTTAATAACTGCATAACAGAAAAACTTTTTCCGGCAGTTTACCCTTATGGTAGTTGAAACACATGCTTATAAACAAAAGCTATACTCACAGTTGACAACGAGGGGCATCGTTGTTGAAACAGGGGTTTCTTGACCAACTGCAAGCTTGGCACTGCAAGACAAAGTTTTTCCGTTCATGTCTGAAGTGACAGTGAATGACAATTCGCTATCCGCCCCCTCGGCTCCATCAACTCCAAAGCTGTCGTTTCAAAACTTTGTTGGATATTAATCTTCAATAGATTGTTTATGTGTTTGTTAACAAAGAAGGTTTCGAATTCTGACTTTTGATATTAAGTGCTGTTGCATTTAATTTTTGCGAAATCAAAGCTGGTGTATTTATGAAAAAGAAAATAATTTTGCATGAATTTAAGGTATAATTAATACATTATTCCAGCTTTGTGCTACTGATTACTTTTTAATTATTGCAACCACTATAAATATAAATAATCAAGCTGTTATTTTCTTTTTTGTTGCTTAACAAAACAACTAATAGTTTTTAAACCTTATTTTGTCAAAATAAGTGTGTGGTTTCTACAAAAAATTATACAGTAAAAAAAATATTTTATTAAAAACACAAAAAAATATACAAAAATTACTTGGTTATCATAGCATTAGGATATCCATTGCTTCGACATTTGACAGTGGCTACATCACCTTCAGTATAAGTTGCTTCAACATCATCAATGAATACCTGACTAACTTCATCTGAAATATGTGTAAGTTCTTATTTAAACCAAGGTAACTTAGTATCTTATCAAAGTAGATTACCTTAAACAGTTTGCTATCTCATAAAAATATTTTAAACTTGCACGTAAATTTTAATTCACAATTAGAAAAAAAGTTCAATATGTAAACTGACGGTTCACTCTCATAAGTCCGAGATGAAGCTCTTGTGTTTTCAACCCGTCAGCAGAAACCTATTAAACAAAGTTTTAGTTTTAAATAAAAGCAAAAAAAAAACAAAAAAACTGACAGCTATAAAAAATTGTAAGAATTCTGCTTACTTGGCAAGAAATATTTGAGTTGTCTAAGCTTGCATTAACTTCGATGGAAAACTGATCGCTAAACGTCCACTGTTTTGTATCAAGTTTTATATAAAAGCAGATATATTATATGATTTAGGTATTAAATTTAATTTCAAAAAGAATTAAAAAAATTATATAAGTTATCAAAAAAAAAGTTATTGCTAATCACAAAGAAAACCTAATTTCCTAAAACATTGTTGCTTAAAAATATCAATCAAACAAAGTTTCATTTTTAACTTTGAGGTCTTATATCACACTTACTGATCCGTCAGCATTCTCGTACTCATTTGAAAGATCCGTCAGGAATCCAGTAAAAAGATCAGGACTTTTATTTTCTTTTACAGGTTCGTTTCCATCTGATATTAGATTTTAGTTTAAAAATATTAAAAATCGTTTAAATAATTACATTTCTCAGCGCATCAGTTTTCTAAAAAAATATAAATTTATATTAGTTTTACAAAATTGTCATAAAGTAAACACCATAACAAACTTTGTAACAAAAAAATAACTAGAGTTTTTCTGTTATGAATTCTTTGCTGCTTTGAAAACAACTTTTTTGGTTAATAACCTAGTTATTTAAATAACTAAAACAGTTTGTAAAAGTATATGTCGAAGATAATTTCTTTTTAACTTTTTTTTTGTTTTAAAATTTTAATTAAGTAGATTGAAAATTTTAGAAACTCACATTTACTTTACAATTTTACAACAATAACAAATAACAAAGTAGAAAAATATTGTAATCATTTTAATAAGTGGATGAATTTTCAAAATTTAAAATAAGCCGTGGTTTTTTAACATGCGTTGTTTTTATGTCTTGTTTTTTGTCGTGAAACTTTAGCTAGTGGAGTGTTTTTTATTACTATAAAGTAGAAATAAGTTAATTTAAGAAGTGATCTTAAATTGATTAATTTTCATTAAATTAATAAAAGTTTAATTTTAAAAAATATCCAAAGTATTAAACACTGATTATATTTTTGTATCATATCATATCATAAAATATTTTTGTAGATATCTTTATTTTAAAATTACTGTGGTCTACTTAAGGTAAAAAAAAATGATAAACATGCACAAAATGATGACTAAAACACTTTACACTCTTTTACAACAAATCATTACAATTGAATAAACACATTTTATACTGTTGGTGATAATTCTTACCTTCTTTTTCGTAATCTAGAGTGCCATCTAAATAACCATTCATTAAAGGTTTGTATACGGATAGAAAAATAAGATAAGTTTAAGCTTAATATAAAAAATGCAACATTTATAACAGCATTATACTGCTATGTACTAATACATAATTAAGCTTGCTACAGGTTTACAACGCAGAAACTAATCAGCTTTTTATAATCTTAACATAACACCTGCAACAACATATAAACTTTTATTACTTTAAAACTTCAAAATAATCATATTTACAACTTTACTCAATTATAAACTATATGATAAAGAATAAGTTAGTATGATAGCACAAATGGGAACTTTTATAAATGCAGTTATTTAATCGATTTCGTACACCTCATTTTGAATAACTTCAAAAGAGTTCAGCTTTTTACAAAAAAAAAATTAAAGCAATTGAGGAGAAGGATAACACATTTATAAACTGTTAGTGTATGCATAACTAACATCTTATAACATTTAAACTTACTAATGAGAAATTTGATTACAGGTTTAGGATAAAAATTTGCAGCTGAACAAGAAGCAACTATAAGTTTCTCGTTCTCAGACGAGACGTCAAATATTCCATCTTTCTCCATAGTTCCTGAAACATCTCCCTCATCTGTAAAATGTATCATTATTTTTTACTTAGCAAAGAGAGTTGAAAATTTTCTATCATTTAGTATCATTCTTTTTTTTTGTAAAGCTTAGCGTTTAACTTACTTTGGAAACTACCAGAAGCTTTATTTTAAGTCTACATTAATATCAAATTTTCCTTGTAACGAATGACTAGTTTTTATAAATTTTTGTATGATATTCATATATTGTAGTACAAATACTTACACACTACTGTCAACGACCCAGCATCAATGTCAGAGTTTGTTCCTGATTCAACCTCACATTGTACTTTTGCGAAGTTTATGTTGTCTTCCTTTTGAGTTGCTTTAATCTGCATGAAATGTTTTGTGTCAAACATATTTTGATGTTATTTTTACTAATTAAACCGGGATTATAATTATAAATATAAAACAGATTTTTAATGACAAGGTTTTTTATTTGCGTTTGAGCAAAGTTAATTAAGTAATCTCACTATAAAATACAAACTTGTTTAAAAATATAATACTAAGCCTGGAGTCGACAACATTTTATACGTAACGATCCAGATTTACTAAAAATGTCTTTCATCGGCGACCGTGACTTAGAAAAATTGTTTTAAAGTAATTTTTACAACCAAGTTCTAATTAATGAGCATTAAAAAACCGTTACTGCTTACTTCAGTCTAATTAAAAGTACATCTGTAAATATTTAGTACAAAAATGTGTATGTTTGCTTGTTATGCACATATTTTGTTAAAGCTAATAGTGTGTCGCAGTCAAGATACTTTTCTTTGCGAACTGTATCTGCCCGCGCCGATATTACTTTTTCTACTCTTATTTTAAGCGAGTATAAATAAAGACAAATTCATACTAAAACGCACGGTAAAAGTGTTACCACTAGCCACGAATTCCCTTTTGTCATGAACGTCTTTATTTATTTCTTTTGCTTCATCGGTATCACTCGTATACTTTAGCAGTTTTGTTTGTTTATTATCTCGATTTATCACAAACCAAGAAATTACGTAGGAATCTATTATAAAATGTTCTTTAGTTTAAATCAAAACAAATACTACTCTTTATAATAATAAAAATAATAACTAATATTACTTTTATAAGTGTTTTATATATTCTCCATCTTATTAAATAGTTAAAAACTTGAGATAAATTAAACATTTTTATTCTAACTTAATCTTATAAATATTTACTCACGACAAAAAAACATACTAAGACTTTATTTTCAAACAATAGCTATAAATAAAAATCTAAAACAATTAATTCAAAGTATAAATGTGTTTGAAAAATTTTATTTAGTAAGCATACTTGCTCCTAACATACAACTTTAAAATACCTGGTGGTTTTGATTTATTACAGAAGAAAAAAAAACACAAACATATTTAAAGCTATTTAACTTTTGTTATAAGAAAAGAGTTGCACTAAGTTACAGTTGAATAAATTAAGAAGTTATAGTTTATTTTAGATATCAAACTTTGTGCATTTTAAACATTGATATTTGGTTATGTGCATGTGTACTGTGCAATCAATAATAAAAGTCAATCGTATTTAATAAGTCTAAAAAAGATCAAATAAAAAATTTAAAGTAAACTATTAAAACTAAAAACGCTTATTTTGTTCAGGTCTTTTATCAAAAAAAAAGTTTTTTTTTAGTTTTTTACTTTTGTTTCAAAAATCTAAAAGTAAACTAAAACAGCTTACTGTAAAAATATTAAACTATAAAAAAATAAATTAATTAAAACCTATTTAACTCAAGGTATAAATGATAATTTAACTTAAACAGATAAAAAACACAAAAACATATACATTACACCAAGCTAAATCAAGCTAGCTGAGATATATCAGAGCAACAACTTTAAAGCAAAAGCATTACTCACCAGTAGAGTTATTTCCAGCTTTTTATAAAGTTTAGTGTTGTTAGCGTTTAGCATTATAAAAATAACAAAGCTACTAATGCTTATTAGTTAGCACAAAACCTTATGAAGTTTAACTACTCTTAACTTTGAATACATAAATACGTAAATAAATTTTAATTTTACTTTTTGTAAGTTTATCATTTTAACTTTAGATCTAGTAGAAATTAAAAAAAAAACTTTTAAGTTTGTTAATTTATACCTTGTTTTTATTGAACTTTACATTTAAATACCACATTAAATAAATACAGCTTTAAAATTTTTTTACTCAGTAACCTTCTAGATGATAATCTTTTTTTTTAAGTCAAACAAGTTATATTATATATTTTTTGTAAATGTTTACTTTACCAGGCAAACAAAGAGTTTAGTTAGATTTAAAAACAATGTTCTTACCAGTTTGATCAAAGTCGCAGGTGAATACGGCATCCTCTCCTAGTTTTACCTGGACATCTGCCACCGAGTTCGCACAATAAACTGTAACATTACATAATTGTTTTTTATTAATTTCTAATAAATAAGTAAATAAAAAGAATTTTCAAAAAGATTATTTTCCTTGGTATTTTAAGATCAAAAGTTGTTTGAGTGTAGGTAAAACTTTAGATAAATCTTTAAAAAATACTTTGTATTTTTCAGTTCTTTTAAATTATTAAGGTACTATTAATCATACTATATCAGTACTATTAATTATTATAATTAAGGTTAAATGTAAGCATACAAAGTTTAATTAATCTCATAAAGAAGTAAAAATCTAACTTAATCTAATAACTGAAAAATCAATAAAAAATACTTTCGATTGTTTTAAATTTAACTCACGTATTTGTAAGTTGTAGCTAAATGTTATTGTATGTACTATTATAAAACAGATTCAGTATTCTATACACTTAGTAAAATTTGTCAATGATAAACATTAGTTTCAGAATTTAAACAAAAATACGATACTTGATTTATAGCAAAATATAAAACACACAATATTTCAATATCATGTTTTTTATTCCGACTGTTTAAATGAGAAAAAACTTGAATTAACGAGCCAGGTAAGTTGAGACGTTTATTTGCTTATTGTCGTGTCTACATTCACTTTCGGCTGACAATACAAACAAGAAAACAGGCGGAAAAAATCGGTTGCTTTATTCGCGAACGTCATGTAAAAACTACATTGCAGCTTCATTGTGCGAGAGTTTTAAAATCAATAAATCAAAAGCCAGTTGGTACAGCACCGAGTTTTTGATCGAAATTTTCGTGTTTTTACGTCGGCACGCTACACGATATGGTTGATAAGCTTTTTGTTCATACTTTGTATGCTTGCTTACCTGTGCATAAGATAGTACTCAAAAGGAGGAAAATTCTGTTCATCTTCAAGTGGGTACTTTATACTTTTATTTTTCAAATGCTCTGTAAAAAATTTCATAGTTAAGCAAGATGCTATATATACACAACTTAATTATATATACTTTCTCTTTTTTTTGTTTAAAATCTTTATTTTGATTCTAGACAAAAATTTATTTTTCACAAATAGTTATTATCTTAGTGTTAGAAATCTTTAACAAAACATTTTTATTATCTTTTCACAATAAAAAAAACCCTTGACCTTACGTTTAAAAGAAATGCTGAGTACTCAAAGAATTAGTAATAATAAGTAGTCTTAAAACTATCTACATACACTTCACATAAACTCGTCGAACACTAAATAAATAGAACCAAAACTTCTTATATTTAAGGTAAATTCAAGGAGAAACACAAACCTAAATAGTTAGCATATATGTCATAAAATCTTTGAGAAAATAGTACCTGCCTACTTGATACGTCATTACCTTGAATTCCTCAAAGTTTTGTGGAAGCCAAGAATTCAGCTATGATACACGCATATAAACCGAGAGAAAGGCAAAAAATAAAATTTGGGGTTTGGTTATAAAAGACAGTGAACAAACAAAATTAAAGTGTACACACTAAAAAGGAAACGACTTGAACTTGGTAAACAAAATATATATTTGCGAAGTTGTGCAAGCAAAAGGCTGTGTTAGCATCAATGTTAACTTGATATACAGCCGCTTCCTAGAAGTATAAAGCTTTATTTTATGGCTTGTGATAATACAGAAGTAAATCATACTCTTAAAAAAAATTTTTACAAATGTTCATTCAAATAGAATATATCTTTTATTTAATACTTACTAGTTAATTTTTTAATATGTAGTATATAAAATTTAAAGTTGTAAAGTATTTGTAAATAAACTAGTCAAAAGTCTTTATCTTTTTGTAAAACATTTTGGCTTTAAGTTTTGTCTAGCTTTATAAAACGTTAAGCTGTAAATATAAAAATAATATTTTTTAGTGCATATAATCTACTCTGTATAACTAATAGTTTTATTATCTAAACTTTTTAAGCTAACTACACTTATTTATATTTTATATAAAATTTTAACATATCTAAAATCAAATGACCAATTAATAAAGAAAACAGTGTTAAAATTCTCTATTTTAAAAGTAAATTGTTACTATGCTAAAGTTTTAATATAATTACACGCATACCGGCAGGGAACAGCTAATTAAACAATAAATCAGCACGCTGACGAGCTACTATAAATACAAGTGACAAGCGAATGGAATGTTATCACAGCAGGTCGGCTGCAGGCTCGGTAACCTTTGCAACCGTCAACATCCCGACATAAGCTAGATGCATGGTTGCTAGCATGTTTATAATGTTTACGCTTAGTTAATTACTATAATCCCGAGCCCTTTCGTGCACGCTCACAAAGTGTCTTCTGTTAGCCGCTTACACGTAGATGGCTTTAACTTTGCGTTTTAAACACAACACTCCTTTGAAATATTCGGTTATGTTTGAGTTCATAACAAAAATAAATCAACTTACATGATTACCGTAAAATTAAACTAATGTCTGATAAAAATCGTCATTTTTTATGCTCATCAAAAGATAATTTTGGCCAACTAATAATTTTAGAAGTATTTTGTTTGATAAACAGTTTTTCAAACAAAAAGTATCAGCTTTCATTCACAACATGCTCTCCAACAAAAGCTAAAAAGTACGGTAAGAACGATTTGAATCAAAAAAAAAAAAAACGAAAACATTTGAATGCAAATAAGCTTGGGGCTTTTACTTTTGGCAGTTGTGATTTTAGCGTACGATGAGACAAGTGCTGTTGAAATAACAATCTACTTTGCGCGCTACACTAGACGGGCTAAAGTCTACTTTTTTAACACAACTACGAGCGTATCAGTGCTGAAGTTTATCTTACACGAAATCCGTTGCTTTTGTTCTTTTTGAAATAAACCTCTGCAGAAACGAATGTATGTGTGCGAGTGTAAGTATCTGGAACACATCAAACGATCTAGCTAGTGATTAAACAGTTATGACAGTCTTGCTTGTTAAAAACCGCTTTAAAGTTCCCGCTTTGCAGTAATCGAAGCCACTTAACTTCAAAACGAAAACGGCGGGTAATCTGTCACCCTACATAATTGTAAAAGTAAAACAACTGGTCTTTTTCTCATGAATGAGCCGCTCTGCTACTACCAGTGCTGCTGGCAGACGAGCAAACGACTGAGAATAGTTAAATAATTTATGGCCAACGCCGTAAAGAAGCTTTCTGCATTAGAGAGCAGTTATCAGCGCAGAGGCCAACTCTACATGTAGTGACGCTTAAAACAGCCGTAGTTGTTTTTGATAGTTTATCTTGTTATGCGTTTTAAAGTTTAACTGTGCTGTTCTCAAAACATTATTATAACTGAAGTTTTATATATTGTTCATACAAAGTTAAATAAAAAACAAGTACTTAGTTTTATGTTTTATTCGCATATTAGTAATAAAGTACTTAATCCATAAAGCCCACACTTTTTTTTGTAAATGAGCGAAACATTTTTAAGCAATTGAAAATTAACCACTGAAAATAAAAAGTAAAATTATTTTTGTGTCACCTCTGTTTACAAAAACTACTCCAATAAAAAGCACTTCAAAACTCTCTAACAAGCAAGACAATACTCACTGCTTTAGTAATAACTGAAATATTCACAACATTAAACACAAAGTCTGAGCTCACACAAGCACTTAAAGTGCTTCACTCGCGCTACATCACAGGCTTTACATTGAGATTTAAACTGACTCAGCCTAAACAATTCATCTCAATGAAGCTCGCAAAAGCGGCTCGGACTGCTCAGCGGCGAATGACGGTGAATTGGGTGAGGCCGTTTCGGCGAGGAACGTTAAACGTGGAAAAAATGCAAAGATGCGCCCGTCGCTTTTTTCTATTTTTCTCTCCTTTTTCAAAGCAGCTCGTTTGTGTCGGTGTGACTTGATTACGATAAATGGCAAAAAGTGCCGACGATACCTCGCCTGTATCGACTTAGCAGAAGCGATGATGTATGTTATGATTTAAAATAATCTTATTGAACTTGTATTTGCCTGCATGAAATTTTTAAAAGTATTTTTGGAAGAAGTTGGTATATAAAGATTGGCACGAATAGCGTTAAAACTTTAACTAAAGTTGCTTTCACACATAAAATAACTCTTTTTTACCAGGACAAAATTAGTTTTAACATTTTAAATAATTTAAACTCGCTCCTTAAAACTGATTTAGCTTTCGGAAACTAATACACATTCAAAAATATTTATAAAACATAAATTATCAAAGAAAACATCGGCGAAAGTGTACAGAGCCTAAGCCTGGGCTTATGCATGCCGTGAGACAAGCTCAAGTTAACATAAAGGTTTGATCATATTACTTTCGATCATAAATGGAAGAAAAAAAACATTCTAACTCAACAATGCATTGACTCCGCCAAAATTCAAATGAAGGCGAAGCCTGTGACGGAAAGCAGTCCCGTTACAGATGAGCGATTCCAATTGCTCCAGGCATTGATACGTGGTTGCTATGACACCGGTTGTTTACAGGATAATAACCGTATAATTTATCCATGTGCTAACTATTGTTTTCAAAATATATGCCAGCAGATAGTTTCAAGAAAATAGTATTATTAATAATTAAGCTTAACGGCAAGTTTTAAACTTTTACAATCGCTTAGTTAACAAAAAACAAACATACAACCATTTTTTTAATAAATTGTATAACTTTAGCTAGGAAAAACAAAAGACTAAAGCTAATTTTTTAATTTTTGTACAAATCCTAGTAATAATAAGATTTTAAAAAAATTAAATGGTACAAAAATCTTATTTAAAAGAAATAATCAACATTAGTTTTACATTTGTACAGATATAAGAAATATACAATAGTTGTATATAACTAAGAAAGCTAAAGTAAAATCTTTTAGAAAAAGGTACGTACATTAGTTGGTTAGAATATTTTACAAACAGAGTTTTTATAAAATTTTTGATAGCAAACATATTCGTTTAATAGTTTTTTTTTAATAAGTTTAACATCGTTTATCGACAAGTACAAATATTGATTAACTACAGCATCTTTAAGAAAAAAATAAAGATCTTTGATTTGTTACACTTGTGTTTTAATTTAAAGAAGAAAAAAGTATCACCTTAGAGCTAAAAAAGTTCTGATCAAAATAGTCTAAAACATTCATGTTGTGTTAATAAATAATAAGTTTCTATTTTACTTTCTTCACTTAGAAAATAAAAACTAATTGCACAAGTATAAATTAAAAAAGAAAATTTTTAAAAGACCTTATCTACGAGTGTTTCTAATAATAAAACTTATTTAATATAATAAAACACTGAACAAATGTAATTTTAACTGTTTATCAACAAAATTTCTATCTAACAACAATAAGTTAAAAAATAACTTTATGCAACAACTAAGATCATAAATTGCTCTCAACACAACACAAAAATAACTTCATTAAACCATTGTACTAACCCTTAAGATCAAAATTGCATTAAATTCAGCAAAATTCAACACAATTTACTCTCAAGGTTGCCGAGTTGTTTTCGCTGCTACCGATGAATATTTGATGCACTTCCTCCTACTTTTCAACGTCAACTAGCAAGTTTATAAAGTTAACTTGTGCTTCTTTGTGTGAGAGTAATCTTGTGATGCATTTTGGTTTTATCTCGAGATAACGCATTAGCTGCGGTATATGACAGCCTTAATTTGATTTTTATTCATTTTTAAAGAAGAAAAACAGTTGAGGCTGTTTACACTTTTAAGTAAACAACAACAAGAACATGCTTACTCTGCTTTTGTGTTCTAGGTGTTTTAACAAACTCGACATGTGCTATTTGCTTTGCAGTGCAGTAGACAATTGGCATTTTACAAAGTGTTTGATATTTTGCAAATGATATTTTAAGAATTAATTTTCATATAAAAATTAGTTTTTTTTTGAAATATCATATGTAAATTCATAATTTCATGCTTTGTGTAGTAATACAAGGTAAACTTTCAATTTTTAAAATGTCACATATTATTTTCTAAAACTGTAAAGCAACACTAAAGAATATTAAATGCTAAGATATTATATCGACTTTTACTTTAAACGGTTTTTGGATTTGTTTACTGCTGATAAAACTTTGTAAGTAGATTAAAAAATTTTCAAAAATAAAGTCAATTATTTAATAAATAAAAATAATTTCAGTAAATATTACAAAAACCTTATTGTATAATTTTGTTTTTAATTACATACAAAACAATTCTTTATAATGAAAACCTTTATAGAAAAGAAAGCTTTTAATAACGGCTGTAATAATTATTTCAACAATTAGCTGGTACTATATGACTAAGTTCATAAAGGTAGTGCTTATGTTTTTATAATTAATAAACAATACTGCTAGCTTATAGTTTTCAAGGAAGTACAAAGGTTTTTTTATTAAATTAGATCTTTAGCTAAAGTTTAATACAAACATAGTATGATATAAAACAATTTAACTTTATTTAAGAAAACTAATGAGCAGATTTGCACAACGTTGATGTGTAAGAACTATTTTGAAACCATATAAGTTTCTTAGAGTTTTTGAAGCTATAATGCGAGAAAAAAATTAAAAAATATAACCTTAATTCCAAAAATAAATCTATAACTAATTTTGATAAAAAAATTATAATTAATTGTAAATTTAAAATAGCTTAAAAGATTTAACGTAAAAAATATTTGTAACTAATTTTTTTTCCGATCGATCTAAAAACAATATTTTTTTGCAAATATTTTTCACATAATTACATTACCCAGCAAAAAAAAACTTACTTTGCGTAAGATCTTAAAAATATTATATATCTAAGACAAAACTTAAATATAGATTATCACTCGACTAATATAATGTTTTAATAAACTGCTATTCACAATAGTATACTTATACTAGTGTTATTTCATTTACTTAAAACATAGAAAGGTTTTGTTTCGAAAATAATAACTATCTTTATTTAAATGTTCAAAGCAAGTTTCTGTTTTCAAAAACTAAACTTCTACTAAGACATTTTTAAAGTACTTTTTGAGAAATAAAAATCATACAAATTTTCATTTAAAAACTGGACAAATGAAACATTTTGTACTTTTAGTAGACCTATTGATTTGGAAACAAGTTATTTTAGTTATGTTTTCATTTGAAAATGTTTTTGTAAATTATCTACTATAATCGAAGCTGTGAAAAAATATACTAACGTAAAAATTTAAAGAGTACACTGTTGTTTAAAAAAGAAAACTTATTTATTTAAGTTAGTTTTTAGAATTTTTTTATTTATTAATATTATATAACTTCAGTTGCATAAAATTTTAGTAAATTATAAACAGCAATTAGTACAAGTTTACCGTTTGTACCTTTTTAATCCTTGAGCTGACTTCATTGCATAGTTTTAGAGTTTTGAATGTTTAATAAAAAAAAACAATAAAAGGGGTAATTAAAGACTAAATTGTATTCTATTTTTCATTCAAAAATTTTGTTTGAATTTTTATGAAATAGAAACTTAAAATAAAAAATTTAAGGAAACAATATTTTACTTTTTAAACAAGACCACTTTAGTTATAAACTATACCATATTTTTAATACTTCATCGAAAAACTGTATAACAAAACAAATATTAACTAATGAGTTAATTACGATTTTTTTTCGAACATACTTTTAATTAAATTAATATTAAAACATTCATTACTAACATGTTAAAAACTGTATTGACCTTTATTGAAAAAATTGAACTATAGGAATAAGAAATAGGAGCTTATTCAAAACTTATTATCTTTTTTTTTATTAAAAACTATTTACTTTACAAAAAAAAAATTATATCTAAGTAAATATAACTATACATTGTTTATTGAACGACAAAAAAAGAGCGCTCAAAATATTTTGTCCTAGGACCTGGTGCAAGAAAAACCTTTTGGTTATCGAGTCGTACACCACTTTGATACCTTTTAGTGTCATATCCAGGACTAATAATTCTAATAATTCGTAATAGTTCTGTAATAGTTGGTTTACAGTTTTTATGTTATAATAAACAAATGCTGTAAGAGTAAACACTTACTTTATTTTATAAAAAGTAATTAAAAAAAATTTACAAAAAAAGTGAAGTCTGTGTTACCAAACTTAAAAAATCTCATAACCGCTCTTGACTTGTAACAAATTTTTATGTGCGAGTAATCTATATAGACACTTCTAAGTTAAAATTTAAGAGAAAAAAAGAAAAGTTAACACCAAGTAAAAAGCTTTGCAAAAAGTTTAAATGGAAAGTATATACTATTAAGGCATAATTTAGTAGCTAATTACAAAACTCAAGTTTTTGAGTAAATCAAAGTTTTAATCGTTGTTTTGTTCAACAACTTTTTAAGAAATTATAATTAACTAGTTTAGATTACAATGGTTATGCGTTTACCTAGTTTAGACAACTGGAACAAAAAAATAAAAAAACTAACTCAAACGATTCAACTTACGATTTTTTTATTTAACTTTTTTTTTTGTGTTTTAGTTGTTATTATATAAAAAGTACTATATGTTAAAAGTAAACAGTTTTGAACAAAACTGTATTTACTATGATAGAGTATCTTGAAAAATCTCGTTAATGATTATAAAAATGTCTTTACAAA
The DNA here is from genome assembly GCF_965202585.1 of Thalia democratica. NCBI lineage: Eukaryota > Metazoa > Chordata > Thaliacea > Salpida > Salpidae > Thalia > Thalia democratica. The sequence goes on from NC_139170.1 coordinate 16,935,303, forward strand.
ATGCTTCATTATGTTTTTGTGCTCTTTTTATTACTCTTTTAGTTTTGTTGTCAATAGGGTATTGTCAATACAAAAAGCAAACTTTGTGAATTGATGCTTTTAGAATAAATCTTTCCTGCGGTTAAAATTCATTTAAACTTGTGCTATATTTCACACTAGCGGCTGCTCTAGGGTTTTTTTAAATGGGATAACACAGGTTTTTCTTCTTTTCTAAAAGAGAGCATAACAATTAAAATAAAGTTATAAAACTAACTAAATATTAATGTGTTGTTATACCATTTATTTTTCATATTTAAAAACAACTAAAAATAGTATAAACTTACTAATTATATCTTTATTTTTAAATTGTTTTGTGCATAAAGTAAAACTTTTAGAAAATTATCAATAAAAAATTTTGACACAATTAAAGTTTTAATTTCTAAATTCTCACTTTTACAGTCAAGTAAAAATTGAAAATTTAATTTTAACAGTTAATAACTTAAAGACATTACTGTAAAGACGTTTAAATTTTTTTTTTAAACAATGAACTTTTACTTATACTTCAGTATAGTTTATTAAACATGATAAAAAATTAGCGCTCTAATATTTTGACCAAATGACCTAATATTTAGAAATTCCTTTTGGTCACCGATCTTAACATTTTTGCTTAAACTATTTTGTGCTATAAAACAAATTGAAAGAAATGTGTTATTTAGCATTAAGAGTTTGTAATTTTACAAATATAAAGTGGATAAGATGAAAAACAACACACAGAAAAACAGAAACAAAACAAAAAATAATATTTTACTCAGAACAACTTATATAGAAAAAAAAGGTAAATGATATTGAAGTTGTAATATTTTTTCTTAGTACAGTAATGTAAGACTATTAGCTAATTTTAATTTTTTTAATAGTATACATATACCTATATAGATTAACGTATAACAGGATAAACCACGTATGCAAACAGCAAAATAAATACACTAAAATTGTTTACAACAATAACTTCTTTTTAAGAGTTAAATAAATACAAAAATATATAAGATATTTATAATTTTATTTTATAAGTTGTTAAATAGTAGTTTAAAAATTTAACATGTTTAAAGCAATTACATCAAAGACTTTGTAAATGTACACATATTGAAAAATTGCTTATTAAATTAAATTTTAGTAGTACAGTAACCTCTCGCTTATTTACGCACATATTGTCCACAGAAAAAGGGCGTAAAGATACGAGAGGTACCAAATATACTTACTATAATAGCTGTTTTTTGATATTGCTTCTAGTTAAAAGCAGACTGGGGACTTTCCAACTTTTTGTTAGCAGCAAAAATTTGTTTACTTTATTTATGAATATGAAAACAAAAGATGAAACTATACATATATTAAAAAAAGGATTAAAATTGATATAAAATAATTTTACTAATCAAATTTATTAATATTTATAATAAGTAGATTTTATCTTTATATAAATTTGACTTATCTGATACTTAACGTTTATATTCTATTCTACTTAGCAAGTTAAATTTATAATTAAGCATTTGCTTACAATTTAGAAATGGTGTGGTGTCTATATTAAAATCTGTTTCTATAGCCTTTTACAAAATTATGCGTTTGGTGCTGTATTGGATTTCTTCTTTTGAACAAAAAATCTATAAAATATAAGAAAAATGTTTAATAAAAATGGTTTATGTTACTACAACTTTTTTTAAATTGTCCTTTTCCCTCATAAGAATAAACTTGTCTTGCATTGTATCAAAGATATACTAATGGATATTGTGAGTAGGAATGAAATTTCATGCCATAAGAATTTGAGGAATTGAATTTTTTTTTTAAAGGTATAAAAGGAGGAGTGTTAAAACACCTAAGCTATAAAAGTCAAAGCAATAGAGTTCAGAAGGCTCCTTATGGAAAGCACAAACTAAAAATGCAAAAACACTAATTTCGCTTAAAAATATACAATAAACCTAATTTGCGCATTATAAAAAAATTGAAACTTTTAATTTTTAATTTTTTTAGAATTCTAAAATGCGTAACTAAACGAGAGTGCGTAACGTCACGAGTGCGTAAAGATGTGAGAGGTTACTGTAGTCTAAAAATTGCTTTAAGCTAAGTACATGCTACATCATTGTCATCAGTAGCCAACAAAAATATCTAGCAGGAATTATCCTGAGGTCTATTAATTATCGGCACAACTCGAAAACATGTGAAAAAAATGTCCCATCGTATAGCTTATTATATTATACATTATTAACAACTTAATTATTCTTTTACTAAAAGGGTATCCAAGATTTTTTTTCTAGATATTAAAGCTAAAAAAACTTTTTCTAGCTTTAAGTTTTAGTGGTACTTTGATTAACAAGTGTTAAAATGCTACCATAAGAAAACTTAGTGATTTTAGTCCTGGTATTTTTTAATGATTAAACAAATTTTCTTGACGGCAAACGGAAATTACTCGTTCGTGATGTATTTTATGCTTTTAGAATTCATGTACAAATCAAATAAAATAAAATTTTCTCTAAACAAAAACTTTCAAATGTGCTCTTAATTTTATTTTAAGTTTACATTACTGTTTAAATAAATATTTATTTCATTTAAATCGTTCTCTAAAAGAACTATTTTCATAAAACTTTTAATACAAGCTTTTATGCCACCGCTAAGATATTTTTTAACAATTTTAGACCGCAAAATATCTTTTCTGGTAAATCTGGCCCGCCATCAAAAAGAGTTGCCGATCAAAAATTATGTATACGTAAAAATCAGACTTTTAAAATTTTATAAAGTCTCTAATACAAGTACAGTGCTTATTCACTTATCTAGACTTCACTTATCCAGACTTCACTTACCCAGACTTTACTTATTCGGACGCTTACTTATCCGGACAATTTTAGTCGAGAAGAAAATTCAAAAAATTCAATATTAAATACAAACATTTATTTAAGCTTTCATCATCTTTTCTGAAATTTATTTAATTATAATGACGTAATGATACAACTAAAGCTTACATTCAAACTTTGTTCAAAACTAATTTAGTTATCAAAAACATTTGTATGTAAAGTAAGTCAGTTAAAAAAAGTTATTAAACAATGTTATTTAAAGTATAATAAAATGTTTTTTATTTCAACTTTTTAAGTTTTTTTGATAGTTGATTTAACCTTAAGTCTTTATAGAAAATTAATGTTTAACAGTTGTTCTATGTTCAATTTTTTATTCAAACTATACTATTAAAGTTGTTAATTTAAACATTTTTTGTTTAAGATGAGGTGCATGACAATTTTTTTTTATTTTTAATCATAAGTTATATAAGTTTGACATACTAAACATCCCAGATTTTAGAGATCCACAAGACATCAAAAATGACCTGCCTATGCTTCATTATAAAAGAATTTGGTACATTGTTTTTACAACTTAAAAAACTTCCAGTTTAACTTTGTACGACAAGAAAGTAAAGAAAAGTTTAAAAAGTTTTAAGCAGAAATAACGGATTGAGCTTTTTATTTTATTTTGCATTACACAATATACAGCAGTTATATTATTTTATAAAAACAATAATTTTCGTACTTATCCGGAAAAAAGCTATTCCGTACATGTTTTCAGAAAAATCTTGCCCAACATTTCCAGATAAATGAATAAGCACTGTACTTGTTTGACTAATTTTTTGTCATAATAAATTTCACGACTATGTTCATAACAAAGTAAATAATAATCTTTTTGATATAAAAATAAATTTGAAACCTTTTCTTTTTAATTTTGACAAAAAACACTATGCTTCATTACAGTGAAATAACCTCAAAATAAAAGTCGGTAGTAAATTACGTCAGAAAATCTAAGAGAAAACAAGATCCTCTAAAATTTTCTTTTATTGAACAAATTAACATTTTGGTATGTACAATTTAAGCAAGTAATTTATAAAAAATAGTTACAGTACTTTTTATTTATACATAATAATACAACTTGGCAAACGATTGATGTCAGTTTATCTGTAGATTGTCATTTTTAGAGAGTCATTATAAAAAAAGCATCTATAAGTCTAGAGTTTTAAAAGCTTTGTTTTTCTTAAATTTATCAAGTCTATTCGCATGGCGATCTCATTTATTTTCAAAATAACATTTATAACCGTTAAATTTAAAGAAAGTTATTTTTAGAAGCACTATGCTAATTTAATGTTTCATAATTTTTAAAACATTATAGCTGCAATGTCTATACCAGGATTTCTCAAAAAAAAATCAAAAGGCACCCTTTAAAGAAATAAAAAAAGCTATGGCCCCTTCAAACAAAACTACTCCAAAAACTACCAAAAAAACGCATAAGAGCTTTTTTTATTGCTTTTATCATCAACTCCATAATATCTAGTGTAAGTTTCAAATTATGACCTCATGACCAGCCTGTGGCCCCTTTTATGCTCATGGCCCCCAAGTGTGCTACTTTTTGGGAAACTCTGGTCTATAACAATGGTTCTAAAAAGCTTTTAAAATGTTAACAAAAAGCCATTTAATAAATTATTAAAGGACGACTGCATCATTAGCTATAGACTACAAATATAGAATATACTATACTAATTGACTGTTTTGAAAATAAATGCACTAGAATTTATTTGAAAATATTTATAATCTTAAATTTTTAAGAATTAAAACCACAAAAAAACATATTTTTTTCTTTTGAAAAATCAACTGTTCTGAGTATATAAAAAATGTTTTATGTGGTGTTAAGTTTCAGCACTAGTAAAAATATAACAGATTAGTTCCATTTTATACTTAGGGTGTATGTGTACCTACTAAAAACAATTAGTTCTTAACAACATTTCTAATTTCTTTTTTTTTCTTATAACTTAGTATAAAAAGGAAAATTGCCTTGAAATATTCGAGTCTTAAAACTTGAGTTGTTCATAGATTTACTTACTCTTTCAGTACTTAAAACGTACATGAATATCTACTTATGTAGGGAAATAAACTAAAAACAACTACTTTTATACAATTTTTTGTTAATTTTTATCATATATCATATATATATATATATATATATATATTTATTTATTTATAATATAAAAAAACAACTAATTTTTAAATCGTTTACTTAGTTTCGATGCTTTATGCATCTCCTCAGAACGAAATAAAGAACAAAGTAAGATTTTTAAAGAATCACACAATAAAACACATTGTGACGTTTCAACTTTACTTTCAAAATATATATATATATACATATATTGTACTAGCAACTAGTTTACTAAAATCCTTTAAGTTTTACTAGAATAAAATTTTAAACACAAATATTTGATTAGTTAAAAAGTACGAAAGCATACTTTATTTATTTTAGTTATTTAAAATATTTGATAGAAGTTTTAAAGTAAATTGTTTTTCATCATGAATTTAAATAATTTTAACTATTTAATTAAACTTAAAAACAAAGAGACTAGTTGGTTTTAAATCTTTGACCATTTAACTGTTTGTTTTTTATTTCTATAATTTGATTAGTCGTTAATCATTTAACTATTTTGTAAAAATAAAACTATAAAAGTTTACAGCTTTTAGTATACTGAGTAACTACTTTTATAGTAATTTTTCTCACTAAGATTGGTGAAAACTAGCATTTAAACTTATAAAAATCGTATTTAGTTTATTGAAAATTTTTAAAAGGTTAGACTTTTGCATAGAAAACTAGTAATATAAACATTAGAATTTATAAAGACTATAAAAAGAAAATAAAAAAGTCAATAGCTTGAGTTAGTTTCAGTAGTCTACAAGTCTTATGAGTCGTAATTTTAAACCGTTTTTAATTAAATAGTATATCAAAATTGATCTTAACAAAAAACTTACTAACTTATATTTATTTATGCAACAGCTTAAATGTACACATTTTACAGAGGTTTTAACATTTTTTACTGGTCTATGAAGTTAAATAGGCCAGATTTGTAATAAATACTAGCTTTATTGTTTGCTAAAAAAGTTTAGCAAATAAAAACAAATTAATACATGACAAACTAAATTCCAAAAAAAAAAATTGAAAAAACTATAATTACTATATCAAATCATACTTTAGTAAGTTTTAAAAACTTTATAGCCATTAAACGGAACTTCTTTTTTTCTTCTTTTAATATCTAAAGTTTTCATGTATGTATGTTTATCATTAAGTTTTCTTAGTGTTAAGAGCTTTTATTTTGTTATCAAATAAATTGCTAATCATTTAAAAAAAGTAAGTAGTAAAATTATAAACAAATTAAATGTAGTTTGTTTAAACAAAACCTTACAATTTTTTTTGTTTAGAAACATTAAAATAAATTTTAGATAAAAAAATAAAAATCTAATGAATGTTCAACTAGAAAAGTACCAATGGAAAAAAAGAGTAAGCTCTAGATCAGGGTTTTCCAAACATTCTTCAAAAGTGGCCTCAAGGCCCACCTGTGGCCCCTTTACTGCTCAAACTCCCCTGGCCCTTTTGCTGCTTTTCCACTTTGAGAAACGCTGCTCTAGATGATTTTAAATATTTTTTTTGTGCACTACTACTGATGTAAAACTGCTAATATAAAAGTTACATAAAGCTAGTAAAAGTTTTTATTATTAAAAGTTTACATACCTCAAGTAAGGTAGAAAAAAAATCCACATTATTTTTTTCAAGTTGATCAAAAAATAATATTAACACGTAGAATTAGTACTTAAAGTGCTTTATATGTTTCTTTTTTATTTCATATCTTAAGGAAACTGTTCATTATAAAGTTATTAACTTAAAGCCTCAATTGTTCAATTACCTGCTAAAAGAGTAAAAAAGATATTTTATTTTCTTTTAATGAATTTGATAAGTTTATTTTAAACTCTGTAATGTTTTGTGCTAAATATACGGTTTTAATATCAAGCTGAACTTAATTAGATAAAAGATGCCTTTAATCTTATGAAAAGATCCATGATATTGAAAAATATCTAAAATGCTGAACAAAAAACTAAATTTAAAACATAAACATGTATTAATAAAAACACGGTTTTTAAGTTTTTAGTTTCAACCGTTACAAACACAATTACACATGTTCACGTTGATTTAACTTTATCTAAAACTTTCTAAGTTTAGTCTGTGAATTTTTTGCTATCGTTGAAATTTTATTAATGTTAATTTCTATAAGTCTAAGGAATTCGTAAGTTTTAATTGTTGTTATTGTTTTAAAATCTATCAGAACTTCAAATCTATGTTAAAGCACTTAATTTGTAAGCCATCGGAGTAACTATAAACATTGTATTGTAACAATCTAATAATAATAAAGACAACGTTATGTTTAATGACAAATATCATTCAAAGAAAATTATATAAAAACATATGACTGAATTATTCAATGAACTTAGGAATTATTTCATGAGTTTTTCATCCCTACATTTTTATGGACTTTTAATGTCGTCATAGTTTGTAATCAATACACTAAAGAATGAAGTATTATTGTTTTTTAATGTGATTTATGTATATCATATGCACTTTTATTAAAACTTCTAGGTTTTAGTTACTCTAGCCTTTTTCCAATTTTTATTTTTTTTATATTAATCTATTTATTCACAATGCACAATTTTTGAAGAAAATTTTTGGAATTTTTCTAAACTTAGTTTAAATTATGACCTAAAAAGATTTTTTACATTAAGTCATTTTACTATGATTTTGCCATCGATTTCTTTGTTGTATTCAATAAGCTACTATAAAAAATAAATAACTATAAAACCGAAATTTTATAATCTTTTACTTGTCACAAAAATTTACATAAACAAATATGTTTTTTTAATTATACAGATTTTTTAAAACAAATGATATTATTCACTTAAATGATTTCTCCGTGCATGTACTTTTTGTTAACATTCATCTGTTCTTAAAATCGTTAAATAAACTATAACATAAGATTTTACATCTAGATTTTATAGTTTGAAACAAAAAAAAATTATTTAATAAGACCTCAAGCAACGTAAAAACGTTAAAAACTTGCAGTTGATATTATATAAATACTCAGCTTAACAATGCAATATTTTTTAACTTAAATAGGTTATACTTATAAAATTGTTCATATTCAAAAGAACTATCCATGTTTAAAACTTAAGCTATGTTAGTTTTACTAATTACTTAATTGATAAAACTATTTTAAGTTTACAAAATAAGAAAACGAAATTGACACATATAAACTTGGAAAAGGATCTGGTGAATAACATGATCTTCTTAGTAATTGAACTACACACATCTTATTTACTAAAACAATTTTAACTATAATGAAATTAATCGTTAGAAAAACATAACCCTAAAAACAAAAAACGCAAAACACTTTACACAGTCACAACTTTACAAACAAAAAAAATATCGTTTAATTGTAGATAGAAGTCTGTTTGATAATACAGACACGGGCTAAGATATAAGCTTACACTAAAATGCTTTAATTCCAACTAATAAACTGATTACTTTAGTACAAATTGCTATAACAGATACTGGATCACTGTAATCTAAACTTAATAACTTAATCAATAAAAATTAGTCTTGAAAATAAGGTAGCTAAAATTTTACTTAAATTTAAAAAAATATCATCCCAATACTGCCTGTTTATATTTTTTATTTAATTGTATTTTTAGTAAAATTTCCCTAGGTTTAAATACGAACATTGGTCTTTTAAGTCACGATGTAAATCAACGTATAACTTACTACGCAGTTAAGCTAAGGAGTTTTTACACGTTATACATAAATCTTGGTTGAAAAGTAGTTTCTTTCAAAAGTATTGTCAAATAGTTATACAATTTATCTATACTTTAAAAATTACACTTAAAGTTAGCTGGTAAAATTTATTCTTGCAATAAATACATAAATATTCCTGTTTTTTTTTAAATAAGTTTTTGCATTTAACTTTATTAATTTCAAACAAACAAACAAACAATTCAAACATATAATTTTCATTCTATATTTTATAACAAAAAAATAATAGTACATAATTTTTAAAGACAACTCGTTTGTATACTACGTAAATTTTCAAACATCTCGATATGAAAATGAACATATCAGTACCGTTTTATTGATAAATTAGAGAAAATAAATCACTCAAACTTGTATTAGCTTTTGTTACTTTAAAAACTAAAGTTTTTAAACAGTAACTGTTATATTTTTTTTATATCAGTAAAATAAATTTACAGTTTATTAATAATAAAATTCAAAAATTCAACAATTCAACAACTTAAAAAAACATATTCGTTCTTATTTTTAAAAGTTTTATGTCAATTAAAACCTTCATAATCAGTATTTACAAGAGCTGTACCTTAAAAAAAAACTTAAAATTGTTAACAGTTATGATGGGTCAAAACATTTTAAAAATTATCCAAAAGGTCTAGCTAATATCTATCATAATGGAAAAAAAAATTTTTGAAGTAACAAGTTCTGAAAGAGATAGCTCAAAACCATTACGAATTATTAAAATTTGACCTATTTCAACTTAAAATTCAGAATTTGAAACTTGGTGCACTATTTGTTAATCAATTACAATAAACATTTAATTGCAAATGAGGTTAAAAGTTAATTTTAGAGTTTTAATTTAATTTCTAAATGTAATTCTTTACTTTAAAAATATTTTTGAAATTTATAAGAAATAAATTATACTAAAGTTATAAAGTCTGAAAGTATATTTTAATCAAACATATTTATAACAATGATAAAAGTATTTAAAATCAGCTGTAAACTTAAACAACTTTAAGTTCCTATTTCTAAAACAATACATGACTAAAAAAGCCATTGGTAAAAAAAATAAAACGAAAAAACTAAGTAAAAGTAGAGTGATTGTTATCGATTTAAAATATGTGTAAAAAGTTTTTTTAACAAAAATAAACTTAAAACGTATAACACAACAGAAGGTTTTAAACTAGTGTAACTTTAAAAATATTGTTAACAGTTTTTCTAAGAAATTGGTAGATGATAAAAAGTATTTAGTGATTATTTAACTATTTAATTTATGCTTTTTTTTTTATTTTCTAGATATCATCACGTATCAAGAAAAAAATTGAGTTAAACAACTATAAAAGTTTTATTATGTTAGTTGGTTAATTTTAGATTATTTTATTTTACTGTGTTCTGAGTATATTAAAAAAAAATAATTACAAAAATAAACAGCAAAAACTGACGTAATTCACAAGTATTTAACTTTTATTCAAATTTTTTTAAGTACTTTTAAAAAGTAAACTAGCAAATAAAGTTGAAATGTAAATTAAATTCGATCTAAATACGATTTAAAATTTATGTTTTGCATGCTTTGTTAGAGTTTTGCAGTTTGTCAACAAATTTTTTAAGCTTTAAAACTTTGTTTATTTTATCCCATTTATACCTAAACTAGAATTTATCGAATTTACATTTGAAAAGCATTAACAAAATTTTTTGCAACAGTTTTCGATTTATTTAGTCTAACCACAGCTTTTCAAAGTAAAAACGAACACAAGTTTTGAAATATTAAAACAAAGACTTATGAAATTAGTAAGCATAAAAAGGTTTTAAATTTATTTAAACTTGTAACAGTTTTAAAATAACGAAAGAAAAAGACTATTTTACTCAAAAAGAAACATTAATTAAACGCAACTATATAACTAATTACCTTATTAAATAAAAAAGTAATAGAAAAATTTACAAAAACTTAAATTTGTAATCGTTTTGAAGTTTTATAATCTGTCACAAGTTTAGTGTAGTAGTTTATAAGGTTATTATTTATTATGTTTAAAAAATTGTGATCGATAGTTGTACGAAATCAGCTCGATATACAAGTACTTAAAAAAAAATTATAAATCCATTCTTTTAATGTTTCTATGCACCAAAAAACTTTTCATATAAACAAAGTTTAAAAGTTATTTGGTTTTTTAATTTTTGCTAACAAAATGTTTAAGAAATCTATAAAAGTTAACTGCAATACTGTTTGTAAAGTCTTATTGTTATTAATGGCACTCCTTACGTTGATTCTATATAGTTTAGCAAGTAAGCAGTAACAGAATGACTAAGTCTTAACACTCCTAATGCAAATAAAACAAAAACATATTTTTGTGTAAATTCTTTTCATAAAATTTTGTTTCAACAAAGTTTTCTTTGTATATCTCAGTTGCACCTTTTCTATTAAAAACAATATAAACTTGGTTCCTCTTAAAAAATTCAATATAAAACGAACAAAATCAGTTCCACGTTTAATTAACTTTTGAACTGCAAAACAACATACTCTAAGTTCAAGGGATTTTTTAAACATGAACTTTACAATATATTTTCTATTGTTAGTAATATCTAGTATAAAACTAGCATCATGTAGCTACGACAACATAAAGCTTGTTTCTAATGGATATGAAGGTGTTGTAGTTGCCATTAACCCAAGTGTTAAAGAAGATGCAAATATAATCAAATCTTTGAAAGTTATTATTTTTCCAACTGCTTAGTTTTTTTATGTATGCGTACTATGTATATTTTTTTTAATGAACAGTTCTTAAAGACTAAGGTAACTTCTATAATTTAAATGACTTTTATATAAAATACTTTGTCAAGGGCTCACATTAAAGTCTTGTTTTCAAATAAATCACATCCAAAAAAAGTAAATGCAACATCAAAAAACTGAACATTTTTTAGAAAATTTGGACCGAAGCATCCGAATCGTTGTACATAGCAACAAAAGAACGCGCTTATTTCAGGGATATCACTATTCTGGTTCCTAACACTTGGACTGCAGGTACTTATCAAAAATCGGGAAAAGCATCGTATGAAAAAGTTTGTTAATTTTCATTAAAATGCTGGTTAAAAAGAAAAACAAAAGAAAAAAGAAAGGCGTTTGAAATAAAAAATTTTAAGTTGAAAAACAGAACATTTATTAAAAAAGATACTGAACAAAAAATATATAGTGTTAAAATATACGTTCTATAACAGGCAGATGTTCTTGTTGCGGATGCTCACCCAGGGCATGGGAACGAGCCATACACCTTTCATTTTGGTTTGTGCGGTGGTCATGGCGAATACATTCACCTCTCCCCTGATTACGTTGTCAATGACTCTTACGTTGAAAGCTGGGGTCCAAAAGGTAATTTTCTATCAATTAAGTGTTAATTAAAATTTTATTATGGTATGATAAAACTAAAATTAATATGAAAATGTTTGAACTTTTTTAATAAAAAGATTTTCGTAATTTTTTACAAAATTATGAGTTTTGCTTCAGCTGTTTCAAATTCATTCCACTCGATTAAAAGCTACCTTGTACTGAAACAAAATAATAAATTGCACTAATACAACAGGAAAGGTGATGGTCCACGAGTGGGCGCACTTGAGATGGGGAGTTTTTGACGAAACTGGAGGAAACGGTTACCCGGATTTCTACTACAAAGACGGAAAAATTGAGGCAAACAGGTTAAAAGAAAACACTTGTTAACTTATTTAACGGTTTTCTTGAGCTTCAACGAACATCTAGTATACTGTATAAAGTTTTTGGATATGTGTTTGTATTTAGTGTACCTTACAATTAGGTAGAACATTTAAAATAGTTTTTTTTACGAAGAATCGCTGTAAACTTTATATATCTATAATTATTATCAACATAAACTCTTTTAAATCAGATCTCCAGTTGGTTTACAAGGAAAACTAGTTCACCTAAGCAAGGATGAAAACGGTACAGTTGTATCGAGCGACTGCGAAATTGATCTTCAAACAGGACTTCCTTATGAAGGAGAATGTCAGTTTATTCCAAACGAAAACCAGACTAACGTTACTACTTCAATGATGTCCATGCAATATTTAGATAATGTAAGACTTTTCAAATGATAAAATGCAGTTTTTTAACTTCTTTTCTATTTAGCATTTAGATTATAACTAGTAATCTGGGTCATTAACAGTTACTTTTAAAGAAATATAGTATTATATGTTAAAAACTTTTTTATACAAGCGACTACCTGTTAGAAGTCTTACATGAAAACATATTGATAAAAGGTGATTCACTTTTGTCACGATGATAAGTCCGACCCAGCAAATATGTGCAACAGAGACGCTCCAAACGAGCACAACAGACTTTGCAGCCAACGTAGTGTTTGGGACGTGATTTTGTCTTCCGATGATTTCAATGGTTTAAAACCAACTGCAGTTCAAAATTTACAACCAACTTTTAAAGTGGTGCAACAAAAACAGTCAAATCAATTTGTTTTTGTGATCGACACCTCAGGAAGCATGTCAAGTTATGTAAGTTTGTACAAAGTGCTTGTATTAATGTAAGTACTTTTTTGAATATTTAAAAACGTCTCTAAAACTACTTAAAATTCAAGCAAATTTTTTTAAATAATGACATCAACCAATTTAAAAGTGCCTTTTAAAGCATATTATTGTACATATTTTAGTTTAATTCTTATTCATTATACTAATTCAAAGAATCTTAACCGAGATGAAACAAAAATGACAAATGCAATCCAAGCAGCAGACACTTTTATAAAAACTTACGCTTCAACGGATTCTTATGTAGGAATTGTTGACTTTGATTCGTATGCACGCGTTAACAGCGACCTCTACCAGTTATCAAGTGAAATTGATCGTTACAATTTGTCTTCATTGCTTCCAGTTGACTCAGATGCTGGTGGTGGTACTACAATATATGCGGGTGTTGATAAAGCTATTGAGGTAACTTAATTAAAAATTTACAAATTAACTTTGGCTTTTTTATAATTTTATTTTCTTCGATCCAGTTAAACAGATAAGGTATTGAAAATTTCAATAACAAAATATTTTTTTTGGTATATATAGGAAGTATGTTTAAATTTATCTAGTTTAGCAATACCTTCAGATAAAATTAACTAAGCTTACATCCATTATTATAATAATGAAAACGTTTCATTACTTAGTATATTTTTGATAATTACGAAAAAACTTTCAAAAATTTTTGGACTGTTTTTAACAGATGATAGAAAACTCAGCATATCCAAATGGATCACAAATAATTTGCCTGACAGATGGAATAGGAAGTTGGAGCAACATAACTGAAAAGTCTGTTATGGATAAGGTAAGTTGGTTTCTAATTAAATTTATTAATTAAATCACTTACAAAACTTTTGTACTAAACTTATTAATTTACTTATGGTACACTTATTTATAAAATAAATTGAAGTAACTTATTTTTGAAGAAAATTAAAACTATTTGATAGGGAATAGTTTTTCACACAATATTTTTCGGAGTAAACGAAGGAAACGAGTTTCTGATAAACTTAAGTGACGAAACTCGGGGTCAGTGGACTTATGCTAATTCCTTGGAAGGTCTAAACAGTTTTTTTGAAAGAATCTCTCAAGATAACTCAGGAAGAAATGAAGAAAAAAATTTCCAAGTATGATTTGTTCTCATTAAAATATGTGAAAAAAAATTTTTTTTTATTAATTTTGACTACAGCAGATTTATTAAACTTAATTAATGTTGAAATGGTTGCAAAAACAAAAAAAATCATTGCAGTAAAAAACTGTATTGCTTGAAACGAGTAAAAAAATAGTTTTTTTTTCTGGTTTAATTTTTTTTTAATTGCTTTAGCTTAGTTTTACTAACTAACTGTTAGTTACTTTTTCGTCTGTTATATTTTTTCATAAAATAGTTGTAACTCATTTGATGTTTTTTACATTACGAGTAAAATTATGCTAGGTGTTTTTACTCTAAAAATATAATAAAAATAATAACACTGTTTTAAGGTTTAGAACAAAATAAAAGTTTTTATTAAATTATTTCTTTAATTTTCGTACACTTAATCTAAGGTAAAGAGTGAGAGCATCTCACTAAATTCGGGAACTTACACTGGAAATGTTTTTATTGATTCAACAATCGGGAATAACACAGTTTTCACTTTCTCTTATTCGGGCTCTTACCCCCCGTACATCAGTCTTATAGATCCTTCTGGAAATCGTTTTTGCTCTAACAACCGTCCTCCAGCTGGTTGCAATTCACTTGTACTCGGAATTGTTGATGAGACTTTCAAGTCAATCACGTTTAAAATACCAGGAGTTGCAGAAGTAATGTTATTTAAAAAAACTATTTTTAACTAAAACTAAGAAAAAAATATTTTTAACTAAAACTAAGAAAAATAAATATTAATAATTTTTTTTCCAAGTACTGTGTATTTGTAAAATTTATGTAATATTATTAAAATACTAAAAGTTCATACTTATAAACACTTTACGAAATAGTTTTATAACTGTTTTTGCAGACAAACCACTTTTATTAATAGGTGGGAACTTGGAATTATTTGTTGAATCCTCGCTCAAGAACAACTGTTACGGTAAGTGTATCTTCAATGGCATCGAGTTCAAGTGTCGATCCTATTTCTGTTAAGTCAAGCATATCGAGCTCAAGCAGGGACAGTGCAGAACCAATTATTTTGTATGCTCAGGTATTTACTTTATTTTAAAGTTTTGTTCACCTTCATTAAACTTTTTGATTTATGACAGCTAGATGTATGATCAAAAACTAAAAAAAAACTTAGGTAACTCAAGGATTTAAGCCAGTTGTAAATGCAATTGTAAATGCCATAATTTCTTTTCCTAATGGCTCTCAAACTGAAGTAAGACTATTTGACGGAGGAGCAAGTAAATAAATTTATTTTTAATGTTTTGAATATGATTTATCTTATTTTATGGTAATGATTTTAAAAGCCTTCTTAAAAATTTTGCAGCACCCGATACTAGAAAGAACGATGGTATCTATTCAAGATACTTCTTTAATTACATAACTACTGGAAGATACTCAATGAAAGTATGTTTGCTAACGTTAATGGCTTATGTTTTTTAGCTTGATTAAATTAGAAAAATAAAGTGTTTTTGTATACAAACCCCTTCACAAATTAAAACGATTTTTGATATAAATTTTTAAAACATTTCGCAAAGAAAAACTACAATTTATGTAAAAAAATCAAAGATAAAAGTAAGTGGGAAAGGAGGTTTAGTATCCAATAGAACAACTGGAATATCGGCTGCTTACAAGCATGGAGTTGTTGCAGATGACGGTATGTCGTCTTACTTTAATGTTTTTTTTTAAATTTTGTACGTAAATAAACTTTGTTATAGGCACACTAGTGTTGAATCCTAACTTGGAGCCAAACAATCAAAACTTTGCAAATGTTGATGCTGAAGAGCTTGATGATTTTGAAAGAACAGAATCTATTGGGGGATTTGAGTATTCTGGGTAATACTTTTGTTTACACACTAATAAACTTTTTAATTGTATAAAAAATCACTAAAATACTTTATGTTCTAAAAAAGTTTAAAAAAAAATTAAGGGCACTCTGTTACTTAAAAGTTTTATAAGATTTCTTGAAAAATTATTAGAACTTAATTTCAGGCCTGAAGTAACAGATGCTTCAGACTATTTTCCACCAAGTAAAGTTATTGATCTGACAGCTAACCAAGTTGATGTTGATGACGTTACAAAAGGAATTAGTTTGCAATTTACCGCACCTGGTGACGACTTTGATGTAGGACAAGGTAAAAAAAACTTTTAGGAAGACACTACAGAGATTTATTTAATTTTTTAGTTGTTCCTTATTTAGAAATTCAACTTACATTTTCAACTTAAAGTTCTGACAACTTATTTTATCAAATATACGGACAGCATCCAGATATGAAATTCGTTACTCCTACAACGACACTAGCTCACTTATCAACAATTTTACATATGAAAAAGAAATATTATCTTTAAACGTACTTTACGGAGACTTAAATGATACTACTCAAGCAGGGAACATTGAAAATTTCACTATAACTCTCAATGATCTACCAACATCTGAAAATGTTACAAAGTAAGATTTTTTTTTATTTAAGAAGAATGTAGAACTTATGTAACAGTGATTATTTGTTTATTAAAATCAAAAGATGTAGTATATTAGGTACTTTTATATGTTTTTTTAAACTGAATTTTGTAAAACTATATCAATTAACACAATTAAACAGAATAGGTTTTGCGTTAAGAACAATTGATGACAGTGGTAACGAGGCTGATATTTCAAATGTTGCAGTTTTAGATTTGTTTTTGGTTTCTCCAAAAATAATATATGGTTAGTTTTGTAATGTTATATTGTATACTTAAATACTGGTCGTATACATCGCTGTTAAGGTTTTTTTTTTATGAAGTTTTGTTAAATGTTTGTTTAAAAAATGCTTATCTTTTAGTCGTGTTACAAAAAATTACATCATTGAATTGCATTGGTCTAAATTATAGTTTTTTATGTAACTATGTAGCGTACTTAAGTTACAAAAACTATATTGGTTGTCATTGCTATACGTTTTAGAAAATTTAGAAAATACAACAAACTCTGTAAATGATATCGAAGATGAAAGGTTTTTGATGAAGAACATTGCATTATTTACTAACTTTCTCGCGGTTAGTTTATACAAAATATACGAAAAAATCTATTTCAATTTAAATTTTACATAACTAGCTTTTTACATCAAAAAAATAACAGGATATGTATTTGCAATTTTGTGCTCTACCGGAAATTTATTTGAACCTACCACCGGCTTTTGTGATAGACGTAGCGAAATCAAAACTGTCGAATGAAACAGCCGAACGTATATAAATAAATGAAATTCTTAAGATGGAGTTTTTGTCTAGAATAAACTAAGTTTTATAAATTCAGAACCTTTAATTCTCAATTTTTTGTGTTTATTATAACCTTTAATTTTTGATTTGGTAACTGTGTAATCACAATAAATTATTTTTTAATAAAAAATCAGTCTTGAATAATTTAAATGTACAAAAATTAGTTTGTATTATAGACCATAATAAACTATGTTTTCTATTTTAAATAGTTAAACTTGAAATAATAAAAATATATATTTTACTTACTGAGTCATACTGTTTAGTAATGCTTGAATGTGTTTTACTTTCTTTCTCTTTAGTTTAAGTTACAGACTAAAAAAGTTTAGTCTGTATTAATTTCTTTATTTCATAATCAAAGAAAAAACTTTGTTTATTAAAATTTAAAGTGTCAGAATGATTCGCAAAGCAAAGAAAATAGAAAAATGGAAACTATTTTAACTACTTTTCACATAAAACTAATTTATAAACAAAGTGATTGTGTTTGCTTTCAGATAACCTCTAGAAAACTTTATTTAGCCATTAACAGATTTTCAAAAACTACCACATCTTTTCTTTTTTTCAATCAAGAGTTCATTAAATAAAAAGTAAACTTTGCTAGAAATCACGATGTTAGGAAGCAATTGTAAAATCCTTTGTATAAGTAAATTCTAACATTTTTATTGCCCCTTATTCTACGCTTTGTTTTAAGTTTCGACCAAGATTACCTAAAAAACTGTCTTATATTATTATTACTTTTAATAACGATGTGTCACTTATTGAAATAACTTACAGTATTAAATTCAAAATTAGTATACAAACTAGCTCAAATTATCAAACTATGTGAGTGAACGGTACTTATCGTAAAATTATTGTATCTACATACTTGTCGATAATATAAAAAGATTATTTTTCTTTCTAAATGTTAGAAAGAACGACCTTTTATGCTTTGGCCTACTACCGCAAAGTTTGTTTGACTTTTAATAGCTGCTGATATCTAGCTGAAATTAGCTACAAATAGTTTTGAATTTATTTTTGTCAGAATAATTTTACTTTTAAACTGTATTCAATGCTAAAACGTTTAAATGTTTTAGAATTAATATATAATTTTAGAATTTAGAAACTAAAGAACCTAAACGTACGATTTATCTATGTTCCATTTCCAAGTAGATTAGTTTTCTTAAACACATTTTAATATCTGGTTATTAAGTGTGACAAAAAAACTCTCACATAACCTTATCGCATACAAAATGTAATTTGTTTAAGTTGACTTTGGTTAAGTTAAATTTTAGTCAACTTGTACGTACACTTGTATTTAATGATCTCAAAAGTACCTTGGTTTACCAAATTTCAACTAAAAAACTTCAAAAGTTTCTTTTTCTACGCTTAAGTCCTTTGACTCATTTTCCGAATCAAAAAATATATCAGTTTCTCTGAGAATTGCTTTTGTGCGTCAGATTTGTTTACAACATATGGAGAACACAAACAAATTAGTTTCAGAAGTACTTTTTATGCAACTGCAAATAAAAGATGATACTAAAAACGGCCAGTTTTAGCCATTACATAAGTTTTTACACTGCGTACTCTTTGGCGCACTTGATGTTTCTAGCTAAAACCATCAAATACTTAATTGGATCGCGTAAAAATTTGCATCTCCTAACAAACTTACAAGATACGGCTTACTTCTAATCTTTAAAGTCACAATAGCTTCGAAACCCCTACTTTTTTTTATTGTTTTTAACGTACCATAAGCTTAAAAAACATCGACTGTTATCTAGTAATATCTAATTTTAAACAAACATTTATCAATGGTTGAAGCAATGAAAATATTTTACAACTCCAATATAGGCGCTTTCTAGAAAGCAGTTACGACAATTTAAATTTTGACATGCATGTTACCCTAAGAGTAGTTTGGTACAATAATACTTGCTTTTAAAACGGTTGACAATGGGATTATTTAGTTAAAGTTAATTTTTTTCTTAATTGTAGCCATAAAACGTTTAAAGTGCGTAATTTTTAAGGTTTGAAACGAGTTATTTGTTTTACCAGCTAAAAACTTAAAAAGGAGTAATATTATATACTGACTATTTTATGCTACTTAAAAAAATTCCTAAACAGTTTAATGTAGTAAAAATCAAATAATGATTAAAATTAAGAAAACAAATTTTAAACTGGTTACTATAAATACCATAATTGGTGCTTTTTCTAAAGTTTTATAAGTTTATGATTCATTTTTGATTGAGCTTTAGATTGCATTTATAAGAAATAAACTGTGTTTTAATATGTACAAAGTACAAAATAAAAATTATTTTTTGTTGTTAAATGACAAATAGTGTTTTTTCGTAATTTATAAACTACCTTTATAGTTTTCTTGTTTTTTTTATATATTATAAAAAATAGAAATCGACTTTTTTGTTTTTGTGAAAGAACACCTTTCATTTAATTTTTTTATAAATAACTTGCTAATCGTTTAACTGAAGATTTTAGCAAAACAAGTTCGTTGGAATATATAATAATAACAAAAAACTGCATAATATTTTTCTTTAATCAACTGACGCACGTTTCTCTGTGTTATATAATAAACACAGCTCCACGGAGTTCTGAAAAATAAGTATTGCTTTATAAATAGGAAATAAAAAACATGAACATGTGTATTTACTAAAAATAAAACAGAATTATTATAAAATAATACAAATTATACAGTAATCTTCCTTTATTCTACCAACATATGTTTCTGTGTGTCAACGAATCAACACACTTCAACTGGGTTCTGTAAAAAAATAATTACTGTAAATGAAGTGTGTTGATTCGTTGACACACAGAAACATATGTTGGTAGAATAAAGGAAGATTACTGTATAATTTGTTTTTATTTATATTCCAGTGAAGTTACTTTACTAGGATCTTTTGTTAGCAAACAATTAAAACTATATTTTGAACAGTTATAAAATAATACATATTTAGATTTTAAACCAAATTTAAAAGTTTCGTTTACAACAAATGTTTTGTCAGTTGGCGCGGGATATTAAAAAAGTTTTTGCATAGATAACATTTTAATACCTTTATAGATAGAACATCAATATTTATAAAATATTTTTAAAGCTACTTCGTTTAAAAATGATTTGTTTCTTTTAAATCATTTTAAGAAGAATTTAAATATTTTAATTTAATTTTTAACTAGTAGTTTTATCATTGTTTTTTTTACACAAAAAATAAACAATAATTTTGTATTAATTGCACATTTTTGTCGTTAACCTTGTAAACATTCAGAGATTAAGACCAAATAAACTCGGGATATATTATGTAAATATTTTAAGAACCTAAATCTAGAAGACTTAAATAAAGTTATAAAAATATTCCGCGTAAATCCGCAATCTTTTTTAAAGTATATTTAGACAGTTTTAACTAATTTTTCTTAGAAAATAAGCCAAAGAAGTTTTTTTAAAGCTTCATTGAGTAACTTTAGTAGATCTTTTTCACAATTAAAATTTTATTTTCACTTTTACAAATTATTCGTAAGCTGTTACAACACAAATACTTTTAAAATATGAGTTTTCATTGCCGTATTTTTAAAATTAATCAACTAAGTTTTCTTTTTAACAAAAAAAAATTGAAAACTACTACACATAGTCAAGTAACTTTTGTATTTTTGTAATTTTTTTTTCTAAAGTAAATGTTTCACTTAATTTGAAAAATCAGTTATTGCAATCGTAGAGTCCATTAGAAGTCCTGGACAAGACGTTAAAAGGTATCCGTGGTGTGCGATTCGATAACCGAAAGGTTCTTTGTGCACTAGGTCCTAGGACCAAATATTTTGAGCGTCTTTTTTTTTGTCGTTCAATAAACTATAATTAGATAACATTAAAAAGTAAAGACTAAATATTGATTAAGTACAAAATTTTATTGCTTATTACCATTTCAACACAGTTTTGGTCCACTGTGGAAAGCACTAAAGAAAACATTTTTAATTGTTAAAAGTATGTATGAACTGAACAGGGATATAAAAAGACAAGCTAACTTGGACTAATTTAATAATTTGTTAGAAAAACACAGTGTAACCAAATACTAATAGTAATAAATTTCTTTAGTGACACAAAAAACATGTTTTATAGGGTTTCAAAGTATTTTAACTAGAGCTGTTTAAAATTGTTTCAAACAAGGCCTTGTTAACGCTGTACATGCTCGTAGATCAAAAAATGTTTAAAGCTCAGTGAGTTATTAAAAAGTAAGGTTTACATCGAATAAGTGAGTGGGTTTAATTTTTGTTATGTATTTTACTCTTGTAAAAAGTTTGTGAAGTTTTTAACATAAATTTAGTGTTTAAGCTAAAGTTTCGTAAAGTTGAAATGTAACTTTTCATTTCCAAATTTGTTTTGGTAACACTAGTATTTTAAAGCTAAACAAAACTTTATCTAACAGTTTAAAAAAAAACACATTAGGTTATCTTTAGTTACATACCACAGTAAACACAATCAACCAAGAATTTATGGTCAGCTATTGTGTGAGTAACCAGTGAAAATGCCTTCAGGTAATTCGTGATTTTACCTATTAAAAGGTAAGCTTATGTATCATATTATGTTTAAAAAATGGTCAAAATGTTCAGAACAAAAAATTTGCAGCTCATATTTTACGTATATCAAAATACACAAACGATAAGTTCAAACGAAAATAAACGTTTTAATTTTTTCATTTAAACTTTCCAAGTTTATATAGACTAGAGAAGCAATTTTAATTTAAATAGTATTTTCAGTATGTAAATTTGAAGGATTTTTATTTTAATTTATTATTAGAACTCTTTACATTGAGATTTGATTTAAAGTGTGATGCTATAATGATATAAATAAAACATTTTATGTAAAAAGTAATAAACAGTACAAAACCATAGAGAGAACAAATTACAGAAGTTTTTTTTTTTTGATATCAGAAGTTTTCTTTAAATAACTTTACCATAATTAATAAGTTATCAATTTATTTTACACACTTTTGGTGTAAACTTCTAACTCTTTTTTGTTTTCTGTAAAAATTCAATTTTCTTTGTGTTTTATAAAGTTTTATATGATTTACCACATTTGTTAAAAATTATTTATTTAAAAATATATTAATAGATACTTTTTATATAAAAATAAAGTTAAAAGTGAATAGAAACTTAAGTTTAATAATTTGACAAAAAAAAACATTTAAACTTTTAAGAGTTCTAAAGTTTATAAACTAAAAAATAAAATTGTGTTAGACTCTTTAAAAAATAAAGTTTACTACAAAACGTTTAACTTAACTAAACAACTTCTTCAAATAATACTCTAACCTTTATTTATAAAACATCTACACAAAGTTTAAAGAAAATTGTTAAACTTCTATAGCCATCTAAATTAATTTAGTTATTATTTAAAAAAAGTTTTATAAACATCAAAAGTCTAAAGCTTTTAGCACACGACTATAGCTCATCAAGTAATACTCTAACATTTATTTATAAAACATTTACACAAAGTTTAAAAACAAGTAGTTAAACTTTTATAGCCATCTAAATCAATTTAGTTATTTAAAAAAAAAAGTTTTATAAAACATCTAAAGTCTAAAACTTTTAGCACACGACTTTAGCTTCTTGATTATTATATAAACAAAGCAAACAATCTCTGAGCGTGACAACTTGTATTAAGCTTAGCCAGTGTTTACACTTGTAATATGAGCTCATTTTTACGCTTTTTCTCACTCTTCGTCATCTTTACTTCCGTAAAAAGTCAGGTTTTACTGAAACAGTTTGACCAATGCGAGCTCACATGTGAAAACGATGACTACTATTGTGACTCCGTGCCAACAAAGGGGCAAAAAATTGAACAAGTGGAGCCATCACCAGGGTGCAAAGATTGTTCACAAATGGAAGAGCAGCTAAAGTCGCTTTTGCAAAAGTTTCAAAGTCTCGAGAAAAAGCATTCTGATCGCATCAAGAATTTGGAAAATAAGTTTGTAGAGCTTTCTTTACAGCTTGAAGCGTTTAAAATTATTAACACGAACCTAGATATTAATCTCAAGGGTGAGACAAGCGATAAAGTTTATTTGGAAGACGAAAATCGTGAACTTCTTACAGAAGAAAATTCAAGTTAGCAAAATTAATTTAGCAATACTTTTTTTTTTTTTTTAATAACGACACAAACTTTTATATATACTTCAAATTCTTTATACATAATAAAAAGTTAGTCAACAATTTAAAACAAAATAATTACTTCTTTTTAGGAAAAAAATAACTATCAAGTATTTTATGCATACAGCTTTTGGAAAATCATATAACATTCTTGTAACTTTTTGAATTTATTTCAAATGTAATTAAATAAAAAGTTAAAAACTTTTTAATGAGTAAAAACTAATTTTACTATTTGTTTTCAAAGAACATTTATTTTATTTTTTGTATACTCAGGTATAATTTGCTAAAACCAAATACTAATTCAAAAATAAGTATAGTAACGTTTTCATAGTTCTATTTTATGTTTCCTATTTTACGATCATAAATTTTTATTATACAGATATTTTGACAACAAATGAAGAGATAAGTAATTTCAAAGTTGACTTAGTTAAAGATGGAAAAGAAAATACATCTGAAAACTTAAATAAAAGTTCAGGTTAAAAATCTAAAAAAGTATTTAAACATTGTAAAACTTTAAAACTACCAAGTAAAAATATAAATTGGCACTAAAAACTTTTTAAATAATTTTTTTTGTTAAACATGCTTACAGATGCAACAAAACAAACCAATCAGAAATTAAACAAAAATGAAAAAATAAAAGAAAGCTTGAAAACGGAAATTTCTGCTAATAAAACTTCAAAAAATAGTATAGGTAGTATTTTGTAACAACAAAACATAACTATATTTAATAAGGTTAATCTATTTATTAGCAGCTGATTGCCAGTCCATCAAGAACTTAGATCCCTCCGCTAAGAGTGGTGTTTATACGATACAACTAAGTGAAGGACACAGTAAAGAAGTTTATTGTGAATTGACTTCTTTATACTATGGATGGACAGTATGTTTTCAATTCATAGTTTTTTTTTTGAAAAGGTTTAAGAACTTTTTCTACTTTTCTGTATATAATAAACAATCCATATGTGTATAAGTAATTGAAAATTATTAAACTTTATACAAAAAAGCTCAGCAATAAAAATATTGACGCAATACTAAGGTGATTCAGCGTCGAATAAACGGTTCAATCAACTTTCATCGTGGCTGGAAAGAATATGAGAACGGATTTGGACCGATAGACGGAGAACATTGGATTGGTACGTGTGTTTCTTTTCTTTAGTACAATTACAAAATGTAATAAGTTTTTAATTCAAAGCTTTGCACTAACTGTCTCAAGTTAGCATTTATAAAAGAGAAAATGGTGTTTATAAAATTAATCTAGTCTAGTTTGTCTCCAAATGACATGATAAGTATTTTGAAGACTTTTAAATATATTCTTTAAGTTTTTATTATTAGAAATTTAAAAAAATATTTTTTATATTAATTACTTAATAAAAGCTTACTTAGATTTTGTTTCATTTCTTATCGCATCATTTTCGATATAGAGTTTTTTTTTTTTAGTTTTATCTTTTTTTTTCTAAAAGTTGTATTTTGATGTAAGCATTTGTTAGAAAAACTGCTTAACATGCGAATATACTTACTTGTCTAATATTTATTGAATAAGCTGTATTTGTTAAAACAAGCAAGTTGAACTAAATAAAGTTTGCAGTTGTAATATAATTAATTCTCATGTGCTACTAAAATTTTCAGTATTGCTTTATTATATGTGGTTTTAGATAAGTATATATAAAATGATCCAGATTAGAGATGTTGCAAGTTAAAAATGATGCAAAACTGCTAATCTAAAATAAAAATTACAATTGTACTTAACGTAAAAAATATACAGTAAAAAAGCATTGTATTAAAAACGTCATTACTCACACAAAATCAGCCTAATAAAAATTAAGTACGTCTTAGTTAAGACATTTTAGGATATAAATAGAAAACTTCAAGGTCCGAAATTAAAACTAAGTACCGAAAGTTTACAATTAAACATATTAAGTTTTAGTTTAATTTTAAAATACACTGTTAAATTGCGTTGTACTAGAAACATCACCACTCATATAAAAACGGTCTAATGTCAAGAAAAATAAATTCGGTTTAAATAACATGTTGAAAAATCTAAACAAAAAAGTTTGAGATTCTAAGTAAATAAAAAATATCAACCTTTTATTGTAAAACTTACTTTACAGAAGTTACTGATATCAAATTTCATCAAATCCACATGCTAATGTGTTTTTTTACTGTTATTTCTTGTTAAATATATAATTATAGTTATCTTATATCATAAACAAAAGTGTTTTTAGTCCTAGTTTAGGAAAAAAGTATGAAAAACAAACAAAAGTTATGCAAAATCATGAGAAATGAAAGGTTAATCAACTTAAAAGAGTTTTTTTTTCTTATTGGTAGATAGAATTTATATACTTTGTTTTGATTTTGTTTTAAATATCAGTAACACTTATGTCCTATAAACTTATTTTAACTTTGCTTAGCTGCATAATATGTCGAAGATTAAACTTACAATATAAGACAATCTTGTAAAATTAAGTAAGATCGTTTTATAGTATTAAGAATAATCCATATTTTTTTTATAAAATTAACCACAAGTTGTATTCTAACAGTTTCTTGATAAATTTTAGAAATTTAGTGATCTCACTAAATGATGTTTAAACTTAGAGATTTTTTCTAAAGATTGAATATTTTTTTTAAAGGTCATTTTCATAGGATAGTTTATACTTATTTTTAAATCCATATCTTAACATTGTTTATTGAACGAAAATTAAGTGCTCAAACTTTTTTATCCTAGGACCTAGTGCACGAAAAAATCTTGGAGTTATCGAGTCGCACACCTCATGGATATCTTTTAACGTCTTGTCCATGACATTAACAAGACTTTAAAACACCTTTTAACTTAATTTCTTAGTCATTTTGCTTTCGTGTTTTTAAGAATGCTAACATTGATGTTTGTGCAACTTCTCTTTTTATACTTCATGTATCTTCATTTAAAAAATTTGTTTGATTTCAATAAACCTTTTTAATGAAATAAATTTTTAATTGATAAAATCTTAAAGATCTTAAATACTTTATGCAGAATTTTTAAAGTAATCGTTATCACTTGGGTAGAAAAGAAGTTTTAAAGAGTAGAGTAAACTATTTTATATTTAAAAATTGTGATTTAGCAGTTCTATTTTAAGTACAAATGCATTTTAAAAATCTTAAACCAAAGCTTTTCTATGCTAAGGAATTAAAACAATAGCGCGTTTTATTCGCCAAAAAAGTATTCAATGCTGCAGATTTTCAGAAAAGTACCAAACTACATGCCTGATCCAGATTAAATGGTACTAAGTTTTATTAGTACAATCAGACAACTAGATGAACTAAAAAAAAGCATTTTTTAACTAGAAAATTGAAGCAAATAGTTGTTAAACAATAAACTAAATCCTTGCATTCTGTAAAAACTTTCCGTATAACTTATATCATAAATTTAAAAAACTAAGGCTTGAATTCAATCAACGAGCTAACTAGAAAAATACCAACAACTTTGAGAATTGAACTAACAAATTTCGACGATGAAACAAGATGGGCTGAATACAGGTTTGATGTTTAAATAATTTGTTTAGATTTTTTCATCTTACTGTAAAGTACAATTTTCAGCTTGTTTTACGTGGACGAAGGCCCTTATTACAAGCTAAGTTTTGAAGGGTACAGTGGAAATGCGGGTAAGTTTGACAAAAACTTAAACTACTTTAACTGGAACTCATTTATATAAAACAACAGCGTGTTTTTTTTTATCAAGAACTTTTTTTTATTTCAGTTTTGAAGTCAATATTAATGGTATATTTTAAGCAACTTTTCAGTTTAATTGAACCGAATTAAAGTAAGCTTAAATTTGTTGGATAGATCCTTTTCAAGCTATAAAATAAAACTATTTCTACTTTATCTTTGAATAATAGTTTAAGCTCTAATGGTTTAAAAAAACTTCTTCTTTTTTTATTGTTTATAAAACTGTAATTAAAACTTATTATTTTCTTAAAAATATCACTTACTATTTTGATCTACCATAAAAAAACTTTTTTTGAAAAACTTGTGAATGGAAGTAAGCATGTGTAATCGAGCTACTAAGTTTTATCCGTATGAGATTTATATAAAAAAAAAACATAATAAAGTTTCTTTTCAGGGGATTCCCTTGGAATGCCAGAAAGCATGCACCGCGGTCAGTCGTTTTCCACGCACGATCGCGACAACGACCTGTCCATAGCCAATTGCGCCAAGGTGCTCGACGGTGGCGGGTGGTGGTTCACCGCGTGCCATCGTGCCAACTTAAACGGGGAATACCTCACACCGAAATCATACAACAAGTACCAGGGAATAATATGGTACACTTGGGGCGGGTGGGACCAGCCTTTGAAGGGCACAGTGATGATGGTCAGGCCCATGATTGTCCAGTGATTAAGAAGTTAAGCTGTCAAGAAAAGTGTCATGAAAGATACTAGTAAATTAAAACAATGTTTTGTTTAAAACAAAGACCAGCTATAATAAAATTTATTTTGTGACGTGTATCTAGTATAACATATATTAAAAGAGTACTTAAAGTTTTATTTGATTGAAAACTTATAAAAAGAATTTGAGGAAATCAAAATAAAATAAAACTCTATAACTATGTTAATACTTTTAAAGTTTTTATTATGTTAAATGAAACTTTATAATTTTATGAAAGAAAAGTATTTCCCTCAAACTGAAATGTTATAATTCTCAAAACTTCGAAATGTAAGATACTTAAAGTGCATGAGGCTAAAGGCATTCTTTTTAGTAAATATATACTTTTTAAATAATTAATAGTAGTTGTGAAAAATAAGAAGCATCATACTTTTTTTTTAACTATAAGCTTTATGATCTTTGTCACAAAAATTTATTATTTCTACTTATTGTTAAATAAAAATACCCTTTTTAAATTAAACTTTTTGTTACTTAGTTAGCACATTTATCTAGTTAAGAGCTATTTTTTACATGTTGTTATTGGCAATAAAAGGTTTTAAATATCATTTTTTCATTAAATATGTTTTGAAATATAAAATAAATTATATTTTAAAGTTTTGTTAAAATATGTACTATCTATATGTAAGGTTTCATTTTAAGTTAAATAAAGATTTCCGAACTTTTTGTAAGTTTCATAAATTTTTAATCACTAATTACTTGTAATTTTTATCTCAATTTATTGAACAAAGCATACTGTTTTTTAATTTAAAAGTCTTAGTTTCAATTGAACGAAGGTTTTGATCTCTTTCACGTATTTTTTGAATAATTTCCTTTCTTTTTTCACCACATTCTAATTATTATTGAAAACAATCTTACAATTTTTCTTTTAAAACTAAGACAAATAAAAAATTAATTATGTAATTTTCATAAAAAGCTGAATTCCCAAAAAACTAATAATTTTAAAAATTCCATGCAAACTCAAGGTTTTATTAAACAAAATGTAATTCTATACTAATTTAGTTTACAATCGTATTACTTTAAATTAACTTAACTTTACAGCAATTTTAACTATTTTTAAGAGATATAAATTAAAATATTATTAGTATTAAATGCTTTTATACGTTATAAGTTAATTATAACCTAAAAAAAAAGTTTAAGTTACTTGATGTTTTATATAAGAAAAGGCACTTTTTAATTTATAAACTCTTCTGTATCTAATTTTCATGGTTAATCATGTATTAATCATGGTAAACATTATAACTTTTTTCTGTTGGAGTATAACAAATAAAACTAGAATTAATGAGTCAATGTAACTATTTAAAGAATACTTAGTGTATTCATTAAAAAAGTATAACAAACCTGTGAGAAGCTTAAATATCATAAACAATGTAAATTATTTTAAATAAGAGCTAGGTGTTTTTACATGCGAACTTGAATTTAACTATTTACGAGTTAGTTTTCACTTTTATTTTACAAGTATGTATTAACTCATACCCATTTAAGAAAATCTTCTTAAACAATCGTTTTCTTACCATGGTTTTCTAGTAAACCTGGACTGAAACCTCTAACTTATCTTAATAGTAAGCTATGGAATGAAGTAATTAATAACTAAAAGTATAAAATTATCTTGAAAGGTTCTACATTAAACTGAAATACATCTTACTATTGAAATGATTACCGGCAGCAAATTTCAAAAATGGTTCCGGATTTGGAACCAGCTGAATCCAAATTTTAAAAATAGATTCGTAACAGACACTAAACATAATTTATTGATTATATTAATGGATTCTGATGATGTTTGTCAAGTCTAGAATGTAGCAAATTTCTATTATATTTTTGAAAGTTAGACTACTTTATTTAACAGTTAAAATTTCTTTCTGTGTATGTAAAATTATTGAGTTTTTGAAGTAATTTGATACAAGCTAAAGTGTTTCTGTTTCTAATTTACATTTAGTTTTAATTGATTTATTTTTGGTTTTCATAAAATAGATGTAGTTGTAAAATGATGAACTTTTTGTTTTATCTGAAAATACATATTTTCAGTTTTTTTTCAAAACACATCAACTTAAAACGGTTGAGTTTATGTGTTTAAGACTAATATATACTAGTTTTTCCGATTAACTACTATTTAATTAAGTCATATGTATTTAATTTAAAATAATGTTTTTATGGCTTAATATTTAATGTTTACACTGTTAAAATCTAATAGTTATGTATACGTTAAACAATTAGAATATTTTGTTAGACTTTTTTTTCTTTGTTCATATAGTTTTGATTTTTATAAAAAAATAAGTTTCAATCAAACTTTTATAAAGAATAATTTTTTAAGATTTTTAAATATAACTTTTTAATAATATTTGTTCACAAATAATTAATAAAAAAATTTCAAAGTTTACCTCTGTATTTTATACTTAAAACTTGATAAGAGTAGTGTAAAAATTTGGCAACAAAAAAATTGATTGGCAAAACAATTTTTATTTCATAAAACTTTAATACATTTTAGTTTTATGAATATTAAATATTACTTCTCACTTGAGTTTATAAACACAAAGTATTCAACTATACCTATACTTATTCGTAAACTTTTAGGGCTCTCAATACTTTTAAATCTCCCAAGTAAAATCGACAATGAATTTGGTTATAAATCACTCGCACTGAAATGTTAAAAATAGTTAAAAGTATATAGTTAATGGTGATAGATTTTCAGTAACGCCAGCTGATATATTTTAGTTTTCGGTATAATTTATTTACCAGTTGTAAATCAACTTTTACCACTAATTTTGGTTGATTTTTTTTTTTTTTTGATTTTAGTCTTGTTTTATAAAGTTCATAAGTTCATCATACCTACTTAGAGTTTGCGATTGTACCAATAAATTTAACCAACTAAGTTTGTGATACTCAAACAAAGGTGTTCAAGTATTTTTGTTAACATGTAATGTTTTCAAAAATGTGGTTAACTAAACCTAGAAAAATATTTACTCATCTAATATTTTTTAATGTAATTTCTTTTAAAATAAATGTCTTTTAAACTCAAGTTGTAACTTTAAAAATAAACTTGTTGTATTGGCCAATGAAAGTGGGATTTGAAAACAAAAGTACTGCAAATGTCACTATAGAAGCTGCATGACTAAAATTTACGATCGTAAACTTCTAATTATTACGTAATATTGTGGCTAAAATATATTAAAGCTTGTTCGTAATATCAAAAAACTAGTAAAATTATAAATTAAAAACTAAAAAATGCTTTGCAGTTTTCAAAATCTTGTTTTAATTTTGGCAGTTTTTCAGAAATCAGTAGTTAAAAGTGTTGAGCTTTTATGCATAAGCAATGATATTAAAAACCCAAATGTGTTTTTCATGACAGAAGAAAGTTTAGTAAGTTTTCGTAGTTTTAAATAGTTATTACTTATCAAAGTTTGTACCTTGTATAATTTGAATAAAGGTCTAAAAAAACTTTTTAATAAAGCATTGAAGTTTCAAATATCATTTTTTCTTTTCTATTAAAAATTTTTGAGCTTAAATATTGAATAAATTTTAATCAAACTTGTTTTAAGTTTCCCAGAATCGTTCTTGACAATTTAACTTTTAACAATTAAATATAAAAACATTGATTTTTTTTGCGCTTTATACTTACATAACTGTTTATTAAGTATTATGTATAGTATTTTATATATTAAATATAAACCAAGAGAAAACTAATGTTATGGTAAAAAATAATTAACATTTTGAAGGATCTTAAATGTTCTGTCGAAGGATTAAAACAGATGATAGCTAGAACATTTGCTGCTAACTTAGATGTCACAATATCAAATGCTACTTGGTTTAAAACTTTCACATTTCAAAGAAAAACTGTTAGCTTACTTTTTGTAACTTGACCTTTAGAAACTTTTTATTCAAGTTAGTGAAGTTTATAGTCAATGCTAATGGTACTTTTTGAATGTTTTAATACTTATTCATCGTCAACTAAGTTTTTATAGTTTATTTACCACTTTTAAAAGGTATAAGCCAATCATATTACAAAACATACCTATTTAATTAATACAACTTAAAGTTGAGCATATATGTCCATTAATTAATTTTTTTTGTTGAAGGTTGTCGACAAAATTAAGTGGGACGTGAAAATTAGTCGGAAAGAACTGTACAAAATGGTAACAGTTTACGAGACCTTCTTTCAGGCAGCTCTACAAAACTTGATACTGAGAGGGCAGAACTGGAATTTGAAGCTCAAGTTTTGCAGCCAGATTTTTCCGCACTGTTTGAATCAGGTCTATTTAGTCATAGACGCTACACGAGGTTAAATGTTTGAAATAAACTAAAACCAAAAAAGAAGACTTCTTCTTTGATTAAAATAAAGGATTTTGTCTCTACCTAGCTTGTACATTCAAATTGTCACTAACAAAAACAATATTTTTTATAAATTCAAAGTCATACCTCTAAATAATTAGAGTTTAGTGCATAAGTTATTGGTATAGTATTTAGAAACGTAATCCAATATTGTTCTAAGATTTTCGAACCACTTTTGTCATTTTTACTAAGCTACGTGTTTGTATTTCTCTCTGCAATAATTGCAGAACTTATGACACAAGTACCGTGGGGCGCAAGCATTGAAAGGAACGAAACTGTTGGAGACGGTTGGAAACAAATAGTACTCGACGTTCCCTGTCACCCAAGAAGCAAACTAGTACTTCTTCATAAGTCCCAAAAGAGTAGTAGCTCTGTTCTCTGTACGTTAAGTTATTGGCCTTTCTTCAAAAAAAAACATGTAAATTAAGTGCATAAATCTGTTTTTTAGTTTTTTGTTAACTTATATTAAAATTAAACAGAAACATTAGTACCTTTATATGAGAATACTTTTTAAAATGTATTGTTCGGAACTTCAAAACATATATGTTTATTTTGGTACCAGTTATAGAAAAAAAACTTAATTTCAGATGTTGGAACTACATGGAATTCGTTTAAGAAAGGTTCTGTGCACTGGTTCAACTGTACAAGTTTTATATGCGACAGCGTTAACTTTTGTTCAACAACTGTTTACAGCTCTCAACTAACATCAAAAAATATCTTTTTTGTAACTGATAAAGGGATTTTGAGAAGCGATTTAACAAAAATGACTCCACAAAGCGTTTGTTTCAATTGCATCAGTTTTCATTATATAACATACCATTCATATTTTAATGGTGTTATGTCTAACAGAAGTCGATTTTGTTAACAAACAAAACAAAACAGATGAATTTCGAAACTATTAAAATGATTGGAGATGAAAGTAATTTAAATTGGGAAAGTGCTAAATTAAATTTTGATCCCATATGTTCACTTTCAGAACAAGCAATGTATAAAAGTTGGTTTGTTTAATCAATTTAAATCTTGAAAAAATAACAGTAAAAATATGTAACCTGAATATTTTTTTTATCTCATAAAAGTTCGTGTACTTATAAATAAAGTTTTGTTTATTGTATGATCAAGTGTTTTTGTACGTTTTAAGTTTAATCTGTTTGCTATTTTTAGGCTCAGCTGTTATACTAGAAGTGAAGTCTAAAGACGCTAAAAAGGTAATAAAGTAATTAAGCTGTCAAAAAGTTTAAGTTTTAAAATCTATATTGGTATGCTATGATAGTTTTTTGTAACTTTTAGGTGACCAAAATAACAATATATCTTTAAATGGGTTTAAATAAAAATAAACAGACTAATAGTTTTTTAAAGTTCCACTTTTAAAAACTAATAAAATTCAAAATTTTATTTAGGACTATATATTCATTTCATATTATCCTTACATTGAATGGAAATTACTCAAAGTTGATGAAAACAAAAATTCGTTATTTTCATTTTTTAACCAATATGACAACTGTATTTACAGTTTAAGATACCAATTAACTGATTCGTTGTCTATTTTCAAAGTAAGTTTTTATTAGATTAGTGTATAAAACCTTTGAGTTAGATTGATATCTTAAAACATTAAAAAGAAAATGAATGTTAATACCTTAAAATGCTTAAGTGAATTTTAACTTGTGTTTTGTATTTTAGTTTGCAAAAAGAGAAATTATAAATGACGACAGTTTACTCGACAGCAGTGAAAATGAGTTTACGTTTAAAATTCATAACTACACCCACAACGGCAACAATGTTAATTATAAGCTGCTAACAAGCGGTCATATTCATTTTTTCATTGCCGGATCACTTTACAGCTCACTGCAACTTGGAAGGCTACTCGAAAGGTCACAAAAAAAAATATTACCTGGTTTAAATGCGCTAAAAAATAAAGTAGTTTTTTTTTTGTTATCAATGCATAGCATGCAAAAATAAATGCAACTTATATTAGACCCGTTAGAAGTTAGAAATAATGCACTCTCAGGTCTCATTATGTAGCAAACACATCTATACAGAAGATGGCAGTTGACCAAAAAAGCAGCAGTTTTGCTTTATTAACTGCAGACGGAAACATTTACTTTGGTCAGCCAAGAAATAAAGTTTTGAAAAATATTAACGCATCAAATGAAGCAAGTTATTGATTATATATGTTAGTATAACATTTAAACTGCGTTTTTTTGAAGTGCATAGTATTTGGTTTTATATAAATTTAGTTTATACGTTTTTAAAAATATTACTAGAGGATATGAAACTATAGTTACGTTAAATGTGTGATATAATATATAGTATCATAAAAATTTGTCTAAACAAAAAATTTCAGTTTGAAGTTGAAAACTCTTTTTTATTCTTTGATGCTTTCTCCAACTTATTCATTGTAACGGTAAAGAACAACAGTGACTTTTTTGTTCAAGAAATAGGCTTTTCTCTGCTCATTGGACATAAAGAGTGCTAGTGAGTTACTAAATGTAAAACTTTATTTTCGAACGGGACACTATGAGCAAGTACTTTAGACGAGATAGTATAGAATATAAAATTGAACATTCAATAACTTTTATATTTAGTGAAGTCAAGTTCACGGAAATAATAGATGTGAAGTCTACATACTTGCTCGATTTTAATGAAACGATGAGAGTGGAAACTAGAATTTCACGAAAAAGTTAGCTTAGAGTAAAGCATTTTTGTTTTTTAAAATGTTTTGAAATAGCTATTTAAAGTATAGACTTGAAATAAAACTTATTGTTCCAATACTGATAAGTTTATATAATAAAACCTTAAAACAGTACAATAGATATCAAATTTTATTAGTTTTACAATTTATTAAATTATTTGTTTTTAATTATCATTTAAATAATTAGCTATATTTTAATATCTTTGTTTTACAACTGTATATTTTCAATTTAAAGTTAGCTCCGATAAACCTGAAGTAGCAGTTTATTTGAGCAATCCAGAAGTTTTTGACCTGAAAGTGATAAACAACATTCTAACAAGTCCATCTAACATCGTTGGCATTCAACTACAAACAAATAGCTTCAAAACTGTGAGATTTAAATAGCTATTCGTTTAAATTGTAAAAGCAAGCTAACTCAGTATAAAAATTAAATGATAGTATCTATTTGTGTATACGAAATAATTTTAATTTAACTAAAATATGTTTTGCTTTAAATTCTAACTAACTTTTTGAAGTTGTAAGTTTAATTAATAAATCAAAGTAGTATTTGTTAATTCAAATACAATTAAAAGTTTAAGAAAATTTACGGCTCGCGGTGTATGTTTTTTAAGTAAGTTTATGCAAAAAAAATATAATGTTAATCATTTAAATGTACACTTTAAATCTACTTCTTAATCAGCTGGGTTACTAAATTAATTATTGATTTAAATAATTTTTGCTATTTTTAACTTTTTTGTTTTTTATTAAACTTTTATAATTACAACAGCACCCGAAAAACTTTTTCTAGCTAAAAGTTACCTTTTAAGGGTACCAATCTTTAATTATAGTCCTTTTTTTAATTAAGTAGTCTTAATTATTTCAATAATTTTATAATTCCTTTCAAGTCACAAATTCTTCTTCAGAATTGTTTGATTAAAACATATAAAGAAAAAATTTAATTTAACAAGATTCAAAAAGTTGAAAAGTAGTTTACTTAGTATACACTTTAACAAAAACTCTGACGACAGATCAAAACATTGCGAGTTTTATCTTTATATTCATTTTAAATTTGTTCGAAGGGCATGTCAGCGATGAATATAGACTTGTTGCCTACAGAAGGTTGCCCTTCAACTCTATCTTTCACCTCGCTTGTAATTGCACAATGCGTGTTTAAGAACAAACTGGTTTTCGACTATACGTCATTTATACCCCAAGAAAAACTTTTCACTCCAAATGAATTCGTGCACAATGAGTCGTACTTCACACAAAATTTGCCCGTGAGTTTTCTCTTTTCAAAGTTACGATTGTAAACTCAGTTAATTTAGATTGTTTTGGAACAACAAACTTAAGCTCAAGTTGATGTTTTATAATCTTATAAAGATTCATTATTTAGTTGAATGTAGTCAAGTTTTAAACGTTTGACATAGCTTTTTTTTTGCTACTTTAGAAAGAAATATTATTTGCTACTAAGCCTTTAAATAAAACAAAACGTTACCAAAAATTAGAGTAGCTTCATAATCTTTTCAGCCAAACTACAGAGCTCCTTCTAACATCGGAAAATCTATACCTCGATCCAACAATATCTACAATTATCAGTCGAAACCAGAAAATTTTACTGGTCTTTTCAGTAAATTTCACGTTCCATACGAGTAAGTGAATGTGTAATTTTCTTTAATAACCAGTTAAATACGTACAGAAAAAAAAGTTAATGTTTTTATTCTTCGACTGTTAGAGTTGTATTGCGTAGTTGAAAGTTATATTTTTTACTTTACCAAAATAACTTCATCAGATTAGGTGAACAGTGCGCAAAAGATGATCAAACTTCTCCTTGCTCATGTTCTGAAGCGCAGAGGTTTTCGTCGTTACAAATTTACTCTGAGTGTAAACAAAAGGTTTTTTATTATACTAAGTCTAAGTTTAAAACATTTTTTAATTAATAAAACATTTTATTAATTAACAATATTAATGCTTTAATATTTTATATACCTAATATTCTGAACTTAACTTAAAAATTATTTTGTACACATATAAATATACTTAAAAAGAAGCAATTAGATTATTACTTCACATGCTCAAGGTATACAAGGCTATTTTTGGTCGTGAGTACAGCTTGAAAGCTGCAGTTTTAAGCGATGTTGCGACAGAAGGACTTGAACACAATTCTACTGGAATTTTGCAAGTAACTGATGTCTTCGTTTACTTAGAAGAAGTAAATAAAAGAGCTAACTTTATTCTTAAAGATGATTCAGCACATATATGTGAGTTTTGGTTGTACTTTATAATTCGTAATTGTTTATACTATAGAAAGTATGATATTTTTGAATAATTTGTTGTTTTAAGTATAGTTTAATACATACTATTTGTGAAGTATTACATCAAACTTAAAAAAAACAGTGCATTTAAATATTTTTCTATTAATTATTGGAACATAAGTAACCAGTAATTATACAATAAGATATACAAGACACACAATTTCAATAAAACTAAATATATTTCGAGCAATTCTCATTAGTAGAGTTCAAAGCTAACAAGAGATAAGATTTTACAAACTTGTATAGTAACCAAGTAATCATAAGTAATCAAAAAATTAATAAAAGACAAAAGCAGTTAATAACAATTAAAATAATTTAAGTTTACTTACGTTATAATTAACCTACAGTAAAACTATACATCAATATAATGAAAACAACACTTATAAAGTATTACAAAAATAAAGAAACAGTATAGTCAAAATATTTTTGGTTACATATAACAGATTTCCAAAACAAAATACAAAAAGCTTCTAGTTTAATAAAATCAAAAACACTATTACAAGTTTTAATAATTTTAAATCTTTCTAGAGTATTACTGTTTGCACATGTTGAATTATCAACCGAATGTTCTGTAATGGATGAACGTTTAGATGCGTTTAAAACCTTGACCAGTATATAATTTTTCTTATCTGAAAAGCAAAACTTGTCCACACTGTTTGGGACATGCTCTTTTATTCTTTTTCCTTAGATGTCTTGTTGATC
Organism: Thalia democratica; assembly: GCF_965202585.1. NCBI lineage: Eukaryota > Metazoa > Chordata > Thaliacea > Salpida > Salpidae > Thalia > Thalia democratica. Next base: position 16,973,359 of record NC_139170.1, read on the forward strand.
TTTTAAGTTTAGTTTTAATTCCTTAACTTATTCACAACAAGTCAGAATAGCCACGGGATCCCCCTTGGGACCAACATTGGCTAATGTATTTATTGGTTATATTGAGTTCAAAGTTGTTCCTGCTTTCAAAAATAAATTAGTCTACCTCAGGTATGTTGAAGATTGTTTTATGTTGGTCAGAAGCGAAAAAGTTATGTATGAAATTTTCAGTGTTTTGAATAATGCTCATAACTTTATCAGTTTCTCAACGGAAAAAGAAAATAATAATGAACTTGCTTTTTTAGATGTACAAGTTAAACGAGAAGAAATACATTTCTAACCTCGGTGTACAGAAAGAAAACTTTTACAGCTTTTTTTTTTAATTTTTAATCCAACTGTAGTTTAAAGAGACAAGTGAATCTAATCAGAACTCTGTGTCATTGTGCAGGTAAAAGTTGTTCTCCAGAGTTGCTTCTAAGTGAAATCTAACCGATCCAGGTACTATTAAACAAAAACGGTAAAACTTAATTAAAAGTATGGTAATTTACTAATACACCTGCTGTTGTAAAGCAAGCTATACTAGATTAACAACAAGACATCTAAGAATAAAAATAAAAAAGCATGTCCCAAACAGTGTGGACAAGTTTTGCTTTTCAGATAAGAAAAATTATATACTGGTCAAGGTTTTAAACGCATCTAAACGTTCATCCATTTCAGAACATTCGGTTGACAATTCAACATGTGCAAACAGTTATAATCTAGATAGATTTGAAATGATTAGAACTTGTAATAGTGTTTTTGATTTGATTAAACTAGAAGCTGTTTGTATTTTGTTAAGGAAATCTGTTATATGTAACCAAAAATATTTTGACTTTACTCTTTCTTTATTATCGTAATACTTTATAAGTGTTGTTTTCATTATATTGATGTATAGTTTTACTGTATGTTAATTATAACGTAAGTAAACTTAAATTATTTTAATTGTTATTAACTGCTTTTGTCTTTTATTAATCTTTTAATTACTTTATGATTACTTGGTTACTGCACAAGTTTGTAAAATCTTATCTCTTGTTAGCTTTATACAGTAACCTCTCGCTTATTTATGCACATTGTGTCCACAGAAAAAGTGCGTAAAGATACGAGAAATCGTAAAGATACGAGAGGTACCAAGTATATTTACTATAATGGCTGTTTTTTGATATTGCTTCTAGTTAAAAGCAGACTGGGAACTTTCCCACTTTTAACATTTTGTTTACTTTATTTATAAATAAAGATAAAACTATTCATATATTAAAAAAAAAAAGATTTAAATTTATACAAATTAATGATACATGTAAAAAAAATTTACTAATTTTAATAATAAGTAGATTTTATCTTTATTTATATGTGACTTGTTTGATACTTAACGTTTATATTCTATTCTACTTAGCAAATTCAATTTATAATTAAGCATTTGTTTACAATTAAGAAATGGTGTGGTGTCTGTCTTAAAATTTGTTTCTATAGCCTTTTACAACAATATGCATTTGGTGCTGTAATGAATTAATCCTTTTGAACAAAAACATATAAAATATAAGAAAATGCTTAATGAAACTGTTTATGTTACTATATGTTTTTTTAATTTGACCTTTGCCCACATAAGGATAAACTTTTCTTGCATTGTATTAATGGATTTTTTGAGTAAGAATGAAATTTCATGCCATAAGAATTTGAGGAATCGAAAATTTTTATTTATTAAAAAGAATAAAAGGAGGGGTGTTAAGACACCTAAGCTGTAAAAGTTAAAGCCGTTTTCATTAATTAACAAATTGCATTATACTTTCATTATTTAACACATTCATATTTATTTCAGAATTTTAATTTAATCTCTTATTCTCAACAAAATTTCTGATATAATGAGGTATAACCAAATGTTTATCAATTAGTCAAGATAAATAAGTTTACAAAGTCAAAAGATATAGAGAGGTGAGTTAGCATTTAATACTAGTTTTAAATATAAAATATACAATAAACCTAATTTGTGCAATATTAAAATTTTAGTTTTTGAGTATTTTAGAATTCTAAAATGCGTAACAAAACGAGAGTGCGTAACATCATAAGTGCGTAATGATGCGAGATGTTACTGTACTCTGCTGATGAGAATAGCTCTAAATATATCTAGTTTTGCTCGAATTGTGTGTCTTGAATATCTCATTGCTATTATTGTTTGAATGTACCTTTTATATTTTTAAAACATCCGCGTATAAAAAAAAAATTCAAATAACGTTCTGTGAGTTCACAACTGCTAAAACTTATTATGCAATTCTTCTAATGCATTTTATAAAAATCACTGTTTTTTTGCAGGTGAAAGCAATCCGGAAAGTCTTTTGTGTCGAAGCAACGTGGAGTTCCAGGATACCGAGCAACAAATACAGGAGGCGGAAGAAATTAGAAATCACGTGACATACGGACATGGTTCAAGAATTTACAATTTGAATTCCCTCCGCATCGTTCTTCATGTTAGGGGAATTTTTTGAATGAATATTTAATTTTTTATGAACTTATTATTCTGGGTAAAGTTTTCACAAAATGTAAAATTTGTTGTCCAATTTAAAAATGATTGTATAACTTCAAATAATTAGAAGCACAAACTCAAATTATTTATTAAGTAGATGTTGTTTTTATACTCCTAACTAAGTAAATTTGAATGTTGTTTTTCTTTTTATTTCCTCAGTATAACAAAGTATTCAAGCTTATAGAGAAAAAAAAATACCTAGAAAAAATTAACTGTCTTTGAATTGCATTAAAATAATGGTTAATAATTTATTATATTAAACTTGTATTTTTTTATAATATTGCTATTTTAACATTTTATGTCGGTTTTATTTGATTTTATTATGTTTACTATAGAAAAATAGAAGCAAACTTATTTTAACTAAACTTATAAGTTCTACTTTGGGTTATAACATTATAAACTTTTCATCTCTGTAGATTAATTTAATCGTGTTATGAAGATACTGTTATTTAGAACAAATATAGTTTTCTTACTAATTGCTTATTTGCATCAAGTTATTCGTTTTTATTAGACTAAATTATATATTAATTTAAATTAAATTGGTTTGTTTTTATTTTTCAGGGAGAGGGTTTATTTCATTTTAGAATTTCGTTAATTCGTGGATATTCATACTGTCATTTATATGACGAATTTCAAGTAAGATATTTATTAAAAATTAAAAGTTTGTAAACATTGTAGTATTTTTAAAAGCACGATTACTAAACATTTAATAGTTTAAAATTAAATATATTCAATCAAAATTATGACAACGTGTAGTATTGTCTTTTTAAATAGAAATGTAGAAATAAGTTTTATTTCTTTAATGCAACAAAGAGTAGTAAAAAAAAATAACTTTACTCCGCATTTAATATTTTTATAAGTTAATTTGTATCTATGCTTGCTACAGGTATACGTTGTGAACAATCCTTTACAATACCCAATATCAATAACTATTCGATGCTTAATTGTGCTATCAATCGGAATGTTTCTACTATATTTGTTTCTAAATCGTAAACAAATTGTTATTTGAGTTTTTTATTTATATAAAATGTTTTTAACAGCCACTACGTTTGAAATATGTATGTTATAATTTCATACTTAAAAGTTTAGGATCATAATTTTTCACAAATAATTTTTTTTTTTACATAAATAAAAATGAATGTTTTTATATTTATGAACAAAATTTTCAGCTTACTTTGTTACACTAAAGCGTGTATAGATGAAAAATTAACTATAGAAACTTGTTAGAGAATAAGATAAATCCATATAAAATTTAAAGTCTTACAAAAATTCTCGAGTCACACAGCTTAAATTTTATACTTTTATAGGTATTACTTGTTGTGCTAACATTTAATTAAGCCTATGTAAAAACTTTGATACTTAAACAGTTTAATAGCTCAAAATATTTTGAGGAATAAATGTAGTTTATTTTAAGTGTGCTTAAAATAAAAGTATTCTCTAAAATTATATGTCCAAACGAGTCTTATATTAAAGTATTAAGTTCAGAATTTATGGTTATAAGTGATACTAATTTTAAAATAAATGTGTATTCATATTAGCAAATTGTTCACATTTGTTTTCTTTTGCATTAAACTCTAGACAAGAGTGGTTTTTATTCACAATGCTGAGCAATTATGAGATCACTAATGACTACTACAGTGTCCATATGAGCCAAAACCTTTACGGTCTTCTTTAAACTTAGCTACTGTTTTCCAAGTATGAGAAATAAATGAATACTTTGCAACCTAATTGAGTTATTCTTTGAAGTTCTCATGCAACTACTGCCACCGAAAAAGTAACATTCATTTTTCTAAATAACTGCTTTGGGATTAAATCGACGCTGCATTTTTCGGCTAAATAAAATTCGGCTCTTAATAAACCGCACTGCATGACTGCTTAGCTGGAACAATTTGGCTAGCTGTGAGAAAATGGAAGTTTTTTGAACTTTTCTTTTGTAAAGGATAAATTTCCGACTTGTTTAACTTCGTTTTGGAATCATTTTCAAGGGAAAACTTGTACAAATTTAAGTTAAGGCAAACGTCTCGTTGTTATTGTTCCACATATCATTTAGATATATATAAAATTTTTCTTAAATAAGTGTTAGCTTATTTCTTAGTAATTTAAGTACAAATCAAATTAGTTCACTTTTTAGGTCTCTGATATTAACATACATAACTACAAATAATCAACTGTAATTATAAAATACATAAAAGAAAAAAGTTTTTATTTTAAGCTAAGTGCTATTTCAACTGTAAAGTTAACGCTTGAGAACAATAGAAAAATAATGATATATAAAAAATTACTTGTAAAAGATATTAATTTTTAAAACTTTTGCTTATTATCTACGGTAGTGTATTGATTAAAGACTATGTACTTAAGTGTTATTTGACAAAAATTAATGTGCAATTTTTTTAAATAAACAATTCACTTTATCAAAATATTGAAAAAAAATAATGTTTTTTTTATTCTAAAGTTACATTAAAATATTATAGTAATATGTTTCATCATTCAAAAATAACTCATTATTTATTTTGCAGCAAACTAAACTTTTAAGATTTTTACAAGTAAAGATTTATTAGGAAACTATTAAGGTAATGAAGATAAGTTGTTCCTGGAAAATAAATTAAAGCACACAATCAATAATTCATTTTGAGCAGTTAATCTTCGAATTATGTAGTTATTATCAGAAAACCTCTAAATAGAATATTTAAAGACGTTATTCCCGATCCTGAAAAGAATGATTTTATATATCAATTTAAGTGTCACTAAGAGAGTGTCTACATTGGGAGAACATCTCAGAGATTCCATCTGTTAAGAAATCAACACATTTCAAAATCCCTCATATTCTGGATGGCTAATAGAGGTAATAAACCGTCCAAAAGTCCTTCGGCAATTGAAGGTCACTTACTTAACTGGGAACGGGTCTAAATTGCACAAGGGGACAAAATTGCACGAAGACTTTTTCGCACGGAAGCTTAATTTAGCAGGAGTTAAAATATTGAACAGTAGGTTAATTTTGCACGGAGGGTCAATTTTGCACAAAAAAATACTGACTTGATATAACTAAATAAAAAGTATAATAAAACCTTTATATGTTATAAAAAGAAATAATAATAAAAAACATTATTTTGCACTTCGTACAAAAGAGTCTTCTCGTGCAATTTTATTCCCTTGTGCAAAAATGTCTACGTGCAATTCTGACCCGTCCCTGGGCAAGAAACAAAACCCGTAAAAAAATAACCCTCCGTGCAAAATTGTCACTCGTGCAAAAATGACCCTTCGTGCAAAGTCTGCGTGCAAAATTTTCTGCTCTTGCAGATTTATCCCCTCGTGCAAAATTGTCTTCGTGCAAAAGTGAACCTTCGTGCAATTTTTTCTTTTTGCAATTTTGTGCTACCGTGCAAATTAGTCTTCCTGCAAAAGTATCTTCGTGCAATTTTGTCCCCTCGTGCAATTTTGTACGCTCGCGCAATTTAGACAGCTACCCTATTTAACTACCCCGAATGCTCCAAAAATTATAATGGAGTCCTTTTGTTGATACGGAAATCCTCCAATATTTATATATATATATATATATAAGTCAGCATAAAATATAAAAACATTTTATGTTTTAATTAGTTTTTAATATGTTTGGGTAAATTGGGTTAGGGTTAAGGGTTTAAACAAAAAAAATATTTTGAGTAAGCTTGGTTAGGGTTAAGTGTATAAATTTTAAAAAAAAATTGATGATTCAGCAAATATTAGGGGAGACACCTTTGCTTTAAAGTTGTACCTCATGACAACAAATTAACAATTTTATTTAACTAAAGGACGTAACATATATCATTTAAGTGTTTTTGAATATATTTTTTATAAAAACCTACAAGCCTAAGCTTTGTAAACAAAAGTCAGTTTACAATAAAAACTTGTACAAACTGTAATTTTTTTTTACACCTTTTAATTTAATTTAGTGTATTTTTTTGTTTTACTTTATATACTGTTTTTAAATTGCGCAAGTATATGTTAGTTTTAATATGTGTAATTCGCTCTGAAACTTTAATACTTTAGCTTTATTCCTTTTAAATAGTTACACTTCAAACGTTTTTATAGCTTTTTTGTTTTTACATTTACGTTTGATTAGCTTTAACAGTTGTATGTACATACTATTTTGTAATATCCTTTTACCATCTTAAGTTTTCTATTTACTTACTTTAGCTAAAAAGTTTTGTGTATTTTATTTTTATCAAACTCTTATCTAAACAGTACTTATTTCATATTTTTAAAACTCATCATGACGTATCCATTATCTAGCTTTTATGCATGTTAATATTATATTCTATATTAAACACAGAAGTACTTGTGAGTGTGTTTAAAAAAATATTTTTTACTTGATAAAACAATGCAACGAATTTGTCGACATTTTTTATTAAAATGTGTATGTACCCCAAAAACGAAACTTAAAATGTGTTTTTTTTTACAAAAAGTTCTTTGATAAACTGTCTTTAAATTCAAAAGTTTTGTAGTAGGGTAATTTTCTTAACTTACAAATTTTGAGTAAATTTGCATAAAATTTATTATATAGTAAATTAGTTGTAATAATGATGAATGAAGTAGTGTGGATAAGCACCTCAGTCTTGATGATTGCTGGATCCCAACAACTATAAAAATAACTATTGTTAATTTTTAATAAATTTAACATAATTGTAGTAAATTATCAGTTTTTTCTTTTAATAAGTAAAATAAATACCTCTAAACTAGACAATAATCCAATATTTTGATGGCAGGAAAACATCAGTCTTATTCTTACCTCTACAACAATAAATTTTTTTTGAAGTCCAAGCAAGTTAGTGTGACATCATGTGTGATTCTACCTGCCCCTTCAGATTTAACATAAAACTAACCAAAAATAAAAAAAAATATCTAATTTAACTGAAAGAAAATCCTTTGGTGACATGTCATTTGGCAAAAACTGATAAGGTCTCAACACTGGAAACAACAAAGTGTGGGCAGATCATGAAGCTAAAATTACTAACAGGGTTGCCACAGACTCAGGGAACTCAGGAAATCAGGGAATTTTGATTCTTTTTTTAACTCAAGGAAACTCTTGGCACTTTTGGTTTTTTCTAAAAATTGAACAGAAATTTTAAGGTTTTTTAAATATCTCACGGAAAATTTTTTCTAGATCTAGAATGATATTTACTTAATCCAGTTTCATTATTTTGTTCAAAAAAGTTAATTTTATTCATTTTTAAGTGCTTATTTAGAAATTTTTCATCCTTGTGGCTAGTTCTTCAATATTCTTAAAATTAACATTGTAATTTTTTGATAAATTTAAAGGAATTGAAAAAGACTCAGGTAAGTTTCTGGTCACTCAGTGAAGATTTTTTGACTCAAAGAGTGGCAACCCTGTACTAATTAAGTATCTGCCACTGTAAAAAAAACATCACTAGCAGGGTTGCCTCTCGGTTAGGAAAAGTCAGGAAATCAGAAAAAGTCAGGAAAAATTTAAAAATATGACAAAAGTCAGGAAATTTGATAAAATTTAAAAAAATAATCAGATTTCTTAGTTAAAGTTTACAAAATTCCTTGTTTTCCAAAGCCTTCAAATGGTAAAAATTAATTAAAAGTCCTTTAAAAGTCAGAAAAGATTCCAAAATTTTCCTAGAAATTTACAAAAATATTTGAATTTATTTCTAATGCCTTCACCTGGTATAAATTAGTAAAATATTCTTATAAAACTGCAAAATTTTTTTATTAACATGTTGAACAAGTACCCTACTTGAACAAGCAGATTTTTTAAGCTTTTTAGTATTGATGATCTGTAGCAAGGACACTTCCATAGTGAAACTGTGATATATGCACAAAAGGTTATCTAGCATAATTTTAGAATCAAAGTGTTTTTTGTTTAAATAATTGAGCTCTTTATAACTAAGCAGTTAGTTTAGTATTTTGTGTAACAAGTTAATGTGTATACTTTACCTCTTTATAATTTTTTCAAAGTTGTTTAAATTTTTAAAATAAGTTATAAGACAGGTATGTGCCAAGATTAAGTTTACTTATTGTTTGTATTTTTTGTAGAGTAACTTAAATTTTTAAAGTAAATAAAAGTATATTTATTTGTTACAAATTTAATAAAATGATAAGAGGAGATATTTTATACAACAGATATATAGTTTACTTTTTTATGTCTTTTTTTACAGTTACTTAAGTATATTCTTTTTTTAATTGAATTTTAATTTACAGATTTTATATTGCATAGTTTAGGTAGTATTTTATTATACTAAGTGAACAATTTATATAAGTAAAACTAATTAAAAAAAGTCAGGAAAAGTCAGGAAATTTTTCTCAGCTTGATCAGTGGCAACCATGCTAGTTAACTTATTTGATCACTACAACTTTATAGTCTTTTATTGTTCATAAAAAAAGTGAAGGCTTGTAACTATAGTCAATGAATGTTAAGCTGAAGGAATAAAATAAATTAAAACAGCAGGGTATCTATTTAAACTGAAATCCTATAAAAACCTGAAGTTGTAAAATTTAGGAAAATAAACCAGAAAGTTAACCTTAAATCTGGTACATTTTGAAAACAAACTTGAAAAATTCTGGAATTTTGAAAAATAATAATAAAAAACCTGCAGTTAAAAAAATAAATTTAAAATAATGAAATTAAGATCATATTATGACAAAAATAATAAAGTATTTAAATCTAAAACTTTAACCAATTTTATTTATTTTAAACACATTTAAAGTAGCATTATAGTATCTAGTTACTAATTTTATACATAATTAAATACATTTTCGAAATAAACTCAATTTTAAACAAAAAAGAGAATACTAATATTTTTTTAATCAAAAAAAAAATCTATTAAAAATAATTGCATCCCTGAAACAGATTCATGCAGAATATTTACATTTATATAGATTTTTTTGATACTTTCAAGTTATCATTATTGTATGTTCACTGTTAGCCAGGGTCACTAAAAGTGGCCAATACTACTCTATTTGGATGGATTTCAGCTCTTAAGAGGTTTTAAATTTTTGAAATATGAATAAAAGAAAATTGTAGTTTACTTGGAGGATTTCTAATAAATAGAAAAGGGTGATTTTGAAAAAAATATTTTTGCCAAGTGGGAAATTTAAAATACAAGTTTGGAGAACCATGTCTTAAATAGGTTTGCAAGAAACTCAGGCTCCGGCTACTTTGATTGTTATTTTCAGAATTCAGGTTGACTCACGCTATTTAGATATTTATTTTTTAGTCTCAGACTAGTTTTTATGACTGAAAACCTTTTGTTTTTTAGAATTTGTTGTTTATTTTTTCTTTTGTTTTTTTTTTATTGGTGTACATATGTATATAATTTTGATTATTTTTTCTTTCAATTTTATGTATGTTTATTTAGTTTTTCTTTTTATTTTCTTATTAACCAGTGGTCGGAAATTTGCAACCTACAAGCTGCATTCAAAATTTTTTGTCAACCAGTTTAATTTTTTTTTTTTCAAAAAATAAAATCAAAATTTTATTGTTATCTTAAAGAATAATCTATAGCAAGGTTTCCCAACCAGGGGTGCTAGCACCCCTTGGTGGTGCAAGGCAGTATTCCAGAGGGTGCGAGATGGCTTTTCAGTTTTGTTTTATAAATAAGGAGATTTTTCTTTAATTCAGGGTTGCCACTTTACCTGGAAAGCTGGAAAAACTTTGAAAAACCTGGAATATGAAAATTTAGGCAAAAATAACCTGGAAAAGCCTGGAATTTGAGAAATTTTGAAAAAAACCCGGAAAAACCTGGAATTTTTAATAATTTCAACATTTTCAGTACTAAAATTTCAATTTGACACAAAAACATATCATATAAATAAGATTTTTTTGTCATCATTAAAAATTTTTTTTATTAAAAAACACATTTAAAGTAATTTTACAGCATCTTTTAAATGTTTTTGTACTATTTAACACAGTTTCTTTTATAGAAATTAACTTAAAACTAAAAATAGACCCAAAAATGTTTAATTTTAAAAACCTGGAAGAAATTTGGAAAACCTGGAAAAAATTTGGAAAAAACGAGTGGCAACCCTGTTAATTTTGGCGACTGTAAGTCAAAATTTCTTTTACTAAACAAAACATAACTATTTATTTTCAAATCATTATACCTTATTTAAATACCTTGTGAGTGTTTGACAGCGTGTCATAGAGGTTTTTTCATTAAAAATATAAGATTAGTTTTTGTTTTTTTATTTTCATTAGTTAAAGATAAAATTATAAGTTTAAAATAGACTTGTTTTTATTTCGTGTGATTAAAAGGTAATTAAATAAAAAATAAATAAATGTAGGGCAGGTAGAATAACAAGTAATAAGCTCAAAAATTACTTGCTTGACTTTCAAAAAAACTTTTATTTTTGAAGAAGGGAGAGTTAGTTCTGATGTCTAACTTAAAAAAACAATTATTTTAATGCAGTTTGTTGTATATTTTACTTTTCATATATTAATTTTTGTTAATGTAGTAAACTATAAAAATAAAATACACAAATTTTCAATGTGTTTATTCAAATTGTTTTAAGTAAATTATTGCATGTACTGCAAAGGGTGAAAAAAAAAGAGTTATTTTAGGGCATCAAAATGATTGAGAACCACTGATCTATAGCCTTTTTATGTTAAAAATGCTTTTTTAAGCACATTAAAAAATTTCCTTTTTTGACCTGCTGACCATAACTTCTGGTTTTTACTCACTCAGGCTGGATTTTTTGTCTCAAAGATTGGCAACCCTTTATTCATATTTCTTAAACTATTAATTCCTTAGAGATCATAGTATCTCTATAGTAACATTCTACTAAAAAAACTTTTCATTGTAAGTAAAAATTAAGTCTTATACTAAAAAATATTTAACTACTTTCAGATCTTAATTTATCAAGTTTTTCAACAAAAACTTTTCAAACTTTTCTTAAAATAAATCTTTTAACTTAACTTTTTTTTGTATATGTGCCTTTTTTTAACAACTTTTGGTAATTTGCGGATTTTAGTATGAAAAGCTACATACTAACTTTTGAAACTTAAAACCTTGTATATTTAATAGCAAGGTAAATAAAATGGGAACAAGCTAAGTAAAAGGTAACAGTGTTAGTCAGTAGTTAAGTATTGGTTACCCAAGTTTTTGTTATAGTATAATTATAGTTTAAAAACTTTAAAATTTTATAAGTTCATAAATTTAACAAACTTGGTAAAATTTCAAAATTGAAAATTAATATAATAGCATGCTAAACAACAATACTGTAAAAACCTTTATATTCCCAAAATGTACTATTTATAATAGAAACCAATTAGTGCTTAAAATTGTATATTTTATTTTTATTTAGAAAAAAAAAATTGAAAGAAACAAAAGACTTGAAAATAAAATAATTAAAATAATGATAATTATTTGAAAAAAAATACTTAATGTTGATTAAAAAGACATATTTCTAATGGTAAGCTAAAATTTTCAGCAAGTTTGTAGATACAAAAGTTTTAATCTACTTAATAAAATTATCAATTTAGTTAAAATCTTCAGATACAAATCTTTGAAGAAAAGATTTTTGATTGATAGTTTTCTTAGAACATTATATTATGTAGTAAAAATTTATCTGTTTTGTTTTTTAAGCATAAAATTTAATATTTTTTGTGTAAAAAAGTGTTTAAAAAAACAGTAATTTTATGACCAAAAAAAATTTATTATTTTATTCTATTATTATAAAAAATTATTTTATTCTACTATTATTTCAATTAAAAGTTAAATATTGAAAAAGTTAGAATTTTAGTACTCTCTGTTGTAAATTGAAATATGAAGTTTAAGACTGTTATTACTACAGAAGTATATGATGTAGCAGTTACTTATAAAAACTAAACATAAATGTAATGTTTATGCATACCAATACATTTAGTCAAAAATATGAATGAAATTTGTTCTTAAAAAAATTTAATAAATATTTACTATTTAAGGTTATGTATGAAATTTAAAATACTCTACTTTACTTGATATAAAAAACTTTATGTTTAATAGTAAAAGAGTTGAAATATAGTTTTATTTATTGTATTATTAAAAAAATTGTATAAATATTTGTTTTTATTTATGTATTTAAAATATACCCTTGTATATTAAAAACTAACTTAATTCTTAAAAACAGTATAAGAAAATTTTTAGTAATTTAAAGATCTTTCAATTAAGATAAAGTTGTAAAAAAACTTATGACTTCCTATTGCCATAGTATATAAATTATTCAATCAATAGATAAAAATTAAAACCTCTAACTTCTTATATTCATATAAGGATGGCAATTTTACCTGGAAACTTGGAATTTGAACTTTTAAGTATAATAAGCGTGAAAAATTTAGATTTTAAAACTTTTTGTAAAAAACTAAAGTTTTAAACAAAAATTATGAAAATACCCAAAAAAAAAAAAATTTAAACACTTTTTTTTAATAAATTTTACATTAAATAAGAAATAACTATTACAGACATTTATATAATCAACATTTTATTTATTATACAACACATTCAAAGTGACAATACCGTATATTTTCAGAATGATTAAACAAATGATTACATTAAGTTATAGTTTTAATTAAATAGGGACAATAAAACTTGTACTTAAAAAAACTAAATTTTTTTTTAACGTGTAAAATACTCAGGTTACTTTTTTTATTAAATGTAACACAGTAGTATTCTTGATATATTTTCTTCCTAAAACATTATTTTTTGCTCATAATACTAAAGCTCATTAAAAAGATGTAGTAGTATTGAAAATACTTATAAATGAATAAGATTTAAATGCAAAACTGTAGTACAAATATATGCAATTTTAAAGAACTATTCAAACAATATAGCTACATGTGTAAAAATTTCTTTGCACACTGAAGGCTGTAGAATTTTAAATTAAAAATAGTGTTTTTACTAACTCTAGTGTAATAGGAACTTACATATTATTTTAAACTAGATTATATAAAAATGTTTAAACTTTGGATAGTTTTAGTTGGACTGATAACATTATCAGAAGCTGCATACAAAACTCCACTTCAAGTCAGTTACTCTTCTGGTTAGTGATAAACTTTATTTTAACTACCACAACAAAAAAAAATTTTGATAGGGTAAGCTGCTATACCAAATTCATTTCATAAACTAGCAGGAACACTTTGGTTAATCAACTAAAAGTTAAATATTTAAAAAGTTTTAGAATTTTAGTACTCTCTATTGTAAATTGAAATAAGAAGTTTAAGACTGTTATTACTACAGAAGTATATGGTGTAGCAGTTACTTATAAAAACTAAACATAAATGCAATGTTTATGCATACCAATACATTTAGCCAAAAATATAAATGAAATTTGTTGTTAAAAAAATTTAATAAATATTTATTATTTAAGGTTATGTATAAAATTTAAAATACTCTACTTTACTTGATATAAAAAACTTTATGTTTAATAATAAAAGAATTGCAACATAGTTTTATTTATTGTATTATTAAAAATTTTGTATAAATATTTGTTTTTATTCATGTATTTAAAATATAAAACGAATAAAAAGACTTTATTTCCTAGATAATTTCAATGACTTTGGTGAGATACATTTCAGAAACTTGAAGGGTGATGATGTTACAATAGAGAACTTAAACCCGTCATTGTTACTTGATAAAGTTGATAGCATGCTGAAAGTTAGGATAGCAGTAAAGTTGTCTGATGATATTGGTAATGATGAAACAAATAAAAGGTGGATATTGTGCTCAGTGCCAAAAGTAAGTATTAAGTGATACAAAGCAAAAGAGGTTTAAGGCCATAGGGGGGGGGGGGGGGTCCAACTTTTTTTTTACAAAAAATAACTTTGGCTTTTATATGAAAGCTTTAAATACAAACTACAAGCCTGTTTTTATAGAATTTAAAAATATCATTTAACTTTTGAGATATTTTATTTTTTGTAAAAAGTTTCCGATACAAAAGTTTGGACCGCAAATTTTTCGGGGTCAATTTTCTCGGAAATTTTAAAACTCACTAAAAATCTATCTTCTCCTTCATTTTTTGACCTAGAGACTTCAAATTTTCAGGAATTGTTCCTTTTAATATTTTGAAGAATCCTAATGTTGGAATTTTTGAAATTTTGAAAAATAAAAATTTTATCCACAAAAAACTAAAAAAAAAGGGTAGTTTTTTGACAATATTTTTTTTTACTCAAAATTAAACAAATTCCTACAATAGATCTCTTTAAAGTTTAATGATACACATTCTGTAAAAATTTGAGAAAGATTACTCAAAAAATGAAGGAGGAGATAGATTTTTAGTGAAATAGTCTTTTTTCGCATTTTTAGTTTTCGCCTTCCATAAGGAACCTATTGAACGCCCTTTCTTTGATCGCTTATATCTCAAAAGTTACTTTGAGTTTTTTTAAGCGGTTAAAAGTGTCTGATAGCTCAGATTAAATTCTACAAAATAAGATCAAGTTGTAAAAAACAAAGTGGACCCCCCCCCTATGGCCTTAATAAAGCAAATAACTATTGTTTAGCTATGAATCAGGAAAATTAATTAAAAAATTAATGCAGTAAAAAAAAAAATTACTGTCTGTTATATAAAACAATTAACATAGCAAGGTTTTTTCTTAAACTTTTATAAGGGCATATAGTGGGTAGGTTGTAGATAGTTTTTTCAAGTCAATTTTATTTTGTACAGTACTATCTTAGCTATCAGACACATTAAACTAATCAATAAAATTAAAGGTAGCTTTAGTGATATAATAGGTTAAAGATGATAAGTTCATTAGGTTCCTATTGAAGGCACCAACTAAAAAGACTTATAACTTATGTTATTTAAGTAAATATAAAAACTTTAAATCATCAAAGTTTTGTAATAATTTTGTTACTTATTGAAATTATAATTCTAAAAGTATTAAAAACTATGTAAGAAATGTTTCTTTATATTTAAGTTCTCCAGAAATAAAAAAAATAAATTAAATATTTTTTTACTAAAGTTGAAATTTTAAGAAAGTCAACAATTAAAAAATATTTATTCATATATTAAAAATTTTAAACAATAAAGCTTTTATAATCTCAAAAAACTGACTTCAAGTTTATACATAAAGTATTTATGTGAGAGCCAGTTTCCTATGCTTTTAATTGATTTGTATAAATACTTCCACTGTGCAACTCATTTACTTATAGTTGCTAGAAAGTATAATTTTTGTTTAAATTTTTATTATAGTTCAGAAATTGTTGCAGTAAACATCATGGTTGTAAAACAAACTGCAATCCTAGAAAAACCTTGAAAAAACTCAAATTTGACAACTAAGGCAAGAAAAACCTGGAATTAAAGAATTTTTAAAAAATTTAAATTTCGAACAAAAATCACTAATAAACCTGAAAAAACCTGGAAATTTAAGCTCATTTTAAATTTAAAGTAACAAAATTAAGATTAAAAACGAAAAGTCAAAAGTCTGTCATAAAGGCAAAAAACATCCTTTTTTTTCTATTAAAAAACACATTTTAAGTAGTTTTACAGTGTACTTTCAATGTTCTTATAATATTTAGTACAATTTTTCTTCAGTTTATTTTTATACTAAAAATAACCGTAAAAAACTTCTAATTTCGATATCTGTAAGAAAATCAGAAAACTTATAAGACGTTTGTAAAAAACCTGCAACTCTTAAAAAATTTATTACAACTTCATAAATTATTAATAAATTATTTTTTTTTAAACAGTTCAAGTGTTTTCAAAAATGCTTATAAAATTAGATTTTTTTTAGTTCAACAACTTATTTTAAAAACTATCGGAATAAGTTTTATTCATCTCTATGAATGTCAAATTGTTATTCAAAACAAATTCAAAGCATTTTAAACATAATTTTCGAAAAACGATTCAAACATTTTCATCAGTTGTTTTATATCTTTTTTTGAAGCTTGAGAGTATTACTAATATTTGTTATTATCTACAAATAGAATACAGTGTAAAATTTTGTTTGTTATTTTGCTTAAACATAATTTAGTTATGCTTAAAAACATTAAATTGTTAACAAAACTAAAGTTTTTTCATTCTAGAGGTTTAATAAAATAACATGGGTACTTGAATTTTATATTATTATATATTTGTTACTTTAAGTATTTCAAACCAAAGTTCTATACTTTTATTTTAAATATTAAAGTTCCGTAAAATAAAATGGTAATGTTATTAAAAACTAAAATAATTAGCTATATTTCTAGAATTTGTTAAATTTCAAAATGAATTGTAGTTTGCAATCCTGACTAAATTGTCAGGTTACTATACAGTTTTACAAAGCGTTTTAAGACTTCCCAGGACTTTAATTATTGTCCTGCCAAATTCCAAAGTATTGAAATGAAATTTATCTGAAGATATACAAGTTTAAATTTCTTGACATGCATCACACCATCATCTCAAATTTTACTGCAATCCTAACCTTCAGCATGCTTCGAATGTCACCAAGTTTTGTAGAATTAAAAAAAATGTAATATCATTCATATTTTTGATTATGACTTCATAATGTTAAGTGTTTGTTTTTAATTTGAAAACAAAGTAAGTTTACTTAAAATAAGTAAAATTAGTTTAAACAAGGTTACAAGCAAGGGTTACATAACTCAAACACTTGTTTGCATTTTTATTTCTCAAAAGTTATTTTGGTATTAGATGAAAATTTGTTTAATCTTTCACACTTGAATGCTAAAAAAAATAAGTATATTCTAATTAAAGGTATGCTATTTGAAAATAAAGCCTCCATACTCACACAGTCCATTAAATCTTCAACATTTAAATAAAATTACAATTGCTCAGGCTTGCCTAATAATAGTTTCCAATAATTTAAGTAGACAAGCATTACACTTAAGGTAGCTCTACTTACTAGCTGAGGACTACCAAAAATCTCCATTGGAGCTGTCAGCACATATTTTAATAAGTTTTCTCGTAAAGGTTTTTAACGTAAGTTAAAAAAGATATGTGAATGAATTTGTCTTGAACTAATCAATAATGAGAAATGTCTTGCAAGCCGCTTAAAAATTTTATACTATAAATTTATTGTATCAGGAAATTGATGCAACTCTTAAAAAGGAATTAAGTCTGCTAAAACATTTATGTCTTAGTTTACTAACAACTCTTTAAAAAACATAGTCTAAACCTATAATAAAAAGATATTTTAAGAAATCTTATAAAATATTTTAGTTTAAGTGCTAATAAAGTTTATTGTTAATATAAAACTGTTTAACAGAGTATTTTATTACATTTTGTAAGAAAACTGAACAGTTTATCTTTTGAGTTACAAAACACTGTTTTTCTCGACAAAGCTCAAGTTTAACAAAAGGGTTGATCATATCAATTTGATCATCAGACCACAAGCCCTCGTTAGACTAAGACCAGTTTCATCCTGATTAGGACTCATCAACCCTTTTGTTAAACTTGAGCTTTGTCTCACATCATACAAGAGTCCAGGCTTCTGCTCTGCAGACTTTCGCCGATGTTTTTGTTGATTGTATATAATACTAGCGTAGCAGATGTCTTGCCTAGTGGACAATGTATTGAACGTTGCACAGCAAAAGACATTGCTGACGTCACTGATCATTACCAGCAAATGGTTGCTTTATGCTTGCATATATAAACCGTTTGCAGATTGACACTTTTTTCACAGTTAGATATTTTTTAGTTTTTTTACAATTTTTCTCTTGTTATAAAACTTCTAATTTATGAAGTTTTGTTCCGACAGAATTTTCTAAATATTGCAAGGAACTTTTCCTAAAAATTCGAGGTAGTTATCTCAAAAAACATAGGAGAAGATAGATTTTTATAGAAATAGTCTATTTTTGTCGTTTTGGTTTGGGCCTCCCATAAGGAACCTATTGTTGGTTTTGACTTTGACCGGCTATATCTCAAAAATTATTTATAATTTTTAAAATCTGTAAGAAGCATCTTGTTGCTTAGTAAAAACTTTATAAAATGTGAGAAAAAAGTGTTTAACCCCTATGCCCTTAATTAGTATCTGATTCAAATTATTCTAATTTTATCCATGTTTTTAAACATTTTATAGTTGGTTTTTTGAAAATTCTGTTTATGTTATTTATATATTTTAATGTTTTAGTAATTGCTATTAATAATTTAAAGTTGTTGGAAAGTAAATACATAATTAGTATTGAGTCTTATATTCAGATATAAGGTATAAAATTCATGAAATGAAAATAATAAGTTTTTCTGAGTTGTCTAAATCCCTACTTAACAAAGAAGTCTTAGTCTATGGAATGATTGACGAAATTTGTATTGTAAGCCAAAAGGCAACTCTTTCTGATGGAAAGAAGTCAATCTTACTTGATCTTTCAGCATGCGAGTTCAAAAACTATTTTAACAATACCAGAGTTCAGGTTATTGGAAAAATTTTCTATCAACCAGAGAACGAGGCTTTGTTTATTTTAGTTCAGTCCCTTCAAAATGCTACTAATTGGAACAACTCGGTTTTTGAAGAAATTGTTTCATTGGACAGAAGTTATCTTGATAAAAACAACTAGTTTCAGAACGTAAAATACATGAAAAAAACTCAAGAATAATAAAATTGCTGTTAAATACCTGTTCGATGTAATATATATTTTTTTTTTTACTGTAACAGTATTTTATTTTTTTGCATGTTTAACTACATGAAAATCTACCTTTAAAACTGTTGCTAACTTTAGGTCAAACGTTTGTACAACTACTTCATAGGACTGCAATACTATTTTTGTTAACAATAATTTGTTGTTTGCAGCAAGCAAATTTATAATGTTTATTTAAATTTTATAACAGTTCTAAGGTTTTAAATTTATGTTTTGAAGTTTTTTATACCAGGGTTGCCACACACTCAGGCTACACAAAATAAACCAGACTAGTTTGAGATTTTTTGAAAAAATTCGGTCAACTTTTGTTAAATTCTCAGGCTAGTTTGATGTTTTTTAAAACTCTGGCTTATTTAAATATTTTTCTTAATTTTAATCTAGTTTTTTGACTTAAACCCTTTTCTTTTTTACAAATTGTACTTTTATAAGTCCTTTTGTAGTTTGGTATCTTCAGATAGTTAAGAAGCTTTATTAATTGTGTTTTTGGATCATACTATTATTTTTTAAGATTTTTTATAAACTTATGCTAGCTTGATGTAACTCAGACCATTCTTTGTTCACTTTGGCTGACTTTTTTGCCTAATGAGTAGCAACCCTGTTATTTTATGTTATTTTAATAAAAAAAAAGATTAGTCTGTTTAAGCATGTTTTTTGTAACTTTAAATACCATGTAGTTTTGTTCTAAGAATACTAAAACTCGTTAGTTTAAATTTAAATTTTTCAATTTAATAAATTATTTTTATTATTTTCTACATGTGTAGTGTTATATTACTTTTTTAAAACAATGTTTTGTATTTAGTTTTATAAAATGTTATTAGTTTAGTTGTTGTAATGTATTAGAAAATAGCTTATTTTCAACGTTTAATTATGATTTTTTAGATTTGATTTAATAATCGAATTGAAGTTCTTAACAAATATGATAAGATTAATTTCAAAAGTTAGCTAAACGATATATTTATTACAATTGTATTTGTGTTTCATTCAAGTTCTCAACAGGTTTATGAATTTTTCATTTAAATAATGCTGAAAATGAAAATTTTTTAAGTAGTAGCTAACTTAAACACAAGGTTTACTTTTTTGCTAGTTAGTATTATTTGACAACTTGATAAAATTTGAGAGCACTGTTTAACGACAACTCTGGTAAATAATTCACCGAGTTTCTAAACCAAAACGGTTACAAAAGTAAATTTTTTTTTAAATAAGTTTTTATGAATAGTAGTTTTAAAACACAAATATGTAGTTTTATCAAATCAATAAAAAATATTTTAAGTTTTACACTCGTTTATAAAGATGTTATTCTTATTAAACATATTTAATTTAATCTTAGGTTATATTTTTTTATTTCTTTACGTAAAACTACGTGGTAGTAATAATTTAGTTTTGTGAAGAAAAAACAAACTGTTTGTAATACAAATATTACATCAGCATTGAAATATTTAACAGAAAAATAATATTATGTCTGTAATGGTAATAATATAAAATTTAAATTAAGACATTTATAATCTTATACTAAAAAAGATATTCTGGTGTTTACTGTAGGTTTATCTCTAAAATCTAATAAATTAAAAATCTAATAAATTAAAAAACTAATAAAAGTTATGTATTAAACCTCGTTTCTTCTTCAGTTTTTTTAATTGCATAAATTTAAAGCAGTAATCTTATTATTGAGTTTTTGTCTAATTTTACTAATGATAGTTGTAATAGCAATCTTAAGTCTAACATATTGATTGATTTAAATTTTCAAGAGTTCCTTGCTTGCCTACGGAACTTCTATCAAACTAACCGTTGAACATGATGGATTTGGAAATCTCATTTCAGTTTCGATGAGCCAATCAGCTTCTAGTTTTGACGACCAATCTGAAATAACCTTCGATGAAGTTGTCAACACAACTCAGCCAAAATATGCAAGCGGGTAAATATTTTTGCATGTAATTTTAAATATTTTTTTTAGTTTATTCATTAAACAAAAGTTAGCTACTTTTTAATCGTTATTTTTTTTTAAATTGTATTTATATCTAGTATTATTGCATACTGAGGCTTTTTGAAATTTTTGGAAAACTTCAAGACAGCTCAGTTTTATTTATAAAAGTTTTGGGAAACCATAGGCTAATTTAGTTTTAATGAAGTCCGTATTCAATAGGTGTTTTTGTCGTCTTCTGTATTTGATTTAAGTTCTAGTGTTTAGTTTTAGTTCATTTAGTATTTTTCACCATCAATTTACGTTTAGTTTTCTAATTTTTGTCTACTTTCAACCGTATTACTAATAAACCCAGGTTACTTTGTAATTGTTTTTTATATTATTCAGGGTTGCCTAAAATCCTGGAAAAACCTGAAATTTTTCATGTTCACTAGTGAAATTTCGACTTGTCACAAAAATTATATCATGTAGATCAAATTTTTTTTTGTCTTCGTCATTATTATTTTTTAATTAAAAAACAAATTTAAAGTAGTTTTGAAGTATCTTTTTAATGTTGTTACACTATTTAAGACAGTTTTTTACCTTTCGCTTCATTTCATAGTAAAAATAGACCTAAAAATTTGTACTTTTTAAAACCTGGAAAAGTTCAGAAAACTTGGAAGGATGTTCCCGAAGAAGTTTGGCAATCCTGTTTTATTTTATATCACGTATTGTTGTTAACAACACTTGAAATTTTAGAAAGTATTGTTGTTAAGTTATAGCTTATTTCAGGGTTGCCACTTTACCTGGAATTTGACAATTTAGGCATAAAAATTTGGAATTTGAGAAAGTTTGAAAAAACCTGGAATTTTAAACGATTTTTACACATAAGTAGAAATTTTTTTGTATGACACAAAAAATTTATCATATAGATAATTTTTTTGGTCACTGTCAAAATTTTTTTTTAATTCAAAAACACATTTAAAGTAGCTTTACCGTATCTTTTCAATGTTTTTATACTATTTAACACAGTTTTTTTTACCTTAAACTTAACTTTAAACTAAAAATAGACCCAAAAGTGTGTACTTTTAAAATCCTGGAGGAAATTTTTAAAATCTGGATAAATTTGAAAAAACGAGTGGCAATCAATGCTAATCAGTAAATTTTAACCAATTTTTTTTCAATTTGTTTATTTTTTGCTGGTACCTGAATATTTGTAAGATAGTCCAAAGATTGTTTCATAGTCTACAAGCTTTAAAAAAGAGAGAACCCAAAATAATGTTTTGTGCTTGATTTGATTCTTACGGAATCCTAAATTGAACAGATATTTAGCAATTTTTATATAGTATTTACAGATTTTCTTTAAATATATAGATCATGTATGTCTTATTTTGAAGTAGATTTTTTATATAAATAATAATGGAAAATTAAAGTTAGCAATTTACATATATTTTAATTAAATTAAGAAAAATTTTAGCCCAGACACTGCTGGGTTTCTTGAAAAGATTGAAAAAGAAATGGCTCAGAGAAAGAATCAAAATGTAGACAACAGAAGTTTCCTTCAAAAATATGTAAGCTTCCATAGTTGTTTATATAAACTACACTGTTTAATCTAATATCTACAAGAAAACATAAGCATTGCACCCTCAAACTTTTGTGTTATACTTTTTTTTTATAATCTACTAAGCCTTTATATAATTTAGACAATACTGAATTGTTAATAAACTAATAATTTCCAGTGTTAGATAAAATACGTCAATGCCTTTAAAATTGATTGATTGCTATTGCATTCAAGTTTTGCTTTGTAATATAGTTTATCTCATGACAAAGGTATCTTAAAATAAATGAACTATTCATAAAATTAATTAAAAAAAAAAATAAATCAGTTTAGAGTCCAGTATATATTACTTTTAAGGAAATTTTGTAGACACATTATTTGGTGCATATCTCATTTTATAAAGTTCAAGATCACCTTTTTAAAATATACCAAGTTATATACTAAGTTGTATTACTACTTTGAAATTTAAAGTTTACACTTTTTTATATAATTAATATAATTTTTCGTCTTAGATACTAGATGAGTTTACCTTTTAATGTGTACTTCTAACACTTTTTAGTTTATGTGTTGACTTATTAAAATGAAAAATTAGTACTAAGTACAGGGTGGCCACTAAACCTGGAATCCCGGAAAAACCTGGGTTCTGACAATTTAGGCTAAAAAACGTTGATTCTGAGAAATTAAAAAAAAACCTTGAAATTTGTGCGAAAGTCACAAAAAAAACCTGAAATTTTAAGCAATTTTTTTATGTTAAGTGGTAAAATTTCGATTTGACACAAAAATTCTATCATAAAGATAAAAATTCTTTGTCATCATCAAAAATTTTTTAAACACATTTAAAGTAGGTTTACAGTATCTTTTAAATTTTTTACACTATTTAGCACAGTCTTTTACCTTTAAATTAATTTTTAACTAAAAATAGACCAAAAAACTTATACTTTCGAAAACCTGGAAGAAACTTCTCAAAAACTAGTGGCCACCCTGTAAGTATTCAAAAAAGTATTTTATGCTAAATACTTAACTTTATGGTAATATTGTTTTAAAATTTGTTGTTTTTTACCATTATTAAATCAACTTAATATTTAAAAAGGCTAAAGTTTGATTAGTTTTAAATTTTTATAATATTTACTTTAAAAAAATTCCAAAATATTATTTAAATATAATATTCAATCTAAAATAAAATCTTTTTTATCAAAGTTATTTAACTTTTGTGATAAAATAAAGAATCAGCAATATAAGTTTTTTAAACAAAGTTTAATTCAAACATTTGTTTGCTTAAAATTACAATAATTCATGACAAACCTTGAAAGCATTACAAATTAAATAAATTTTTGCAGTGGATTTACATTGTCATATTCGTTGTAATGATGACAATATCTAGTGGAGGTCAACAATAGTGATGTAATAAGGGTTCTAACTATTCATACTGTTAGAGAATTTATTTAAAACATGTTTTGACTTGTTTACTAATTATATTTTCAACTCTTCAAGTTTGTAGTAGTTTTATTTTTAGTTTACAATATCAACTAATTGATTTTCGTTGTTAATAATTAGATTGAAATTTTTGCAAAAAAAAAATTCTAAATTATTTTAAAAAAATTACATTATTTCTAAAGTAGCAGCGTCTTAACTTTTAAATACATAGTTCTTGCAGTTAAAAAAGTCTCTATTTGAATTAATTAGAAAATACGTTTTATATAAACAATTACTTTTTAGTTTTTGTTTCTAAATATTTATAATTATGTCTGAGTAAAAATTACTTTTCAATGAATATTTTGATATATCTAAGTAAAATTATGTACTTAAAAGTAAACACTGCTTTTTAATATATTAGTTTTTTAAACAGTAATCAAACTAACATAAGTTACGTTATATATGTTTGAGTAAATGAATTATATCTTATATTAGTAAAAATAAGAAAAAGAAAACTTAAACGGTTTATAATTATCCGCAATAATTTTTTACTATAGTAAAATTGTTTTTGAATATTAATACTCTTTGTAGTTATAAGCTGATAGTATTTTATAAGTTTAGCTTTATTTTCCTACTATTAAATTAGTTAAACAAAATAAAAGTATTTCGTGAAATCGCTATAAAACTAGTCAGAGGTTGAAAGATTGTCTGGGAAAGGGATCGATCACCGCCCCACTTGGGCAGTAATATAACTTTTAATAAAAAACCTAGCCAGACAGTCTTGGGTTTGTAACAAAGTAAAAAACGGAGGTGATAACCAGTAAAGCGGCAACAACCTGACTTACAATTGTTTTCTCTGGGGTTTTTAATGGGAAATTAAAAATAAAGGTCCGGAAGATTTTAGCTTTACATCTCAAGTCTGTGTAACAGACTCGAGATGTAAAACTTACACTAGTTATACTGGGCTTCGTAAAGGAGCTACATTGTCATTACAACCGCGGCCCACGAAGATTTTATTTTGAAATTCTCTATGCGACCACCAAATGCCAGAACTTGGATACCCTGGTCTAGGCATGGATCACATGCTTTGTTATTAGTATCTCAATTATCCAACAGATTTGTCTCACCAATAAACTTTATTTTGTAACTAAATATTACCTTATATCAATTTAAATTATCAAAGGGAAAAAGTTAATGAGCGTAAACGGCAACTAAGTAGTTAATGGGTGATATCTAACAAAAAGGGAGGTTGTGGAAATGAGTTTAGAAAACTCTGCTATTTATTGTTTCATGAGAACTATTGGAGAAAGAGTGCATAAACATACCACTTCTTTTCATAGAAGCTATTTTGTATGCATATACTATTTTCTACTATTAGTTTCGCTTCCAATAAAATAAGACTTACTAGATTAACTTACATTAGTAAAAGCAAGGCAAAAATATTGTTCAGTATATATCAGTGGCGTATCGTGGTACTTTGGTCAGAGGGTGCTCAATTTTTTTTCTCAAAAAACCCCTAACTTATGACTTTTGTAATTAGCTTTTTAATTTAAAAAGAATGTATACAGTAGTGATAACAGCACCTCATTGCATAGAATATATATATTACATAAAATTATCTTTTAGTAAACGAAGGTGAAATTTTATAATTAAAATAGATTGCTTGCTTATTTAGGTTAGGTAAGGTATTAATGTTAGAAATTTATATATGAATTGTAACAAGTTAAAGCAAAACAAACCTAGCTAACGCATATTTTAAAACATTTATTAAACACAAATCAAAAGTTATCAAAAAAGAAGCATATTAAACGACAAATGTAAAACAAGACATAGTGAAAAACTATTTTATTGCAAGTTTGAAACATAAGACTTCATGACAGTAAATCTAAATATCTAAAGAATAAAGTTATATTTTCTAACGAATTAAACTTTACAAAAATTTTTATATTTTAAAAAGTATTCTATTGCAAGTAACTTAAAAACAATACTAAATATGTTAATAAGTATTTGAAAGCGGCGAATTTTTTTATATAAATAGCTAAGTATTTTTAAAGATATTAACAAAATAAAATTCAAAATTTATTTTATATCATAAGATAGAATTGTATTAAACTTGAAATAACTCATACTTATAGATATCGCAGTTTTTAATATATTATCTTCTTCATTATCGTTAATTTTGTAAACAAAAATGTGACATCTTCAGTATAAAAATTGAAAGTTTTAAATTTTTTTAGAAGAAATCTAAAAAAATAGTTTTTTGTCTTAATTTATATATTTCTAGCTATATTAAAAAATAAAACTGTAAAAATAAATGTTAACAAATGAAGAAAATCATAAATAAAAACAATATTAAAAAAAAGTTAAATGTTTCATACCACTTTAACTGCAGTCTTGAGTAATAGTAATATCTGGTGTTGGTCTACTATTTTTCAATTTGAGCTTTCAAACCTCAGATAATTTTCCAATCTGACATTTTTTTAGATTTCAAACGTTTCATACAATATTACTTTTGGTACTTTGCATATTTATTATTGTAACAATCTAAAAGTTAATCAAAACAATTTTTTAAACATTTTTCTAACAACTACAATACACATTTTATAAAAAAAATCAATTAAGTTTGAAGAAATCAGGATTTCCTTGCACTCTTTGAGTCAAAAAACTATCCTGAGTTAGTTAAAAAATGTCCTGAGTCATCATGAGCATTTTAAAATTCTTTTAAGATTTTATATTTTAAATTCTAAGTAATAAAGAAATTTCTTTTACTAAAGATTTTAAGTTTAATGAAATTAAAAAAAAAAGATTAAATTGAGGTTAACACTGTAATCAGAGTATCAACTGTTTGTTAATTACTTGTTTTATTTAATTTTTTTTGATAACCATATTATCAAGTTGTGTGAAAAATATTATTTATTACTATTTTTACTATTGTTATTATATTTATTTATTGCTATTTTTGTTACAATTTGTTTATTCTTGAATCATTATCACCATAATTTTAGCTTAATGGTTTGTTTACAAAATGTTAGCATTTTTCCTTGTAAAAAAATCAATCATAACTGTTATACTACTGCGGTGCACTACAACAGGTGTACGCTTTTTAAATCGTAATTTATATAGATTTTATGAATTAAAATAAAAATTATCAAGTTTTTCATCAAAGCCGGTACACAGTAATCTCTACGCACCAGAACCCGGCTATGTATATTTTGTATTCGAAAATTCGTTTTACTTTTCGAATACTGTATAAACATAATAAAAAAAAAGCAAGGAAATTAAAGGATAAGGATAAAACATTCTTTTTTTTTTCGTTTTTTTAGGTGGCACAAATGCGCCAGTGTCCCTCCCCACGCTACGCCACTGGTATATATCAGACTTTCTTAAAGTTAACGATATTGCCTATTTGGTGCATTTTTAGCTATCAGAGGCAATAACTAGTAGGGAGACAAAAAAGTAAAGGGGTAACTTACTTATAAATGGGCGGTATATTATTAATTAGGAGGTGTTTGTTTTTAATTTTCTACCAAACGGGTGGTTATAAAAGTTAATTTAGGAAACCCTGACGTATATGGTAATTTGAAATTAATGTACAATTGTCATTTAATTTATTTTATGTTACTTTTAATCACTCAAATTCGTTTGTATTTTAGTTCAGTGGGTCCGGGGTTAAGGCAAAAAAGTAAGTAAGGTTGATTATAAAGATAAGTATAACAAAAGATTAATTGTTCAACTTTGGAATAGGTCTTTTTACTTCTTTCATTCTGATGACATTATTTCTACTTATTCTATTTTGTGATCAGTTTTACTTTTATATATTTTTTACTTAAAACCATTTCTAGTCATAACTTTTTTAGTTAATATACTATACTTATTTATAATATTAAACAGGACACAAAAAATTATTCATAACAAGTATGTGTAGATTAACAATAAATTTAAGTTTATTAAAATTATGGGGTATATTTTAATACTTTAATATGAGATACTTAAAGTTGAAGTAATATTTAAAATATATAAAAATTTCGAATTAAAGCAATATGAGAATAAAAGTTATACAGAACTTAAGCTGAATAATAAATCTCAATAATAGCTTGGTATATTTTACTTGGAAAACTTAAAATTTCAAAGTATATTAATTAAAATCAGCACTTTATTATTTAAGGCTTTGATTTTTTGGATCTTTAGAGTTTAACGACTTATTACGTTGTATAATATTTGATTTAATGTTAAACTAGTAATTTATGAAAAAACTCATTATAAATTAATTTTTGGCTTGTTAGTTCGTTATTATACTTTAAAATATAGAATTTTGTAAGTAGTATTCGTGGACATTTGTTTACTGATAAAATATTAAAGGTATGAATAAAACTTTCTGTTCTATAGAAAACACTATAAAAACTTCTGAATGGCAAATTTTTAATTTTTAGAATCCATACAAAATTATTTAGAACACAGTATACCAGGTCCTCAGACCAAACTTTTAAGCGCTTTTCTTTTATCGTTCAATATTATTGTTTGTTGAACGACAAAAAAATTGTTTGTCGATCAAGATGTTTAGTCTTAGGACCTGGTGCACGAAAAAACATTTCGGTTTTTGACTTGTACACCACTCGGAGTTTTGTCCAGGACAATAAACAATAGTTTTTAGTCTAAAAGATAATTATTTAAATTTGCTGCTTTTAATTTGAGATTAAAGCACAATTATTAAAATGTCATTACTTTATGTCTACTAGAATCTTATAAAAATTATTTTATATTTATACGATGAAGTTTTTTTTTCACCCAACTCATTTCTTTTATAAATATAGTAAGTATTATCTGAAAGGAAACAGTTATAGGTGTTCAAGACTTAACAAAAAAACAACTGTTAGTAACTTTTTGTATAATTTACCAAAACATCTAAATTAGTTAAGGCTCAACTTAGATTGAACTAGAGTACTGTTAGTAAAAACACAATAAGTTGCTCAATTTTAAGCTTAAACTTTTTAGGACACGTAGGTAAAACAAAACTCAGTTGCGTAAATCTGAATTTAACAAATTGTAAACTATCTTGTGTTTAGCCTAATTTCAAAGTTTATTTTTAATTATTTGTCCCGAACAGTTATAATTTTTTTACGTATTTTCGTTTCAATAGAATAAGTTCAACTCGAAATTTAAATAATTTTGTTTTGTACTGGACGAAGGAGTGTTTATAAAAAAAGCAAACGACTAAGTTAGACTTGCATGAACTGTTATTGACTTTTTAAAGTTAAGACTTTTAAGCGGTTCTTAAATGTCTTCAATTGATTAACATTACATAAAGTTATCATAAAGTTGACCATACTTACAAACTTTCAATTTGGATTTAGAAGCTTAGAAATAAAAAGCTTTGTTTTGAAATATTTTTTTAACTTTAAAGCTATTTTTAGTATTTGAAACATAAAAATGTTGAAAGTTTGTACAATTATTTTGAACATTAAAAACACTATTTAACAGTAAATATATTTATGAACTTGTGGTTTTGTGAAACAAATCATTTTTATTAAAAGTTTTTTTACTTCTGTTCAAAAACGTAAACACAGTCAAGTTATAAAAGCCATTATTTTTATCACTCATTAGAATGTTTAAAGTAAAGTTGTTTTAAGTGATAGTAAAAAGCAACTAAGTCAATTTTAAATTATAAGTTTATGTTTATAAAAATGTGATTTAAATCATAGTTAGTATAGGACTTATCCAATTTTAAAGTTAGATGCAATAAAGTTATGCATAATAATAAAAAGTCTAAGAAACTACATAAGCAAATATCTCCAAAGTAAAATATCTATTGAATATAAATTTTCGTATAGTATGCTAAAACACCAAATATGTCATGTAATAAACAAGTTATTTTTATTGTAGTTAATATTAATTTGATAATAAAAATCTAACAAATTAATAAGTACTTGTTATACGTGTGTTAGTTTTTTAAGAAATTTCATTTTTTTCCATTGTTGTAAATAACCTTAAAGTAACTATTACTTTTAGTGCTTTTGAATTTTAGCTAAAATAAACATAAATCATAGCTAATAATAGAAAAACAAAAATATTAACAAAACAACAAAAATTAATTAAAAAATCAGATACACTATTTAAGAAACTAATTGTTTAAATATTTTAAATCAAAGCTTTTAATGTTTAAAGTTTCTGATGTTATAGAACTAAAGTAAGATAGAAAAAAATAAGTTGTCAACAAGTAAGAAGTATTATACTGTTTAAAAAAAACAAGTTAATTCTACTGGTGTTTGAAATTTTCGAAAAAACAATTCTATTTCTTATAAAATTGTAAAAAAATAAAACTAACAGAAAGTTGTTTGTAGATTAAAAATTAAAATTTAACATAAAAACTAATAGTGTTGTTAAAGTAAGTTTAATGTAAATGAAAATGTTAAATCTAAAGTTACTAGTTTTTTAATTTCGTCTTCATTAATTGATATAAAACAAAAAAAAGTCTGAATTCATGAAGACTAATGACAATATAACCATTTTACTATCAAAATATTTATATAAGTTAAGGTAGCTTATGGGAAAACTTAAACTTTTTTAATAATTAACAGCGATTTCTTTTAAGCAAAGGTCATACTTAAGTTATTTTTTTTCTAATAATTCTGATTGGATGTTAATTAATTAACTGAGAAAAAAAATTGACTTTTAAATGTTTTGGTGATGCACTTAAAACTAAATAAGTATACAAAAGCATAAAAAAACATAAGTTTTCAAATGATTTTAGCTTTTTCTACAAATAATCAATATAGAGCTTTGATTAATATTAAACTAGTTCTAATATCCTTTGATATATACAAATAACTGAAATTAAAACGAGTTCTCAGTAAGAAAAGTAATGTAAAAATATTAAGTTTTAGTTGTTAAAGTTAAAAGCGTAGTAAGCAAGCAGCAGTTTACTTTTAGACAAATTATCAAAACTCATACAGCCCAAGCTTTTTAGACTTTCATGTCTCTTGATTCTTTTTTGAGGTTGACAAAAACTAACGCAGCTAACACTAGAATGACTCCCTAAGAATAAAAAACATAGATAACTTTTTGATATAAATTATATAGTAGTATTTACTAAATATTCAAAATATAAAAGTTTTTTTAATGAAAAACAAAATCATTTTAATTTTTGCTGAAATAAAACTAAATCAAGTTTTTTTTTTTAATATCTTTATAACACTTTGACTATATAATGCATGAAAAAATTAATAATACAACTGTAAGTTTTGTGCTTATACTAGATATTTGTAGTAACTGTGCAACGTTAGGTTACCTGTGTTACAATCATTCCAATTCCCACTTGTGATAGTAATCTATCTCCTTCCTCTAAGTTTAGTAGTACTACTTGTGTACAACTCTGTTTATTTTTTTTACATTTCTTACAAATTCATATATTTTTTTATTAAGATATTTAGATATTTGCCGTTTAAAAAAAGTATGATCTAATCTAAAACTAAAAACAAGCATAACAGAAAATTAATCAAAAAAGAGGTTTTTCAAATATATAAATAAAAATACCTAAAAACTACATTGAAGATTAAACTAACTGATAAAAATAATCACTTAATCTATCTGAAAATATTTAAATATAATTTGTAGATCGTGAAATATTTTAATGATTTTAATTAAATATTCGTTGTTAATAATATACGAGCAGTCAAAAAACTAAAGCTCTTACTGTCATAAAATTTATTTAATTACACAATCTTAAATAAAATAGGTATTTTTTTAAAGACATAACTTATTTTGGTCGTTATTATTTTGAAAAATATGGATAAATTTAAATCAAATAAGGTGTAGAAATCCAAAAAGTTGATTTATTATTTTAACTTTAACCAACAATGTTGTAAATCATTGTTTCCGCGGTTATGTTTGGATTTCCAGTTGGTAAGCTACAGTCATCTAGATCAGCTAATCGTTTACATATGGTAGAGTTCCGATCTTCAGCCTGGTCACAAACACAACCTAATGACGGAATTCCGTTTTCAAAACTATCGCAAGTTGTATCTCCGAATCCGCAACATTTCAACTATAAACAGATTTTATTTACTGTTGTAGATTTATAAACTTTTCAATAAAAGTAAGTAGGTTTTCTTTACTTAAGTTACCTAAGTATGACGAAACTCTATAAAACTTTTTTTATGGTTTCACGTATTTAACATTTGATTTTTTCTTTGAGAGAAAACTCTTTTTACTTATTTAACAAAATATTTACGGTTGACTGAACAAGATCACGTGAGGTGTCATCCATTTGTTTATCAGCTTCAACGAGCAATTGCTTCACTCTTTTTGTGAACTGTAAAAATGACTATTAGTGAAGTTTCGTGTAACTTTTCAAATTTTGTGCTTAGTTTTTTTTTTTAATACATAATTTTAGTTATTGAGCATAAATTAGTTTAGATTTTAAAAATTATAGTCAAAACTAAATTATATTACAATTATAATTTAACATAAAATATTAATTTCTGTTACTGGTATTTTTTTAAAGTTACAAACGTAATTAATGATGTTTGTATTTTTGAAACACTAAAAAGGTACAATTTTTAGTCTAAAATTCATTATTAGTAATTATATTTTTTACCAACATAACTACCTAAATATACATTAGTAAAAAGATATTTGAGAAAATAAAAGGTAAACGTAAAGTAACATTCAAAACTATGATAAGTTTCAAAAAAAATAGAATTTTTGATAAGCACCTAGATACTTTTAAAACTGCTAGTTTCTCATTCAAAAAACAGCTAAACTTAGTCGAGGTTTATTTACTTGTATAGATCAAAACGCTTTGATTATAAAAACAATCTTACTGATTCATCTTTTGGATCTACCCACAAGGTCGCTGCAAGTTCCAACCCTAAGATAAGTCCAACGATACCAATGTACTGTTTCAAAATATGTATGCACTACCAAAGCTAAGACTTGATCCTTAATTTTACGACAAAAAAGCTAAAATTAAAAAATATTTGCAGAGAGAAATACTTACTACTGCAAGAAAAGCTTTGTTTTCGCCGAAAGCACCGTAGCAGCCTAAAAAGGAAACTATGAACATAAAAACTCCGGCAGCTATCATCAAATCAGCACCTGCAAAGTATTTAAACAGCTCATTAATAATGACAGCAATATCAGTTTTTTATAGTATTTTATCAATACTTTCAACTTTGAATATTATCAACTTAATAAATTTATTTTCAAGTATTTTTCAAATAGACGTGAAACAAAATAACTATAGATTATTTTCCCAGTTCGATAAGATCCGCAACTTTGTAAGCAAATAGTAAAAATACATACTAAGTTTAATCAAGTTAAACTTTAATTTTGAAATGCTTCTGCATTAGACATTTCAAAAGGTGGTACCTGTGGTGTTCGAATTGATAAACGCAACCTTTTTCATGCACCAGGTTAAGGACTAAAGCGTTTTTTTTATCGTTAAAAAAGTATAGTGCTCTAAAAAGTTTTGTAAAACATCCAGCAGTTGACTTTTTAAACTCAATAACAGCAAAGATAGATTTTTAGTTTTGCACGTTTTAAGATTTTATCGACTTTAGAGTAGTCATTAGTATATTGAGTTACCAAGCAGAATTTTTATGGGTTTAAATTGAAAAAAAACATATACAACAACACCCCGCTGAATGATTTCGTATTTTAAACCAGCACATAAGTGCATACCAACCGGAAGGTAAGAACTCAGCAAAATGTTTAACTTTTTAGACTAAACTTCGTAGTATATTTTACTTTTAAATGAGCGTCAATTATAACTTAGGTTTATTTTTAGTGAACTAAGCGTCACGTATGTTATTTTTGTGGGAGAACTGTTTTTAGTGAAATTGTAAGCTTCTTTTGATTACATCTATGGAAAAAAGCAAACCGATCTCGAAAACAATTAAAATACTTTATAGAAATAACTTATCCAAAAAAAAAAGTCTACTAGACCTCAACAGAAAGCTACTACAGCAAACATGCTACCAAGAACATACAGCTCGAAATATACGTCAACCCTACTGCTCGTTATTAGTGTGACTTTCTTACATAGTTTTTATGTTTTAATCACGGAGTTTTCTCGGTAGGCGTATTCATAATCAACAATGTGGTATTCAATGTTGACATTTACAAATAAGTTGCGATTTTTCATAAATTTTATCCATTGTTTGGTGTGTGTTTTCGTACGGATTCATTTTATTTTTCAAACATTTAAATCTCTAATGGTTCAGTTCAGTTTAAAGAATACTTGTTAGAGAATTTTGTTTTGATAATAAATTAAAAAAAACGCTTTCAACATAAAACTTTTGACTTAAAAGTGCGAACTTGGGAATTTTGAACTTAAACTGTCAAAAATGTATACTAATAATTTATATTCTGTATATGTATATATAAAACTTGTATATATTAAAAAAAGATTATTAAAAAAAAATTCGATAACTTTTAACACTGTGTAGCTAAAGTCTTGGCAAATTATCTTCAACAGTAATTAAACAATTTTCATGTTGTTGGTAAACAAATTTGAACCTGTTATTATCTTTCAAATTTTTGAATGGCCTAGAAGTAGAACAAAAGTAGTAGACTGATTTTTAATTTAAGTTAGAAAGCAGTAATAGTACCTGATAAATATATTTTACTATCTTAGTAGAAATAGTGAGTAAAAGTACTACAAATCAAGCTTAAGTTTTTATTCTTAAAAAAACTAATTATCTTACGATGTAAACTTAAATTAAGTACTTTTAATAAACTTAACTAGCCAATTTTAAACGTAGATTCCAGACCAGGTATGACATCTCTTACAGAATCTGGCATAGTGTTTGTCCTAATATAAACTCCGATACCTAGCACAGCTCCAGACAGTAACTAAAACACATACATAATTTTTTTTACACAAAAAGTCAACAAGTATTTAAAAATGTTTAGAAACTTAATTATTTCATACTACAACAAAAACACTTGTACTACTGAATATAAAACATAAAGCTTACTTTTGTTGAAGATTGTGAAAAAAACTATTTAATATTTCCTTTTTGTTTTAATTAAATAATTTAAATTTTGCTAGCATTATGTTTATATACTTTCAAGTAAATTGAATACATACTAAATGATGTCAATCATTTATGATCTGTTTCCATTTGCAAATAAAAATTCTGTATATGATTTTTACTTTAAAACAATTTTTAGTTTCATTTTCATACTTTCAAAAATATATAAACTTAATTAAAAATATGAGTTGCTAATATTTATTTTTGTATATTAATTTAAAACTTTAAATTCTGTAGATAAACAATACAAAATTTTTGTCATCAGTATATAAGTTAAACACAAATTTTTTAATTAAAAATAATTAAAGATCTTACCCAAAAGATTAGATTCAGAATACCAAATGAGTACTTCATCATTTTAAAGCAAGACATTTTTGTTCTTAAACAGTTTATTTTAAGTTATTTGACCTGAAGTTGTCTTAATAAGTGTTTCCAGTAGTAGGAAATTAAACAAAGTAGTAGAAAATTAAAATTATTAAAAATATTTTTTTTAATCAAATTTATGAGTCTTAAAAAACACATATTGCCTTGTTCAACACTTTTTTTTTCAGTTTTCGAGAAAAACTAAAAATTTTAAGCATAAGAACATTGAATAAATAACAACAATAACACTTAATTGAAAACTTCTTGCACACAATCTTATAAATAAAATTTCCATTTTTAAGTTAGTTTAAGACTTAGGAAGCTTAAATTAGCTCAAGATTAATTACTGTAATATAGTTTTATTTCTAAAGTTATGACTACTTGTTTTTAATTTAAAGTATGTATTATATCTTTTCGTAAATAAACAAGCATGTAGTTTTAAAAGTACTAATGGTCTAAAGGTTCAAAAGTATTAACTCAAGTATTTTCTTAATTTTTATAGAGTTTCTGTAAAACTCTAAATTAAAAATACCAAATATGTTTTAAATATACTTAACCTATTTATACTAAAACAAAGTGTTTAAAGTAAGATAATTATATTTTTTACCTGAACTATAAGCTTTTGTACTAAAAAAAGCCTCAAAAACACTGGCGCTTGTTTTCAGTAGAACTACTTTTAATTGCTACCTATAAAAACATTTTCCATTTTTTCTTCAAGTGGCTCGATATAATAACACTCCACTATAAAATGACGCAGTTGTTTGTAATGGTAATTAGCGTCCAAACCGCTAAAAACTCTTTTCTTCCAACTTTTTTACGTTTCTCACTTAAGCTTCTTTGATGACCAATGACCTATTTCGCTTATAGTCGGCATACCCTTTTATTTTAAGCGATTAAAAGATTTTTAAACATTTTAAGAAAAACAACTTTTTGTTTTTTAATTAAAGTACACTCTTCTCAAAAGTTTTTCTAACATTTAGCTGTTTTTGTTGACTTTAAGCCAACAATCCTATCTGTGTTCTTTACTAATATTCTATAAAATACAATTTAAGTTTTGCTCTATTTTTGCACTGACATATCTAATTTCTTTTCATACAATTTTTTTAAATGTCACAAAGATATAGAAGCATCAAAAAAAAATTCTGAATTGCTTTCAATTGACTTACCTTAAGTTTTCTGCACAACCATGTTTTATAATTGTTGAAGAGGACTAATTTTTTACACTATAGTTACTTGAAAAATATTGTTTTGTTTTGTTTTTCATGTAACAAAACTTTTTTTTGTCTTATTTTTTATTTAAAACCTTTTAAAATAACAATATCATTTTTGCAAATTAGATTTTTGATTAGTTTTACATGTTTAACAGTTTTAATTTTCTAAGACATATACCACTGTTTTATAAATAAACCACCATAAATTCTTAAATGTTTATACGAGTGAGCTTAATAGTTTTGATGCGTGTTTTTTTTTTTCGTCGACAAAAAACTTAACAGTTAAAAAAATAGAACTTTTTTTACTTAATTTAAAAATTTTCTTTTTTTTTATTTTTAAACTTTTTATCAGTGTAAGTTTAATAGTACAATTTCTATGAAAAAAATTAAAAATTTGTTTTACAATTTTATTTTTCTAAAAAAACAAATCTTACCTTTTTTTCTCTACTAATATGGTATTCAAGTTTTTAAGCTTTTTGTGAACGACGATATCTAAAATTCATCAGTTGATGGATATAATAATAAAATGACAGTACCTTGTTAGACTTTTGACCTAACAAAAGTAAAATCAAGTATAGCAGATACGTAATTTACCTCTTATTATAATCATATTAGGCCAAGGAAGGAAGAGAATAATTCGAGTAAATATCGATAGAAAAACTTGCTAAATTTATTTTGTTAAAAAAATAGAAGCATAGATTTTCCAAATCACTAAGGAAAAGAGAAATAAAAGTGCTTAGACGTAAAAGCTAATAATAAACCTTTATTTGAATTATCTTTACTTGGCTAAACATTTTTTTCGTCAAATCAAGTTTTAAAAATATATCAACAGTTATAACCAATATACACAGACAAGATTTTTATAAATTTGTTGCAGTTTATTGCCTTACATAAATTATCATAAAACATTAAAAGTAAGTTAAACTCCTTTTTTGTTTGATGTGGACTACTTTAAAAAAATCAATGCCTTAATTGTGAATGAAATCCTGCAAAAAATGTTTGTGAAAGCAAAATAAACAATAAGATTTTATTTTAATACTTAAAATAGATATGTTGATAAATCTAAATAAGTCTGAACAACTTTATAAAAAAACTAAATGACGCATTTTCGGCTTTTTGTTTATCGTCTACTGGCTACTATTTAGTTAGTTACTAAGTTCTGTTATTAAAAAACATGTTTAACATATTGTTTATACTTTACGTTTTGCTATTTAAGATACTTTTGAACAAAAAGAACGAGTTGT
The DNA here is from genome assembly GCF_965202585.1 of Thalia democratica. NCBI lineage: Eukaryota > Metazoa > Chordata > Thaliacea > Salpida > Salpidae > Thalia > Thalia democratica. Next base: position 17,011,152 of record NC_139170.1, read on the forward strand.
TTTTATTATTATTACTTTAAAATTTTGATTATTATTGTTAACCCTTAAATATATTTTGCTGAAAAACAAAAAAAAAAGCGCTCAAAAAGTTTAATCTATGGACGTGGTATACGAAAAAACTTTCCGGTTATCAAGTCGTACACCAACTTGATACCTTTAAAATTTTTGTACAGGAATTATCAAAACTTAACTTTGAATTGTCTGTTTTCAAAAGATCTAAGTAATGAAAAAATAAAATAAACTGTTGTTAGTAATTTTAGGAATTAGGCTGAAGTTACCCTTAATGAGTTTACAAAAATATTTGACCCCAAGTACAAGTAATACTGTATTAAAGTTTTTAAATGTTTGAAACATTTGTATTAAGAAACTATTAACTCAAAAACAAAATATCTTTAAACGAATAAAGGAAAAACTGTTTTAAACTTTAAAGTTTACGGGACAGCCTAAAACTAAGTTTTTAAAAGATTTTTTTTTAAATGCAATTATATAACAAACTAATACATTTTTTGTTACAACGCCGATCGGATTCACACTAGTCCTAAACTTATAATTGTAAACATGGTGAATTTATGTTGAACTGACAAAAAAGAAACTTGGTTACAATTATTAAGATATACAGTAATCTGTTACTGAATAATTTGAGATTTTACAAAAAAAATTCAAGGTATCAGTAACTTACAACTAAAAATTTAACTTAATCAAGTTTTTTAATATATAATATATTACATGACATTATAAATATAGAACAGTAAATACAATGTTTTTAAATTAAAGTATTTTACTCCTATTCACATCATCCAATATTTATTTTAACAGTTTATTACTAACAAAACAATGTTTCACTCCTACACTTGCATATAGGAGATGATACTGAGGATCTCCTATATGCAAGTATAGGATTGAAACATTGCTTTGTTAGAAATAAACTGATAAAATAAATATTGGATAAAAATCTTCTTAAAGACATTTAAGTCAAAAAATTTAAATTCTTTAAGTTAAAACAAGTTACAACATTATTTACATCATCTAAAAAAAATATTGGTAAGATAGTAAGACTAAAAATTTTAAGTAGTGCAATAAAGGTACAAAACTTAAGCTATAAGCTTTATAGCAAGCATGAAATCCAAAACTTGTATTTAAAATAAAAATCAAAAACTAATTGACAATACATTATATATTAAGGCTTTATAGGGCTTAAGCGCTTTTTTTTTTGTTGCAAACTGAGCTCATTTTAGAGAGTTTAAACTGGAGTAGTTTTTAAATAATTTGTTGAACTTTAACAACTTTTATATGTATATAAGGGTACAAACTCGATCAGGTGAAATAAGTATTATTTTCAGTTTTTGATAAATTTAATAGATTAATATTTGTTTTACTTGAATGGTAGCAACAAAGGTAATTTTTTTTAGGTTTGTATAAAATACACGGAAAACATAAAATTCTTAGTTAAAAATGATAAAAGAAGATTTATGCTAAGGATATTTGTTGGTTTTTGATGACTAAAAAATTATTTCTTGTGTTTTCTTCTAATAGATTTTAAAACAATTATAAGAAGCCAAAATACTTTTTTTTTGTTTTTTGTTTTTTATAAAGTTGAATTTTTTCCGTAAATATAACTTTAATAAAGTACTAAATGTTAGTTGATGTAAAAAAATTATTCTTCCCTTTGACCTTATGATCTTAATAACTCGTATACAGCATATCAAAAAAATGGGCAAAAATTATTATTTTTTTAGTTTACTGCAGTCATAATGATACGTTTTAGTTAGATAAAAATTAATTATGATTAAAAAAAATAATATATAAATCATATGTAATATAGTTCAGGGGCGTGTATACTTTTTTTCACTGTGGTTGCACAATTTTTTGTTATTATAACCTGCCACCTAGGTACGCATTTCTTTGGTATGCACTGTCGGTTGGGTACGCACTTTTTAGCCAAAAAACGCTGTGTTCAATTTGCTTTTTCTACTTAAAGGTTAAAAATCAAACTGAATGTTAGTAATAATAAAGTATTAATAATTTTTAAATAACTAGTAATACAGCAAATTTAAACAAAAAAAAAACATAAAAAAGTTCATAAGCTACAGATTGTATATCAAATCAAAATAGCAAAAACTGTAATAAACTTATACAAAAAAAAAACTCATGTATTTAAAGGTTTAATATATACTTGGATGATCTTCTTTTAAGGTTTTAATCTTATTTTAATTTAAACATATTTTATCACACATATTTTATCACGAAGTGTTTTTTTTTTATTTTAATTTTTAAAAGTTTAAATGTCACTTAAAAAAATACTAGTTAAACTTATAAAATATCATAAAAGTGTATTTAAGTGATATTGAATTTCTTAGATTCCTATTGATGGTTTTAAAAAACTTTCTCGATTAAATATTTTGAAATCTAAATCCTGTGGTCAACACATATACAAAAAAAAATTAAATAGTAATATTTAATATCATGAAATGATAACTATATGCGTTGCCTGATGGTATAGAGGCCTTATTTTGGTTTTGTAAACTCTCAAAGTTGAACATATTAAGATCCAAACCCAGTTGTTGACACATATATCCATAAAAAGACACTAAATTAAATAAAATTTTAAAGAAAATATTGAAGTTTAACTAAATTATTGTCGTGGTCAAGTTGTTAACATGACATAGTCAGTTTTTAGTGAGCATAAAAATAAAAGTCACTTTTAAATATAATTGTATGTGTATTGACCTCGAAATATTCAACTAAATTTTCAATTTCTATGTATTTTAAGATTAAATGGGTTGCTCCATAAAAATTTATTTCAACAATAAAGTTAGTCTAATTTTCTTTTAGTAGTTACATTGAATATTCCTAAGTAAAAATGTACATATTAGTTCATAAACAATGCATAACAATAAAAAGTTTAAGCAATTTAATAAATAGTTTTCCATATCGAAAGTAAAACGTAAGTACACTATTTTTTTGTGATATCACATTAAAGTTTTAATTTTAAATTTATTTCAGCTGGCTTCAACATATGCCCACTTAAATGTGAAGATTTCTATTTGTAGTCTTTCGACGTAATAAATTTAACATTTGTTACTTAAAAGTTTAGCAAATAAGCAAAACTAAAAATACAAACAACGTTTCAAATAAATAATCTAAGCTTCTTTTCTTTCTTTTTTTTTCTTCAGGGGGTGCACAGGAAACAGGAAACCAGTTGAAACACGCCCCTGATGTAGACTATAACATTTTACAAAATATAATTAAACACATTGTTGTTTACAATTTGTTGTGTTTTATTCGGTACTTAATTCAATTTTGAAATACAAAGTGTTTAGTTTGTTAGTTTGTATCAAAACTAAACTCGAAGATAGTTTTCTTTAAATAGCTTAATAAAATAAAACTGTCAACACCCTGTTTTTTTAATCGCTCAAATTACATAAATAGTTTTAGATATAAATCTTATTTTTTATCAATGATTTAGTTTGTTATTTTACTTACTCTAGCTTTTTTTTAAATTCATTGAAAGAACAAATCATTAATAATTTCGGTATTAAAACGTTTGCTGATTATGATGGATCACGTTTTGTTAAGAAAAAAGAGAACTGTTCTCTAATTTTTTTTTGCTTTAAAATAGCCATAAATACAGTCAAAAAACTCCACTAAATTAGTAATTCTGGTTTTATCTGTAACCTACTTCTAACGTATGTTTAAGTATATTATTATTAATATAGTAAGAGTTTAAATCCTAAAGATTCGATTAACTGATACCCTTCAGAAAATCAAAACAACTTTTTTGTACACTAATACTTTATTAAACTGACAAAATTTCACATTAACAAACCTACAGAGTCTATGAAGATCAATTTTTATAAGAAAAAACTAGCTAAAGTTGTGTAAGTTTGTATTAATGTATTAGGTATGTTACCTATGAACAAACATTTATAAATATTAATAAAATTTTGAAATTGTTTAAATAAGTTACCGAAAGTAAAAACTATATTTTGATATTTAAAAAGAACAGTATGATTTTATAATGTAAACTTCGTAAGATTTAGATTTTCAATCTAGCTTTTGTTATGTATCAATCCTTTTGCAGTAAACTTTAGGTTACATGACAATTAAATTCGGACAACTCAAATTCTTAAAAACTAGATTTTTCGGCCATATCTCGAGAAGTAATAAGTATTTGAAAATATAAAAAAAAGTAGTTGTAGATCTAATTAATAACATTTTGATTACAAAAAAACAAACAGAAAATAAAAGTTATTGAAAAATAATTTTGAAACCCACTTAAAATTACTATGTTTTTTACCTTTTATTAGCCATATCTTAAAAATAATTAAAATTTTGCAGAATGAAAAAATTAAAATAAAGGTCCTTATGTATTAAATACAAACGTAAACATTTATTTTTTTAATATATCTATTTTGTGAGTTCTAGCCCTTTATATTTTTTTTTTAAGAATTTGAATTGTCGGAATTTGAATTGTCAGAATGTGAATTGTCGTGCACCCGTTTACATATACTAGTATATATTTATTATTTGTATATGGTTTTTTTTCTAAAGAGTATAGTTTGAATTTATTTGAGTAACTTAGTTTTAGGTATAGAATTAAAGGCTAGATTTTTTACCTTAGTTGACAACGTTTCCACATATATAGGTTAAATCAAAGTATTTTATTATAAAAAATTTCCTAGAGTACTATTTAAAAACAGCTAATACACTTACAATAAAATTGAATATACATAAATAAAAATTTTTGAATATCTTTATTACTATGTTTCTAGAAGTACAGATGCTAAGTCTAATAATATAAAAACACTAATAGTTGGTAGTTAAAATATTGCTTAAAGTTTTAAATTATTTAAAAAAATCAATTATATGAAACACTCTACACTTTAATAGTCTATAATATGACTCTGAAGTTTGTCTTAGTTAGTTATACTTTATGTTTCACTGGTGAGACAACAAAGTAAAACTACGAACTTTAATATCACATACAGACACAAAAATACAAGTACTTTTTATTAAACAGCAAAAAAAAACGCTCAAAAATCTTGGTCTAAGGACTTGATGCACAAAAAAACCTTTCCGTTATCGAGTCATACTCCAGAACAGTTTAACGTCATGTCCAGTAAAAAATTATGACAAGCTTCACCTGATTCTAATTGCAAAGTTTTTATACAACTTATGTTTAATAAAGACTTTGAATTTATTTTTTTTTCCTTGAGTTTAAAACAGATATTTTTTCACACACTTTAAGGTAATATTCATTAACTTAGTATTGTCTGACGTTTGTTCCTTATTTTAATTTCTTCAATGATATAGTTAGTTTTTTTTTTATGCAATATTTGGTATACTATGAATTTAAAACTTATCTAAAATAAAAGTTTTAACAATGATGAAAACAAAGTTTTCTTAACTTATTGCTTATAAGAATTAATTCAATCAAAAAAAATATTACTTTTTGCATCTTAATAAACTGTCGAAGTATTTTTATCTTCTAAAGGCATCAACAACTTTAAAATTAAAGAGCGGTTGTACCACTTAACTATTTCAACTAATAGAAAAACAGTTGTTTTTTTAAATAATAAAACACTAAACTTACAAACTAAAAAAATTCTAATGAACTAACCGTTATAAATACTTAGCAACTCTAAATTAACTAAAATAAACTTTTAGAAAGATAAGAATTTTTTAGCAAAATTTATAATAATTTCACTTAAGTTGGGTTGAATTAAATACAAAATATTACATGTGTTTCGCTAATATTTGTTTAAATACACTTTTGTAGTTAACCTATGGTAGCAATGTTGAACAAAACATTTGCTACAAAAAATGTTTTAAGTTGAATGTTTTTTCAAGCAACATTTTGAACATCATTTAAGGCAATTTTTTATATTAATTTAAAAACCTCATTATTCTTAGAAAAAATATTTTTTTTAAATAATTGAATGCAGTAGAGTTTAAAATCTCATCAGACTGACTATAGCAGCATTGATACGTGCGTAGATAATCTATAAAATTTTATATATCATACTAATGACGTATTTCTGCATCGGATTTTTGTTTTTGTTTTACCTGCTGCTGAGTTTTATATTTTATTTTTTTGTTACACTGTTTGTTTACTTATCATTAAAAAAAAATAGTTTTTTTTGTTTTTTTTAATTTATACAGACGAAAAAAATATCCCTTTTTATTTAAAATAAGTTTTAATAAATTTACTTTCAAAGTTTGATCTCACTAAAATGAATAAAGATAAAAGTTAGAATTTAAAAATTCTTTTGTATCCTTCATGTTACTTTTAAGCCCTTATATAAAAAACTAATAAATGTTAAAAAGTAATGTTTTAAATTAAGTTATTTAAATTAGAATTATTATAGTAGTTTTTTTCGTAGAAAACAAAACCACTGTTTAGTTTTAATTTGATAATCTAAAAACAATTTTTATTATCTTTACTTATAGTTAATTGATGTGATAGTTTATTTTTAATTCACTTGTTTGCTGGTGTATGATTTTTTTTGTTGTATTACCAGTCTAAGTTTTAAATGTTTTAAAAGTTAACCAAAGATACATGTTTTTGATTCTTAAATTATTTTGTTTTGTATTATTTACAACCTACATTACTTTTTTGACTTTATTGATGTTTATTAAAACACTGAAACTTTTAAAGTATTCAAAAATATCACGTTGTAAACTTAAGGTAGTCACTTTTACTAAAAGCTAATGTAAAAACATTATTGAAACCTAATAAGTAATTTCTTATTTATACCTGAGTTCTAAAGGATATATTATAAAAATTCTAAAGTTTAATAGAATTACATATGTATATATATATATATATATATGCAGAGATAAATGCATGGCGGGTGGCAATTGTTTATTAACAAATGTTATCTATAGAGGCACGGTAATAACATCAGAGAAAAATAAGCAGTGTTTGGCTCATCCGGTTTATCGTTTAGAAGTAGGTACACACGGCTTAAATGTTCTTTTAACAACAGTAAATACAGACTAAAAACTACGCTTTCGAAATATATTTGGAATTTAAAAGATAGAAATAAAGATTTTAGCGTTGAATGGGAAATTTAAGCACGAACAAAAAACAAATTCAATTTAAAACATGGCTGCACTCTCTGCAATATGGAAAAATACGAGATCTCAAAAATAGATTCAAATTAAGCTTTAAATAAACGAAATGAACTTTTTAGTAATTGTAAACATTTTTCAAGCATTTATTTTAAACAATTTTGAACGCTTATGTAAACTTAGTGTACATATGTTTTATTTTTTACTGATTAATTTATTGACGTAACAATCCTTAAGTTTTTGCTTACTTTTATGTACATTTGACTTATGTTCTGAGATATTACTTCAATAAACAAAATGAAGTGAAACAATTTTATTTGGAAACTTAGTGTTTTATATATATAAATATATATATATATATATATACTAAAGACTTTATAAAAAGTTTGGTCGATAGTGCTCGACAAATTTAATTGGAGCAAAATATTTATTTATCTATATAAAAAACAAAAGTTTAGACAGCTGTTTCGTACATGAAATATAAAACTTCATGTACTCCTCAGTAAGCTATTGTTTATTACAGTTTTAAACAGAAATTTAGATTTTGAAATATTTTTATAAGAATTATGTTATATTAGAAGAATGTTTTAAACTTTTAAAAAGATGTTTTAAACTGTTAGAAAAATGTTTTAAACTACTCGTGTTTGATGCATAAATTCCACTTTGTTTTTATAAAACATTTTTCTAACAGTTTAAATCAGTGGTTCTCAACCTTTTCGATGCCCCGCATCCCTAAAGTTTCTTAATTTGATCTCGCACCCCCAACACTACATGCTATAATTGTTTATTAATAATTTGAATATAAAATCATTGATTTTATTAATTAATAATTTGCATTTTAATTTTTATGATAGAGTACTATATTAACAAAAATAAAATACTTGTAAACTTAAAAACTTAAAAAGCTATATTAGAAAAAGTTTTATCTATTTTTATAAGGTAGAAAACATCAGAACTCACTCTTCTCTCTTCAACGATAAACGTTTTCTGAAGGTCAAGCGAGTGAGTTTGGAACTCATCACTTGTAATTCTACCTGCTCATTTTTAAACTAACTAAAAAAATTAATTACTTTTCAATAAAACGAAAAAAACAATCTATCTTTAAAAAAAACAAAAAAAAAATCAATTAACATTAACAAAAACTAAATTTATATTATATATTTAATAAAAAAATCCTAAATGACACATCGTTATACTCACAAGGTATTTAACAAGTTATTAAAGTTCTATTCATGGAATATTATTTTGAAAAGATTAAGAACATGATTTTAAATCTACTCTAAAGTTAATGACTTGTTTGTTCGTTTATTGCACAAAACTTTCTGAAAACAAGGCATTTTGTTGCTGATGGCAATTCGCATGTCTGCCTGTGCATTCAAGCGGTTTCTTGTTTTAATTTTTTTTGACAAAAGAGTGCTAAATCCAGACTCGCACAAGTTAGTCGTCGCAAATGGAATGAGAGTACTTAATGCTTTTTCACCAAGTTTTGGAAACATATTCATTGAACAACACCAATATTATTCAAGAGGTTTGCTTTCAAACTGCATTTTTAGAAAACGGTTCATGCATAATTCAATAATTTCATCTTTTAACGATTCATCATCGGACATGAGATTCAAATTAAAAAACTATGGATTTATTATCCATTCTTCGAAATTTCCAGTTCTCCTATTTTAAAATATCTGTCAAATGACTTGGATAGTATTCCAAATGGTTCATAATTTCTTCACGTACACTTGGAACTAAACACTCATCTTCATCAGTCACTTCTTCGAGTAATGGAAAGTTTGATAAACTGCCTCTTTCAACTCGTCGACACCAGAGATTTAACTTTTTTAAAGCATTTATTATTTCACGACCTTTAAAAAATATTTATTATTATTTATTTTTTACTTACATAACTATTATTCCACTTCCTTATATTTGACATGATTGAGTACTTATTAAATAAACTGTATTCTAAGAAAAATAAAAAAATTCAATTACTAAGACATTTTTTTTATAAAATTTATACAAAAACAATGCTTCAGCCTATAACTTCGTCGTTTAGTTTATAAAGGTTTGAAAAAAAATTAGAAGTGAGGAAAAAGCACTAGAAAAGTAATAAATATTAGGCTTAAACTTAAAACTAAACTTTTTATACATTCTGTTATGCATATATGTACTTAAAAAATAAAAATTATCTGTTCTAAGTTAAGCTTATGTAATGTTTCATTTTCAAAACTATTATCAGCTAGGAGGTTTCAAAATAATAAAGGTTTGAGTTAAGATTTTTAAAAGTTAAAATATATTTAGTATTGAATTGTAAAAAGATTTATATAAAAACAAATACAAAAAAAGTTTGTATACTTACAACATAAATAGAAAAAAGTAGATTGAAAAAGGTAAACAATTTAAGTTCAAAAAAGGAATGAATAAAAATAAAGTTGATGCATTAAATACTTTTGCTGATCTACAAAAATTGGTTTCACTAAATCTAAAAACAAGTTTTCTTCAATGGTATAACATACAGTAATTGCTGTGAACTTTACAATTTACTGATGTTAAATCTTTAAGCACCACTTTTTGCACAACTAAGCTTAATAAAAGATTATAGATGTAATAGACTTAACAGAACCTGTTTTTAACAGCTAATAAAAAACCTGCTGAAGATACTTATTTTCATCTAAGTATTTCAATTAAAATAGATGCTAGCTCATAAACTGTTTTAAACAATTAATGGCCAGTTAAGAAAATAAAATATTTAAAGAATAGATGATTAATATTCACGGGTGTAAAACTCTAAGAAAGCTTTACTGAAATATTAATTCTAAAATAACAGCTATTAAACAAAATTAGTAAAATGAATTTACTTCTAGAAAAGCGCTCGTGCTCTATGACGTATTAATAAAGTTAATTTATTCAGAAAATTAGCACCAACTTCTTTTTATAACAGAATGTATTTTCTAACTTTATAAACTTTATCAGAGAGTGAAAATCTCCTTATTTATCATACAAAAATGAAAAGCCATCTCGCACCCCCTGGAATTCAGCCTCGCACCCCTTGGGGGTGCGAGCACCCCTGGTTGGGAACCCCTGGTTTAAATCATCTTTCTAAAAGTGTAAAACATTCTTTTAATAAAACATTTTCCAAACTTTCTAAAATGCATAAATTAACAAGCACAGCGTATTTTTCAAATTCAGCTAAACGTAAAATAAACTGTACTACTACTACGTCAGAATTATAATAAAACAATTCTAAAATCCAAATTTATGTTTAAAATTTTAATAAACTTTGACTTACGAAGGAGTACATGAAGTTTTATATTTATGTACTAAACAGCTGTCTAAACTATTGTTTTTATATAATTTATTAAATAAGTAAATAAATATATATATATATACTTTTATTGTTATGTAAATGCTAATAAAGAGAGGCTCTCTACAACGGTACATGAAGAGCCAGATAATGTCTTATAATCGCAAAATGTTAGTGGATAAAGCAGAGAAACGAAAGCAATGCAACTGCATAGATAAATGCATGGTGGATGGCAATTGTTTACTAATTATTGTTTATTAACTAATGTCGTCTATAGAGTGACGGTAATAGCATAAGAAAAAAGTAAGCAGTATGCTGGTTCATCAGGTTTATCTTTTAAAAGTAAGTACACTCAGAATAAATGTTCTTTTAACAACAGTAGATAAAGACTAAAAACTACGCTTTCGAAATATATTTGGGATTTGAAAGATATAAATAATTTTTTTAGGTTAAATGGGAAATTTTAGCACAAACAAAAAAAAATCAATTTAAAACATGGCTGCACTATTTATAATATGGAAAAGCATAAAATCTCAAGATTAAACTCAAATTTAGCTTTAGATAAACGAAAAGAACTTTTAAGTAATTGTAAACATTTTCTTGTCTTTATTTTAAAAGTTTACGCAAACTTAGTGTGTCTTATACTTTTTAATGATTTAGATAAAGATGTAAAAATCCTTAATTTTTTTTACTCAACTTGATGTACCTCTTAATTTATGTTTTAAGATACTAAAGTAGTTAACTAACTGAAAAGCTGTTCTGTCTAACAGAATAGTGAAGCATTTTTAGTGGTAAAATGTAATGTTGTATTAATATGTGTTATATATTAAAACTAGTTATGTTGTATACTTTTTATGCATTGAAAGATTTTTGTAAATTAGAAAAGTTATAAAACATTTTGCTAATTTAATACAGTAGAGAACTTTAGCATATTCGATTTTTTTAACATAATGGTACTTTTATAACGTTTTAACTAACTTTTATTACTTATTAGTTAAAAATAACTGATTATTTCTACTTAAACTTTTTTAAATCTAACGTTTAAATCTGTTTTTGCGACAGACCTTAAACCGTTATGCTGTCAAACACTTTTTTAAATTCAACTATCTACAAAACAAAGTTAAATTAAAAAGTATTTACATTTTTTGAAAGCATATTTAATATTGTTAAGTGTTTTAAAACTTTTTAAAATTAATAAGAAAACTGTAACTATTTTAACTGGACATTTTCCTTTTTTAATGCAAGAAATTCAAGAGTTTAATTTTAATTGTATATGATTTTTCAGTAACTATTGAACTTTTATTTTAGTTTGGAGAAACTTTATGAAAAAAATCCAATATAAAAAGATCTAATGGACTATTCAATGAACTATTAATTTTATATATGAGATAAAGATACAAACAAAGTTAAATTAAAAATGTATTCACATTTTTTGAAAATAAACTTATTGAACAAAAAAAAATGACGCTCAAAATATTTTGTCCTAGGAACTAGTGCACGAAGAACCTTTTGGTTATCGAGTCGCACACCAAGGATACCTTTAAAAATCAACACTTATTATTTTTAAGTGTTTTGAAGTTTAAAAAGTTTATTAGAAAAATGTAATTTTTTTAACTTGACAACTTTTTTTTTTAATGTAACAAGAAAAACTATTTTTAATTATAATTTAAAGGAGTTTAACCTAAATTTTATAAGGTTTTTTGTAATTATTGAAGTTTTATTTTAAGTTTTGGAAACTTTATGAAAAAATGAGCTATAGAAGGTTTTTATAAGCTTGTGTTTAATGAACTATAAGTTTTATATATGAAATAAAGATATTTTGTATGTCAATATCTTCTATTTTAAATTTTTTTCAATCACTATTAGTTAGTTTAATTAAGTATAAACCTTTTTTAGTTCATCATATTTGTACTATTGCACTCAGCGTTTAATAAATCATTTGAAAATAAAAACTTGATTTCATTAATTAATAAAAAAATGTTTGCCAGATTGTTACTTAACCATTCAATATTAGTTAAAAATTGTTAAGTAATTGTCAAGATATACAAAATCTTGTCATTACTTCAAACAGTTTCTCGCAAAAACAAAAAATCTTTGATTGTCAGAATAATAAACAATATATTCTTACATATGGTACTTGTAATGCATATGTTTTAAATTAACAGCAAAATGTTGTTATTAACATATATTAAACTAATTTTTCAGTGTTAAAGTCAGTTATTATATTGTTTAAAACATTATTTATAAGTAACAAATACTTTTATACAGTCTTTATTTTTAAATTTAGTATAGTAAACAATGCGATAGTATTTGCTGAGATTTTCTTATTGTTAAACTTATCAATACTATAACTTTCCAAAAAATATTATTTCAAAAACTCATATAAAAAAAACTTATATGTTTTATAAGAATGTCTAACTTAGTGAATATAATTTTATAATTTTTTTTAGTTTTTATTTATGTACTGAAATATATCTAAGTTTATCTAAATGTACTGTATGCGTCTTTTGTATAAACACTTCTCTAAAAAATGTTCATGTACATACAAAATAAAAACTTAAGATTTTTAAAATAAAGTTTGAAAAAAAAGACAAGTGTTTGTTTATTCTGGTCGTATTTCCCATGTATCACATTCTAATATACTTGGTAAAATCTAACTTCAATAAAGATATTAATAAATTAGAAATTATTGTTTGAATTAATATTTTTTTTTTTATTATTTGTCTTTTATTTTGGTATTTATAAAGCTGCTATACTAGTGATAAAATACAATATTCAAATATCAAAACTGAAAAGAGATAAATATATGTTTTTAAATATCAAGAGTTTTATAATCATACAAAAGCTATTTTATATCATGATTAAATGACGTATTTGTTTCTAATAATACTGAATAAATCAAATTTATAACTTTTATAACTAACATTTAAACCGTAACCAAAAATAAACAATATAACTACATTTTTAGGAAGAAATTAGTCACTGTTTTCATATAAGAAAAAACTTGTCATAACAAATAGTATTCTTTTAATAACTATTCTTTTAATAACTAAATAATAAAATTAATTAAATTAAATTTGTAACTTGAGTTTTTAAACGTTTGTAAAAATAGTTCTTAATAATGATACTTTTAATTTTTTTTACTAATTTAGTTTTAGTTTAAAATTAGTAATTGGGCAACATTCAAACAAAATTATTTATATTTTCGTGTATATTTATCACTTAAATTCTGTGTTCATAAGTCAGATACAAATTTGTTTTTTTGTAATTTAAAAAGAGTTTATTATTGACTGTTTGTCTTTTTGACACTTAGTACTAATATATATGAATATTTTTTATTTAATTTTTTGTCTAGTTAAATCTAAATTTATGTTGTTGATATATTAAACAGTAATGCTTAGTTTAACTGCTATGAAAAAACCCGTAATAAATTTTTCTGATTTTTCTAATTTCAAATTAAATTAAATTATGCTTGCATTAAAAGAAGATAGTTATTTTTGTTATCTGTCCTGTGCTTATATTTCTACTACCAGGATATTTCAAATAGAGAATTTACTCTTTTTACATCTCAGTAATAAATATTACGCTGTTTACGAAAATAGTGTATTACAGTTTTGAGAAAGCTTGACCTAAAACAGGCTTTCACAAATTTGCTTCCATGAACGCCTAATTTGACACAAATTTTAAAAATATGTCCTCATCTACTAGGTGTTTACTCTTTAATAATAAAATACTCATTTATTTTATCACCCTCTTACTATTTATTTCTCTTTGAAAGCCAAAATTGCCTCCAAGGGGGCAATAATTGTTTCTTATAATGAAGCAAAACAGTTAGACATTTAAATATAAACGTTTAGATTACTTATTTTAAATAGTTTAAACAGTTTTTTATTCATTATGTTCCTGTGATAAGAGATTCGAATGAAGCAGGTTAGCCGTAATATATTTAAAAACCTAAAAAAAAACCTCAACCTAATAAAGCTAACAACAATTCTCTGAATAAATTTATCATATAGTTACACGGAATTTTTTTGTTAGTCACTACCGTATTGCAATAAAATGTGCAAATTAAAATGCATGCTTGAATTTGATAATACGTTTATTGTTTAAAAAGAAAGAGTGAGTAATTGTAGTTTTTTATTAGAAAAGATATGTAAAAGACTGAATACTATTTTTTTTTACTTTTAAATCTGCAAATAAATCAAATCTGAAAAAGTACCTAATCATTACACAAGTATTAAGCTTTTAAAAGTATTCCTCACATGCTGACAAGTATACTTGTAAAATAAAATATCATTTACATATAGTTATGCATACAGTTAAAAAGAAATTTTTGCAACACTAAAAATTTCTATGAGTAATAAGATTATTTATATCTTAATGTTTCTATGTTTAAGCTTTTTTTAAAGTTAATGCGATAAAAAAATTATAAAAGTGCGTGAAATAACTAAAAGCAAGGAAAATTAAGGATTGATTTTCAAAATCAAAAGCTGATAAATACTGTGTGTTGCAGCACTAAAAATTTATTTTTAAGCAGTAGTTAATTTTCTTCTTTAAACAGGCATAAAAAGTATACTGATAAAAAAAATCCTATCAATTTTAGAGTTGATTATTCGTAGAGCTCTGAAGCAACTTATTATTCTATTTGAATTTGCTTTGTATTATGACTTAAACATTAAAAAATGTATATATAACTAAATAATTTTATTTAAGGCATTTATTTAAAGCGTATAAATTACATAGCAATCATAAAATTTAGTTGTAAAGCTTTTATTGTATCTATTTTAAGCATTTTTTTTTAAACAACGTTCATCATATTTGATGAACTTATAAGTTTAAACTAGTTGTGTGTAGGTTGTTTCAAAAATAAAACTTTAGCTAAAAAGTTTTACCTACTACTATAAATATTTTTATTATGGCAGTAATTTCTATTAGAAATTAACTTGTGTAGAAGTAATTTATGTTATCAATGGAGATGCATGTTTGTAATATCATTTAATTTACCTTTAAACTCTACAAACCAGATTTCTAAAATAAATTTAGATTTCCTATATTTTCCTATCTTTCGAAAATTACTATTATATTTTTTTCAGTAAATTTAAAACTATAACCGAAAATTTTATTACTATGCTAAAAACTTTTAGCATCTAAGTTTTTTTTTTCAGCATAAATATGTTGTCAATTTTTTTTCATAGTTAATAGAGTTTTGTTATTGCACCTTGAAATTAAGCTTTTGATAACAGTTCATAGACAATTACTACTTAGCTGTTAGCTAGTTAGTAAATTAAACTTAACTATAAAGACTACATATACTCGTACTAAACTTTACAAACTAAATAAAAAAGCAATAGTTTTAAATTTATTAAATCAAATTTACTAGCGTAGCAATTTTTTTTTCTGTTTATTATTGTCTTCTAACTAATGTACAATATTTTATAAAAAAGTCATTTAAAATTAGTGTTTTTAGTTCGTTCTTCAAAGCTTCAACATTTTAAACGTGCTTTGTAAGCTATTTAAATTTTAAGAATTAAAAAATATTAAAAAACATGTTTTTTTTTTTGTTTGTTTTAAGTTTTCGACAGTACTGATTTTTTCATATCCTTTATAAAAGTCTTTTTTTCTCTATATATAACATACTAAGGTTATTTTTATGAATTTTCGATATTAAAAAATTACTGGCAATATTTTAATAAATCTTCTTAAAGATGAATTTATTAAAACTTAAATCTTGCATAAGAGACTGTCTGACTAAGTCAGTTTACTGTACTTTAACTTTGTTTTTAATAATAATAGTTCGTTTTTCTTTATTATTACTATTAAAATAAAGAGTATTATTTTTATAGTGTAACAATACAATCACATTGATTCTCATATGTACTTCCAAAATTTATATCGTATCAAAAATATTAGACGTCAAAAGCAATATAAAAAAAGATGTGTTACGTTTTTTCGTTATGTTCAACAACATATAGCGATAGCAAAAATGTATAAAATCGCTGTTAAGATTTATCACAAGATTTAGAAACGATCACAAAAGTATTGGCGATAGTTTTGAAGAACCTAAGCTTTGGCTTACATTAAATATGCCGCGAGACAAGCTGAAGTTAACATAAAGGTTTGCTTATTTGATAAGATTAAGAAACAACTTAAACACTTTATTGTATGAAGAAAATGATTTAGCCTTGTATTAAAATCAATTTGTTGTTTCTAGTAAATTAGTATGTTTTGTATCAGTTCTGAAGAAAACAAATTTTTTAGTATGTAAACCAAGGTAACATTAAGGTAACTTTTAGTTTATAAAATTCTTCTAAACTATTTACACAGCTAAAAAAGTAATAAAAGAAGTTAACAGTTGTAAAAAGCTTAACTTAATTAAATTAGTTTATTGAAATCAGTCTTTTTAGATGTAGAAAAGTAAAACTTATATGTACTTTAAAGCTTATAGTTTTTATAAAAGCATATGTGCTAGCTAAACTATTTTTTAGCAATTTTAAGCTTATGACCAACGGTGTTTTTAAAAAATACTAGTTATGTAATACTTTTAGTTTTCTCATACATTTCTAAAGCATCATTAATTTTACTAAAACAGTATCATATTTAAATGTTTTAAACTACTTCAGATACATTTATTGATTAGTTAATACTCCTGAAAAAAATTATTCATTTTTTAATCGTGTAATTGTAACAAAATTTTACTAATAATATATTAAGCTATAAGTTTAAGAAAGGACAAAGTTAAATAGAGCAAATAAAATCTACAAATTGCAAGAAAATATAAGCATACTGTTTACAGTTTTTTAATAAAATTGTAACAAGTTTAAATAGTACCAGTGTCCATATAAACAGTTATATTATTTTTTTAAGATTTTTAAAATAATACATAACATACAGTAACTCAACTACTTTTTAAATAAGTTTTAAGTGTCTATTTTCTAGTTATTAAATTCTAATTAATGTAAGCTTGATTAATTGAACTTTCATCTCTCTACAAAGCTTATTTAATTTCCTTAGCTTAAATTTATAAAATTTCAATTACAATTAAACGATGAGAAAAAAGTTTTAATGTCAAGAAGCTTAAAATGTTTTCTGGAGTATGTATTTTTAATTATGATATATTCTGGAGAGTTTTTTAATTTGAGCATAATTATTACTACCCTATCTGCAAACTAGTTAACCAAAAACTTACCTGCTGTATTTAGCCATCTTCTTTCTTTTGTTGTTTAAGTTATTATTTAGCATTTAGTTTAAATATTTATTTGTAAGAGTAAGATACTACTAAACATTTATATTCAAATGTTTTTTATTGTTAAAAAGGTTGTTAGAAGAAAAAATCAGATGTAATGTTCAGGTGAAAAATAGCAAATGTTTAAATAAAATATATTGCATAGCACATCTATCTCGATCACTTTATCTTAAACTTTGTTTTCAAAAGTCATAGAGACTCAACTTTATAGTTTGGGTGCATTATTGTACAAGATTATATTCTCTATAATACCAATACCTACGAATTGGTAACATATTTGAAAAGATTGCTAAATTTATTCTTTACTATAAAATTTGTTGTTAAGTTGACTAAAAAAATCTTAGTCTAGTTTTCATCTAATTTTTCAAAATTTGTATTGTTTTATAATTTTTGATTAGTAAGCGCTAGAAAAACCTTAGACACGATAAAATATCAGTGACGTTATGAAATATAGACCAGCAAAGTTTTTTAAGTCGCGGACCTTTTTTCTAGAAAAATATTTCACGGACCGTACTGAATTGAAAAAAGCCTTGCTCGACCCGCACTTATTCTAAAATGTTCGTGGTAATCAATAGAGAATCATTTTCATAAACTAAAAATGTGATAGAACAAGCAATAATAGAGTACAAGTACGTTGTTTATGGTGAAAAACCATTTGAAGTTTTATAATTGTTTTCTGCAGTAAGTTTCTGACGACAAGTAGTGAAATATGATAAACTGTCACGAAAAAATAATAGTGAGTGTTATTTATTTGTACTTAATGACTAGTAACCACGTATTATCAAGTTAAGAACCTAGTTAAAAACTTTCACCACAAAAACTTTAGATTACGTTTTCATTTGAAAAGTACTTTTCGAGATGCAGTTTGCCGACCTCTATTATAATTATTGTATATATTAGCTTCAAATTAACTCTATCTTTTTTTAGATTGTCTAATATAACTTTACCTGTTATAACCATTTAGTTTTAAGTTCAAAACAATATATACGATTATTTCTTAAAAACTTTATAAAATAATTGATGAAATATTTTCACTTCTCTTCAAAATTTCTGTATACAGTAAATTAACTTTTGTGCATACTAATTCTTCTGCATAGTGTTTAGCATACTTTATGAATCATTTATTTAATTTATAAGGTGATGTTAAACTATTATTTGTAGTGTTATAATTACTGTATACTTTAACTTTAAACTATTTCTGATGCGTGTTTCTTTCATCTCATAGAGTATACAAACTTTCACAATTATTGAAAAAGTGTATAATTTTCAAGCATCAACTTAAATTTGATCCTTTTCAAAGTTATTTATTATTAATTTTGCTGATTTTTAGTGACAATAATTAGCACTCCAAGTAACTTTGTTTTTTTCAATAGCAATAATTAAAGAGCTTTTCTTATAGTTAGTATTTCAGTAAATACTGATTTAAAAAGAAAACTGTTTTTATTTTTATACACTAAAAATCTCTAGCTTACCAGGGTACGGGACTTATTACTTAATGACTTGTAAACATCTAGGCTTTCTTGAAGAGTTCCAGATTGAACTGAGAGTCATTTTACTAAAAAAGTAATCAAAATACAAATAAATTGCATGGTGTTATGATTGTAATATTTTTTTAGAAAATACAGATAGTTGGTTTATAATATTGCTGCAATTTACTGATTTAGCTTAAATTACTGGTTTAGATTGAAGAACTTACTATTTTTTTTACTATACAGTAACCTGCTACTTAGGTAGGTATTTTTAGAGGAACGGGTCTAAATTGCACGAAGACAAAGTTGCACGAGGTTACTAAATCGCACGAGAACAAAATTGCACGAAGCCAAATTTACACGAAGCCAAATTTGCAAGAGGGCAAAAAATGCACGAGGGAACAAAATTGCACGAAGACGATATTACACCAAGAGTCAATTTTGCGCGAATTTGACTTTTGCACGAGAGTAAAAAAATACATAAAAAAATTTAATTAGAATTGATCAGAAAAAATAAAACTAAAAACCAAATAAATAGAATAAATAAATAAATAAGTTACTGATTGAGGGTAAGGGTTAGAGGTAATAGTGAGAATAAATAAATAAAATAAAAAATAACTAATAAAGATTAAAAAAAAAAAAGTTAAAAAAAAAAAGCTACCGACCAAGAGTAAAGGTTAGGGGTAACAGTGATAGTAAAAAAAAAAACTAAATTAAAAACATAATAATAAAATTTGTAAAAAATCTAAAAAATATATAAATGAAAATTTAACCCGTGTAAAATTGTCTGCTCGTGCAAAAGTGACCCATCGTGCTAAAGTATCTTCGTGCAATTTTGTACGCTCGTGCAATTTAGACAGCTACCCTGTCTTAGATATGAACTGCCGATCAGATTCGCACTTTTAAGCTGTAAAACGCTGTGTTCAAAATGCTTTTTTACTGTGAAATTGAAAAAAAAACTAAAAGTGTTAATAGAAAACTATTATACTTTAAAATAAATTATATTGTATTAAATTCAAATAAAACGAAAACTAAATAAGTTTATGAACTTAAAATTAGTATATAAATTTTAATATTTAAAACAACCTATCACAGTTTTTTATTTAACAAAAGTTAAGAACAGTGCAATTTATATTTGCACAACCTATGATTGAAACATAAATTAAAAAGCATTCAAAAACCTAATTTAACCATAAAATTTTTGATAAGAATAACAAAAGTGATTGAAGATCTCAAAAATTCTTTTAAGTTTTGCAAAATGAAAAATTATCTGCAGATATTAACTAGATCTACATACGTTTTTTTTTTTCTTCAAAAATACTTTACTTTTTGAGTTGCAGTTATTTATTTTACAACTACATTATATCACGTAATAACTAGACTTTAACTATTAATAAATTATAGTAATATTATAATTAAGATGATTTTTTGGTGTAATAGTCATCTGTAAACTTTAGGGGTAAAACATGTTTTGTATTAGGCTTAGTGTAGGTAAATAAAGTTTTTTAGGTACGCACTGCCGGTTTGGTACGAACTTTTTGAGCTGTGTTCAAAGTGCGTACCTAGGTAATAGGTTAGTGTATTTTAGATTATTTAAAGAAGTTAAACTATTTAGCTAACACTAATTCTGAAAGAACATAGACTTTAAATTTTAATGTTTTACTAATACTATCTTACAACAGGTTTATGCTTCTGAGTTTATTACACTATGCAGTTTTTTCTACCGTTCAAATACCGTCAATCTGAGTTAAATGTTACGTTTGGTTAAATTTTACTGTATGTTTTTTGTCAAAAAGAATTTCAATAACTTAAAATAATTAGAAACTGGTGTTTAGTTCGAAAACCGAAAAGTCTTTCTATACACCAGGTCCTTTGTTTATATTGTTGAACGTTGATTTCTTCATCGTCTTTAATAAACTATTTTCATTAAAAATACAGTTATTATTTCTATTATTGATATTAGTATGTAAAATATCTTATTTACATCTTTTTGATAGTTCATACAAACAATTAAATAATTAAATGACTGAGCGCAAAGGAATTAATATTATCCTGAGATAGTTCAAAACAATTCTAGCTATTTTTTACCTAAAAGTCGAAAATATGTTAAATTAACCAAACCCTCAAATAATGTGAATTCAAATTACATAGTAATGGATTGCACGACTATTTGAATTCAGATAATTCAGTTTCTATAAAAAAAATTAAAAGGCCACAACTCGCAGAGTATTAGATATTTGAAAAAAACACCTATACCAGTATTATAAATACTTACAAGCCCCTTATTTTTTCAAAAATTTCAATAAATTTTTGTTATGGCTAAAATAAATTTAAAGTACATCAATTTTAGAATTTTTTAAATATATTAAAAAGTATTTAAAGTTATGCGAAAGAGAAAAAACGACTTAAAGATACTAATAAGACTTACATACGTATATTTATTTTTTTCAAATATACATGAATTTTTGAAATTTAGCCGCTTAAAAATTTCTAAAGAATTTGAATTTCTAAAGAATCTCATGTAACCAACATACTGTAACCATTTTATGATAGTTAGTTACTAGTCGTTTTATTAAACTTGTTTAAAAACACAATTTTACAGTTTTTATGTTTACAAACAAACATTTAAATTAAGTTTTTTTTTTAAGAAAAAGTATTTATTTAGTGTTGGTGTTACTGTTTAGTACTTTAATAAATGTTTATAAAAACACACGTACCGTAGAAATTTTTGTTAATTTAATCTACCAAGTAAATTGTTAGAGTTGTCAAAGCCCTGCTTCTCAAGTTTTATAAAATTCATTTTTAAAATTTGATAAAAATAATAAAAGCTAGGTTACACTCTTCTAATATTAATTACTATTCGATTTCTTGAGTTAAAAGCAAGGGACTATATTTATCATTTCAAATGATATAAGTTTCCCGAACCAAATATTTTTAAAGATAATTAAACTTTAAATGATATATTAAAATGATGTTGGGCATTTGTAAATTTATAAACTAAGTAAATTTTACCTTAAACAAACTACCTACTGCAGGGACGTGTTTTGACTGGTTAAATGTTTCCTGTGCGACCCCTGAAACAACTGGAAAAGTGTTAAAAAATCTATTGAATATGGTCTTGTTTTAATTTATTTTATCAAAAATTATATATATTTATTTATTTATTTATATTTATCTAGTTATATAAAAACTATAATTTATACAACTGTTTCACACATGAAATGTTTGTTAAAAAATTATAGTTTTTATATAATTTAATAAACATTTAGCTCCAATTTAATTTGTCGAGCACTATCGACCAGAACTTTTTATAAAACCTTTAATATATATTTATATGTTAATTTTTTAAGGTGCACGACAATTCAAATTCAGACAGTTGAAATTCTCAAAAATGTTTTTAAAGGGCTGCAACTCATAAAGTAAAGTATTTAAAAAAAAAGTATTAATTATCAAATTAACACCTACAGATCGTTATTTTCTTTTTTCAAAATTTAAAAGATTTCTTGAAATATGGCTAGCTAAAATAACTATAAGAATATATATATATATTTTTTTTTTAATTATATTTCTAACAACCTTTTTTCATTTTTTTTTTTAATACCATAATCTTGTTAATTAACATCTTCAATCACTTTTTAACTTTTTTCAAATATTATTATTTTTTGAAACTAAGCTATCAAAATGACGTAGTTTTATAAGTTTTTTGTAGAAAAAAGTGTACATTTTATACTTACAAAACTTATACAAATACCAAAGTTGTACAACTTAAAATAGAAAACTTCTCATTCAAAATTAGCCAATCAAAAGTGTTTTAAAAAACTATTTTTGATATTATTTTACAACTCAAAGGGTTTCATTTTCAACTTTAGAAACTTTAGAAACCGAATCACATTTTGTTTTTACTTTTACAACAATAGAAAAACCTTAGTCTTAAAATTACTTTTTCATTAATTTGTAAAATAACTGATCATGTCTGCTAATAATTTGTTTTCTAATGTATAATAAGTTTTTGATTAAAATTTATTTTTTGCTAATTTTTTTTTGAAATGAGCTGTTTGACTAAGTAATTTATTTACATTTTATTGAATAAGTTTTTTTATTATCAAGAAAAGTTGTTTAACAGTTTTAATTAGTACTTCGTTTTTGTTTAATCAATTTAAATCTTGAAAAAATAACAGTAAAAATATGTAACCTGAATATTTTTTTTATCTCATAAAAGTTCGTGTACTTATAAATAAAGTTTTGTTTATTGTATGATCAAGTGTTTTTGTACGTTTTAAGTTTAATCTGTTTGCTATTTTTAGGCTCAGCTGTTATACTAGAAGTGAAGTCTAAAGACGCTAAAAAGGTAATAAAGTAATTAAGCTGTCAAAAAGTTTAAGTTTTAAAATCTATATTGGTATGCTATGATAGTTTTTTGTAACTTTTAGGTGACCAAAATAACAATATATCTTTAAATGGGTTTAAATAAAAATAAACAGACTAATAGTTTTTTAAAGTTCCACTTTTAAAAACTAATAAAATTCAAAATTTTATTTAGGACTATATATTCATTTCATATTATCCTTACATTGAATGGAAATTACTCAAAGTTGATGAAAACAAAAATTCGTTATTTTCATTTTTTAACCAATATGACAACTGTATTTACAGTTTAAGATACCAATTAACTGATTCGTTGTCTATTTTCAAAGTAAGTTTTTATTAGATTAGTGTATAAAACCTTTGAGTTAGATTGATATCTTAAAACATTAAAAAGAAAATGAATGTTAATACCTTAAAATGCTTAAGTGAATTTTAACTTGTGTTTTGTATTTTAGTTTGCAAAAAGAGAAATTATAAATGACGACAGTTTACTCGACAGCAGTGAAAATGAGTTTACGTTTAAAATTCATAACTACACCCACAACGGCAACAATGTTAATTATAAGCTGCTAACAAGCGGTCATATTCATTTTTTCATTGCCGGATCACTTTACAGCTCACTGCAACTTGGAAGGCTACTCGAAAGGTCACAAAAAAAAATATTACCTGGTTTAAATGCGCTAAAAAATAAAGTAGTTTTTTTTTTGTTATCAATGCATAGCATGCAAAAATAAATGCAACTTATATTAGACCCGTTAGAAGTTAGAAATAATGCACTCTCAGGTCTCATTATGTAGCAAACACATCTATACAGAAGATGGCAGTTGACCAAAAAAGCAGCAGTTTTGCTTTATTAACTGCAGACGGAAACATTTACTTTGGTCAGCCAAGAAATAAAGTTTTGAAAAATATTAACGCATCAAATGAAGCAAGTTATTGATTATATATGTTAGTATAACATTTAAACTGCGTTTTTTTGAAGTGCATAGTATTTGGTTTTATATAAATTTAGTTTATACGTTTTTAAAAATATTACTAGAGGATATGAAACTATAGTTACGTTAAATGTGTGATATAATATATAGTATCATAAAAATTTGTCTAAACAAAAAATTTCAGTTTGAAGTTGAAAACTCTTTTTTATTCTTTGATGCTTTCTCCAACTTATTCATTGTAACGGTAAAGAACAACAGTGACTTTTTTGTTCAAGAAATAGGCTTTTCTCTGCTCATTGGACATAAAGAGTGCTAGTGAGTTACTAAATGTAAAACTTTATTTTCGAACGGGACACTATGAGCAAGTACTTTAGACGAGATAGTATAGAATATAAAATTGAACATTCAATAACTTTTATATTTAGTGAAGTCAAGTTCACGGAAATAATAGATGTGAAGTCTACATACTTGCTCGATTTTAATGAAACGATGAGAGTGGAAACTAGAATTTCACGAAAAAGTTAGCTTAGAGTAAAGCATTTTTGTTTTTTAAAATGTTTTGAAATAGCTATTTAAAGTATAGACTTGAAATAAAACTTATTGTTCCAATACTGATAAGTTTATATAATAAAACCTTAAAACAGTACAATAGATATCAAATTTTATTAGTTTTACAATTTATTAAATTATTTGTTTTTAATTATCATTTAAATAATTAGCTATATTTTAATATCTTTGTTTTACAACTGTATATTTTCAATTTAAAGTTAGCTCCGATAAACCTGAAGTAGCAGTTTATTTGAGCAATCCAGAAGTTTTTGACCTGAAAGTGATAAACAACATTCTAACAAGTCCATCTAACATCGTTGGCATTCAACTACAAACAAATAGCTTCAAAACTGTGAGATTTAAATAGCTATTCGTTTAAATTGTAAAAGCAAGCTAACTCAGTATAAAAATTAAATGATAGTATCTATTTGTGTATACGAAATAATTTTAATTTAACTAAAATATGTTTTGCTTTAAATTCTAACTAACTTTTTGAAGTTGTAAGTTTAATTAATAAATCAAAGTAGTATTTGTTAATTCAAATACAATTAAAAGTTTAAGAAAATTTACGGCTCGCGGTGTATGTTTTTTAAGTAAGTTTATGCAAAAAAAATATAATGTTAATCATTTAAATGTACACTTTAAATCTACTTCTTAATCAGCTGGGTTACTAAATTAATTATTGATTTAAATAATTTTTGCTATTTTTAACTTTTTTGTTTTTTATTAAACTTTTATAATTACAACAGCACCCGAAAAACTTTTTCTAGCTAAAAGTTACCTTTTAAGGGTACCAATCTTTAATTATAGTCCTTTTTTTAATTAAGTAGTCTTAATTATTTCAATAATTTTATAATTCCTTTCAAGTCACAAATTCTTCTTCAGAATTGTTTGATTAAAACATATAAAGAAAAAATTTAATTTAACAAGATTCAAAAAGTTGAAAAGTAGTTTACTTAGTATACACTTTAACAAAAACTCTGACGACAGATCAAAACATTGCGAGTTTTATCTTTATATTCATTTTAAATTTGTTCGAAGGGCATGTCAGCGATGAATATAGACTTGTTGCCTACAGAAGGTTGCCCTTCAACTCTATCTTTCACCTCGCTTGTAATTGCACAATGCGTGTTTAAGAACAAACTGGTTTTCGACTATACGTCATTTATACCCCAAGAAAAACTTTTCACTCCAAATGAATTCGTGCACAATGAGTCGTACTTCACACAAAATTTGCCCGTGAGTTTTCTCTTTTCAAAGTTACGATTGTAAACTCAGTTAATTTAGATTGTTTTGGAACAACAAACTTAAGCTCAAGTTGATGTTTTATAATCTTATAAAGATTCATTATTTAGTTGAATGTAGTCAAGTTTTAAACGTTTGACATAGCTTTTTTTTTGCTACTTTAGAAAGAAATATTATTTGCTACTAAGCCTTTAAATAAAACAAAACGTTACCAAAAATTAGAGTAGCTTCATAATCTTTTCAGCCAAACTACAGAGCTCCTTCTAACATCGGAAAATCTATACCTCGATCCAACAATATCTACAATTATCAGTCGAAACCAGAAAATTTTACTGGTCTTTTCAGTAAATTTCACGTTCCATACGAGTAAGTGAATGTGTAATTTTCTTTAATAACCAGTTAAATACGTACAGAAAAAAAAGTTAATGTTTTTATTCTTCGACTGTTAGAGTTGTATTGCGTAGTTGAAAGTTATATTTTTTACTTTACCAAAATAACTTCATCAGATTAGGTGAACAGTGCGCAAAAGATGATCAAACTTCTCCTTGCTCATGTTCTGAAGCGCAGAGGTTTTCGTCGTTACAAATTTACTCTGAGTGTAAACAAAAGGTTTTTTATTATACTAAGTCTAAGTTTAAAACATTTTTTAATTAATAAAACATTTTATTAATTAACAATATTAATGCTTTAATATTTTATATACCTAATATTCTGAACTTAACTTAAAAATTATTTTGTACACATATAAATATACTTAAAAAGAAGCAATTAGATTATTACTTCACATGCTCAAGGTATACAAGGCTATTTTTGGTCGTGAGTACAGCTTGAAAGCTGCAGTTTTAAGCGATGTTGCGACAGAAGGACTTGAACACAATTCTACTGGAATTTTGCAAGTAACTGATGTCTTCGTTTACTTAGAAGAAGTAAATAAAAGAGCTAACTTTATTCTTAAAGATGATTCAGCACATATATGTGAGTTTTGGTTGTACTTTATAATTCGTAATTGTTTATACTATAGAAAGTATGATATTTTTGAATAATTTGTTGTTTTAAGTATAGTTTAATACATACTATTTGTGAAGTATTACATCAAACTTAAAAAAAACAGTGCATTTAAATATTTTTCTATTAATTATTGGAACATAAGTAACCAGTAATTATACAATAAGATATACAAGACACACAATTTCAATAAAACTAAATATATTTCGAGCAATTCTCATTAGTAGAGTTCAAAGCTAACAAGAGATAAGATTTTACAAACTTGTATAGTAACCAAGTAATCATAAGTAATCAAAAAATTAATAAAAGACAAAAGCAGTTAATAACAATTAAAATAATTTAAGTTTACTTACGTTATAATTAACCTACAGTAAAACTATACATCAATATAATGAAAACAACACTTATAAAGTATTACAAAAATAAAGAAACAGTATAGTCAAAATATTTTTGGTTACATATAACAGATTTCCAAAACAAAATACAAAAAGCTTCTAGTTTAATAAAATCAAAAACACTATTACAAGTTTTAATAATTTTAAATCTTTCTAGAGTATTACTGTTTGCACATGTTGAATTATCAACCGAATGTTCTGTAATGGATGAACGTTTAGATGCGTTTAAAACCTTGACCAGTATATAATTTTTCTTATCTGAAAAGCAAAACTTGTCCACACTGTTTGGGACATGCTCTTTTATTCTTTTTCCTTAGATGTCTTGTTGATCTTTTAAGTTTAGTTTTAATTCCTTAACTTATTCACAACAAGTCAGAATAGCCACGGGATCCCCCTTGGGACCAACATTGGCTAATGTATTTATTGGTTATATTGAGTTCAAAGTTGTTCCTGCTTTCAAAAATAAATTAGTCTACCTCAGGTATGTTGAAGATTGTTTTATGTTGGTCAGAAGCGAAAAAGTTATGTATGAAATTTTCAGTGTTTTGAATAATGCTCATAACTTTATCAGTTTCTCAACGGAAAAAGAAAATAATAATGAACTTGCTTTTTTAGATGTACAAGTTAAACGAGAAGAAATACATTTCTAACCTCGGTGTACAGAAAGAAAACTTTTA
The DNA here is from genome assembly GCF_965202585.1 of Thalia democratica. NCBI lineage: Eukaryota > Metazoa > Chordata > Thaliacea > Salpida > Salpidae > Thalia > Thalia democratica. Next base: position 17,039,407 of record NC_139170.1, read on the forward strand.
CAGCTTTTTTTTTTAATTTTTAATCCAACTGTAGTTTAAAGAGACAAGTGAATCTAATCAGAACTCTGTGTCATTGTGCAGGTAAAAGTTGTTCTCCAGAGTTGCTTCTAAGTGAAATCTAACCGATCCAGGTACTATTAAACAAAAACGGTAAAACTTAATTAAAAGTATGGTAATTTACTAATACACCTGCTGTTGTAAAGCAAGCTATACTAGATTAACAACAAGACATCTAAGAATAAAAATAAAAAAGCATGTCCCAAACAGTGTGGACAAGTTTTGCTTTTCAGATAAGAAAAATTATATACTGGTCAAGGTTTTAAACGCATCTAAACGTTCATCCATTTCAGAACATTCGGTTGACAATTCAACATGTGCAAACAGTTATAATCTAGATAGATTTGAAATGATTAGAACTTGTAATAGTGTTTTTGATTTGATTAAACTAGAAGCTGTTTGTATTTTGTTAAGGAAATCTGTTATATGTAACCAAAAATATTTTGACTTTACTCTTTCTTTATTATCGTAATACTTTATAAGTGTTGTTTTCATTATATTGATGTATAGTTTTACTGTATGTTAATTATAACGTAAGTAAACTTAAATTATTTTAATTGTTATTAACTGCTTTTGTCTTTTATTAATCTTTTAATTACTTTATGATTACTTGGTTACTGCACAAGTTTGTAAAATCTTATCTCTTGTTAGCTTTATACAGTAACCTCTCGCTTATTTATGCACATTGTGTCCACAGAAAAAGTGCGTAAAGATACGAGAAATCGTAAAGATACGAGAGGTACCAAGTATATTTACTATAATGGCTGTTTTTTGATATTGCTTCTAGTTAAAAGCAGACTGGGAACTTTCCCACTTTTAACATTTTGTTTACTTTATTTATAAATAAAGATAAAACTATTCATATATTAAAAAAAAAAAGATTTAAATTTATACAAATTAATGATACATGTAAAAAAAATTTACTAATTTTAATAATAAGTAGATTTTATCTTTATTTATATGTGACTTGTTTGATACTTAACGTTTATATTCTATTCTACTTAGCAAATTCAATTTATAATTAAGCATTTGTTTACAATTAAGAAATGGTGTGGTGTCTGTCTTAAAATTTGTTTCTATAGCCTTTTACAACAATATGCATTTGGTGCTGTAATGAATTAATCCTTTTGAACAAAAACATATAAAATATAAGAAAATGCTTAATGAAACTGTTTATGTTACTATATGTTTTTTTAATTTGACCTTTGCCCACATAAGGATAAACTTTTCTTGCATTGTATTAATGGATTTTTTGAGTAAGAATGAAATTTCATGCCATAAGAATTTGAGGAATCGAAAATTTTTATTTATTAAAAAGAATAAAAGGAGGGGTGTTAAGACACCTAAGCTGTAAAAGTTAAAGCCGTTTTCATTAATTAACAAATTGCATTATACTTTCATTATTTAACACATTCATATTTATTTCAGAATTTTAATTTAATCTCTTATTCTCAACAAAATTTCTGATATAATGAGGTATAACCAAATGTTTATCAATTAGTCAAGATAAATAAGTTTACAAAGTCAAAAGATATAGAGAGGTGAGTTAGCATTTAATACTAGTTTTAAATATAAAATATACAATAAACCTAATTTGTGCAATATTAAAATTTTAGTTTTTGAGTATTTTAGAATTCTAAAATGCGTAACAAAACGAGAGTGCGTAACATCATAAGTGCGTAATGATGCGAGATGTTACTGTACTCTGCTGATGAGAATAGCTCTAAATATATCTAGTTTTGCTCGAATTGTGTGTCTTGAATATCTCATTGCTATTATTGTTTGAATGTACCTTTTATATTTTTAAAACATCCGCGTATAAAAAAAAAATTCAAATAACGTTCTGTGAGTTCACAACTGCTAAAACTTATTATGCAATTCTTCTAATGCATTTTATAAAAATCACTGTTTTTTTGCAGGTGAAAGCAATCCGGAAAGTCTTTTGTGTCGAAGCAACGTGGAGTTCCAGGATACCGAGCAACAAATACAGGAGGCGGAAGAAATTAGAAATCACGTGACATACGGACATGGTTCAAGAATTTACAATTTGAATTCCCTCCGCATCGTTCTTCATGTTAGGGGAATTTTTTGAATGAATATTTAATTTTTTATGAACTTATTATTCTGGGTAAAGTTTTCACAAAATGTAAAATTTGTTGTCCAATTTAAAAATGATTGTATAACTTCAAATAATTAGAAGCACAAACTCAAATTATTTATTAAGTAGATGTTGTTTTTATACTCCTAACTAAGTAAATTTGAATGTTGTTTTTCTTTTTATTTCCTCAGTATAACAAAGTATTCAAGCTTATAGAGAAAAAAAAATACCTAGAAAAAATTAACTGTCTTTGAATTGCATTAAAATAATGGTTAATAATTTATTATATTAAACTTGTATTTTTTTATAATATTGCTATTTTAACATTTTATGTCGGTTTTATTTGATTTTATTATGTTTACTATAGAAAAATAGAAGCAAACTTATTTTAACTAAACTTATAAGTTCTACTTTGGGTTATAACATTATAAACTTTTCATCTCTGTAGATTAATTTAATCGTGTTATGAAGATACTGTTATTTAGAACAAATATAGTTTTCTTACTAATTGCTTATTTGCATCAAGTTATTCGTTTTTATTAGACTAAATTATATATTAATTTAAATTAAATTGGTTTGTTTTTATTTTTCAGGGAGAGGGTTTATTTCATTTTAGAATTTCGTTAATTCGTGGATATTCATACTGTCATTTATATGACGAATTTCAAGTAAGATATTTATTAAAAATTAAAAGTTTGTAAACATTGTAGTATTTTTAAAAGCACGATTACTAAACATTTAATAGTTTAAAATTAAATATATTCAATCAAAATTATGACAACGTGTAGTATTGTCTTTTTAAATAGAAATGTAGAAATAAGTTTTATTTCTTTAATGCAACAAAGAGTAGTAAAAAAAAATAACTTTACTCCGCATTTAATATTTTTATAAGTTAATTTGTATCTATGCTTGCTACAGGTATACGTTGTGAACAATCCTTTACAATACCCAATATCAATAACTATTCGATGCTTAATTGTGCTATCAATCGGAATGTTTCTACTATATTTGTTTCTAAATCGTAAACAAATTGTTATTTGAGTTTTTTATTTATATAAAATGTTTTTAACAGCCACTACGTTTGAAATATGTATGTTATAATTTCATACTTAAAAGTTTAGGATCATAATTTTTCACAAATAATTTTTTTTTTTACATAAATAAAAATGAATGTTTTTATATTTATGAACAAAATTTTCAGCTTACTTTGTTACACTAAAGCGTGTATAGATGAAAAATTAACTATAGAAACTTGTTAGAGAATAAGATAAATCCATATAAAATTTAAAGTCTTACAAAAATTCTCGAGTCACACAGCTTAAATTTTATACTTTTATAGGTATTACTTGTTGTGCTAACATTTAATTAAGCCTATGTAAAAACTTTGATACTTAAACAGTTTAATAGCTCAAAATATTTTGAGGAATAAATGTAGTTTATTTTAAGTGTGCTTAAAATAAAAGTATTCTCTAAAATTATATGTCCAAACGAGTCTTATATTAAAGTATTAAGTTCAGAATTTATGGTTATAAGTGATACTAATTTTAAAATAAATGTGTATTCATATTAGCAAATTGTTCACATTTGTTTTCTTTTGCATTAAACTCTAGACAAGAGTGGTTTTTATTCACAATGCTGAGCAATTATGAGATCACTAATGACTACTACAGTGTCCATATGAGCCAAAACCTTTACGGTCTTCTTTAAACTTAGCTACTGTTTTCCAAGTATGAGAAATAAATGAATACTTTGCAACCTAATTGAGTTATTCTTTGAAGTTCTCATGCAACTACTGCCACCGAAAAAGTAACATTCATTTTTCTAAATAACTGCTTTGGGATTAAATCGACGCTGCATTTTTCGGCTAAATAAAATTCGGCTCTTAATAAACCGCACTGCATGACTGCTTAGCTGGAACAATTTGGCTAGCTGTGAGAAAATGGAAGTTTTTTGAACTTTTCTTTTGTAAAGGATAAATTTCCGACTTGTTTAACTTCGTTTTGGAATCATTTTCAAGGGAAAACTTGTACAAATTTAAGTTAAGGCAAACGTCTCGTTGTTATTGTTCCACATATCATTTAGATATATATAAAATTTTTCTTAAATAAGTGTTAGCTTATTTCTTAGTAATTTAAGTACAAATCAAATTAGTTCACTTTTTAGGTCTCTGATATTAACATACATAACTACAAATAATCAACTGTAATTATAAAATACATAAAAGAAAAAAGTTTTTATTTTAAGCTAAGTGCTATTTCAACTGTAAAGTTAACGCTTGAGAACAATAGAAAAATAATGATATATAAAAAATTACTTGTAAAAGATATTAATTTTTAAAACTTTTGCTTATTATCTACGGTAGTGTATTGATTAAAGACTATGTACTTAAGTGTTATTTGACAAAAATTAATGTGCAATTTTTTTAAATAAACAATTCACTTTATCAAAATATTGAAAAAAAATAATGTTTTTTTTATTCTAAAGTTACATTAAAATATTATAGTAATATGTTTCATCATTCAAAAATAACTCATTATTTATTTTGCAGCAAACTAAACTTTTAAGATTTTTACAAGTAAAGATTTATTAGGAAACTATTAAGGTAATGAAGATAAGTTGTTCCTGGAAAATAAATTAAAGCACACAATCAATAATTCATTTTGAGCAGTTAATCTTCGAATTATGTAGTTATTATCAGAAAACCTCTAAATAGAATATTTAAAGACGTTATTCCCGATCCTGAAAAGAATGATTTTATATATCAATTTAAGTGTCACTAAGAGAGTGTCTACATTGGGAGAACATCTCAGAGATTCCATCTGTTAAGAAATCAACACATTTCAAAATCCCTCATATTCTGGATGGCTAATAGAGGTAATAAACCGTCCAAAAGTCCTTCGGCAATTGAAGGTCACTTACTTAACTGGGAACGGGTCTAAATTGCACAAGGGGACAAAATTGCACGAAGACTTTTTCGCACGGAAGCTTAATTTAGCAGGAGTTAAAATATTGAACAGTAGGTTAATTTTGCACGGAGGGTCAATTTTGCACAAAAAAATACTGACTTGATATAACTAAATAAAAAGTATAATAAAACCTTTATATGTTATAAAAAGAAATAATAATAAAAAACATTATTTTGCACTTCGTACAAAAGAGTCTTCTCGTGCAATTTTATTCCCTTGTGCAAAAATGTCTACGTGCAATTCTGACCCGTCCCTGGGCAAGAAACAAAACCCGTAAAAAAATAACCCTCCGTGCAAAATTGTCACTCGTGCAAAAATGACCCTTCGTGCAAAGTCTGCGTGCAAAATTTTCTGCTCTTGCAGATTTATCCCCTCGTGCAAAATTGTCTTCGTGCAAAAGTGAACCTTCGTGCAATTTTTTCTTTTTGCAATTTTGTGCTACCGTGCAAATTAGTCTTCCTGCAAAAGTATCTTCGTGCAATTTTGTCCCCTCGTGCAATTTTGTACGCTCGCGCAATTTAGACAGCTACCCTATTTAACTACCCCGAATGCTCCAAAAATTATAATGGAGTCCTTTTGTTGATACGGAAATCCTCCAATATTTATATATATATATATATATAAGTCAGCATAAAATATAAAAACATTTTATGTTTTAATTAGTTTTTAATATGTTTGGGTAAATTGGGTTAGGGTTAAGGGTTTAAACAAAAAAAATATTTTGAGTAAGCTTGGTTAGGGTTAAGTGTATAAATTTTAAAAAAAAATTGATGATTCAGCAAATATTAGGGGAGACACCTTTGCTTTAAAGTTGTACCTCATGACAACAAATTAACAATTTTATTTAACTAAAGGACGTAACATATATCATTTAAGTGTTTTTGAATATATTTTTTATAAAAACCTACAAGCCTAAGCTTTGTAAACAAAAGTCAGTTTACAATAAAAACTTGTACAAACTGTAATTTTTTTTTACACCTTTTAATTTAATTTAGTGTATTTTTTTGTTTTACTTTATATACTGTTTTTAAATTGCGCAAGTATATGTTAGTTTTAATATGTGTAATTCGCTCTGAAACTTTAATACTTTAGCTTTATTCCTTTTAAATAGTTACACTTCAAACGTTTTTATAGCTTTTTTGTTTTTACATTTACGTTTGATTAGCTTTAACAGTTGTATGTACATACTATTTTGTAATATCCTTTTACCATCTTAAGTTTTCTATTTACTTACTTTAGCTAAAAAGTTTTGTGTATTTTATTTTTATCAAACTCTTATCTAAACAGTACTTATTTCATATTTTTAAAACTCATCATGACGTATCCATTATCTAGCTTTTATGCATGTTAATATTATATTCTATATTAAACACAGAAGTACTTGTGAGTGTGTTTTAAAAAATATTTTTTACTTGATAAAACAATGCAACGAATTTGTCGACATTTTTTATTAAAATGTGTATGTACCCCAAAAACGAAACTTAAAATGTGTTTTTTTTTACAAAAAGTTCTTTGATAAACTGTCTTTAAATTCAAAAGTTTTGTAGTAGGGTAATTTTCTTAACTTACAAATTTTGAGTAAATTTGCATAAAATTTATTATATAGTAAATTAGTTGTAATAATGATGAATGAAGTAGTGTGGATAAGCACCTCAGTCTTGATGATTGCTGGATCCCAACAACTATAAAAATAACTATTGTTAATTTTTAATAAATTTAACATAATTGTAGTAAATTATCAGTTTTTTCTTTTAATAAGTAAAATAAATACCTCTAAACTAGACAATAATCCAATATTTTGATGGCAGGAAAACATCAGTCTTATTCTTACCTCTACAACAATAAATTTTTTTTGAAGTCCAAGCAAGTTAGTGTGACATCATGTGTGATTCTACCTGCCCCTTCAGATTTAACATAAAACTAACCAAAAATAAAAAAAAATATCTAATTTAACTGAAAGAAAATCCTTTGGTGACATGTCATTTGGCAAAAACTGATAAGGTCTCAACACTGGAAACAACAAAGTGTGGGCAGATCATGAAGCTAAAATTACTAACAGGGTTGCCACAGACTCAGGGAACTCAGGAAATCAGGGAATTTTGATTCTTTTTTTAACTCAAGGAAACTCTTGGCACTTTTGGTTTTTTCTAAAAATTGAACAGAAATTTTAAGGTTTTTTAAATATCTCACGGAAAATTTTTTCTAGATCTAGAATGATATTTACTTAATCCAGTTTCATTATTTTGTTCAAAAAAGTTAATTTTATTCATTTTTAAGTGCTTATTTAGAAATTTTTCATCCTTGTGGCTAGTTCTTCAATATTCTTAAAATTAACATTGTAATTTTTTGATAAATTTAAAGGAATTGAAAAAGACTCAGGTAAGTTTCTGGTCACTCAGTGAAGATTTTTTGACTCAAAGAGTGGCAACCCTGTACTAATTAAGTATCTGCCACTGTAAAAAAAACATCACTAGCAGGGTTGCCTCTCGGTTAGGAAAAGTCAGGAAATCAGAAAAAGTCAGGAAAAATTTAAAAATATGACAAAAGTCAGGAAATTTGATAAAATTTAAAAAAATAATCAGATTTCTTAGTTAAAGTTTACAAAATTCCTTGTTTTCCAAAGCCTTCAAATGGTAAAAATTAATTAAAAGTCCTTTAAAAGTCAGAAAAGATTCCAAAATTTTCCTAGAAATTTACAAAAATATTTGAATTTATTTCTAATGCCTTCACCTGGTATAAATTAGTAAAATATTCTTATAAAACTGCAAAATTTTTTTATTAACATGTTGAACAAGTACCCTACTTGAACAAGCAGATTTTTTAAGCTTTTTAGTATTGATGATCTGTAGCAAGGACACTTCCATAGTGAAACTGTGATATATGCACAAAAGGTTATCTAGCATAATTTTAGAATCAAAGTGTTTTTTGTTTAAATAATTGAGCTCTTTATAACTAAGCAGTTAGTTTAGTATTTTGTGTAACAAGTTAATGTGTATACTTTACCTCTTTATAATTTTTTCAAAGTTGTTTAAATTTTTAAAATAAGTTATAAGACAGGTATGTGCCAAGATTAAGTTTACTTATTGTTTGTATTTTTTGTAGAGTAACTTAAATTTTTAAAGTAAATAAAAGTATATTTATTTGTTACAAATTTAATAAAATGATAAGAGGAGATATTTTATACAACAGATATATAGTTTACTTTTTTATGTCTTTTTTTACAGTTACTTAAGTATATTCTTTTTTTAATTGAATTTTAATTTACAGATTTTATATTGCATAGTTTAGGTAGTATTTTATTATACTAAGTGAACAATTTATATAAGTAAAACTAATTAAAAAAAGTCAGGAAAAGTCAGGAAATTTTTCTCAGCTTGATCAGTGGCAACCATGCTAGTTAACTTATTTGATCACTACAACTTTATAGTCTTTTATTGTTCATAAAAAAAGTGAAGGCTTGTAACTATAGTCAATGAATGTTAAGCTGAAGGAATAAAATAAATTAAAACAGCAGGGTATCTATTTAAACTGAAATCCTATAAAAACCTGAAGTTGTAAAATTTAGGAAAATAAACCAGAAAGTTAACCTTAAATCTGGTACATTTTGAAAACAAACTTGAAAAATTCTGGAATTTTGAAAAATAATAATAAAAAACCTGCAGTTAAAAAAATAAATTTAAAATAATGAAATTAAGATCATATTATGACAAAAATAATAAAGTATTTAAATCTAAAACTTTAACCAATTTTATTTATTTTAAACACATTTAAAGTAGCATTATAGTATCTAGTTACTAATTTTATACATAATTAAATACATTTTCGAAATAAACTCAATTTTAAACAAAAAAGAGAATACTAATATTTTTTTAATCAAAAAAAAAATCTATTAAAAATAATTGCATCCCTGAAACAGATTCATGCAGAATATTTACATTTATATAGATTTTTTTGATACTTTCAAGTTATCATTATTGTATGTTCACTGTTAGCCAGGGTCACTAAAAGTGGCCAATACTACTCTATTTGGATGGATTTCAGCTCTTAAGAGGTTTTAAATTTTTGAAATATGAATAAAAGAAAATTGTAGTTTACTTGGAGGATTTCTAATAAATAGAAAAGGGTGATTTTGAAAAAAATATTTTTGCCAAGTGGGAAATTTAAAATACAAGTTTGGAGAACCATGTCTTAAATAGGTTTGCAAGAAACTCAGGCTCCGGCTACTTTGATTGTTATTTTCAGAATTCAGGTTGACTCACGCTATTTAGATATTTATTTTTTAGTCTCAGACTAGTTTTTATGACTGAAAACCTTTTGTTTTTTAGAATTTGTTGTTTATTTTTTCTTTTGTTTTTTTTTTATTGGTGTACATATGTATATAATTTTGATTATTTTTTCTTTCAATTTTATGTATGTTTATTTAGTTTTTCTTTTTATTTTCTTATTAACCAGTGGTCGGAAATTTGCAACCTACAAGCTGCATTCAAAATTTTTTGTCAACCAGTTTAATTTTTTTTTTTTCAAAAAATAAAATCAAAATTTTATTGTTATCTTAAAGAATAATCTATAGCAAGGTTTCCCAACCAGGGGTGCTAGCACCCCTTGGTGGTGCAAGGCAGTATTCCAGAGGGTGCGAGATGGCTTTTCAGTTTTGTTTTATAAATAAGGAGATTTTTCTTTAATTCAGGGTTGCCACTTTACCTGGAAAGCTGGAAAAACTTTGAAAAACCTGGAATATGAAAATTTAGGCAAAAATAACCTGGAAAAGCCTGGAATTTGAGAAATTTTGAAAAAAACCCGGAAAAACCTGGAATTTTTAATAATTTCAACATTTTCAGTACTAAAATTTCAATTTGACACAAAAACATATCATATAAATAAGATTTTTTTGTCATCATTAAAAATTTTTTTTATTAAAAAACACATTTAAAGTAATTTTACAGCATCTTTTAAATGTTTTTGTACTATTTAACACAGTTTCTTTTATAGAAATTAACTTAAAACTAAAAATAGACCCAAAAATGTTTAATTTTAAAAACCTGGAAGAAATTTGGAAAACCTGGAAAAAATTTGGAAAAAACGAGTGGCAACCCTGTTAATTTTGGCGACTGTAAGTCAAAATTTCTTTTACTAAACAAAACATAACTATTTATTTTCAAATCATTATACCTTATTTAAATACCTTGTGAGTGTTTGACAGCGTGTCATAGAGGTTTTTTCATTAAAAATATAAGATTAGTTTTTGTTTTTTTATTTTCATTAGTTAAAGATAAAATTATAAGTTTAAAATAGACTTGTTTTTATTTCGTGTGATTAAAAGGTAATTAAATAAAAAATAAATAAATGTAGGGCAGGTAGAATAACAAGTAATAAGCTCAAAAATTACTTGCTTGACTTTCAAAAAAACTTTTATTTTTGAAGAAGGGAGAGTTAGTTCTGATGTCTAACTTAAAAAAACAATTATTTTAATGCAGTTTGTTGTATATTTTACTTTTCATATATTAATTTTTGTTAATGTAGTAAACTATAAAAATAAAATACACAAATTTTCAATGTGTTTATTCAAATTGTTTTAAGTAAATTATTGCATGTACTGCAAAGGGTGAAAAAAAAAGAGTTATTTTAGGGCATCAAAATGATTGAGAACCACTGATCTATAGCCTTTTTATGTTAAAAATGCTTTTTTAAGCACATTAAAAAATTTCCTTTTTTGACCTGCTGACCATAACTTCTGGTTTTTACTCACTCAGGCTGGATTTTTTGTCTCAAAGATTGGCAACCCTTTATTCATATTTCTTAAACTATTAATTCCTTAGAGATCATAGTATCTCTATAGTAACATTCTACTAAAAAAACTTTTCATTGTAAGTAAAAATTAAGTCTTATACTAAAAAATATTTAACTACTTTCAGATCTTAATTTATCAAGTTTTTCAACAAAAACTTTTCAAACTTTTCTTAAAATAAATCTTTTAACTTAACTTTTTTTTGTATATGTGCCTTTTTTTAACAACTTTTGGTAATTTGCGGATTTTAGTATGAAAAGCTACATACTAACTTTTGAAACTTAAAACCTTGTATATTTAATAGCAAGGTAAATAAAATGGGAACAAGCTAAGTAAAAGGTAACAGTGTTAGTCAGTAGTTAAGTATTGGTTACCCAAGTTTTTGTTATAGTATAATTATAGTTTAAAAACTTTAAAATTTTATAAGTTCATAAATTTAACAAACTTGGTAAAATTTCAAAATTGAAAATTAATATAATAGCATGCTAAACAACAATACTGTAAAAACCTTTATATTCCCAAAATGTACTATTTATAATAGAAACCAATTAGTGCTTAAAATTGTATATTTTATTTTTATTTAGAAAAAAAAAATTGAAAGAAACAAAAGACTTGAAAATAAAATAATTAAAATAATGATAATTATTTGAAAAAAAATACTTAATGTTGATTAAAAAGACATATTTCTAATGGTAAGCTAAAATTTTCAGCAAGTTTGTAGATACAAAAGTTTTAATCTACTTAATAAAATTATCAATTTAGTTAAAATCTTCAGATACAAATCTTTGAAGAAAAGATTTTTGATTGATAGTTTTCTTAGAACATTATATTATGTAGTAAAAATTTATCTGTTTTGTTTTTTAAGCATAAAATTTAATATTTTTTGTGTAAAAAAGTGTTTAAAAAAACAGTAATTTTATGACCAAAAAAAATTTATTATTTTATTCTATTATTATAAAAAATTATTTTATTCTACTATTATTTCAATTAAAAGTTAAATATTGAAAAAGTTAGAATTTTAGTACTCTCTGTTGTAAATTGAAATATGAAGTTTAAGACTGTTATTACTACAGAAGTATATGATGTAGCAGTTACTTATAAAAACTAAACATAAATGTAATGTTTATGCATACCAATACATTTAGTCAAAAATATGAATGAAATTTGTTCTTAAAAAAATTTAATAAATATTTACTATTTAAGGTTATGTATGAAATTTAAAATACTCTACTTTACTTGATATAAAAAACTTTATGTTTAATAGTAAAAGAGTTGAAATATAGTTTTATTTATTGTATTATTAAAAAAATTGTATAAATATTTGTTTTTATTTATGTATTTAAAATATACCCTTGTATATTAAAAACTAACTTAATTCTTAAAAACAGTATAAGAAAATTTTTAGTAATTTAAAGATCTTTCAATTAAGATAAAGTTGTAAAAAAACTTATGACTTCCTATTGCCATAGTATATAAATTATTCAATCAATAGATAAAAATTAAAACCTCTAACTTCTTATATTCATATAAGGATGGCAATTTTACCTGGAAACTTGGAATTTGAACTTTTAAGTATAATAAGCGTGAAAAATTTAGATTTTAAAACTTTTTGTAAAAAACTAAAGTTTTAAACAAAAATTATGAAAATACCCAAAAAAAAAAAAATTTAAACACTTTTTTTTAATAAATTTTACATTAAATAAGAAATAACTATTACAGACATTTATATAATCAACATTTTATTTATTATACAACACATTCAAAGTGACAATACCGTATATTTTCAGAATGATTAAACAAATGATTACATTAAGTTATAGTTTTAATTAAATAGGGACAATAAAACTTGTACTTAAAAAAACTAAATTTTTTTTTAACGTGTAAAATACTCAGGTTACTTTTTTTATTAAATGTAACACAGTAGTATTCTTGATATATTTTCTTCCTAAAACATTATTTTTTGCTCATAATACTAAAGCTCATTAAAAAGATGTAGTAGTATTGAAAATACTTATAAATGAATAAGATTTAAATGCAAAACTGTAGTACAAATATATGCAATTTTAAAGAACTATTCAAACAATATAGCTACATGTGTAAAAATTTCTTTGCACACTGAAGGCTGTAGAATTTTAAATTAAAAATAGTGTTTTTACTAACTCTAGTGTAATAGGAACTTACATATTATTTTAAACTAGATTATATAAAAATGTTTAAACTTTGGATAGTTTTAGTTGGACTGATAACATTATCAGAAGCTGCATACAAAACTCCACTTCAAGTCAGTTACTCTTCTGGTTAGTGATAAACTTTATTTTAACTACCACAACAAAAAAAAATTTTGATAGGGTAAGCTGCTATACCAAATTCATTTCATAAACTAGCAGGAACACTTTGGTTAATCAACTAAAAGTTAAATATTTAAAAAGTTTTAGAATTTTAGTACTCTCTATTGTAAATTGAAATAAGAAGTTTAAGACTGTTATTACTACAGAAGTATATGGTGTAGCAGTTACTTATAAAAACTAAACATAAATGCAATGTTTATGCATACCAATACATTTAGCCAAAAATATAAATGAAATTTGTTGTTAAAAAAATTTAATAAATATTTATTATTTAAGGTTATGTATAAAATTTAAAATACTCTACTTTACTTGATATAAAAAACTTTATGTTTAATAATAAAAGAATTGCAACATAGTTTTATTTATTGTATTATTAAAAATTTTGTATAAATATTTGTTTTTATTCATGTATTTAAAATATAAAACGAATAAAAAGACTTTATTTCCTAGATAATTTCAATGACTTTGGTGAGATACATTTCAGAAACTTGAAGGGTGATGATGTTACAATAGAGAACTTAAACCCGTCATTGTTACTTGATAAAGTTGATAGCATGCTGAAAGTTAGGATAGCAGTAAAGTTGTCTGATGATATTGGTAATGATGAAACAAATAAAAGGTGGATATTGTGCTCAGTGCCAAAAGTAAGTATTAAGTGATACAAAGCAAAAGAGGTTTAAGGCCATAGGGGGGGGGGGGGGGTCCAACTTTTTTTTTACAAAAAATAACTTTGGCTTTTATATGAAAGCTTTAAATACAAACTACAAGCCTGTTTTTATAGAATTTAAAAATATCATTTAACTTTTGAGATATTTTATTTTTTGTAAAAAGTTTCCGATACAAAAGTTTGGACCGCAAATTTTTCGGGGTCAATTTTCTCGGAAATTTTAAAACTCACTAAAAATCTATCTTCTCCTTCATTTTTTGACCTAGAGACTTCAAATTTTCAGGAATTGTTCCTTTTAATATTTTGAAGAATCCTAATGTTGGAATTTTTGAAATTTTGAAAAATAAAAATTTTATCCACAAAAAACTAAAAAAAAAGGGTAGTTTTTTGACAATATTTTTTTTTACTCAAAATTAAACAAATTCCTACAATAGATCTCTTTAAAGTTTAATGATACACATTCTGTAAAAATTTGAGAAAGATTACTCAAAAAATGAAGGAGGAGATAGATTTTTAGTGAAATAGTCTTTTTTCGCATTTTTAGTTTTCGCCTTCCATAAGGAACCTATTGAACGCCCTTTCTTTGATCGCTTATATCTCAAAAGTTACTTTGAGTTTTTTTAAGCGGTTAAAAGTGTCTGATAGCTCAGATTAAATTCTACAAAATAAGATCAAGTTGTAAAAAACAAAGTGGACCCCCCCCCTATGGCCTTAATAAAGCAAATAACTATTGTTTAGCTATGAATCAGGAAAATTAATTAAAAAATTAATGCAGTAAAAAAAAAAATTACTGTCTGTTATATAAAACAATTAACATAGCAAGGTTTTTTCTTAAACTTTTATAAGGGCATATAGTGGGTAGGTTGTAGATAGTTTTTTCAAGTCAATTTTATTTTGTACAGTACTATCTTAGCTATCAGACACATTAAACTAATCAATAAAATTAAAGGTAGCTTTAGTGATATAATAGGTTAAAGATGATAAGTTCATTAGGTTCCTATTGAAGGCACCAACTAAAAAGACTTATAACTTATGTTATTTAAGTAAATATAAAAACTTTAAATCATCAAAGTTTTGTAATAATTTTGTTACTTATTGAAATTATAATTCTAAAAGTATTAAAAACTATGTAAGAAATGTTTCTTTATATTTAAGTTCTCCAGAAATAAAAAAAATAAATTAAATATTTTTTTACTAAAGTTGAAATTTTAAGAAAGTCAACAATTAAAAAATATTTATTCATATATTAAAAATTTTAAACAATAAAGCTTTTATAATCTCAAAAAACTGACTTCAAGTTTATACATAAAGTATTTATGTGAGAGCCAGTTTCCTATGCTTTTAATTGATTTGTATAAATACTTCCACTGTGCAACTCATTTACTTATAGTTGCTAGAAAGTATAATTTTTGTTTAAATTTTTATTATAGTTCAGAAATTGTTGCAGTAAACATCATGGTTGTAAAACAAACTGCAATCCTAGAAAAACCTTGAAAAAACTCAAATTTGACAACTAAGGCAAGAAAAACCTGGAATTAAAGAATTTTTAAAAAATTTAAATTTCGAACAAAAATCACTAATAAACCTGAAAAAACCTGGAAATTTAAGCTCATTTTAAATTTAAAGTAACAAAATTAAGATTAAAAACGAAAAGTCAAAAGTCTGTCATAAAGGCAAAAAACATCCTTTTTTTTCTATTAAAAAACACATTTTAAGTAGTTTTACAGTGTACTTTCAATGTTCTTATAATATTTAGTACAATTTTTCTTCAGTTTATTTTTATACTAAAAATAACCGTAAAAAACTTCTAATTTCGATATCTGTAAGAAAATCAGAAAACTTATAAGACGTTTGTAAAAAACCTGCAACTCTTAAAAAATTTATTACAACTTCATAAATTATTAATAAATTATTTTTTTTTAAACAGTTCAAGTGTTTTCAAAAATGCTTATAAAATTAGATTTTTTTTAGTTCAACAACTTATTTTAAAAACTATCGGAATAAGTTTTATTCATCTCTATGAATGTCAAATTGTTATTCAAAACAAATTCAAAGCATTTTAAACATAATTTTCGAAAAACGATTCAAACATTTTCATCAGTTGTTTTATATCTTTTTTTGAAGCTTGAGAGTATTACTAATATTTGTTATTATCTACAAATAGAATACAGTGTAAAATTTTGTTTGTTATTTTGCTTAAACATAATTTAGTTATGCTTAAAAACATTAAATTGTTAACAAAACTAAAGTTTTTTCATTCTAGAGGTTTAATAAAATAACATGGGTACTTGAATTTTATATTATTATATATTTGTTACTTTAAGTATTTCAAACCAAAGTTCTATACTTTTATTTTAAATATTAAAGTTCCGTAAAATAAAATGGTAATGTTATTAAAAACTAAAATAATTAGCTATATTTCTAGAATTTGTTAAATTTCAAAATGAATTGTAGTTTGCAATCCTGACTAAATTGTCAGGTTACTATACAGTTTTACAAAGCGTTTTAAGACTTCCCAGGACTTTAATTATTGTCCTGCCAAATTCCAAAGTATTGAAATGAAATTTATCTGAAGATATACAAGTTTAAATTTCTTGACATGCATCACACCATCATCTCAAATTTTACTGCAATCCTAACCTTCAGCATGCTTCGAATGTCACCAAGTTTTGTAGAATTAAAAAAAATGTAATATCATTCATATTTTTGATTATGACTTCATAATGTTAAGTGTTTGTTTTTAATTTGAAAACAAAGTAAGTTTACTTAAAATAAGTAAAATTAGTTTAAACAAGGTTACAAGCAAGGGTTACATAACTCAAACACTTGTTTGCATTTTTATTTCTCAAAAGTTATTTTGGTATTAGATGAAAATTTGTTTAATCTTTCACACTTGAATGCTAAAAAAAATAAGTATATTCTAATTAAAGGTATGCTATTTGAAAATAAAGCCTCCATACTCACACAGTCCATTAAATCTTCAACATTTAAATAAAATTACAATTGCTCAGGCTTGCCTAATAATAGTTTCCAATAATTTAAGTAGACAAGCATTACACTTAAGGTAGCTCTACTTACTAGCTGAGGACTACCAAAAATCTCCATTGGAGCTGTCAGCACATATTTTAATAAGTTTTCTCGTAAAGGTTTTTAACGTAAGTTAAAAAAGATATGTGAATGAATTTGTCTTGAACTAATCAATAATGAGAAATGTCTTGCAAGCCGCTTAAAAATTTTATACTATAAATTTATTGTATCAGGAAATTGATGCAACTCTTAAAAAGGAATTAAGTCTGCTAAAACATTTATGTCTTAGTTTACTAACAACTCTTTAAAAAACATAGTCTAAACCTATAATAAAAAGATATTTTAAGAAATCTTATAAAATATTTTAGTTTAAGTGCTAATAAAGTTTATTGTTAATATAAAACTGTTTAACAGAGTATTTTATTACATTTTGTAAGAAAACTGAACAGTTTATCTTTTGAGTTACAAAACACTGTTTTTCTCGACAAAGCTCAAGTTTAACAAAAGGGTTGATCATATCAATTTGATCATCAGACCACAAGCCCTCGTTAGACTAAGACCAGTTTCATCCTGATTAGGACTCATCAACCCTTTTGTTAAACTTGAGCTTTGTCTCACATCATACAAGAGTCCAGGCTTCTGCTCTGCAGACTTTCGCCGATGTTTTTGTTGATTGTATATAATACAAGCGTAGCAGATGTCTTGCCTAGTGGACAATGTATTGAACGTTGCACAGCAAAAGACATTGCTGACGTCACTGATCATTACCAGCAAATGGTTGCTTTATGCTTGCATATATAAACCGTTTGCAGATTGACACTTTTTTCACAGTTAGATATTTTTTAGTTTTTTTACAATTTTTCTCTTGTTATAAAACTTCTAATTTATGAAGTTTTGTTCCGACAGAATTTTCTAAATATTGCAAGGAACTTTTCCTAAAAATTCGAGGTAGTTATCTCAAAAAACATAGGAGAAGATAGATTTTTATAGAAATAGTCTATTTTTGTCGTTTTGGTTTGGGCCTCCCATAAGGAACCTATTGTTGGTTTTGACTTTGACCGGCTATATCTCAAAAATTATTTATAATTTTTAAAATCTGTAAGAAGCATCTTGTTGCTTAGTAAAAACTTTATAAAATGTGAGAAAAAAGTGTTTAACCCCTATGCCCTTAATTAGTATCTGATTCAAATTATTCTAATTTTATCCATGTTTTTAAACATTTTATAGTTGGTTTTTTGAAAATTCTGTTTATGTTATTTATATATTTTAATGTTTTAGTAATTGCTATTAATAATTTAAAGTTGTTGGAAAGTAAATACATAATTAGTATTGAGTCTTATATTCAGATATAAGGTATAAAATTCATGAAATGAAAATAATAAGTTTTTCTGAGTTGTCTAAATCCCTACTTAACAAAGAAGTCTTAGTCTATGGAATGATTGACGAAATTTGTATTGTAAGCCAAAAGGCAACTCTTTCTGATGGAAAGAAGTCAATCTTACTTGATCTTTCAGCATGCGAGTTCAAAAACTATTTTAACAATACCAGAGTTCAGGTTATTGGAAAAATTTTCTATCAACCAGAGAACGAGGCTTTGTTTATTTTAGTTCAGTCCCTTCAAAATGCTACTAATTGGAACAACTCGGTTTTTGAAGAAATTGTTTCATTGGACAGAAGTTATCTTGATAAAAACAACTAGTTTCAGAACGTAAAATACATGAAAAAAACTCAAGAATAATAAAATTGCTGTTAAATACCTGTTCGATGTAATATATATTTTTTTTTTTACTGTAACAGTATTTTATTTTTTTGCATGTTTAACTACATGAAAATCTACCTTTAAAACTGTTGCTAACTTTAGGTCAAACGTTTGTACAACTACTTCATAGGACTGCAATACTATTTTTGTTAACAATAATTTGTTGTTTGCAGCAAGCAAATTTATAATGTTTATTTAAATTTTATAACAGTTCTAAGGTTTTAAATTTATGTTTTGAAGTTTTTTATACCAGGGTTGCCACACACTCAGGCTACACAAAATAAACCAGACTAGTTTGAGATTTTTTGAAAAAATTCGGTCAACTTTTGTTAAATTCTCAGGCTAGTTTGATGTTTTTTAAAACTCTGGCTTATTTAAATATTTTTCTTAATTTTAATCTAGTTTTTTGACTTAAACCCTTTTCTTTTTTACAAATTGTACTTTTATAAGTCCTTTTGTAGTTTGGTATCTTCAGATAGTTAAGAAGCTTTATTAATTGTGTTTTTGGATCATACTATTATTTTTTAAGATTTTTTATAAACTTATGCTAGCTTGATGTAACTCAGACCATTCTTTGTTCACTTTGGCTGACTTTTTTGCCTAATGAGTAGCAACCCTGTTATTTTATGTTATTTTAATAAAAAAAAAGATTAGTCTGTTTAAGCATGTTTTTTGTAACTTTAAATACCATGTAGTTTTGTTCTAAGAATACTAAAACTCGTTAGTTTAAATTTAAATTTTTCAATTTAATAAATTATTTTTATTATTTTCTACATGTGTAGTGTTATATTACTTTTTTAAAACAATGTTTTGTATTTAGTTTTATAAAATGTTATTAGTTTAGTTGTTGTAATGTATTAGAAAATAGCTTATTTTCAACGTTTAATTATGATTTTTTAGATTTGATTTAATAATCGAATTGAAGTTCTTAACAAATATGATAAGATTAATTTCAAAAGTTAGCTAAACGATATATTTATTACAATTGTATTTGTGTTTCATTCAAGTTCTCAACAGGTTTATGAATTTTTCATTTAAATAATGCTGAAAATGAAAATTTTTTAAGTAGTAGCTAACTTAAACACAAGGTTTACTTTTTTGCTAGTTAGTATTATTTGACAACTTGATAAAATTTGAGAGCACTGTTTAACGACAACTCTGGTAAATAATTCACCGAGTTTCTAAACCAAAACGGTTACAAAAGTAAATTTTTTTTTAAATAAGTTTTTATGAATAGTAGTTTTAAAACACAAATATGTAGTTTTATCAAATCAATAAAAAATATTTTAAGTTTTACACTCGTTTATAAAGATGTTATTCTTATTAAACATATTTAATTTAATCTTAGGTTATATTTTTTTATTTCTTTACGTAAAACTACGTGGTAGTAATAATTTAGTTTTGTGAAGAAAAAACAAACTGTTTGTAATACAAATATTACATCAGCATTGAAATATTTAACAGAAAAATAATATTATGTCTGTAATGGTAATAATATAAAATTTAAATTAAGACATTTATAATCTTATACTAAAAAAGATATTCTGGTGTTTACTGTAGGTTTATCTCTAAAATCTAATAAATTAAAAATCTAATAAATTAAAAAACTAATAAAAGTTATGTATTAAACCTCGTTTCTTCTTCAGTTTTTTTAATTGCATAAATTTAAAGCAGTAATCTTATTATTGAGTTTTTGTCTAATTTTACTAATGATAGTTGTAATAGCAATCTTAAGTCTAACATATTGATTGATTTAAATTTTCAAGAGTTCCTTGCTTGCCTACGGAACTTCTATCAAACTAACCGTTGAACATGATGGATTTGGAAATCTCATTTCAGTTTCGATGAGCCAATCAGCTTCTAGTTTTGACGACCAATCTGAAATAACCTTCGATGAAGTTGTCAACACAACTCAGCCAAAATATGCAAGCGGGTAAATATTTTTGCATGTAATTTTAAATATTTTTTTTAGTTTATTCATTAAACAAAAGTTAGCTACTTTTTAATCGTTATTTTTTTTTAAATTGTATTTATATCTAGTATTATTGCATACTGAGGCTTTTTGAAATTTTTGGAAAACTTCAAGACAGCTCAGTTTTATTTATAAAAGTTTTGGGAAACCATAGGCTAATTTAGTTTTAATGAAGTCCGTATTCAATAGGTGTTTTTGTCGTCTTCTGTATTTGATTTAAGTTCTAGTGTTTAGTTTTAGTTCATTTAGTATTTTTCACCATCAATTTACGTTTAGTTTTCTAATTTTTGTCTACTTTCAACCGTATTACTAATAAACCCAGGTTACTTTGTAATTGTTTTTTATATTATTCAGGGTTGCCTAAAATCCTGGAAAAACCTGAAATTTTTCATGTTCACTAGTGAAATTTCGACTTGTCACAAAAATTATATCATGTAGATCAAATTTTTTTTTGTCTTCGTCATTATTATTTTTTAATTAAAAAACAAATTTAAAGTAGTTTTGAAGTATCTTTTTAATGTTGTTACACTATTTAAGACAGTTTTTTACCTTTCGCTTCATTTCATAGTAAAAATAGACCTAAAAATTTGTACTTTTTAAAACCTGGAAAAGTTCAGAAAACTTGGAAGGATATTCCCGAAGAAGTTTGGCAATCCTGTTTTATTTTATATCACGTATTGTTGTTAACAACACTTGAAATTTTAGAAAGTATTGTTGTTAAGTTATAGCTTATTTCAGGGTTGCCACTTTACCTGGAATTTGACAATTTAGGCATAAAAATTTGGAATTTGAGAAAGTTTGAAAAAACCTGGAATTTTAAACGATTTTTACACATAAGTAGAAATTTTTTTGTATGACACAAAAAATTTATCATATAGATAATTTTTTTGGTCACTGTCAAAATTTTTTTTTAATTCAAAAACACATTTAAAGTAGCTTTACCGTATCTTTTCAATGTTTTTATACTATTTAACACAGTTTTTTTTACCTTAAACTTAACTTTAAACTAAAAATAGACCCAAAAGTGTGTACTTTTAAAATCCTGGAGGAAATTTTTAAAATCTGGATAAATTTGAAAAAACGAGTGGCAATCAATGCTAATCAGTAAATTTTAACCAATTTTTTTTCAATTTGTTTATTTTTTGCTGGTACCTGAATATTTGTAAGATAGTCCAAAGATTGTTTCATAGTCTACAAGCTTTAAAAAAGAGAGAACCCAAAATAATGTTTTGTGCTTGATTTGATTCTTACGGAATCCTAAATTGAACAGATATTTAGCAATTTTTATATAGTATTTACAGATTTTCTTTAAATATATAGATCATGTATGTCTTATTTTGAAGTAGATTTTTTATATAAATAATAATGGAAAATTAAAGTTAGCAATTTACATATATTTTAATTAAATTAAGAAAAATTTTAGCCCAGACACTGCTGGGTTTCTTGAAAAGATTGAAAAAGAAATGGCTCAGAGAAAGAATCAAAATGTAGACAACAGAAGTTTCCTTCAAAAATATGTAAGCTTCCATAGTTGTTTATATAAACTACACTGTTTAATCTAATATCTACAAGAAAACATAAGCATTGCACCCTCAAACTTTTGTGTTATACTTTTTTTTTATAATCTACTAAGCCTTTATATAATTTAGACAATACTGAATTGTTAATAAACTAATAATTTCCAGTGTTAGATAAAATACGTCAATGCCTTTAAAATTGATTGATTGCTATTGCATTCAAGTTTTGCTTTGTAATATAGTTTATCTCATGACAAAGGTATCTTAAAATAAATGAACTATTCATAAAATTAATTAAAAAAAAAAATAAATCAGTTTAGAGTCCAGTATATATTACTTTTAAGGAAATTTTGTAGACACATTATTTGGTGCATATCTCATTTTATAAAGTTCAAGATCACCTTTTTAAAATATACCAAGTTATATACTAAGTTGTATTACTACTTTGAAATTTAAAGTTTACACTTTTTTATATAATTAATATAATTTTTCGTCTTAGATACTAGATGAGTTTACCTTTTAATGTGTACTTCTAACACTTTTTAGTTTATGTGTTGACTTATTAAAATGAAAAATTAGTACTAAGTACAGGGTGGCCACTAAACCTGGAATCCCGGAAAAACCTGGGTTCTGACAATTTAGGCTAAAAAACGTTGATTCTGAGAAATTAAAAAAAAACCTTGAAATTTGTGCGAAAGTCACAAAAAAAACCTGAAATTTTAAGCAATTTTTTTATGTTAAGTGGTAAAATTTCGATTTGACACAAAAATTCTATCATAAAGATAAAAATTCTTTGTCATCATCAAAAATTTTTTAAACACATTTAAAGTAGGTTTACAGTATCTTTTAAATTTTTTACACTATTTAGCACAGTCTTTTACCTTTAAATTAATTTTTAACTAAAAATAGACCAAAAAACTTATACTTTCGAAAACCTGGAAGAAACTTCTCAAAAACTAGTGGCCACCCTGTAAGTATTCAAAAAAGTATTTTATGCTAAATACTTAACTTTATGGTAATATTGTTTTAAAATTTGTTGTTTTTTACCATTATTAAATCAACTTAATATTTAAAAAGGCTAAAGTTTGATTAGTTTTAAATTTTTATAATATTTACTTTAAAAAAATTCCAAAATATTATTTAAATATAATATTCAATCTAAAATAAAATCTTTTTTATCAAAGTTATTTAACTTTTGTGATAAAATAAAGAATCAGCAATATAAGTTTTTTAAACAAAGTTTAATTCAAACATTTGTTTGCTTAAAATTACAATAATTCATGACAAACCTTGAAAGCATTACAAATTAAATAAATTTTTGCAGTGGATTTACATTGTCATATTCGTTGTAATGATGACAATATCTAGTGGAGGTCAACAATAGTGATGTAATAAGGGTTCTAACTATTCATACTGTTAGAGAATTTATTTAAAACATGTTTTGACTTGTTTACTAATTATATTTTCAACTCTTCAAGTTTGTAGTAGTTTTATTTTTAGTTTACAATATCAACTAATTGATTTTCGTTGTTAATAATTAGATTGAAATTTTTGCAAAAAAAAAATTCTAAATTATTTTAAAAAAATTACATTATTTCTAAAGTAGCAGCGTCTTAACTTTTAAATACATAGTTCTTGCAGTTAAAAAAGTCTCTATTTGAATTAATTAGAAAATACGTTTTATATAAACAATTACTTTTTAGTTTTTGTTTCTAAATATTTATAATTATGTCTGAGTAAAAATTACTTTTCAATGAATATTTTGATATATCTAAGTAAAATTATGTACTTAAAAGTAAACACTGCTTTTTAATATATTAGTTTTTTAAACAGTAATCAAACTAACATAAGTTACGTTATATATGTTTGAGTAAATGAATTATATCTTATATTAGTAAAAATAAGAAAAAGAAAACTTAAACGGTTTATAATTATCCGCAATAATTTTTTACTATAGTAAAATTGTTTTTGAATATTAATACTCTTTGTAGTTATAAGCTGATAGTATTTTATAAGTTTAGCTTTATTTTCCTACTATTAAATTAGTTAAACAAAATAAAAGTATTTCGTGAAATCGCTATAAAACTAGTCAGAGGTTGAAAGATTGTCTGGGAAAGGGATCGATCACCGCCCCACTTGGGCAGTAATATAACTTTTAATAAAAAACCTAGCCAGACAGTCTTGGGTTTGTAACAAAGTAAAAAACGGAGGTGATAACCAGTAAAGCGGCAACAACCTGACTTACAATTGTTTTCTCTGGGGTTTTTAATGGGAAATTAAAAATAAAGGTCCGGAAGATTTTAGCTTTACATCTCAAGTCTGTGTAACAGACTCGAGATGTAAAACTTACACTAGTTATACTGGGCTTCGTAAAGGAGCTACATTGTCATTACAACCGCGGCCCACGAAGATTTTATTTTGAAATTCTCTATGCGACCACCAAATGCCAGAACTTGGATACCCTGGTCTAGGCATGGATCACATGCTTTGTTATTAGTATCTCAATTATCCAACAGATTTGTCTCACCAATAAACTTTATTTTGTAACTAAATATTACCTTATATCAATTTAAATTATCAAAGGGAAAAAGTTAATGAGCGTAAACGGCAACTAAGTAGTTAATGGGTGAAATCTAACAACAAAAAGGGAGGTTGTGGAAATGAGTTTAGAAAACTCTGCTATTTATTGTTTCATGAGAACTATTGGAGAAAGAGTGCATAAACATACCACTTCTTTTCATAGAAGCTATTTTGTATGCATATACTATTTTCTACTATTAGTTTCGCTTCCAATAAAATAAGACTTACTAGATTAACTTACATTAGTAAAAGCAAGGCAAAAATATTGTTCAGTATATATCAGTGGCGTATCGTGGTACTTTGGTCAGAGGGTGCTCAATTTTTTTTCTCAAAAAACCCCTAACTTATGACTTTTGTAATTAGCTTTTTAATTTAAAAAGAATGTATACAGTAGTGATAACAGCACCTCATTGCATAGAATATATATATTACATAAAATTATCTTTTAGTAAACGAAGGTGAAATTTTATAATTAAAATAGATTGCTTGCTTATTTAGGTTAGGTAAGGTATTAATGTTAGAAATTTATATATGAATTGTAACAAGTTAAAGCAAAACAAACCTAGCTAACGCATATTTTAAAACATTTATTAAACACAAATCAAAAGTTATCAAAAAAGAAGCATATTAAACGACAAATGTAAAACAAGACATAGTGAAAAACTATTTTATTGCAAGTTTGAAACATAAGACTTCATGACAGTAAATCTAAATATCTAAAGAATAAAGTTATATTTTCTAACGAATTAAACTTTACAAAAATTTTTATATTTTAAAAAGTATTCTATTGCAAGTAACTTAAAAACAATACTAAATATGTTAATAAGTATTTGAAAGCGGCGAATTTTTTTATATAAATAGCTAAGTATTTTTAAAGATATTAACAAAATAAAATTCAAAATTTATTTTATATCATAAGATAGAATTGTATTAAACTTGAAATAACTCATACTTATAGATATCGCAGTTTTTAATATATTATCTTCTTCATTATCGTTAATTTTGTAAACAAAAATGTGACATCTTCAGTATAAAAATTGAAAGTTTTAAATTTTTTTAGAAGAAATCTAAAAAAATAGTTTTTTGTCTTAATTTATATATTTCTAGCTATATTAAAAAATAAAACTGTAAAAATAAATGTTAACAAATGAAGAAAATCATAAATAAAAACAATATTAAAAAAAAGTTAAATGTTTCATACCACTTTAACTGCAGTCTTGAGTAATAGTAATATCTGGTGTTGGTCTACTATTTTTCAATTTGAGCTTTCAAACCTCAGATAATTTTCCAATCTGACATTTTTTTAGATTTCAAACGTTTCATACAATATTACTTTTGGTACTTTGCATATTTATTATTGTAACAATCTAAAAGTTAATCAAAACAATTTTTTAAACATTTTTCTAACAACTACAATACACATTTTATAAAAAAAATCAATTAAGTTTGAAGAAATCAGGATTTCCTTGCACTCTTTGAGTCAAAAAACTATCCTGAGTTAGTTAAAAAATGTCCTGAGTCATCATGAGCATTTTAAAATTCTTTTAAGATTTTATATTTTAAATTCTAAGTAATAAAGAAATTTCTTTTACTAAAGATTTTAAGTTTAATGAAATTAAAAAAAAAAGATTAAATTGAGGTTAACACTGTAATCAGAGTATCAACTGTTTGTTAATTACTTGTTTTATTTAATTTTTTTTGATAACCATATTATCAAGTTGTGTGAAAAATATTATTTATTACTATTTTTACTATTGTTATTATATTTATTTATTGCTATTTTTGTTACAATTTGTTTATTCTTGAATCATTATCACCATAATTTTAGCTTAATGGTTTGTTTACAAAATGTTAGCATTTTTCCTTGTAAAAAAATCAATCATAACTGTTATACTACTGCGGTGCACTACAACAGGTGTACGCTTTTTAAATCGTAATTTATATAGATTTTATGAATTAAAATAAAAATTATCAAGTTTTTCATCAAAGCCGGTACACAGTAATCTCTACGCACCAGAACCCGGCTATGTATATTTTGTATTCGAAAATTCGTTTTACTTTTCGAATACTGTATAAACATAATAAAAAAAAAGCAAGGAAATTAAAGGATAAGGATAAAACATTCTTTTTTTTTTCGTTTTTTTAGGTGGCACAAATGCGCCAGTGTCCCTCCCCACGCTACGCCACTGGTATATATCAGACTTTCTTAAAGTTAACGATATTGCCTATTTGGTGCATTTTTAGCTATCAGAGGCAATAACTAGTAGGGAGACAAAAAAGTAAAGGGGTAACTTACTTATAAATGGGCGGTATATTATTAATTAGGAGGTGTTTGTTTTTAATTTTCTACCAAACGGGTGGTTATAAAAGTTAATTTAGGAAACCCTGACGTATATGGTAATTTGAAATTAATGTACAATTGTCATTTAATTTATTTTATGTTACTTTTAATCACTCAAATTCGTTTGTATTTTAGTTCAGTGGGTCCGGGGTTAAGGCAAAAAAGTAAGTAAGGTTGATTATAAAGATAAGTATAACAAAAGATTAATTGTTCAACTTTGGAATAGGTCTTTTTACTTCTTTCATTCTGATGACATTATTTCTACTTATTCTATTTTGTGATCAGTTTTACTTTTATATATTTTTTACTTAAAACCATTTCTAGTCATAACTTTTTTAGTTAATATACTATACTTATTTATAATATTAAACAGGACACAAAAAATTATTCATAACAAGTATGTGTAGATTAACAATAAATTTAAGTTTATTAAAATTATGGGGTATATTTTAATACTTTAATATGAGATACTTAAAGTTGAAGTAATATTTAAAATATATAAAAATTTCGAATTAAAGCAATATGAGAATAAAAGTTATACAGAACTTAAGCTGAATAATAAATCTCAATAATAGCTTGGTATATTTTACTTGGAAAACTTAAAATTTCAAAGTATATTAATTAAAATCAGCACTTTATTATTTAAGGCTTTGATTTTTTGGATCTTTAGAGTTTAACGACTTATTACGTTGTATAATATTTGATTTAATGTTAAACTAGTAATTTATGAAAAAACTCATTATAAATTAATTTTTGGCTTGTTAGTTCGTTATTATACTTTAAAATATAGAATTTTGTAAGTAGTATTCGTGGACATTTGTTTACTGATAAAATATTAAAGGTATGAATAAAACTTTCTGTTCTATAGAAAACACTATAAAAACTTCTGAATGGCAAATTTTTAATTTTTAGAATCCATACAAAATTATTTAGAACACAGTATACCAGGTCCTCAGACCAAACTTTTAAGCGCTTTTCTTTTATCGTTCAATATTATTGTTTGTTGAACGACAAAAAAATTGTTTGTCGATCAAGATGTTTAGTCTTAGGACCTGGTGCACGAAAAAACATTTCGGTTTTTGACTTGTACACCACTCGGAGTTTTGTCCAGGACAATAAACAATAGTTTTTAGTCTAAAAGATAATTATTTAAATTTGCTGCTTTTAATTTGAGATTAAAGCACAATTATTAAAATGTCATTACTTTATGTCTACTAGAATCTTATAAAAATTATTTTATATTTATACGATGAAGTTTTTTTTTCACCCAACTCATTTCTTTTATAAATATAGTAAGTATTATCTGAAAGGAAACAGTTATAGGTGTTCAAGACTTAACAAAAAAACAACTGTTAGTAACTTTTTGTATAATTTACCAAAACATCTAAATTAGTTAAGGCTCAACTTAGATTGAACTAGAGTACTGTTAGTAAAAACACAATAAGTTGCTCAATTTTAAGCTTAAACTTTTTAGGACACGTAGGTAAAACAAAACTCAGTTGCGTAAATCTGAATTTAACAAATTGTAAACTATCTTGTGTTTAGCCTAATTTCAAAGTTTATTTTTAATTATTTGTCCCGAACAGTTATAATTTTTTTACGTATTTTCGTTTCAATAGAATAAGTTCAACTCGAAATTTAAATAATTTTGTTTTGTACTGGACGAAGGAGTGTTTATAAAAAAAGCAAACGACTAAGTTAGACTTGCATGAACTGTTATTGACTTTTTAAAGTTAAGACTTTTAAGCGGTTCTTAAATGTCTTCAATTGATTAACATTACATAAAGTTATCATAAAGTTGACCATACTTACAAACTTTCAATTTGGATTTAGAAGCTTAGAAATAAAAAGCTTTGTTTTGAAATATTTTTTTAACTTTAAAGCTATTTTTAGTATTTGAAACATAAAAATGTTGAAAGTTTGTACAATTATTTTGAACATTAAAAACACTATTTAACAGTAAATATATTTATGAACTTGTGGTTTTGTGAAACAAATCATTTTTATTAAAAGTTTTTTTACTTCTGTTCAAAAACGTAAACACAGTCAAGTTATAAAAGCCATTATTTTTATCACTCATTAGAATGTTTAAAGTAAAGTTGTTTTAAGTGATAGTAAAAAGCAACTAAGTCAATTTTAAATTATAAGTTTATGTTTATAAAAATGTGATTTAAATCATAGTTAGTATAGGACTTATCCAATTTTAAAGTTAGATGCAATAAAGTTATGCATAATAATAAAAAGTCTAAGAAACTACATAAGCAAATATCTCCAAAGTAAAATATCTATTGAATATAAATTTTCGTATAGTATGCTAAAACACCAAATATGTCATGTAATAAACAAGTTATTTTTATTGTAGTTAATATTAATTTGATAATAAAAATCTAACAAATTAATAAGTACTTGTTATACGTGTGTTAGTTTTTTAAGAAATTTCATTTTTTTCCATTGTTGTAAATAACCTTAAAGTAACTATTACTTTTAGTGCTTTTGAATTTTAGCTAAAATAAACATAAATCATAGCTAATAATAGAAAAACAAAAATATTAACAAAACAACAAAAATTAATTAAAAAATCAGATACACTATTTAAGAAACTAATTGTTTAAATATTTTAAATCAAAGCTTTTAATGTTTAAAGTTTCTGATGTTATAGAACTAAAGTAAGATAGAAAAAAATAAGTTGTCAACAAGTAAGAAGTATTATACTGTTTAAAAAAAACAAGTTAATTCTACTGGTGTTTGAAATTTTCGAAAAAACAATTCTATTTCTTATAAAATTGTAAAAAAATAAAACTAACAGAAAGTTGTTTGTAGATTAAAAATTAAAATTTAACATAAAAACTAATAGTGTTGTTAAAGTAAGTTTAATGTAAATGAAAATGTTAAATCTAAAGTTACTAGTTTTTTAATTTCGTCTTCATTAATTGATATAAAACAAAAAAAAGTCTGAATTCATGAAGACTAATGACAATATAACCATTTTACTATCAAAATATTTATATAAGTTAAGGTAGCTTATGGGAAAACTTAAACTTTTTTAATAATTAACAGCGATTTCTTTTAAGCAAAGGTCATACTTAAGTTATTTTTTTTCTAATAATTCTGATTGGATGTTAATTAATTAACTGAGAAAAAAAATTGACTTTTAAATGTTTTGGTGATGCACTTAAAACTAAATAAGTATACAAAAGCATAAAAAAACATAAGTTTTCAAATGATTTTAGCTTTTTCTACAAATAATCAATATAGAGCTTTGATTAATATTAAACTAGTTCTAATATCCTTTGATATATACAAATAACTGAAATTAAAACGAGTTCTCAGTAAGAAAAGTAATGTAAAAATATTAAGTTTTAGTTGTTAAAGTTAAAAGCGTAGTAAGCAAGCAGCAGTTTACTTTTAGACAAATTATCAAAACTCATACAGCCCAAGCTTTTTAGACTTTCATGTCTCTTGATTCTTTTTTGAGGTTGACAAAAACTAACGCAGCTAACACTAGAATGACTCCCTAAGAATAAAAAACATAGATAACTTTTTGATATAAATTATATAGTAGTATTTACTAAATATTCAAAATATAAAAGTTTTTTTAATGAAAAACAAAATCATTTTAATTTTTGCTGAAATAAAACTAAATCAAGTTTTTTTTTTTAATATCTTTATAACACTTTGACTATATAATGCATGAAAAAATTAATAATACAACTGTAAGTTTTGTGCTTATACTAGATATTTGTAGTAACTGTGCAACGTTAGGTTACCTGTGTTACAATCATTCCAATTCCCACTTGTGATAGTAATCTATCTCCTTCCTCTAAGTTTAGTAGTACTACTTGTGTACAACTCTGTTTATTTTTTTTACATTTCTTACAAATTCATATATTTTTTTATTAAGATATTTAGATATTTGCCGTTTAAAAAAAGTATGATCTAATCTAAAACTAAAAACAAGCATAACAGAAAATTAATCAAAAAAGAGGTTTTTCAAATATATAAATAAAAATACCTAAAAACTACATTGAAGATTAAACTAACTGATAAAAATAATCACTTAATCTATCTGAAAATATTTAAATATAATTTGTAGATCGTGAAATATTTTAATGATTTTAATTAAATATTCGTTGTTAATAATATACGAGCAGTCAAAAAACTAAAGCTCTTACTGTCATAAAATTTATTTAATTACACAATCTTAAATAAAATAGGTATTTTTTTAAAGACATAACTTATTTTGGTCGTTATTATTTTGAAAAATATGGATAAATTTAAATCAAATAAGGTGTAGAAATCCAAAAAGTTGATTTATTATTTTAACTTTAACCAACAATGTTGTAAATCATTGTTTCCGCGGTTATGTTTGGATTTCCAGTTGGTAAGCTACAGTCATCTAGATCAGCTAATCGTTTACATATGGTAGAGTTCCGATCTTCAGCCTGGTCACAAACACAACCTAATGACGGAATTCCGTTTTCAAAACTATCGCAAGTTGTATCTCCGAATCCGCAACATTTCAACTATAAACAGATTTTATTTACTGTTGTAGATTTATAAACTTTTCAATAAAAGTAAGTAGGTTTTCTTTACTTAAGTTACCTAAGTATGACGAAACTCTATAAAACTTTTTTTATGGTTTCACGTATTTAACATTTGATTTTTTCTTTGAGAGAAAACTCTTTTTACTTATTTAACAAAATATTTACGGTTGACTGAACAAGATCACGTGAGGTGTCATCCATTTGTTTATCAGCTTCAACGAGCAATTGCTTCACTCTTTTTGTGAACTGTAAAAATGACTATTAGTGAAGTTTCGTGTAACTTTTCAAATTTTGTGCTTAGTTTTTTTTTTTAATACATAATTTTAGTTATTGAGCATAAATTAGTTTAGATTTTAAAAATTATAGTCAAAACTAAATTATATTACAATTATAATTTAACATAAAATATTAATTTCTGTTACTGGTATTTTTTTAAAGTTACAAACGTAATTAATGATGTTTGTATTTTTGAAACACTAAAAAGGTACAATTTTTAGTCTAAAATTCATTATTAGTAATTATATTTTTTACCAACATAACTACCTAAATATACATTAGTAAAAAGATATTTGAGAAAATAAAAGGTAAACGTAAAGTAACATTCAAAACTATGATAAGTTTCAAAAAAAATAGAATTTTTGATAAGCACCTAGATACTTTTAAAACTGCTAGTTTCTCATTCAAAAAACAGCTAAACTTAGTCGAGGTTTATTTACTTGTATAGATCAAAACGCTTTGATTATAAAAACAATCTTACTGATTCATCTTTTGGATCTACCCACAAGGTCGCTGCAAGTTCCAACCCTAAGATAAGTCCAACGATACCAATGTACTGTTTCAAAATATGTATGCACTACCAAAGCTAAGACTTGATCCTTAATTTTACGACAAAAAAGCTAAAATTAAAAAATATTTGCAGAGAGAAATACTTACTACTGCAAGAAAAGCTTTGTTTTCGCCGAAAGCACCGTAGCAGCCTAAAAAGGAAACTATGAACATAAAAACTCCGGCAGCTATCATCAAATCAGCACCTGCAAAGTATTTAAACAGCTCATTAATAATGACAGCAATATCAGTTTTTTATAGTATTTTATCAATACTTTCAACTTTGAATATTATCAACTTAATAAATTTATTTTCAAGTATTTTTCAAATAGACGTGAAACAAAATAACTATAGATTATTTTCCCAGTTCGATAAGATCCGCAACTTTGTAAGCAAATAGTAAAAATACATACTAAGTTTAATCAAGTTAAACTTTAATTTTGAAATGCTTCTGCATTAGACATTTCAAAAGGTGGTACCTGTGGTGTTCGAATTGATAAACGCAACCTTTTTCATGCACCAGGTTAAGGACTAAAGCGTTTTTTTTATCGTTAAAAAAGTATAGTGCTCTAAAAAGTTTTGTAAAACATCCAGCAGTTGACTTTTTAAACTCAATAACAGCAAAGATAGATTTTTAGTTTTGCACGTTTTAAGATTTTATCGACTTTAGAGTAGTCATTAGTATATTGAGTTACCAAGCAGAATTTTTATGGGTTTAAATTGAAAAAAAACATATACAACAACACCCCGCTGAATGATTTCGTATTTTAAACCAGCACATAAGTGCATACCAACCGGAAGGTAAGAACTCAGCAAAATGTTTAACTTTTTAGACTAAACTTCGTAGTATATTTTACTTTTAAATGAGCGTCAATTATAACTTAGGTTTATTTTTAGTGAACTAAGCGTCACGTATGTTATTTTTGTGGGAGAACTGTTTTTAGTGAAATTGTAAGCTTCTTTTGATTACATCTATGGAAAAAAGCAAACCGATCTCGAAAACAATTAAAATACTTTATAGAAATAACTTATCCAAAAAAAAAAGTCTACTAGACCTCAACAGAAAGCTACTACAGCAAACATGCTACCAAGAACATACAGCTCGAAATATACGTCAACCCTACTGCTCGTTATTAGTGTGACTTTCTTACATAGTTTTTATGTTTTAATCACGGAGTTTTCTCGGTAGGCGTATTCATAATCAACAATGTGGTATTCAATGTTGACATTTACAAATAAGTTGCGATTTTTCATAAATTTTATCCATTGTTTGGTGTGTGTTTTCGTACGGATTCATTTTATTTTTCAAACATTTAAATCTCTAATGGTTCAGTTCAGTTTAAAGAATACTTGTTAGAGAATTTTGTTTTGATAATAAATTAAAAAAAACGCTTTCAACATAAAACTTTTGACTTAAAAGTGCGAACTTGGGAATTTTGAACTTAAACTGTCAAAAATGTATACTAATAATTTATATTCTGTATATGTATATATAAAACTTGTATATATTAAAAAAAGATTATTAAAAAAAAATTCGATAACTTTTAACACTGTGTAGCTAAAGTCTTGGCAAATTATCTTCAACAGTAATTAAACAATTTTCATGTTGTTGGTAAACAAATTTGAACCTGTTATTATCTTTCAAATTTTTGAATGGCCTAGAAGTAGAACAAAAGTAGTAGACTGATTTTTAATTTAAGTTAGAAAGCAGTAATAGTACCTGATAAATATATTTTACTATCTTAGTAGAAATAGTGAGTAAAAGTACTACAAATCAAGCTTAAGTTTTTATTCTTAAAAAAACTAATTATCTTACGATGTAAACTTAAATTAAGTACTTTTAATAAACTTAACTAGCCAATTTTAAACGTAGATTCCAGACCAGGTATGACATCTCTTACAGAATCTGGCATAGTGTTTGTCCTAATATAAACTCCGATACCTAGCACAGCTCCAGACAGTAACTAAAACACATACATAATTTTTTTTACACAAAAAGTCAACAAGTATTTAAAAATGTTTAGAAACTTAATTATTTCATACTACAACAAAAACACTTGTACTACTGAATATAAAACATAAAGCTTACTTTTGTTGAAGATTGTGAAAAAAACTATTTAATATTTCCTTTTTGTTTTAATTAAATAATTTAAATTTTGCTAGCATTATGTTTATATACTTTCAAGTAAATTGAATACATACTAAATGATGTCAATCATTTATGATCTGTTTCCATTTGCAAATAAAAATTCTGTATATGATTTTTACTTTAAAACAATTTTTAGTTTCATTTTCATACTTTCAAAAATATATAAACTTAATTAAAAATATGAGTTGCTAATATTTATTTTTGTATATTAATTTAAAACTTTAAATTCTGTAGATAAACAATACAAAATTTTTGTCATCAGTATATAAGTTAAACACAAATTTTTTAATTAAAAATAATTAAAGATCTTACCCAAAAGATTAGATTCAGAATACCAAATGAGTACTTCATCATTTTAAAGCAAGACATTTTTGTTCTTAAACAGTTTATTTTAAGTTATTTGACCTGAAGTTGTCTTAATAAGTGTTTCCAGTAGTAGGAAATTAAACAAAGTAGTAGAAAATTAAAATTATTAAAAATATTTTTTTTAATCAAATTTATGAGTCTTAAAAAACACATATTGCCTTGTTCAACACTTTTTTTTTCAGTTTTCGAGAAAAACTAAAAATTTTAAGCATAAGAACATTGAATAAATAACAACAATAACACTTAATTGAAAACTTCTTGCACACAATCTTATAAATAAAATTTCCATTTTTAAGTTAGTTTAAGACTTAGGAAGCTTAAATTAGCTCAAGATTAATTACTGTAATATAGTTTTATTTCTAAAGTTATGACTACTTGTTTTTAATTTAAAGTATGTATTATATCTTTTCGTAAATAAACAAGCATGTAGTTTTAAAAGTACTAATGGTCTAAAGGTTCAAAAGTATTA
Source organism: Thalia democratica (assembly GCF_965202585.1). Lineage (NCBI taxonomy): Eukaryota > Metazoa > Chordata > Thaliacea > Salpida > Salpidae > Thalia > Thalia democratica. Next base: position 17,074,877 of record NC_139170.1, read on the forward strand.
ACTCAAGTATTTTCTTAATTTTTATAGAGTTTCTGTAAAACTCTAAATTAAAAATACCAAATATGTTTTAAATATACTTAACCTATTTATACTAAAACAAAGTGTTTAAAGTAAGATAATTATATTTTTTACCTGAACTATAAGCTTTTGTACTAAAAAAAGCCTCAAAAACACTGGCGCTTGTTTTCAGTAGAACTACTTTTAATTGCTACCTATAAAAACATTTTCCATTTTTTCTTCAAGTGGCTCGATATAATAACACTCCACTATAAAATGACGCAGTTGTTTGTAATGGTAATTAGCGTCCAAACCGCTAAAAACTCTTTTCTTCCAACTTTTTTACGTTTCTCACTTAAGCTTCTTTGATGACCAATGACCTATTTCGCTTATAGTCGGCATACCCTTTTATTTTAAGCGATTAAAAGATTTTTAAACATTTTAAGAAAAACAACTTTTTGTTTTTTAATTAAAGTACACTCTTCTCAAAAGTTTTTCTAACATTTAGCTGTTTTTGTTGACTTTAAGCCAACAATCCTATCTGTGTTCTTTACTAATATTCTATAAAATACAATTTAAGTTTTGCTCTATTTTTGCACTGACATATCTAATTTCTTTTCATACAATTTTTTTAAATGTCACAAAGATATAGAAGCATCAAAAAAAAATTCTGAATTGCTTTCAATTGACTTACCTTAAGTTTTCTGCACAACCATGTTTTATAATTGTTGAAGAGGACTAATTTTTTACACTATAGTTACTTGAAAAATATTGTTTTGTTTTGTTTTTCATGTAACAAAACTTTTTTTTGTCTTATTTTTTATTTAAAACCTTTTAAAATAACAATATCATTTTTGCAAATTAGATTTTTGATTAGTTTTACATGTTTAACAGTTTTAATTTTCTAAGACATATACCACTGTTTTATAAATAAACCACCATAAATTCTTAAATGTTTATACGAGTGAGCTTAATAGTTTTGATGCGTGTTTTTTTTTTTCGTCGACAAAAAACTTAACAGTTAAAAAAATAGAACTTTTTTTACTTAATTTAAAAATTTTCTTTTTTTTTATTTTTAAACTTTTTATCAGTGTAAGTTTAATAGTACAATTTCTATGAAAAAAATTAAAAATTTGTTTTACAATTTTATTTTTCTAAAAAAACAAATCTTACCTTTTTTTCTCTACTAATATGGTATTCAAGTTTTTAAGCTTTTTGTGAACGACGATATCTAAAATTCATCAGTTGATGGATATAATAATAAAATGACAGTACCTTGTTAGACTTTTGACCTAACAAAAGTAAAATCAAGTATAGCAGATACGTAATTTACCTCTTATTATAATCATATTAGGCCAAGGAAGGAAGAGAATAATTCGAGTAAATATCGATAGAAAAACTTGCTAAATTTATTTTGTTAAAAAAATAGAAGCATAGATTTTCCAAATCACTAAGGAAAAGAGAAATAAAAGTGCTTAGACGTAAAAGCTAATAATAAACCTTTATTTGAATTATCTTTACTTGGCTAAACATTTTTTTCGTCAAATCAAGTTTTAAAAATATATCAACAGTTATAACCAATATACACAGACAAGATTTTTATAAATTTGTTGCAGTTTATTGCCTTACATAAATTATCATAAAACATTAAAAGTAAGTTAAACTCCTTTTTTGTTTGATGTGGACTACTTTAAAAAAATCAATGCCTTAATTGTGAATGAAATCCTGCAAAAAATGTTTGTGAAAGCAAAATAAACAATAAGATTTTATTTTAATACTTAAAATAGATATGTTGATAAATCTAAATAAGTCTGAACAACTTTATAAAAAAACTAAATGACGCATTTTCGGCTTTTTGTTTATCGTCTACTGGCTACTATTTAGTTAGTTACTAAGTTCTGTTATTAAAAAACATGTTTAACATATTGTTTATACTTTACGTTTTGCTATTTAAGATACTTTTGAACAAAAAGAACGAGTTGTTTTTATTATTATTACTTTAAAATTTTGATTATTATTGTTAACCCTTAAATATATTTTGCTGAAAAACAAAAAAAAAAGCGCTCAAAAAGTTTAATCTATGGACGTGGTATACGAAAAAACTTTCCGGTTATCAAGTCGTACACCAACTTGATACCTTTAAAATTTTTGTACAGGAATTATCAAAACTTAACTTTGAATTGTCTGTTTTCAAAAGATCTAAGTAATGAAAAAATAAAATAAACTGTTGTTAGTAATTTTAGGAATTAGGCTGAAGTTACCCTTAATGAGTTTACAAAAATATTTGACCCCAAGTACAAGTAATACTGTATTAAAGTTTTTAAATGTTTGAAACATTTGTATTAAGAAACTATTAACTCAAAAACAAAATATCTTTAAACGAATAAAGGAAAAACTGTTTTAAACTTTAAAGTTTACGGGACAGCCTAAAACTAAGTTTTTAAAAGATTTTTTTTTAAATGCAATTATATAACAAACTAATACATTTTTTGTTACAACGCCGATCGGATTCACACTAGTCCTAAACTTATAATTGTAAACATGGTGAATTTATGTTGAACTGACAAAAAAGAAACTTGGTTACAATTATTAAGATATACAGTAATCTGTTACTGAATAATTTGAGATTTTACAAAAAAAATTCAAGGTATCAGTAACTTACAACTAAAAATTTAACTTAATCAAGTTTTTTAATATATAATATATTACATGACATTATAAATATAGAACAGTAAATACAATGTTTTTAAATTAAAGTATTTTACTCCTATTCACATCATCCAATATTTATTTTAACAGTTTATTACTAACAAAACAATGTTTCACTCCTACACTTGCATATAGGAGATGATACTGAGGATCTCCTATATGCAAGTATAGGATTGAAACATTGCTTTGTTAGAAATAAACTGATAAAATAAATATTGGATAAAAATCTTCTTAAAGACATTTAAGTCAAAAAATTTAAATTCTTTAAGTTAAAACAAGTTACAACATTATTTACATCATCTAAAAAAAATATTGGTAAGATAGTAAGACTAAAAATTTTAAGTAGTGCAATAAAGGTACAAAACTTAAGCTATAAGCTTTATAGCAAGCATGAAATCCAAAACTTGTATTTAAAATAAAAATCAAAAACTAATTGACAATACATTATATATTAAGGCTTTATAGGGCTTAAGCGCTTTTTTTTTTGTTGCAAACTGAGCTCATTTTAGAGAGTTTAAACTGGAGTAGTTTTTAAATAATTTGTTGAACTTTAACAACTTTTATATGTATATAAGGGTACAAACTCGATCAGGTGAAATAAGTATTATTTTCAGTTTTTGATAAATTTAATAGATTAATATTTGTTTTACTTGAATGGTAGCAACAAAGGTAATTTTTTTTAGGTTTGTATAAAATACACGGAAAACATAAAATTCTTAGTTAAAAATGATAAAAGAAGATTTATGCTAAGGATATTTGTTGGTTTTTGATGACTAAAAAATTATTTCTTGTGTTTTCTTCTAATAGATTTTAAAACAATTATAAGAAGCCAAAATACTTTTTTTTTGTTTTTTGTTTTTTATAAAGTTGAATTTTTTCCGTAAATATAACTTTAATAAAGTACTAAATGTTAGTTGATGTAAAAAAATTATTCTTCCCTTTGACCTTATGATCTTAATAACTCGTATACAGCATATCAAAAAAATGGGCAAAAATTATTATTTTTTTAGTTTACTGCAGTCATAATGATACGTTTTAGTTAGATAAAAATTAATTATGATTAAAAAAAATAATATATAAATCATATGTAATATAGTTCAGGGGCGTGTATACTTTTTTTCACTGTGGTTGCACAATTTTTTGTTATTATAACCTGCCACCTAGGTACGCATTTCTTTGGTATGCACTGTCGGTTGGGTACGCACTTTTTAGCCAAAAAACGCTGTGTTCAATTTGCTTTTTCTACTTAAAGGTTAAAAATCAAACTGAATGTTAGTAATAATAAAGTATTAATAATTTTTAAATAACTAGTAATACAGCAAATTTAAACAAAAAAAAAACATAAAAAAGTTCATAAGCTACAGATTGTATATCAAATCAAAATAGCAAAAACTGTAATAAACTTATACAAAAAAAAAACTCATGTATTTAAAGGTTTAATATATACTTGGATGATCTTCTTTTAAGGTTTTAATCTTATTTTAATTTAAACATATTTTATCACACATATTTTATCACGAAGTGTTTTTTTTTTATTTTAATTTTTAAAAGTTTAAATGTCACTTAAAAAAATACTAGTTAAACTTATAAAATATCATAAAAGTGTATTTAAGTGATATTGAATTTCTTAGATTCCTATTGATGGTTTTAAAAAACTTTCTCGATTAAATATTTTGAAATCTAAATCCTGTGGTCAACACATATACAAAAAAAAATTAAATAGTAATATTTAATATCATGAAATGATAACTATATGCGTTGCCTGATGGTATAGAGGCCTTATTTTGGTTTTGTAAACTCTCAAAGTTGAACATATTAAGATCCAAACCCAGTTGTTGACACATATATCCATAAAAAGACACTAAATTAAATAAAATTTTAAAGAAAATATTGAAGTTTAACTAAATTATTGTCGTGGTCAAGTTGTTAACATGACATAGTCAGTTTTTAGTGAGCATAAAAATAAAAGTCACTTTTAAATATAATTGTATGTGTATTGACCTCGAAATATTCAACTAAATTTTCAATTTCTATGTATTTTAAGATTAAATGGGTTGCTCCATAAAAATTTATTTCAACAATAAAGTTAGTCTAATTTTCTTTTAGTAGTTACATTGAATATTCCTAAGTAAAAATGTACATATTAGTTCATAAACAATGCATAACAATAAAAAGTTTAAGCAATTTAATAAATAGTTTTCCATATCGAAAGTAAAACGTAAGTACACTATTTTTTTGTGATATCACATTAAAGTTTTAATTTTAAATTTATTTCAGCTGGCTTCAACATATGCCCACTTAAATGTGAAGATTTCTATTTGTAGTCTTTCGACGTAATAAATTTAACATTTGTTACTTAAAAGTTTAGCAAATAAGCAAAACTAAAAATACAAACAACGTTTCAAATAAATAATCTAAGCTTCTTTTCTTTCTTTTTTTTTCTTCAGGGGGTGCACAGGAAACAGGAAACCAGTTGAAACACGCCCCTGATGTAGACTATAACATTTTACAAAATATAATTAAACACATTGTTGTTTACAATTTGTTGTGTTTTATTCGGTACTTAATTCAATTTTGAAATACAAAGTGTTTAGTTTGTTAGTTTGTATCAAAACTAAACTCGAAGATAGTTTTCTTTAAATAGCTTAATAAAATAAAACTGTCAACACCCTGTTTTTTTAATCGCTCAAATTACATAAATAGTTTTAGATATAAATCTTATTTTTTATCAATGATTTAGTTTGTTATTTTACTTACTCTAGCTTTTTTTTAAATTCATTGAAAGAACAAATCATTAATAATTTCGGTATTAAAACGTTTGCTGATTATGATGGATCACGTTTTGTTAAGAAAAAAGAGAACTGTTCTCTAATTTTTTTTTGCTTTAAAATAGCCATAAATACAGTCAAAAAACTCCACTAAATTAGTAATTCTGGTTTTATCTGTAACCTACTTCTAACGTATGTTTAAGTATATTATTATTAATATAGTAAGAGTTTAAATCCTAAAGATTCGATTAACTGATACCCTTCAGAAAATCAAAACAACTTTTTTGTACACTAATACTTTATTAAACTGACAAAATTTCACATTAACAAACCTACAGAGTCTATGAAGATCAATTTTTATAAGAAAAAACTAGCTAAAGTTGTGTAAGTTTGTATTAATGTATTAGGTATGTTACCTATGAACAAACATTTATAAATATTAATAAAATTTTGAAATTGTTTAAATAAGTTACCGAAAGTAAAAACTATATTTTGATATTTAAAAAGAACAGTATGATTTTATAATGTAAACTTCGTAAGATTTAGATTTTCAATCTAGCTTTTGTTATGTATCAATCCTTTTGCAGTAAACTTTAGGTTACATGACAATTAAATTCGGACAACTCAAATTCTTAAAAACTAGATTTTTCGGCCATATCTCGAGAAGTAATAAGTATTTGAAAATATAAAAAAAAGTAGTTGTAGATCTAATTAATAACATTTTGATTACAAAAAAACAAACAGAAAATAAAAGTTATTGAAAAATAATTTTGAAACCCACTTAAAATTACTATGTTTTTTACCTTTTATTAGCCATATCTTAAAAATAATTAAAATTTTGCAGAATGAAAAAATTAAAATAAAGGTCCTTATGTATTAAATACAAACGTAAACATTTATTTTTTTAATATATCTATTTTGTGAGTTCTAGCCCTTTATATTTTTTTTTTAAGAATTTGAATTGTCGGAATTTGAATTGTCAGAATGTGAATTGTCGTGCACCCGTTTACATATACTAGTATATATTTATTATTTGTATATGGTTTTTTTTCTAAAGAGTATAGTTTGAATTTATTTGAGTAACTTAGTTTTAGGTATAGAATTAAAGGCTAGATTTTTTACCTTAGTTGACAACGTTTCCACATATATAGGTTAAATCAAAGTATTTTATTATAAAAAATTTCCTAGAGTACTATTTAAAAACAGCTAATACACTTACAATAAAATTGAATATACATAAATAAAAATTTTTGAATATCTTTATTACTATGTTTCTAGAAGTACAGATGCTAAGTCTAATAATATAAAAACACTAATAGTTGGTAGTTAAAATATTGCTTAAAGTTTTAAATTATTTAAAAAAATCAATTATATGAAACACTCTACACTTTAATAGTCTATAATATGACTCTGAAGTTTGTCTTAGTTAGTTATACTTTATGTTTCACTGGTGAGACAACAAAGTAAAACTACGAACTTTAATATCACATACAGACACAAAAATACAAGTACTTTTTATTAAACAGCAAAAAAAAACGCTCAAAAATCTTGGTCTAAGGACTTGATGCACAAAAAAACCTTTCCGTTATCGAGTCATACTCCAGAACAGTTTAACGTCATGTCCAGTAAAAAATTATGACAAGCTTCACCTGATTCTAATTGCAAAGTTTTTATACAACTTATGTTTAATAAAGACTTTGAATTTATTTTTTTTTCCTTGAGTTTAAAACAGATATTTTTTCACACACTTTAAGGTAATATTCATTAACTTAGTATTGTCTGACGTTTGTTCCTTATTTTAATTTCTTCAATGATATAGTTAGTTTTTTTTTTATGCAATATTTGGTATACTATGAATTTAAAACTTATCTAAAATAAAAGTTTTAACAATGATGAAAACAAAGTTTTCTTAACTTATTGCTTATAAGAATTAATTCAATCAAAAAAAATATTACTTTTTGCATCTTAATAAACTGTCGAAGTATTTTTATCTTCTAAAGGCATCAACAACTTTAAAATTAAAGAGCGGTTGTACCACTTAACTATTTCAACTAATAGAAAAACAGTTGTTTTTTTAAATAATAAAACACTAAACTTACAAACTAAAAAAATTCTAATGAACTAACCGTTATAAATACTTAGCAACTCTAAATTAACTAAAATAAACTTTTAGAAAGATAAGAATTTTTTAGCAAAATTTATAATAATTTCACTTAAGTTGGGTTGAATTAAATACAAAATATTACATGTGTTTCGCTAATATTTGTTTAAATACACTTTTGTAGTTAACCTATGGTAGCAATGTTGAACAAAACATTTGCTACAAAAAATGTTTTAAGTTGAATGTTTTTTCAAGCAACATTTTGAACATCATTTAAGGCAATTTTTTATATTAATTTAAAAACCTCATTATTCTTAGAAAAAATATTTTTTTTAAATAATTGAATGCAGTAGAGTTTAAAATCTCATCAGACTGACTATAGCAGCATTGATACGTGCGTAGATAATCTATAAAATTTTATATATCATACTAATGACGTATTTCTGCATCGGATTTTTGTTTTTGTTTTACCTGCTGCTGAGTTTTATATTTTATTTTTTTGTTACACTGTTTGTTTACTTATCATTAAAAAAAAATAGTTTTTTTTGTTTTTTTTAATTTATACAGACGAAAAAAATATCCCTTTTTATTTAAAATAAGTTTTAATAAATTTACTTTCAAAGTTTGATCTCACTAAAATGAATAAAGATAAAAGTTAGAATTTAAAAATTCTTTTGTATCCTTCATGTTACTTTTAAGCCCTTATATAAAAAACTAATAAATGTTAAAAAGTAATGTTTTAAATTAAGTTATTTAAATTAGAATTATTATAGTAGTTTTTTTCGTAGAAAACAAAACCACTGTTTAGTTTTAATTTGATAATCTAAAAACAATTTTTATTATCTTTACTTATAGTTAATTGATGTGATAGTTTATTTTTAATTCACTTGTTTGCTGGTGTATGATTTTTTTTGTTGTATTACCAGTCTAAGTTTTAAATGTTTTAAAAGTTAACCAAAGATACATGTTTTTGATTCTTAAATTATTTTGTTTTGTATTATTTACAACCTACATTACTTTTTTGACTTTATTGATGTTTATTAAAACACTGAAACTTTTAAAGTATTCAAAAATATCACGTTGTAAACTTAAGGTAGTCACTTTTACTAAAAGCTAATGTAAAAACATTATTGAAACCTAATAAGTAATTTCTTATTTATACCTGAGTTCTAAAGGATATATTATAAAAATTCTAAAGTTTAATAGAATTACATATGTATATATATATATATATATATGCAGAGATAAATGCATGGCGGGTGGCAATTGTTTATTAACAAATGTTATCTATAGAGGCACGGTAATAACATCAGAGAAAAATAAGCAGTGTTTGGCTCATCCGGTTTATCGTTTAGAAGTAGGTACACACGGCTTAAATGTTCTTTTAACAACAGTAAATACAGACTAAAAACTACGCTTTCGAAATATATTTGGAATTTAAAAGATAGAAATAAAGATTTTAGCGTTGAATGGGAAATTTAAGCACGAACAAAAAACAAATTCAATTTAAAACATGGCTGCACTCTCTGCAATATGGAAAAATACGAGATCTCAAAAATAGATTCAAATTAAGCTTTAAATAAACGAAATGAACTTTTTAGTAATTGTAAACATTTTTCAAGCATTTATTTTAAACAATTTTGAACGCTTATGTAAACTTAGTGTACATATGTTTTATTTTTTACTGATTAATTTATTGACGTAACAATCCTTAAGTTTTTGCTTACTTTTATGTACATTTGACTTATGTTCTGAGATATTACTTCAATAAACAAAATGAAGTGAAACAATTTTATTTGGAAACTTAGTGTTTTATATATATAAATATATATATATATATATATACTAAAGACTTTATAAAAAGTTTGGTCGATAGTGCTCGACAAATTTAATTGGAGCAAAATATTTATTTATCTATATAAAAAACAAAAGTTTAGACAGCTGTTTCGTACATGAAATATAAAACTTCATGTACTCCTCAGTAAGCTATTGTTTATTACAGTTTTAAACAGAAATTTAGATTTTGAAATATTTTTATAAGAATTATGTTATATTAGAAGAATGTTTTAAACTTTTAAAAAGATGTTTTAAACTGTTAGAAAAATGTTTTAAACTACTCGTGTTTGATGCATAAATTCCACTTTGTTTTTATAAAACATTTTTCTAACAGTTTAAATCAGTGGTTCTCAACCTTTTCGATGCCCCGCATCCCTAAAGTTTCTTAATTTGATCTCGCACCCCCAACACTACATGCTATAATTGTTTATTAATAATTTGAATATAAAATCATTGATTTTATTAATTAATAATTTGCATTTTAATTTTTATGATAGAGTACTATATTAACAAAAATAAAATACTTGTAAACTTAAAAACTTAAAAAGCTATATTAGAAAAAGTTTTATCTATTTTTATAAGGTAGAAAACATCAGAACTCACTCTTCTCTCTTCAACGATAAACGTTTTCTGAAGGTCAAGCGAGTGAGTTTGGAACTCATCACTTGTAATTCTACCTGCTCATTTTTAAACTAACTAAAAAAATTAATTACTTTTCAATAAAACGAAAAAAACAATCTATCTTTAAAAAAAACAAAAAAAAAATCAATTAACATTAACAAAAACTAAATTTATATTATATATTTAATAAAAAAATCCTAAATGACACATCGTTATACTCACAAGGTATTTAACAAGTTATTAAAGTTCTATTCATGGAATATTATTTTGAAAAGATTAAGAACATGATTTTAAATCTACTCTAAAGTTAATGACTTGTTTGTTCGTTTATTGCACAAAACTTTCTGAAAACAAGGCATTTTGTTGCTGATGGCAATTCGCATGTCTGCCTGTGCATTCAAGCGGTTTCTTGTTTTAATTTTTTTTGACAAAAGAGTGCTAAATCCAGACTCGCACAAGTTAGTCGTCGCAAATGGAATGAGAGTACTTAATGCTTTTTCACCAAGTTTTGGAAACATATTCATTGAACAACACCAATATTATTCAAGAGGTTTGCTTTCAAACTGCATTTTTAGAAAACGGTTCATGCATAATTCAATAATTTCATCTTTTAACGATTCATCATCGGACATGAGATTCAAATTAAAAAACTATGGATTTATTATCCATTCTTCGAAATTTCCAGTTCTCCTATTTTAAAATATCTGTCAAATGACTTGGATAGTATTCCAAATGGTTCATAATTTCTTCACGTACACTTGGAACTAAACACTCATCTTCATCAGTCACTTCTTCGAGTAATGGAAAGTTTGATAAACTGCCTCTTTCAACTCGTCGACACCAGAGATTTAACTTTTTTAAAGCATTTATTATTTCACGACCTTTAAAAAATATTTATTATTATTTATTTTTTACTTACATAACTATTATTCCACTTCCTTATATTTGACATGATTGAGTACTTATTAAATAAACTGTATTCTAAGAAAAATAAAAAAATTCAATTACTAAGACATTTTTTTTATAAAATTTATACAAAAACAATGCTTCAGCCTATAACTTCGTCGTTTAGTTTATAAAGGTTTGAAAAAAAATTAGAAGTGAGGAAAAAGCACTAGAAAAGTAATAAATATTAGGCTTAAACTTAAAACTAAACTTTTTATACATTCTGTTATGCATATATGTACTTAAAAAATAAAAATTATCTGTTCTAAGTTAAGCTTATGTAATGTTTCATTTTCAAAACTATTATCAGCTAGGAGGTTTCAAAATAATAAAGGTTTGAGTTAAGATTTTTAAAAGTTAAAATATATTTAGTATTGAATTGTAAAAAGATTTATATAAAAACAAATACAAAAAAAGTTTGTATACTTACAACATAAATAGAAAAAAGTAGATTGAAAAAGGTAAACAATTTAAGTTCAAAAAAGGAATGAATAAAAATAAAGTTGATGCATTAAATACTTTTGCTGATCTACAAAAATTGGTTTCACTAAATCTAAAAACAAGTTTTCTTCAATGGTATAACATACAGTAATTGCTGTGAACTTTACAATTTACTGATGTTAAATCTTTAAGCACCACTTTTTGCACAACTAAGCTTAATAAAAGATTATAGATGTAATAGACTTAACAGAACCTGTTTTTAACAGCTAATAAAAAACCTGCTGAAGATACTTATTTTCATCTAAGTATTTCAATTAAAATAGATGCTAGCTCATAAACTGTTTTAAACAATTAATGGCCAGTTAAGAAAATAAAATATTTAAAGAATAGATGATTAATATTCACGGGTGTAAAACTCTAAGAAAGCTTTACTGAAATATTAATTCTAAAATAACAGCTATTAAACAAAATTAGTAAAATGAATTTACTTCTAGAAAAGCGCTCGTGCTCTATGACGTATTAATAAAGTTAATTTATTCAGAAAATTAGCACCAACTTCTTTTTATAACAGAATGTATTTTCTAACTTTATAAACTTTATCAGAGAGTGAAAATCTCCTTATTTATCATACAAAAATGAAAAGCCATCTCGCACCCCCTGGAATTCAGCCTCGCACCCCTTGGGGGTGCGAGCACCCCTGGTTGGGAACCCCTGGTTTAAATCATCTTTCTAAAAGTGTAAAACATTCTTTTAATAAAACATTTTCCAAACTTTCTAAAATGCATAAATTAACAAGCACAGCGTATTTTTCAAATTCAGCTAAACGTAAAATAAACTGTACTACTACTACGTCAGAATTATAATAAAACAATTCTAAAATCCAAATTTATGTTTAAAATTTTAATAAACTTTGACTTACGAAGGAGTACATGAAGTTTTATATTTATGTACTAAACAGCTGTCTAAACTATTGTTTTTATATAATTTATTAAATAAGTAAATAAATATATATATATATACTTTTATTGTTATGTAAATGCTAATAAAGAGAGGCTCTCTACAACGGTACATGAAGAGCCAGATAATGTCTTATAATCGCAAAATGTTAGTGGATAAAGCAGAGAAACGAAAGCAATGCAACTGCATAGATAAATGCATGGTGGATGGCAATTGTTTACTAATTATTGTTTATTAACTAATGTCGTCTATAGAGTGACGGTAATAGCATAAGAAAAAAGTAAGCAGTATGCTGGTTCATCAGGTTTATCTTTTAAAAGTAAGTACACTCAGAATAAATGTTCTTTTAACAACAGTAGATAAAGACTAAAAACTACGCTTTCGAAATATATTTGGGATTTGAAAGATATAAATAATTTTTTTAGGTTAAATGGGAAATTTTAGCACAAACAAAAAAAAATCAATTTAAAACATGGCTGCACTATTTATAATATGGAAAAGCATAAAATCTCAAGATTAAACTCAAATTTAGCTTTAGATAAACGAAAAGAACTTTTAAGTAATTGTAAACATTTTCTTGTCTTTATTTTAAAAGTTTACGCAAACTTAGTGTGTCTTATACTTTTTAATGATTTAGATAAAGATGTAAAAATCCTTAATTTTTTTTACTCAACTTGATGTACCTCTTAATTTATGTTTTAAGATACTAAAGTAGTTAACTAACTGAAAAGCTGTTCTGTCTAACAGAATAGTGAAGCATTTTTAGTGGTAAAATGTAATGTTGTATTAATATGTGTTATATATTAAAACTAGTTATGTTGTATACTTTTTATGCATTGAAAGATTTTTGTAAATTAGAAAAGTTATAAAACATTTTGCTAATTTAATACAGTAGAGAACTTTAGCATATTCGATTTTTTTAACATAATGGTACTTTTATAACGTTTTAACTAACTTTTATTACTTATTAGTTAAAAATAACTGATTATTTCTACTTAAACTTTTTTAAATCTAACGTTTAAATCTGTTTTTGCGACAGACCTTAAACCGTTATGCTGTCAAACACTTTTTTAAATTCAACTATCTACAAAACAAAGTTAAATTAAAAAGTATTTACATTTTTTGAAAGCATATTTAATATTGTTAAGTGTTTTAAAACTTTTTAAAATTAATAAGAAAACTGTAACTATTTTAACTGGACATTTTCCTTTTTTAATGCAAGAAATTCAAGAGTTTAATTTTAATTGTATATGATTTTTCAGTAACTATTGAACTTTTATTTTAGTTTGGAGAAACTTTATGAAAAAAATCCAATATAAAAAGATCTAATGGACTATTCAATGAACTATTAATTTTATATATGAGATAAAGATACAAACAAAGTTAAATTAAAAATGTATTCACATTTTTTGAAAATAAACTTATTGAACAAAAAAAAATGACGCTCAAAATATTTTGTCCTAGGAACTAGTGCACGAAGAACCTTTTGGTTATCGAGTCGCACACCAAGGATACCTTTAAAAATCAACACTTATTATTTTTAAGTGTTTTGAAGTTTAAAAAGTTTATTAGAAAAATGTAATTTTTTTAACTTGACAACTTTTTTTTTTAATGTAACAAGAAAAACTATTTTTAATTATAATTTAAAGGAGTTTAACCTAAATTTTATAAGGTTTTTTGTAATTATTGAAGTTTTATTTTAAGTTTTGGAAACTTTATGAAAAAATGAGCTATAGAAGGTTTTTATAAGCTTGTGTTTAATGAACTATAAGTTTTATATATGAAATAAAGATATTTTGTATGTCAATATCTTCTATTTTAAATTTTTTTCAATCACTATTAGTTAGTTTAATTAAGTATAAACCTTTTTTAGTTCATCATATTTGTACTATTGCACTCAGCGTTTAATAAATCATTTGAAAATAAAAACTTGATTTCATTAATTAATAAAAAAATGTTTGCCAGATTGTTACTTAACCATTCAATATTAGTTAAAAATTGTTAAGTAATTGTCAAGATATACAAAATCTTGTCATTACTTCAAACAGTTTCTCGCAAAAACAAAAAATCTTTGATTGTCAGAATAATAAACAATATATTCTTACATATGGTACTTGTAATGCATATGTTTTAAATTAACAGCAAAATGTTGTTATTAACATATATTAAACTAATTTTTCAGTGTTAAAGTCAGTTATTATATTGTTTAAAACATTATTTATAAGTAACAAATACTTTTATACAGTCTTTATTTTTAAATTTAGTATAGTAAACAATGCGATAGTATTTGCTGAGATTTTCTTATTGTTAAACTTATCAATACTATAACTTTCCAAAAAATATTATTTCAAAAACTCATATAAAAAAAACTTATATGTTTTATAAGAATGTCTAACTTAGTGAATATAATTTTATAATTTTTTTTAGTTTTTATTTATGTACTGAAATATATCTAAGTTTATCTAAATGTACTGTATGCGTCTTTTGTATAAACACTTCTCTAAAAAATGTTCATGTACATACAAAATAAAAACTTAAGATTTTTAAAATAAAGTTTGAAAAAAAAGACAAGTGTTTGTTTATTCTGGTCGTATTTCCCATGTATCACATTCTAATATACTTGGTAAAATCTAACTTCAATAAAGATATTAATAAATTAGAAATTATTGTTTGAATTAATATTTTTTTTTTTATTATTTGTCTTTTATTTTGGTATTTATAAAGCTGCTATACTAGTGATAAAATACAATATTCAAATATCAAAACTGAAAAGAGATAAATATATGTTTTTAAATATCAAGAGTTTTATAATCATACAAAAGCTATTTTATATCATGATTAAATGACGTATTTGTTTCTAATAATACTGAATAAATCAAATTTATAACTTTTATAACTAACATTTAAACCGTAACCAAAAATAAACAATATAACTACATTTTTAGGAAGAAATTAGTCACTGTTTTCATATAAGAAAAAACTTGTCATAACAAATAGTATTCTTTTAATAACTATTCTTTTAATAACTAAATAATAAAATTAATTAAATTAAATTTGTAACTTGAGTTTTTAAACGTTTGTAAAAATAGTTCTTAATAATGATACTTTTAATTTTTTTTACTAATTTAGTTTTAGTTTAAAATTAGTAATTGGGCAACATTCAAACAAAATTATTTATATTTTCGTGTATATTTATCACTTAAATTCTGTGTTCATAAGTCAGATACAAATTTGTTTTTTTGTAATTTAAAAAGAGTTTATTATTGACTGTTTGTCTTTTTGACACTTAGTACTAATATATATGAATATTTTTTATTTAATTTTTTGTCTAGTTAAATCTAAATTTATGTTGTTGATATATTAAACAGTAATGCTTAGTTTAACTGCTATGAAAAAACCCGTAATAAATTTTTCTGATTTTTCTAATTTCAAATTAAATTAAATTATGCTTGCATTAAAAGAAGATAGTTATTTTTGTTATCTGTCCTGTGCTTATATTTCTACTACCAGGATATTTCAAATAGAGAATTTACTCTTTTTACATCTCAGTAATAAATATTACGCTGTTTACGAAAATAGTGTATTACAGTTTTGAGAAAGCTTGACCTAAAACAGGCTTTCACAAATTTGCTTCCATGAACGCCTAATTTGACACAAATTTTAAAAATATGTCCTCATCTACTAGGTGTTTACTCTTTAATAATAAAATACTCATTTATTTTATCACCCTCTTACTATTTATTTCTCTTTGAAAGCCAAAATTGCCTCCAAGGGGGCAATAATTGTTTCTTATAATGAAGCAAAACAGTTAGACATTTAAATATAAACGTTTAGATTACTTATTTTAAATAGTTTAAACAGTTTTTTATTCATTATGTTCCTGTGATAAGAGATTCGAATGAAGCAGGTTAGCCGTAATATATTTAAAAACCTAAAAAAAAACCTCAACCTAATAAAGCTAACAACAATTCTCTGAATAAATTTATCATATAGTTACACGGAATTTTTTTGTTAGTCACTACCGTATTGCAATAAAATGTGCAAATTAAAATGCATGCTTGAATTTGATAATACGTTTATTGTTTAAAAAGAAAGAGTGAGTAATTGTAGTTTTTTATTAGAAAAGATATGTAAAAGACTGAATACTATTTTTTTTTACTTTTAAATCTGCAAATAAATCAAATCTGAAAAAGTACCTAATCATTACACAAGTATTAAGCTTTTAAAAGTATTCCTCACATGCTGACAAGTATACTTGTAAAATAAAATATCATTTACATATAGTTATGCATACAGTTAAAAAGAAATTTTTGCAACACTAAAAATTTCTATGAGTAATAAGATTATTTATATCTTAATGTTTCTATGTTTAAGCTTTTTTTAAAGTTAATGCGATAAAAAAATTATAAAAGTGCGTGAAATAACTAAAAGCAAGGAAAATTAAGGATTGATTTTCAAAATCAAAAGCTGATAAATACTGTGTGTTGCAGCACTAAAAATTTATTTTTAAGCAGTAGTTAATTTTCTTCTTTAAACAGGCATAAAAAGTATACTGATAAAAAAAATCCTATCAATTTTAGAGTTGATTATTCGTAGAGCTCTGAAGCAACTTATTATTCTATTTGAATTTGCTTTGTATTATGACTTAAACATTAAAAAATGTATATATAACTAAATAATTTTATTTAAGGCATTTATTTAAAGCGTATAAATTACATAGCAATCATAAAATTTAGTTGTAAAGCTTTTATTGTATCTATTTTAAGCATTTTTTTTTAAACAACGTTCATCATATTTGATGAACTTATAAGTTTAAACTAGTTGTGTGTAGGTTGTTTCAAAAATAAAACTTTAGCTAAAAAGTTTTACCTACTACTATAAATATTTTTATTATGGCAGTAATTTCTATTAGAAATTAACTTGTGTAGAAGTAATTTATGTTATCAATGGAGATGCATGTTTGTAATATCATTTAATTTACCTTTAAACTCTACAAACCAGATTTCTAAAATAAATTTAGATTTCCTATATTTTCCTATCTTTCGAAAATTACTATTATATTTTTTTCAGTAAATTTAAAACTATAACCGAAAATTTTATTACTATGCTAAAAACTTTTAGCATCTAAGTTTTTTTTTTCAGCATAAATATGTTGTCAATTTTTTTTCATAGTTAATAGAGTTTTGTTATTGCACCTTGAAATTAAGCTTTTGATAACAGTTCATAGACAATTACTACTTAGCTGTTAGCTAGTTAGTAAATTAAACTTAACTATAAAGACTACATATACTCGTACTAAACTTTACAAACTAAATAAAAAAGCAATAGTTTTAAATTTATTAAATCAAATTTACTAGCGTAGCAATTTTTTTTTCTGTTTATTATTGTCTTCTAACTAATGTACAATATTTTATAAAAAAGTCATTTAAAATTAGTGTTTTTAGTTCGTTCTTCAAAGCTTCAACATTTTAAACGTGCTTTGTAAGCTATTTAAATTTTAAGAATTAAAAAATATTAAAAAACATGTTTTTTTTTTTGTTTGTTTTAAGTTTTCGACAGTACTGATTTTTTCATATCCTTTATAAAAGTCTTTTTTTCTCTATATATAACATACTAAGGTTATTTTTATGAATTTTCGATATTAAAAAATTACTGGCAATATTTTAATAAATCTTCTTAAAGATGAATTTATTAAAACTTAAATCTTGCATAAGAGACTGTCTGACTAAGTCAGTTTACTGTACTTTAACTTTGTTTTTAATAATAATAGTTCGTTTTTCTTTATTATTACTATTAAAATAAAGAGTATTATTTTTATAGTGTAACAATACAATCACATTGATTCTCATATGTACTTCCAAAATTTATATCGTATCAAAAATATTAGACGTCAAAAGCAATATAAAAAAAGATGTGTTACGTTTTTTCGTTATGTTCAACAACATATAGCGATAGCAAAAATGTATAAAATCGCTGTTAAGATTTATCACAAGATTTAGAAACGATCACAAAAGTATTGGCGATAGTTTTGAAGAACCTAAGCTTTGGCTTACATTAAATATGCCGCGAGACAAGCTGAAGTTAACATAAAGGTTTGCTTATTTGATAAGATTAAGAAACAACTTAAACACTTTATTGTATGAAGAAAATGATTTAGCCTTGTATTAAAATCAATTTGTTGTTTCTAGTAAATTAGTATGTTTTGTATCAGTTCTGAAGAAAACAAATTTTTTAGTATGTAAACCAAGGTAACATTAAGGTAACTTTTAGTTTATAAAATTCTTCTAAACTATTTACACAGCTAAAAAAGTAATAAAAGAAGTTAACAGTTGTAAAAAGCTTAACTTAATTAAATTAGTTTATTGAAATCAGTCTTTTTAGATGTAGAAAAGTAAAACTTATATGTACTTTAAAGCTTATAGTTTTTATAAAAGCATATGTGCTAGCTAAACTATTTTTTAGCAATTTTAAGCTTATGACCAACGGTGTTTTTAAAAAATACTAGTTATGTAATACTTTTAGTTTTCTCATACATTTCTAAAGCATCATTAATTTTACTAAAACAGTATCATATTTAAATGTTTTAAACTACTTCAGATACATTTATTGATTAGTTAATACTCCTGAAAAAAATTATTCATTTTTTAATCGTGTAATTGTAACAAAATTTTACTAATAATATATTAAGCTATAAGTTTAAGAAAGGACAAAGTTAAATAGAGCAAATAAAATCTACAAATTGCAAGAAAATATAAGCATACTGTTTACAGTTTTTTAATAAAATTGTAACAAGTTTAAATAGTACCAGTGTCCATATAAACAGTTATATTATTTTTTTAAGATTTTTAAAATAATACATAACATACAGTAACTCAACTACTTTTTAAATAAGTTTTAAGTGTCTATTTTCTAGTTATTAAATTCTAATTAATGTAAGCTTGATTAATTGAACTTTCATCTCTCTACAAAGCTTATTTAATTTCCTTAGCTTAAATTTATAAAATTTCAATTACAATTAAACGATGAGAAAAAAGTTTTAATGTCAAGAAGCTTAAAATGTTTTCTGGAGTATGTATTTTTAATTATGATATATTCTGGAGAGTTTTTTAATTTGAGCATAATTATTACTACCCTATCTGCAAACTAGTTAACCAAAAACTTACCTGCTGTATTTAGCCATCTTCTTTCTTTTGTTGTTTAAGTTATTATTTAGCATTTAGTTTAAATATTTATTTGTAAGAGTAAGATACTACTAAACATTTATATTCAAATGTTTTTTATTGTTAAAAAGGTTGTTAGAAGAAAAAATCAGATGTAATGTTCAGGTGAAAAATAGCAAATGTTTAAATAAAATATATTGCATAGCACATCTATCTCGATCACTTTATCTTAAACTTTGTTTTCAAAAGTCATAGAGACTCAACTTTATAGTTTGGGTGCATTATTGTACAAGATTATATTCTCTATAATACCAATACCTACGAATTGGTAACATATTTGAAAAGATTGCTAAATTTATTCTTTACTATAAAATTTGTTGTTAAGTTGACTAAAAAAATCTTAGTCTAGTTTTCATCTAATTTTTCAAAATTTGTATTGTTTTATAATTTTTGATTAGTAAGCGCTAGAAAAACCTTAGACACGATAAAATATCAGTGACGTTATGAAATATAGACCAGCAAAGTTTTTTAAGTCGCGGACCTTTTTTCTAGAAAAATATTTCACGGACCGTACTGAATTGAAAAAAGCCTTGCTCGACCCGCACTTATTCTAAAATGTTCGTGGTAATCAATAGAGAATCATTTTCATAAACTAAAAATGTGATAGAACAAGCAATAATAGAGTACAAGTACGTTGTTTATGGTGAAAAACCATTTGAAGTTTTATAATTGTTTTCTGCAGTAAGTTTCTGACGACAAGTAGTGAAATATGATAAACTGTCACGAAAAAATAATAGTGAGTGTTATTTATTTGTACTTAATGACTAGTAACCACGTATTATCAAGTTAAGAACCTAGTTAAAAACTTTCACCACAAAAACTTTAGATTACGTTTTCATTTGAAAAGTACTTTTCGAGATGCAGTTTGCCGACCTCTATTATAATTATTGTATATATTAGCTTCAAATTAACTCTATCTTTTTTTAGATTGTCTAATATAACTTTACCTGTTATAACCATTTAGTTTTAAGTTCAAAACAATATATACGATTATTTCTTAAAAACTTTATAAAATAATTGATGAAATATTTTCACTTCTCTTCAAAATTTCTGTATACAGTAAATTAACTTTTGTGCATACTAATTCTTCTGCATAGTGTTTAGCATACTTTATGAATCATTTATTTAATTTATAAGGTGATGTTAAACTATTATTTGTAGTGTTATAATTACTGTATACTTTAACTTTAAACTATTTCTGATGCGTGTTTCTTTCATCTCATAGAGTATACAAACTTTCACAATTATTGAAAAAGTGTATAATTTTCAAGCATCAACTTAAATTTGATCCTTTTCAAAGTTATTTATTATTAATTTTGCTGATTTTTAGTGACAATAATTAGCACTCCAAGTAACTTGGTTTTTTTCAATAGCAATAATTAAAGAGCTTTTCTTATAGTTAGTATTTCAGTAAATACTGATTTAAAAAGAAAACTGTTTTTATTTTTATACACTAAAAATCTCTAGCTTACCAGGGTACGGGACTTATTACTTAATGACTTGTAAACATCTAGGCTTTCTTGAAGAGTTCCAGATTGAACTGAGAGTCATTTTACTAAAAAAGTAATCAAAATACAAATAAATTGCATGGTGTTATGATTGTAATATTTTTTTAGAAAATACAGATAGTTGGTTTATAATATTGCTGCAATTTACTGATTTAGCTTAAATTACTGGTTTAGATTGAAGAACTTACTATTTTTTTTACTATACAGTAACCTGCTACTTAGGTAGGTATTTTTAGAGGAACGGGTCTAAATTGCACGAAGACAAAGTTGCACGAGGTTACTAAATCGCACGAGAACAAAATTGCACGAAGCCAAATTTACACGAAGCCAAATTTGCAAGAGGGCAAAAAATGCACGAGGGAACAAAATTGCACGAAGACGATATTACACCAAGAGTCAATTTTGCGCGAATTTGACTTTTGCACGAGAGTAAAAAAATACATAAAAAAATTTAATTAGAATTGATCAGAAAAAATAAAACTAAAAACCAAATAAATAGAATAAATAAATAAATAAGTTACTGATTGAGGGTAAGGGTTAGAGGTAATAGTGAGAATAAATAAATAAAATAAAAAATAACTAATAAAGATTAAAAAAAAAAAAGTTAAAAAAAAAAAGCTACCGACCAAGAGTAAAGGTTAGGGGTAACAGTGATAGTAAAAAAAAAAACTAAATTAAAAACATAATAATAAAATTTGTAAAAAATCTAAAAAATATATAAATGAAAATTTAACCCGTGTAAAATTGTCTGCTCGTGCAAAAGTGACCCATCGTGCTAAAGTATCTTCGTGCAATTTTGTACGCTCGTGCAATTTAGACAGCTACCCTGTCTTAGATATGAACTGCCGATCAGATTCGCACTTTTAAGCTGTAAAACGCTGTGTTCAAAATGCTTTTTTACTGTGAAATTGAAAAAAAAACTAAAAGTGTTAATAGAAAACTATTATACTTTAAAATAAATTATATTGTATTAAATTCAAATAAAACGAAAACTAAATAAGTTTATGAACTTAAAATTAGTATATAAATTTTAATATTTAAAACAACCTATCACAGTTTTTTATTTAACAAAAGTTAAGAACAGTGCAATTTATATTTGCACAACCTATGATTGAAACATAAATTAAAAAGCATTCAAAAACCTAATTTAACCATAAAATTTTTGATAAGAATAACAAAAGTGATTGAAGATCTCAAAAATTCTTTTAAGTTTTGCAAAATGAAAAATTATCTGCAGATATTAACTAGATCTACATACGTTTTTTTTTTTCTTCAAAAATACTTTACTTTTTGAGTTGCAGTTATTTATTTTACAACTACATTATATCACGTAATAACTAGACTTTAACTATTAATAAATTATAGTAATATTATAATTAAGATGATTTTTTGGTGTAATAGTCATCTGTAAACTTTAGGGGTAAAACATGTTTTGTATTAGGCTTAGTGTAGGTAAATAAAGTTTTTTAGGTACGCACTGCCGGTTTGGTACGAACTTTTTGAGCTGTGTTCAAAGTGCGTACCTAGGTAATAGGTTAGTGTATTTTAGATTATTTAAAGAAGTTAAACTATTTAGCTAACACTAATTCTGAAAGAACATAGACTTTAAATTTTAATGTTTTACTAATACTATCTTACAACAGGTTTATGCTTCTGAGTTTATTACACTATGCAGTTTTTTCTACCGTTCAAATACCGTCAATCTGAGTTAAATGTTACGTTTGGTTAAATTTTACTGTATGTTTTTTGTCAAAAAGAATTTCAATAACTTAAAATAATTAGAAACTGGTGTTTAGTTCGAAAACCGAAAAGTCTTTCTATACACCAGGTCCTTTGTTTATATTGTTGAACGTTGATTTCTTCATCGTCTTTAATAAACTATTTTCATTAAAAATACAGTTATTATTTCTATTATTGATATTAGTATGTAAAATATCTTATTTACATCTTTTTGATAGTTCATACAAACAATTAAATAATTAAATGACTGAGCGCAAAGGAATTAATATTATCCTGAGATAGTTCAAAACAATTCTAGCTATTTTTTACCTAAAAGTCGAAAATATGTTAAATTAACCAAACCCTCAAATAATGTGAATTCAAATTACATAGTAATGGATTGCACGACTATTTGAATTCAGATAATTCAGTTTCTATAAAAAAAATTAAAAGGCCACAACTCGCAGAGTATTAGATATTTGAAAAAAACACCTATACCAGTATTATAAATACTTACAAGCCCCTTATTTTTTCAAAAATTTCAATAAATTTTTGTTATGGCTAAAATAAATTTAAAGTACATCAATTTTAGAATTTTTTAAATATATTAAAAAGTATTTAAAGTTATGCGAAAGAGAAAAAACGACTTAAAGATACTAATAAGACTTACATACGTATATTTATTTTTTTCAAATATACATGAATTTTTGAAATTTAGCCGCTTAAAAATTTCTAAAGAATTTGAATTTCTAAAGAATCTCATGTAACCAACATACTGTAACCATTTTATGATAGTTAGTTACTAGTCGTTTTATTAAACTTGTTTAAAAACACAATTTTACAGTTTTTATGTTTACAAACAAACATTTAAATTAAGTTTTTTTTTTAAGAAAAAGTATTTATTTAGTGTTGGTGTTACTGTTTAGTACTTTAATAAATGTTTATAAAAACACACGTACCGTAGAAATTTTTGTTAATTTAATCTACCAAGTAAATTGTTAGAGTTGTCAAAGCCCTGCTTCTCAAGTTTTATAAAATTCATTTTTAAAATTTGATAAAAATAATAAAAGCTAGGTTACACTCTTCTAATATTAATTACTATTCGATTTCTTGAGTTAAAAGCAAGGGACTATATTTATCATTTCAAATGATATAAGTTTCCCGAACCAAATATTTTTAAAGATAATTAAACTTTAAATGATATATTAAAATGATGTTGGGCATTTGTAAATTTATAAACTAAGTAAATTTTACCTTAAACAAACTACCTACTGCAGGGACGTGTTTTGACTGGTTAAATGTTTCCTGTGCGACCCCTGAAACAACTGGAAAAGTGTTAAAAAATCTATTGAATATGGTCTTGTTTTAATTTATTTTATCAAAAATTATATATATTTATTTATTTATTTATATTTATCTAGTTATATAAAAACTATAATTTATACAACTGTTTCACACATGAAATGTTTGTTAAAAAATTATAGTTTTTATATAATTTAATAAACATTTAGCTCCAATTTAATTTGTCGAGCACTATCGACCAGAACTTTTTATAAAACCTTTAATATATATTTATATGTTAATTTTTTAAGGTGCACGACAATTCAAATTCAGACAGTTGAAATTCTCAAAAATGTTTTTAAAGGGCTGCAACTCATAAAGTAAAGTATTTAAAAAAAAAGTATTAATTATCAAATTAACACCTACAGATCGTTATTTTCTTTTTTCAAAATTTAAAAGATTTCTTGAAATATGGCTAGCTAAAATAACTATAAGAATATATATATATATTTTTTTTTTAATTATATTTCTAACAACCTTTTTTCATTTTTTTTTTTAATACCATAATCTTGTTAATTAACATCTTCAATCACTTTTTAACTTTTTTCAAATATTATTATTTTTTGAAACTAAGCTATCAAAATGACGTAGTTTTATAAGTTTTTTGTAGAAAAAAGTGTACATTTTATACTTACAAAACTTATACAAATACCAAAGTTGTACAACTTAAAATAGAAAACTTCTCATTCAAAATTAGCCAATCAAAAGTGTTTTAAAAAACTATTTTTGATATTATTTTACAACTCAAAGGGTTTCATTTTCAACTTTAGAAACTTTAGAAACCGAATCACATTTTGTTTTTACTTTTACAACAATAGAAAAACCTTAGTCTTAAAATTACTTTTTCATTAATTTGTAAAATAACTGATCATGTCTGCTAATAATTTGTTTTCTAATGTATAATAAGTTTTTGATTAAAATTTATTTTTTGCTAATTTTTTTTTGAAATGAGCTGTTTGACTAAGTAATTTATTTACATTTTATTGAATAAGTTTTTTTATTATCAAGAAAAGTTGTTTAACAGTTTTAATTAGTACTTCGTTTTTATTTTTTTATGTTTAAGGTTTTTCTATATTCGTGTTAGCTTCATAATGTTAGACACAATTTTCACAATATTAGGTAAGTTTTCGGGAAGGTGTTTTGTACACCAGGCACTAGGACTAATTATTCTGAGCGCTTTTTTGTTGTCGTTCAAAAAATTAACTCATTCATTGTCTATAAAAACATGGCTTAGGTCTATTTTCAAATTATTTTACTAAAAATCAAATAAATCTGTTTTACTGCTATTTTCAAATTTTTTAAATGAAGCTCAAACACTTTTATGAACTTGAGAAATTTTAAACAGTTATGTAGTAGACAGTTATGTAATTTTCTAAAGTGTTTTATTAAAACTATTACACAAAATACCCTATTGTTGAACCAAAAAATGGGCAACCCAACTGAAAAAAGTCTAGACACGCCCTGGCCGACTGCAAAGTAATCTCTTTAATAGTAAGTACCAGTTTTAATATTTTGTTTAATCTTTATAGTTTTTTAAACAGTTAATCACAAGTAGTAGTACAAGCTTAATTAAAAAAACTGTACCTAGTAGAACATCCTAAATACTATTTGTTTGAAAATGTTGAAAAGCAAGTTAATAACGTTTAGTATGACATTTTATTAAAATACCTTTACTGAGCTTACTGATAAAAACATCTGTTTAATATTAGGTCTAAATCTACTCTTTATATGTAAAGCAAATATGCTAATTTGAAACAGTATTACAAAGTGTAGGTTTCTGAATGCATATTAAAAGTTTAAAACAGTTATTTATGCAGCTTTACTTAAAAACTATAAATGTTTAATATTTAACTTTTAGCCTTGTATAACTGTAGTATACAGTGCTTCCTCATTTATCCGACCATGTTCGGCAAGTTTTTTTATAAATAAGGCCGGAGCCATTAGACGGATAAAAACAAAATATAGTTTTTTCTAATACTTTGCCACATCAATATTATACAATTCATGTAATAAACGTACACTAAACTATACGTTAGTTTAGTTTCCTTTAACTTTCTTCAACAAATTACATTGTAAAAAGTTTAGTTAATATCGTAACTCTTTATGAAAAAATAAGGAATATAGGTTTTTTTGACGTATATCGTTAGCATAAAATTCACGGAACCAAATAAGTTGTGAAACACTTTTTGGTGTGGTTTCTGGTCTCTTGCTTCATCCGGCCGGTTGTGTATTAATGCTGTGGTATGTCTGGCAATACTATTAAATACAACCCGAATTTATCGCAATAAAAAACTTGATGTTTGGAGTAGCTCGAAGTTTAATAATTTTGTATTTTAAAGTGCAAAAGATATGAACTATAACATCAAGTTTTAATTTTTGAGAGTTACCACGTTCCTATAAACTGCTTGTTTAGTTATTAAAATCAAATTAGACATTTATTTATTTATAGTTAAGCATAGATTTTAACTGTATTAAATAAATCTACTTCTCGACTTAAACCGGCCGGATTAGCGAGGAAACAGATATGTGAGGACCGGATAAGTAAAAAAGCACTGTAAAGAAATGCATTAAAAGTCATAAAAAAATCGTTGTTTAGCTGTTAATTTCAAATGGACAGAAAAATTCGTTTGTTTAATTAAGTTTAACATAATATACAACAAAAATATCGTTAAATATAAGAAAAAAAAACAGATATAGCATACCTTTATCGAAGAATAAAGAACATAACTATTCAAACTAGTTCTTTAATTTGAAGTAATAAGTCTTATTAAATTCAAAATATCGCCCAGTTTTTAATCTAAAAGTTGTTTAAAATCTTTCTTTTTTTTTAAACTAAGGATAATAATAGTGATATTTCTTAAACTATTTTAATGAGCCTAAAGCACACTAACAATTTGTTTTTTTTTTATTTATACCGATGCATTACTGCTACATTTGTATCACATGATTTTGTTTTCTCTGTCAAACAACCTTATCCAACCTTATTTAATTGCGTTCTTAAATTAGATTCAGAGCATTGATGTAAATTTGGTTTTAGATAGACATTAAGCCGAAAACAAAAATTATAAACAAACTTTATTTACAACTAGTTTTATTTTTGACAGTTTCTACCGTTTCCAAAAGTAAGTATTGAGCATAATGAGAATTAGTTGTGTGATATTCTTCCTTTAAAACTATACTTCATTTGCTTTGAATATTCAACTAAACAAAATAAAGGAAAAGTATGACAAGTATTCCTGTCATCTCTGAATTTAACTAATTTAGAAGAGTCTAATACTAATAGTTTTACTTTTATTATTATTATTGATACTTATAAACCATATAATAAATATTGTTAAGGTAGCTTAAAAGCCGTTGTCTATATCTACTTATTTTGGTTAGTTAATAATTTAGTTTTTTATTAAACTAAACACAAAAAGAGTAGTTTTTTTTTTAGAAATATACAAAAAACAGAAATTCTCTGTAAATGTATTTAAAGTTATTATTGTTTCAATAAGTTTAAAAAATTATCTTCTATCAAACAAGTATTTTTTTTTAATATTAAAATACATTGTAAAAGGTAATCAGGTAAAAACAGCTTTGAATAAGATAAAACAATGTGCTAAAGATCAAGTAGCTTTGAGAAATAAAGAAGAATGAGTTGTTTTTTAATATTGTTGGGATAAAGCTCATAAACTTTAAGTTAGTAAAAACATCGTTTGTTTTATTGATTGAAACATTTTAAAACATTTTTTATAACATTTTTCACTTGTAATAACTTCTAATTTTGTATTTGTTCAGATTTTTTCAAATTAAGCTTAATTTGTTTAGGTTATATTTTACTAGAATTTTATTAGATAATACTAGAGTGTAAATTTAAGTCTTACGTTTTGTTTTGTTTTGTTCTTTTTTGTCTTAAAATTTTAGATTACTAAACAATAATTAAAATATGCGAGTTTTACAACAAAGTGATTAAATATAGTTTGACAGGAAAATATTAAAACTTGTTTATTTTATATAACTAGTTAAGTTTACTTTTACAGTTCTTTTTTTTATTAATTTTTGAAAAGTATACTTTATTAAAGTAAAATTTTAATATATTTTTGTGTTTAATAACTACACTTATTATTTTTTATCTAAAAGTTACACTAGCTCAAAAAAAATACAGCCTAACATAAAGTTAAGAACTTTTCATTTTAAATTTGGATTTAAGTAAAATGTAATTATTATTATAATTTGGGGTATGTTTGCATTTAAAACAATTACTATACCGTTTGCCTATCAAACTAAAAAATAAAATGTTTGTTTATCTGTTAAACTAAAAGCTTAAAACTTTATTTTAAAGAATCATTCTAAATAAATCTAGAAAAATGTTTAAAACTGTTACAATACTTTGTCAGCTGAGGTTTTATTAATTCAATAATACAAACAATGTCTTTACGATGCAAACTTTTACTTTCTCCTTTGCACAACTGCATCATTCAATGCCTTTGACAAAACAAACAAAAGATTTCAGCATTTAATAAATTCGATTATGAAGACATTTGGCCCGTAGTTTGATAGGAAAAGAACGTGTAAATAATTGTTTTATAAAAGATTCATGTGTGACTATAGCGATCATAATTGAATTAAAAGTAAGGAGTTCTGTGTTTCTCATTTGTTGTGACAAATTATTAATATACTTATTAATGACGCACTAGCGTCGTTGTACAATATGCCTTTTTTTATACAAACATTTATTATTTTTTATAAACTTGAAGCCTTTTTTATTTCAATTATTTTTTGTATTATAGTTTGAATAGTATAATAAGTAAACAATATTAAACTTTAAAGTATTGATAATAATCGTTAAGATGTGTTCTAGTTAATAATTAAACACTTACCTGTTGTTTATAAGTAGTTCTTTCGAAGTAAAAGTGCTTAATCTGAAGTAAATGTTATAGTTTTTTTTTAGATTAAATATTGTTTTTTATTAGACTAACTTTAATTTTTTAGTATACATATAGAAAATTTACAAAAAAAATCTGTGAAGGTGTTTATGATACAAAGTTTAAGTACTTAACAAAACTAAATTTGTTTCTACTCAACTTTAATTTAATTTTCAATAATTAACTTTACTAAAAATATAAGCAGTAATTTTATGTCTACCATTGAAATTAATATTGTTAAGACTTAAACCTATAAAACTAAAATATAAGACATATTCATGGTTACATAAAAAATCTAACTCGTACAATTTAAATTCCAACAATTTAAATTTAAAAAAAAATTGTTTTAGTGGTCACGTCTCAAAAAATAGAATACATTTAAAAAAGTAAAAAAAGCAGTTGTAGGTCTTATTTAAGGTTAATATAATTAAACAAAATTATCAAAATAAGTATTTATTTAAAAAGAACTTAATAAATTACTAAAATTTACTTTATTTTAACACCTATTTCAGCCTTATTTCAAAAAATAAAAGCTTCGAAAAAAGATGAAAACGTTTGCTAGTAATTATTAAATTTACAACCACACATATATTCATAAATATAATTTATTTAGAAAGAGCGATTAAAAAAAAACAAGCATACGTTTCATAAAAACAAAGATTGTTTTTAATCTTCAGATAGTACGGTTTGAAATAATAAATAGCATTTTGCTTAACAGTGATACTAAAGTTATACATAAAACAATATGACGTAATAATTAAAAATTTTACAGTACAAATATTCAAAGCAAAAATTTATCTTCCATCTAAGCCAGGGGTCGGCAAACTGCGGCCCGCGGGCCAATTGCGGCCCGCGAGCACGTTATTTTTTTGAATGGAATGCGGCCCGCGAAAGAAAATTTTGTGGCCCGCGAGCATGTAAAAGTGGCCCGCTGAGCAAAAATATATTTCAAGGAAAATTTTTTTCGGTAATTCGATTTAATTTGTTTAGTTTGGTTTTAAGTCTCTGTATAACATTTAAAAATAATTAGAAAAAGTTGCTACTTTAATTTAAAAATGTGAAAAAGACAGATTAACAATCTAACAAGATATTTTTCTGAGTTTCATAATAACTTCTATTTTACAACAGCAAGTAATTATCTGAAAAAAGAGTGCTTGAATTTAATAAGTTAGTTATATTATACCTATTTATCAAATAAACTAAATGCAAATGTTTTCCATTTTGTACAAAAGTAATGCACAGTAATTAACTAAAGTGTCATTTCTTTATAGCTTAGATATTCTTTCCAATATTTTTTATACCTAAGTTTCTTTTATAAATTTTTAATTTGTTAATGTTATGTTTTAGTGTAAAAACATTTGAAATAACATAGGAAAAAGAAAAAAAGGTTTATTTAAGTTTTGTTTTGACACATTTTAATTTTTTAGAAGTTTTCTTTGCACTTGAACTAATTTATATGCACACCAAAACATTGATTTTGTCGAACTAAGTTAACTTTTATGCTTTGCATATCAATACACACATTTGCTGTTTTTTGGAGCTACCTATTTAATTTAAACTAGACTTAGAGATAGTTTATAAACATTGACACACACTCAGACTATCACCATTTGAAGACTTCAAATCTCAGACCAACTAAGTCATTTTATAAGTTTTTGGCTAGAATTGCTTTTTGTATACAAAAATATCAGGAATGTTTTTGTTAATTCAGGCTGGCTTTTTTGCGTAAAAGAGTGGTAAATTAAACTTATGATGTAAGTTTTGCCCAACCCAAAGTGTTAGTTTCAGTTATAATATATGTTATAATATATCAAGTTCAAGCTTTGAACTTTAAAATTTATGCTTAAAAATTTTGGAAAAAAACTTGAATTTGAGAATTTTTGAAAAAGCCTGGAGTTTCAAACAATTTTTACATGTAAAGTTGTGAAATTTCGATTGGACACAAAAAATTTAGCAAATAAACATTTCTTTATTAAAAAATATACTAAAGTAGCTTAACAGTGTTTTTTAATATTGATATACTTTTTAAGACACTTTTTAAATTTTAATTAAACTTTATACTAAAAATAAAAGAAGGAATTGTACTTCTAAAAACTTTTGGTGCATTGCATCTTTACTTGTTAAATTTCACCGATTGTTGTGCTTCGTGTTTAAACTAAACCAAGAAATTATACTAAAGTGTCAAAGTTAAAAAAACATCTCTAATAAAAATTCTGAGATGAGCAATAGTTTTTCTATCAGTGTTCTCATCTTAACATATTGATTAATGTCATAATTTTATTTATGCGACTTTATAACCTTAATGCATTTCCTAAATAGGACTTTTTGTTGTCATTGAAGAAATAAACAAAAGTTTTTCATTACTGCCAACAAAAGTTGTTTAAAAAAGTTTTCAATTATAAACGTTATCTCATTATTAATAATAAATTTTGCTACTTTATAACTTGCCCTAACAACTTTTTCTGATAATTCTGTAGTTACTAAAGATAATCATGTGTTTTGTTGGAACTGACTTTGGTGATTTGTTTTTTTATCGTTTCTCGCAATAACTCCTAACTAACGTTTTTTTTTTGTTGCTCGTCTTTTATTTTACAACTAATATTTTTAAATTCTTGTTGCAGATAAAGATATGCTGTAATGCTTAATAAAAAAGAGGTTTTACTCTTCGTTAATGACTCAATTAAGTTTTATACTTTTGTTAAAAATGTTTAAGAAAGTTAATTGTCCATTCCAGCTGACTTATATTTTTTTGGCATTTAATTTGTTTACTGTAAATAAGTTTCGTTATTTTTCTATGTTGTGAACTTTGTTTTAACTGGGTTGCTACACAAACAGGCTATTTTAAAAGCTTTTAAACTCAGATGTGTGTGAAACTTTTATTTCAAACACTTTATATAAATCTTAGAATTCCCAGAATAGTTTTTATGACTGTAGTGTAGTTTACTAATTGTAGTTTTTTTCTTGTTTTTTCACACTTTATGTACTTTTTAATGATGATGATATTTTTACTAGGTACTTGAGCTTGATTTACAACGATTTACTAGCTTTTTAAACTTTTAATGAACTTAGGCTGGTTTGAGACAACTCAGACATTTTTGCTTTTTAAGTGACAACCATGTAAAAGACTAGTTACTAATAAGATATTTTATTTAAGTATTCGAGAGTTAATTACGTTAAAGAATTTGTTCTAGCTTTCTATAATACAAACAGGTATTAATTTTATTAATCTAACTAATTACTAAATTTTTTAATGAATGTAAACTATTAAACACGCAAAAACTTTTTTTTAAAGTTAATATTCTTAGAAATATGAAAAAAGGGGTTGACAATTTAACAAATATATAAAAGTAACTAATAAATTGTCTTTTAAGTTTGGTTTTTATAAAG
The DNA here is from genome assembly GCF_965202585.1 of Thalia democratica. Classification (NCBI taxonomy): domain Eukaryota; kingdom Metazoa; phylum Chordata; class Thaliacea; order Salpida; family Salpidae; genus Thalia; species Thalia democratica. The sequence continues at coordinate 17,107,334 of NC_139170.1, forward strand.
AGTTAAATTGTATGTACAATTACAAAACTATTAAATTTAACTTATTAAGTGCTTATGAAAGTACATAGTTTATTAACACTTAAATATATTAGTCAATGTAAATTTTATTCTAATTTTATTTAATTTAAATAGTCATTCTATGTATAGCTAAAATTTATTGATAATGATAAGGTGAATAAAAATAAAACTTTTCTCTAAAGTGACTAAAACTAAAACCAAAATATTTTTCAATTGTCACTAAAACTAAAACTGCGGCCCGCGAAGACTTTGTGAACTTGAAATTTGGCCCGCGACCACCAACTGCCTGCCGACCCCTGATCTAAGCAAACAACTAAAACTCACTAAACTACAATTAAGTAACTATGAAATACTTTAAAATTTATTGTATTTTAAGAGGCGATCATTTCTAACCCGCTATCATTTCTAACCCGATCACTTCTAACCCGATCACTTCTAACCCGATCACTTCTAACCCGATCATTTCTAACCCGATCACTTCTAACCCGATCATTTCTAACCCGATCACTTCTAACCCGATCATTTCTAACCCGATCACTTCTAACCCGATCACTTCTAACCCGATCACTTCTAACCCGATCACTTCTAACCCGATCATTTCTAACCCGATCACTTCTAACCCGATCATTTCTAACCCGATCATTTCTAACCTGATCACTTTTAACCCAATCACTTCTAACCCGATCACTTCTAACCCGATCATTTCTAACCCGATCATTTCTAACCCGATCACTTCTAACCCGATTATTTCTAACAAGGTCATTTCTAACCCAATCACTTCTAACCCAATTAAACCCGATCATTTCTAACCCGATCATTTCTAACCTGATCACTTCTAACCCGATCACTTCTAACCCGATCGTTTCTAACCCATTTTACTTATGTTACGTTTTAATTTTTTTTACTGGACTTCATGCAAAAACAAACTAGTCTTAATGAACTTATTAAAAAAAAAATAAACTTTTACTTACTTTAAAACATAATGATTTTAATGTCCTACGTAAAATTAGTATAAATTTTAATCTTAGTATTAACTTAACATAATCTTAATATATTTTTTTTACCTCATTTTTTATTTTTTTACCTACACATAATTTTTTTTGTTTTTTCAATACATTTTAAGAGACGTTTTTCGTTAATCATATACAATTTAATAAATTGTTTACTTTAAAGTATTTTGAACTCTTCTTTGTAGGATTTTAAAATAAGCAGTGATAACTATATTTTAATTGGATCTTATTGTAATTAACGTGACTACATTAGTTTTAACATTAGCAAATTTTAAAAATTAAACTCTTACAATTGTAATATTCAGATACAAACACTTTTATATTACGGTTTAAAAACTACATTGAAAGTCTGACGTAAATGTTTTATTATTGCTTACTAATGTATTAACCTTTTATAGTAGGATAGTTTTAAGTTTCATCTTAATAACTTATTCAAATTGTTATGCAACTTGCATAGGCCTATTAAGATAATGTAATTCAAACAAACATTAAGAGAAGTTAAAAACTTTTGTTATATTAAGTGGAAAAGCCTGGTTTTTAAAATAAACTAGCTATTAAAACAGTTATGTCATATAACTAAACCGCAAAAGTTGTTATGTCGATTGACCGTCTAGATTTCACATCATTAATAAAATCCTACTTAGTTTTAGAGCAAAAAAATTGTTTAACACTAATAGTTAAAAAGACAAGTTTATTTGCATAACAAGTTTGAGGGTAATTAAATTTTGCTTATGTTTTAATTGCGACTTAAATTAGTACTTTAATTGACAAACATTTCTTTTAAATTACTTTATTATAAGCAGTTAAAATAACGAAAGTAAAATCAAAATAAGTATTAAAAGTAAAACATTTTGAAATAGAATAATAAATTAATTATAGTTAACTTAAGTATAATTAGGAGCAGAATTTTATAGAAACTCCATTAAGTTCTTTGTTTCTTTTAATCAAATTTTTTTCCAGACGATTATTACGCAAAACGTATATATTTTTTATTCATTACTGTAAAGCCAGCTTGCAGTCTATTGACTATATTCTCGGTGGTTTTTTGCACCTCTAAACTTCTATAAATATGATGAGTTTTTTCTTTATTAAAAATTTAAACCTATACAATAGGTTTCACAATACAAAATGGTTTTATTATTTTGTTATAAGTTTTTAAGTTATATAATTTACTCTAATAATTTATACTTACATTTCATATCAATGATCGCTAAATAATCTAAAGTTTTTGTGTTTTTTAAAACCTGTAAAACAACAATTTTCAATAGATATCAAGAAAGTTATTTTAGAAATATCTACTATTAATCGTGAGAATAATCGCGTTTTTGCAATTTTAAATTTTGAAAACTTTTAAATTTTTATGAAAAATGTAAACTTATTTTGCCCTACATAAATTTTATTTCAAAAGAAAAAGAAAAATGCGTAATAATAAATTTTCGACACTAAACTTTCATAGTTAAGTTTATTATAATTAATTATAACTTAATTACAGTTAATCTTTATATACAATTTACCTGTTAATTTAAGAATTAAAATTAAATCAAAGTTCGAGTAAATGACAAGTTCTAAATATTTAAAAAACCTTCTACCTCTACTTTTGGCTTTTTATTAAACAGTATACAATTCCGTTTAAAGAACTTAGAATTTAATGATATTAACTTTAAATGAAACCACCATTATAATTACAATTACTAAATTTTGTTAACTGTATTATTTAAATTTTCATAAACGCTGATATTAATATTTTTAAAAAGTTGTATTTCATATAAATTCTCCCTGAATTTGGAGGCAAATTGGTAATCTGATTTCTACACTTTAAAATATATATTAACCATATAGAATCATTTCAAAAGAAAGTACAGAATAGACTTTAACCGCTGCGATACTCATTATATTTCTTACATTGACGACTATCAAAACTTAATATTTAATCCTTGGAATACAAAAGACTTATACTTTTCCTAATGCTTTTTAAAAATAATTAACTACACTTAATTAATAATCCAATTTTAAATCTTATTGTCAAAACATTAAATAAACCAATTAATATCAACAATTAAATTTTAACAAAAGCTATCTGAATATTAAGTTTTAATTTAAACAAAATAAACTAAACTTCACAAAAAAAAAAATTGTTGAAATTAATTTGTTTTTAAAAAAAATCCTTATCTTAAAAAAAATAAATTAATATATTAATACAGATCGACTAAATAAATTTCGGGTTAGAAGTGATCGGGTTATAAACGATCGGGTTAGATATGATCGGGTTAGAAATGATCGGGTTAGAAATGATCGGGTTTAATTGGGTTAGAAGTGATTGGGTTAGAAATGATCTTGTTAGAAATGATCGGGTTAGAAATGATCGGGTTAGAAGTGATCGGGTTAGAAGTGATCGTGTTAGAAATGATCAGGTTAGAAGTGATCAGGTTAGAAATGATCGGGTTAGAAATGATCGGGTTAGAAGTGATCGGGTTAGAAATGATCGGGTTAGAAGTGATCGGGTTAGAAATGATCGGGTTAGAAATGATCGGGTTAGAAGTGATCGGGTTAGAAATGATCGGGTTAGAAGTGATCGGGTTAGAAGTGATCGGGTTAGAAGTGATCGGGTTAGAAGTGATCGGGTTAGAAATGATCGGGTTAGAAGTGATCGGGTTAGAAGTGATCAGGTTAGAAATGATCAGGTTAGAAATGATAGCGAGTTAGAAATAATAGTAAACCGTCGACAAGACGATAAATAAAAGTAATCTGGGCATGACGTTAAAATTTTGTTCTAGGCATGACATTAAACTGTTCTGGTGTATGACTCGATAACCGAAAGGTTTTTTGTACACCAGGTCCTTGGACCAAACCTTTTGAGCGTATTTTTTTGTCGTTCAATAAACAATATATCTAATCCAGAATCAATGTAATTGCGCCGGTGGCTGCAAATATGATTTGAAAGGAAGCAATTGCCGTTCGGAGAACATTATTTACAAGGCAACAGTTAACTTTGACCTTGGAAGAAGAAGTTCTACATCGGCTTATGCTCAATTCAGTTCAGATTCCGATATGCTAACCATAAAAAATATTTTAAAGGTGGTGTATATGAAAATGAGAGTGAGCTTTCAAAGTACATTTGCGACCTAAAGCGCAAAAACATTGATTATAGAATAACTTGGGAGGTGATAAAAAAAGCACAGCCAATAGCAGATAGTAATAATTTGTAGGCTGTGCTTAAAAGAATCAACGGCCGTTGTTTATGCGTTGAAAAAAGAGGGTTGCTTAAATAAGAGGAGTGAATTCATATCGTCTTGTCGACAAATGAAAAAGCTCCTCTTAAAATGCAATAAGTTTTAAAGTATTTCATAGTCACTTAGTTGTAGTTATGTCAATTTTAGTTTTTTGTTTAGATCAGCGGTGTTTAACTTTTTTTTCATGATTTACCTCTTTTTGGAAGTTTATTACCAAATTTACTCCCAGTATAAAAAGTATTGTTTATTTATCAGAAAAAAAACAACATTTTTTAACTTAAAGTTTAGTAAGTATAAGAAATTGTAAAATGTTTAAAGAATATTTTTTACTTTAAAAAAAAAATTAATACTAAATTTAAATTAAAATTAAAAATTAAATGTTTTTGGACAATTAATAAACATTAATTGATATAACTTGCAATAAAAATATTTTCCCCTGAAACAAGGGAATTTAACCCCAGGGGTAAATTTACCCCAGATTAAGAATCGCTGGTGTAGATGGAAGATTAGTTTTTGCACTGAATATCTGTACTGTACAATAATTAGTAATTACGCCATAGTTTTTTTTTTAACTTTTGTAGCATTTTTTAGCAAAGTGCTATTCGTTTCAAACCATCAGCTGGTCATTGAAAACAACTTTATTGTTTTTATGAAAAGTATGTTCTGGTTTTTTTTTAACCGAATTTTTTAGTAAAGTATTTAAAAGCCCTTCAAGTAGGCTTTGCTGAAAGTGATTAAGTTTATACAAAAAACATTACTTTATAGAGAAAATAATTGTGTATATGTATAGAGAAAATGTAAGTATTTTTATATATTGTTTTTTTAAATATGGCCTCTTAAACATTTTTAAAAAGTTTATGTTGTCCAAATTTTAATAGTTGTGCACCCCTTATTCAATAAATTTGAAATACTTAAATTCTAAAACATTTTTTGTTAAGATGTTACATTGAAAAAATGTTTTACTTAGAATATATTTCAACACTAAAGTTAGAGAAAAAATTTACTAACTGTGCTTTATTATTATCGTACGTCTTTTCTAAGTATTTACATTGAACTCCTCGACGATAATAAAAAACATATTTTACATATTTAGTTTTATAAAGCATTTTTTTAACACAAAGTAAACTTAGTTTAAAGGTTATATACACAATTTTCTACTATTAGATTACATAACTACTTTAACTTTGTTTATAAAAATTCAATGAGTTTTATTTAGTGATAAATATTTTAACGTTAAGCTCATTTAGGCTTGTATTACTTTAGTTACCTTTTTAATATAAGCTTTTTTTATCTTTAAATATTTATGGTAATAAACTTTGTTTTGAGTTAAGTTTTTTTTACATGACTTAAGTGTCTTCAATATGTTTTTGTATTGTGCATTTCTACACAATTTTAAGCTGTTTTTAGGTTTAAAACTTTTATCCAGATCAATATAGAAAAGTTTTAGCTAATTTTAAATTTATAATACAAACTCATTCTAAAAATAATAGCAAAAAAAAAAAAACTCGATTTTAATATAGTAATAAAATAATAAACTAACAAGTTTTTGGCTTAAAAGTTTTTTAACAACCATAAGAACAATTAAAGTGTTATCTTACAAAATGTATTATGAGTTGTTTACAACCCCATTATTTATTGAACCAGATCAAGTTTAAACGAGTAACACAATTCAAAAAACAAGTTTAGCTAAATCTAAACATAATTAAATAGAAATATGCTTAGTTAAAAAGTGGTTATGTTAAAAAAATTATTAAAATTACTTACTTAAGTACATATCAAGTACAATTAGTTTTAAAACAAAAAAAATTGAAGTTTAAATTTTTTCTGACAATGTTTTTGTTTTTTGGTATCTACATTTACATGACTAGAAGCATAAAGCCTTTTCTACATAATAACTTAATCTTAATATGTATAGTTTAAGTTTTATACATTCATTATACATTTAAAGCAACATAGACCATGGAACTAAGTCAAGTTATTGTAAATACTTTATATTAACAAACTGAGTTTTTAAAGTTACAAGTAAGTTAACAATGTATAGCTTATAACTAAATTAAAAGTTTCAACTAATTTAATCTTAGATTTCTTGACTTCAACAAAACGCGAAATATTTTTCTATTATAAAAGAACAAACAAAAAAAATTAAAATTTAACGATTTGAAATATTATGTTAGTACTAAAGGCTTTTGTAATAATTTAGTAACCAAGCTGTATTGTTAAACTTATTAGTTTTTTATTTACAAGTGTTAAACTTCGTTTAAAATTTTTGTGCTTTAGTTTATATTATAATTAAGCTAATGGGAAAAAAAAAACATTGTTAGTTTATTTTTAAGTTTAAAAAAAAACAGTTTTGACTTTTATTTTATGCTATAAAACAATTTTTAATGTCAAAACAATCTATTACGTATAAAAGTAGCATGAAAATGTTTATTATTACACGAAAAAACAAAATTTTTAAATAAAGCTTCCAATAACATTTCTCTTTCTTTAGTTTTATTTTGAGTAAAAACCAGTTTTCGATATAAAAAACTCAAGGGTAATAGAAAAAATCCTTAGATAGCATTTGCACTTTAAAGAAATGCTTCTAAATATTTAACGAAGCGACAACCATAAGGCAATTAAAAATTACCTTGCTAATAATTGGAAATTTTGCTTTCTTAATGTCCTATGTGTACTTTTTAAATAAATGATTTTAATTATATGCTTACTGTTTTATTTTTCTAAGTTTTTTGCAACTTTTCTTAAATTCTTTAACTTGTTAACACTTTAAAACAGTCTTTTATAAGACTCAAAATTATTTAAAGAATTTACAAAATTAAACTTTCAGTACAGTTCTTTCTTAAATCAAAAAATAAAATTTAGATGAATTTTTACTAACAATCTAAACAAACTATAAGCAATACTATTTTTTAATCAGATATTTTAAGTTTAGTTAATTTGTTATTAAACTATATTGTGGTGTGTTAATAATATTCTAACGAAATTATATCTACAGTATATTATAAAATGAATCTATTTTCTTTTAATTCCGAGCTACAAGAAATAGTATTTACACTATTGATGAAAAATCTAAATAAAATACATACAATACTATAATTTTTTATATATCATTGCTATTTTGAAAACTTCTTTGCTATCTTTAACTTTTAAATAACATTTTTTGATATCAAAATTAATTTCATAGACTTTAGAGAAAAAAATTAGATGCAAGTAATAGCTTTAATAAAGTCTAAAACAAAATATATTACGTTTCTGCCACAATTTTCTATCTAGAATTATGTTTGGTCGAAAACAATAATAACTAGGTAGATAATTTTTTATTTAATGTTAAATTTACCACAAAAGTTCTAACTATGTACAATCTACATATTTAAACTTTCTTGTTAGATGTTTTTTGTTCCAAAATTAAAGTTTAATTAATTTTAGATACCTAATACTAATATAACAGCAAACCTTGTTTTCCATATCTAAAGAATTGGAAATTATAGTTACAAATAAAAACTTTAGAACTTTGAGTTATAATTTGAGTAAATTAAATAAATTAACAGTCATAGACTGGTTTTATACAACAACCATATTATTTATGATACTTATCTGATTTGTATATCGTAAAAGAAAAATTAGGAAGTTGTTTAGGGAAAGATTCTTTTTGATAACTTATGATAATTTATTAGCTTATATTGAAGCAACATATTTCCATATAAAATGTAAAAATTTTACTAAAATAATTTTTCATTCCATTAAATCATAAATTTTCTTTACGAGAGAACAAAATAAATTTTCAATACTTCTTTTATACACTCTAATCTGATAACAGGTTTTGTAATAAATCAAAGGTCACGAGTAGTCTCATACTACTGAGTATTGTTCTAGTTGTAAACAAGTTAATTTCCATGTTTTGCTTTCAGCAACATGCAAATGTGCATATAAGTTCACAAAAAACTAAGAAAGCACATGAAAAACAACAACAATGAAAGTTTGTGTAACCAAACAAAAGATTATAGGTATAAAGCCGTGTTTGTTTACGACAAATGAATTCACAGTAGTCCATAAACCGATTACCAAATCTTTTAATACTAATCTTAGTGGAAGAAAAAATCGAAAACTCTTTAAATTTGCATCGTAAATTTTTGATTCTTGTAAAAAGCAATGCGTTAAAGATATATTTGTTAAGTGCTTTTATATAAGCTCCTAATACTTATGAGATAGAGTTTTAGCAATTAATTATGATGAATATTGACAGTTGCCGTTCAACAGCATCGTTCAATTCATTTCTAACTTGACTGACTTAAATTAAAAACGAGAGAAATGAAAACGAGAGTGAACAAAAAAGATAAAACTCGCTTCTTTCACAACTTGAATAATACCTATCTATTAGGTTTTTTCCGATATAGAATTTTTTTCAGATGCAGCAGTTAATTTTAATGAGCTTTGTTTATTTAGATACTACTAATGTTTTTTTTTATTTTTCATGATAGTATTTCTATAATCTTTAACAAATCTTTTTGAAGTATACATAATTTAAAGAATAATATAATTATAAAATGGTAATATAAGTAGCTCAGTTACCAAATTATACGCAAGAGTTGTTATGACTGTACAAGCTTATATATTTGGTAAGGCTTTATTCTTTATATCGTTTTCAAATGATTTTTAGATGAAAAATAATATTATTTTCATTAAAGTAGTGATAAATTTAAACTTATAAATTTTGTAACTGTGTTTTAAAAATAAATTTAAATCTTTTATTTTGTAAAGTCCTTTAAATTTATTTTTAATCATAAAAATAGAAAAGTATTATATAAAACATTGAACTAAGAAACATAGCTCTTTATTGTTTAAAAACAAAATTTTATTGCACCAATCAAAACTTTGAAAACATTAGTTATAGTTCGTGTTTGTGTTGATTGAAAAAAAAGTTTAAAGTTCTTAAAAGTTGAAAGATTGAAAATGTGTAAACATTAAACGTAAAGCTGTTTAGAAATTTCAAAACGCTTTTCTTTTTTCCTCTCTCAATTTTAATTTAAAACAATTTAACACAAACGACGCTTAATAATTCATTGCAGATCTAAGCTTCAACGTAAAACCGAGTCAAGATTTTTTTTCTCAAATAAAAAACACCTCGCAAACTAGAATTTTTTATTGACAAAGTGCAGATATAATGCTTCGGGTTATTTTTTGTGGCAGCGGCGTGGTTAAATGTCAGATATTTTAATTAGTGTCTAATCTAATTAAACTGCTCGTTTGTCAGCCGACCGCTGGTTCGAATAACAGAGTTTCAGCTGAAAAATAGGTGATCGTCAAACTGGTATTACCTTTGTATACAGATTTTAGAATTGTTTTTTAATTTTCGGCTCGTGCTGCGTATTCTAATCAATTTTATTGTGATGAGTTTTACATGAAAAAAAATGACTAAAAGAACACCTTTTTTAGGTCAGTGCATTAAAACAACGCGGCTTGACGAGCGTGTAATCTCTGAACAAATTGGTGATTTCCGTAATTTTTAACGTATAAAAACATAGAAGACAAGCTTCAGATCTTAAATGGTCGTATGAGATGCGCGCAATTACTTGAACGTGACCGCGTTGCGAGGCGCTTCGAGGAATTTTTTCATGTCATCGCAGCCCGATAACATCATCGTACGATGCGGTGCGCACGTGAAACGGCCACGACGTCCCAACAACAATTCCAACGTTGAAAATTCGATCAGCTCCTCGAAACTTCCCTCCAACGGATGGCTCCGGGCGCTGTTTTGTCTCCACACGATCTTAATGAGTTGCCAGTTAGGAATGAGGCTGTTTGCGCTTACGAACCTAGTTAATTGAATTTTTCGAATGCTCTGTTACCTAACTTCACATGATTTATAAGTAAAACTGTTAAACAGACATTTGCTGTTTTATTTTTCTCTAAAATACTATGAATAAGTGTTTTATTGATCAACTGTGGGTGGAATATAAGAGTAAGTGTTTGTAGTATTTTAGTTTAAAAAATCGATTCTAATCGTAAAAACGATTTTAGAAAATTTTATTCTTAATTTAATTATATGAAAGGAGAGAATTTTTTACATTAGTCTGAAAAAAGTTATAAACTTTTTGAAACGTGGAAAACTAGCTTGACTTAAAGATTACTTATTAAAGTAAAAAAAAAAATTAAGTCATATTTTAAACTAAAAGCTGTTTAAGTCATCGATCACTGAGCTAAAAGTAAACAAAACTATTTGCTTAATTTATTTATTTCTAAATTTAAATAAATTTGTTTTAATTCAAAATAGTAAATTTTGTTAAAGCTGTGTATAAACATGATATTTTTGAACCGAGTTTTATGTATGGATTAAACACAAGCGTGTAACCGAGCCTTCCATTAAGTTTGCATGCAGCCAAAAAATCAATCTTTGTGCAAAGGTTTCTATCAGATCTGCATTAAAAATTCATAAACTTTTCTGTTGTAATCTTTATTTGCTAACCTTTCATGTCTTAACAAGCGTTGAAAGTCGGAAAAAATAACAGCTTATATATAAACTTGACATTTTATTATTCTAATACTAGGAAGTAAAGTATGTTTTAACTGTTTACTGCTGTACAATTAAGAAAGTAATATAACAGTTTTATATATACATATACCTTATACTTAATATAATATAATTAAACAGAGTAAATTTAACAAAAATATCACAAAAATCTTTGTAATCTACAACTGACGTAGTTTCAAAGCTGCTAGCCGATCAAAAAATCCAAAGATCTAAAAAGCCTCGACATGTCTGAGACTTGTCAAGAAAACCAGGTCAAAGCTACAATGAAAGAAAAAGTTGCTGGTCCAAAAGAAAAGCAAGAGTGTTCGTCCTGCGCTGTGACGTCACAAATGGACGACAACATGAAACGCATGATGAGTTTCGTTGAGCCTCTCGGGCACTCGCAGGTCGTCGACCGCCAGTCACTCGCCAGTCTGCCTGTTGGATTTGTAAAGGTCAGTTTTACATGATGACCGTTTGTTTTAATACTTGTTTAAATATTTAAAGCGTTTTGTGTAGATATAAAAAGTTTGATTTCCGTCTCAAAAAACTAAAAAAATCTTTAAAACTTAACAGACCTTATATTTAACCGGTTTTAGTTGAATAAATTTCCATAATGTTTATAGTTCAACAATACTACTTTAAAAGTAGTAACAATTATTTTTCTCAACTTTGTTGTAAGTTATAACTTTTTAAAGTCTCCATTACTTTTTATTGTAAAAGTAAACTTTAGTTTTAACTGTGCTCAAGGGCTATAAAATTTTACAACGTTAACTCCCTTTCTGTATACTTGATGCAATATAGAAAATTTAAAAGTTTAAACAACTTTTCCCACCAGCTAAAACAAAAATAAGTTCAAAACTAAAGTTCTTAGTTTTATTATCAAAAGTTAAACGCTTAATTTGACAACTGTTTTATTTTTGATAGTAATTTATTTTGTGTTTATGTTGTTACGTTTAATATCTTAAAAAAGGCTGGGAGTGTTATAAATAGATGTATATTTATATATTTATTTATAGATATATTAATGGTTAGAAATGAAAATTGTTGCTATGTTTACAATGTATGCGCGTTTGTTTTCAAAATGATTAACAAGTTACAATTGATATTTTAGGGTTAATTAAATTCTAAAGGAGTTGGTTTGCTAAGTATCATAGCTAAACAAACATAAAGAGCTTTCGTAATGCAAATACGTTACTAATTGTTAAGGATAAAGTAATTAGTTACCAAAAAACTTTTTTTAGTACAGTTTGAACTGTTCCTTTTTATACAAAAATAACTGAAAAAGTGTAAAAAATTACTTATGTTAGTTTGCGAAGTACAAATAAAACGATTTTTTATAGTTTATGTGTAAAAAATTAGCAGCAGTATAGTGTTTTGTAATATAAAAACATGAAGATACGTACACAGTTAATTAAATTTTTATGTAAAACTTCATAACTCTTGTGCCATACACTTACTTTTGAGCAGCTTAACAACATGAAGCTTTATATTAAATAAGCAAAACAGTGGTTATTTTTGACTTCGGCAAGCGTGTTAAATGTTGCTTCTCTGACTATTAATCTATGGTAGCCTGTTTCTCTTTCTCTATGTTCATTGTGCCGTGTTCGCATGTATTGATTTGTTCTTTTTGTGAGAAGCATCAGAGCTTTTTTGAGACGTGCTTCACTTTTTTTTTAGTTATAATTTCAAATAAATGATGACGTGCAGTGTTTTAAGTTGAACTAGCAGCGTGTGAAAAAGCTTAATGTGTTGCAAATGCTATTTCTGTTATGTTTAATAAAGCTAAAGAAGATAAGGTTAAGTTTTGACATTTTTTACATCGTTTATTAGTATTTTTATACTAGTATTATTATTTTAATAAGATTTATTTAAGCACTGACGAGGTCTTTGACCGAAACATAGTTTTTAAATAAATTCTTTAAAGAATAAATTCAATATTTATCCTCCAGTAGTTGAGGTATCTTTATTTGTTTTCTTAAAACCAAAACATATAATAGTATTTTCATATAATAAATTAAACTAAGTTAAAACTAATTGAGAAAGTGTTACTAATTAAGTTTTGTTAAACGTGTTTATGCTTTTTTTATTGTACTTTATGCAATTACTGTATCATAAGGGTTTATAATTTAGCATACGTTCAAAAGCTGAAGTAAATTTTTGTTTTATTAAACAAAAATTTAGAACATTTAAAGTTGTAGGTTTTGTTTTTTATTATACTTTTTTATAATGAATATTATTTAGACATATAAACGACAACTTCAAACATGATAAGTAAGTTGTTTAGTAAGTTACATACCTTACAAAGTATAAATAAAAAATTACAAACAGCTTGCAATTACCGACGATTCAAAAATGTTGAAAGTTCGTCTAGTCGACTTCATGAAGACACTAACTTCAAAACCTAGTAACAATTCCACTGGCAAGATTTCAAGCAGCTCCAAGACACGTTAGTTATTAAATTGTGTCGACCTTTTCTTAACGCCTTTATGTTTAATTTTAGCACATCGCAATTTTTTTGTTTATCTTTTTAGGAGATTGAGAGTTTTTAATTGAAATAAATTTAAATAGATATTTAAACTTTCAGTAGATAACATATTTAAATAGTCCTAAATTGTGTCAGGGGTACTTATTTTTACTGTAAAGATACTTGTTTTAAACGCTTAAAACGATAAAATATTTCGACAGAGGTGTCAATAAAAGGTTACCTGGCTATGAGTAACCTGGTAACCGAAAGTAAGGTAGTAGCTACCAGTACTAGCAACCAAGATTCTACGGGCAAGAGCAATGTACTTCTGTTTGACAAGCGAGAAATAGCTGCAAAGATAGCTAAAGGCTTAGACCAAGGATGCTCAAACGCGAAGCAACTTTTCAACGCCGAGCAAATACTTCAAGTTAGTTGGGTAACTCTGAAAGTTTTGATTGGTTAAATTACTATTAACGCTGCCCCGCCTATATTGCATTTCATAAGATTCAAACACGTAACAAAATAGAAATACTTTTGGTTGCAATAAAAGCTTCATGTGTATTATTTTTAGACGGTGTCTTCACGTTACTGCTTCGAGCTATTTTGTACAATTAAACTTGCTTGTATTATGTATTCTTAATTCTTGGAAGTTTAATTAATTTCGAAAATTTTCAATGCTTAAATTTTATCTTACGTAAATAGGTTTTCGCTCAGTATGTTACTTTTAAAACCCAGACAGTGCCAAATAAAACGAACTTTTTTTTAATTTTATGACATACTAAAAAAACAAAAGAAGGTTTTTAAAAGTAACAAAGTTTTTAAGAAAAAAATATGTAGAAAGTGTCTACATCTAGTTAAAAATTGTTCAAAAAAATGCAACTAGATTATAATTAAACAATATTAGCTATTAAATTTCATTTTCAAGAAAAAACTAAAAAAACAAACAAATAAATCTTAAACCGCATCCGTCTGATGAGCAAAGGTTATCAGTGATTTCGATAGAAACTTGACCTTCAAACCGCGAAATTTTAGTGTCGTGCTTGTTTTTTTCAAAAAGTCACCAAGAATCGAATTCTAAAATCCAGTTGAAAAAAAAAACTCAGCTAGTTTTGCTTTTAATTCTCACTTTACTTTTCTCTTAAATTTAACTCGACGATGGTTTCGCACAACCCTCTCCTTTTGTATTTTGCAGCTAATTCTAAATCAATTTTAGTCTCGTGTAATGTGACGTCATAGCACGCGAGAACCTTCTGCTCAGCAAGTTTGCTTGTTTTCTGCATTTCAATTGGCCTTCGCGTTTCGCCCCCCGCCAACTTTTGATTGTTTTTTTCTGCGACTTTGTTTGATGAATTGTTCTAGCTGCTAAAAATCTTGCTCAAAACGCATCTCTCGACCCTTAAGGCTGATGTATTTACATCAGCTGCATAGTTTGTACGTAAACTGTCGCTAGTTTTATGTTTGAACTGCATCAAGATCATTAGCGTGCTGTTGAGTTCGACATAGTTACCACATTTTTTTATCACAGGTTTGCGTGTTCGTCTACCCAGCTCCCTACCGGCTAAAGACGTTTCTCGGAACGGTTCATCTGGCCATTGCCGAGATGCGAAGATCGTGCAACAGCAGCAGCGTGTCGCTGTCATCCTATTACAAGGTAAATTTGACCTTAAAATTTATATTGCGCTCATTTTAAACGCTGCTGAAATCGCTAAATGCCAACGCTTTGTTTGTTTTCGATGTTTTTCGTAGCATCATGCAGTGTTTACGTGGTGCTACGATGGTAGTGTTTTTTTTTACTTTTATATTTGTGTTTTGAGAAAATTGTTTTCGAAAATAGAGTCGAAACTTTGCAAATGTTTCAAGGTAAGTCGAGTTTGCAATTTTTAAGGCTATGATGGTTTTACCATTGTAGCAATGAACCGCGAAATGTCTTCCGTGACGCACTTTAGCTTCTGTTTGAAACAAAAACAAGTTTGTTTAGAACTGAAAATCATTTATAATTCATAGAAACAAAAACAAACTTCCAATTCTTAACCTGTTTATATCTAAAACTGATATTTTTCCAGATATTTCCTACGTCGTCGTTCGTGGCCGGATGCCCAGTGATCGGAGCGACGCACCACTGCGTCAACAGGTGTCGTCACGGCAACAGCAGGAACCCCCTCGACGAGATGTGCGAGCGGGCGAGAGCCAACCAGGTGGTCGCGTTTAAAGTCAACAACAGCGGCGGGCAGAAGAAGCTGAAAATATCAAAACTGGCCGGTGCTTCAGCTTCCATACCGGAGGAAGCGCGACCCAGGTGCAACACGAGCAGCGAGAAGCCGACCAACTTCCGCCCCAACCCGAAGCAAATCACCAAGTCGCATTCGCTTCGGGCACTCGTGTCTGCACTGACCCACCGCAAGCGTCACGCCTTGGCAAAGTCTAAAGCGTACCAAACTCCCGCGAGCTCTCCGCCCCGAACGCAGACGACCAAGCTGGAGTCGGAAGTGTCGCTGGATAACGGGTACGGCAGCAGCAGCGGCGACAGCTGTAGCAGGACGTCGGAATCGAAGTTCAGCGACCGGCAGCAGCATTCCTTCAACGAGTCGATCCGAGGGCCGCTGTGTTACCGCCAAAGCGAACCTTCCTTCACGGCTTCCGTGACGACGACCAACTCCAGTTGCTTGGTGGCGCAGACTTCGATCGACAGCACGAGGTCATACGCCGACTCCACGACTACGAACTCAGGGGAAACGAGCGAAAGGACCTCTTCGGCGAGCCAGTGCATATGCGGAACGGAGTACTGTTCCACGATCGACCGCAGCACCATGTCGGCTTCGACCGGAGCGATCAGCGCCAACGAAACCACTCCAAGGCCGCGACGAAAAGTCAACACGGAAATCACGGCAAGCGCGAAGGTGAAGTCGATGCAGAACATCGTGAGCTCGATGAAAAACATCGTGTACAGCGTGCGAGTGCGCGCCAAGATAAACAGCAGGACGAGAGAAGCGCGCATGGCGAAGAGAAAGAACATTTTTCCCACCAGACCGACCACTTCCGTGCCTCCCAACTTGCGCAGCTTCTCGCTCGGCCCTCTCATAGACGGCAGCGAGGACGGGTTCGACGTCAAAGACAACGTCTTCGAGATTCTCAACTCGGCGAGTAAAATTCGTTCCGGTGGAGTCGTCAAGAAAAATTCAGAGAGCGGAAGCAGCTTTTCTTCTCCGCTCACCTCCACGGAGAGGGACGTGTCTGAGGCGCCCGCTTCCTCCAAGACCTCTCCTCCGCAGAGCTTCGACGAGGGAAAAGGTTCCTCTGAAGACGGAATCACGTTTTCTCTTACAGAACAAAGCGACTCGAAGAAAACAGCAAGTTGGAATTGCGAGGACTGTATGCTCGCCAGCTTGGCTGATAAATCTGAGCTAAAAGCGACAACGAGTCTAAAAAAAAATGAGCAGAACTTGAGTCAGCGAAGCAAACTCGTGAGACAAAACTGCTTCCGAAGTTCGGACGACATAAGAAAAGAAAAAAGCAAAGCTGCGAGCAAAGACGCGAAAGTTTTAAAACTCCGCCAGAAGCACAAACTGACCAAGCTGAAACCGGTGGTCGACGATGACATTGCTCCGTACATCGAAGACGGAATTCCGCCGCGAAAATCGCTGGAAGTTCAAACGACGACGGAGGACGAGTCAGAGGACTTCCACAGCTGCGCCGGCGGAGACTTGTACGTTTCAGACATGATTTCTCTCTCATCTTCGTTTCACAGCCTGAACTGCTTTGTCAGCGGCGAGGATGTTTGCGTGCGATAACGCTTTGCATGAAACTTTCTGCAGTTGAAATATACTCTTTGCTGGTGATTGAAATACACTTTTTTCGCTTGTTAGCCAACTAAGCTTGTTAAACTTTTCGTTAGCTCTAATTTTTACTTAGTTTTCGCCACTATTAAAAATTTATAGGTTAAGTAAACATTTTAAATCAGCTGTCTCCGAGTGCTTAAACTCACTTAACATTAACCTAATTTTTTACACTACATTTAAGCACATCGAAACAGGATATTTTACTAGAAATTGTTTTTTGCTACAAATCATAACGCTTTGACGCTCTTTTTAGAATTATTTGTTCAGTAGGGGTATATTTTTATGTTTTTATTTTTTGCCTCAATTATTTTTTAGGTTTATGTAATTATAAAAAAAAATATGTGCTTTGACAATAAAGCTTTAAAACCTTTTTTTAATAAACTAAAAGTCACAGTTGTTTTTATAACTTTTTAAACTTTTTATTAGATTTATTTTTTCTTAAGATTTGATTTTTTAGCTTCATTCGAGTTTTCAAAATATATTTTAGATATTTTTTGTCACCTTTTAACAAGTATTGTGTAATAAAATAATTATTTAGTTGATTGTTAGTAGTTTTGAATAGTACGTAAGCTTTATTGTGAACATTCAAAAATCGCTTTAAGTTTTTAATAAACCGTGTTAACAATTTATACACTTTCTCATTGTAATACTTAAGATTAAAGAAATATTTTTCTAAGCTAAGATTAGAAAACTAAGAGTTGCATTAAGAGCGAAATTTCGGAAAGTACACGCAATTGAGAAAATATGAAAACTTTCCGATCAGCCGATGTGCAATCAATACCACCTATGATACGCTTTTAGCTTGTTTGATCATTAATAAAAAAGACTCGTGCATGTTTTCAGATCAGCTTTGACTGCCTCGTACTTGTTTAACTTCTCAATTACGAGTCTTCGTATTTGTTGTTACAAGAGCAATTTTCAATTCTTTCAGCGGTGTACTTCACATCAGCGAAAAACCAATAATATTGAGCAGTTATGCAACTTTTTTCTCGAAAAATATTCTCTATGAGCTTTTTTTACAGCAACAAAATTGTTCGCTTAATGGTGTAAGCTTATGAAAGTATGTTTTTTAAACGTACCTAAATTATCTTTATTTTTGTTTCAAGCATGAATCATTTCTAAAACTAAACCGAAAGTTTATTTGACGTTGGATCATATTTTAAAATATTTATACAAAAAACTAGTTTTAACTACAATGGAATACTAATGTTTTTTAAGACTAATAGCTATATTTAGAGGTATAACTATTATTCAACTGTTAAGTTGATTATCACTTGTTCTACTAAAGCTTTAATCAAAAATTTTTAGATTTTATTAAAGCACCAGAATTTTTTTTTATAGAAGTACGTATTATTCGTTTTAAAAATGATTTTTTTCATACTTTTGCAAACAAAAAATGTTTAAAAACTACAACATAAACCTTGAAAATAAGTTAAACTATAAGTTACTGTTTTTTATATTGTTTACATCAACTCCAGTTTTTTACTTTAAAAAAATCTTAACATTATTCAAACTCTAATTCGTGTTAAATTTGTTTTTTTAAATCAAAACAGACTTAAATTTGGTAACAGTAGTTTTTTTTCTTGTGTTGAAAGACTATATACTTCTAAAAACTTAATTATATAAACATTATTTTAGTCCTTTATTTTAGTCGGTTAATAAATTATGTAAATACTATTCAACTTTTGCTTAACTTTTGCCTAAGCTATATCAAATTATTGAAAAAACACAATAACTAAAAAACAAACATACGTTTCAAACATCGTTAAAAAGAATCTCAGCGCAACACCCGTATTAAGCATTTACTGCATGCAGCCGAATCTGCATGACATGCTAATTAATTATTTAGGAGGCATCCAAAGCGGAAAGGCCAACATAAGCAGCATAAAAGCATCAAAACACGCCACGTTCACAGGTACAAGCTGCATGTAGGGGGAAAGAAGCAGGCAGTTAAAAATTCGGTTGGCGCGCCAAGCTCGGATTGCATTTCGCCTTACCTCAGTTTGAAAATGCAAGCGATTTCGGACATCCACGCATATAATGTGCGCGTTATACAAACGATGAACAATTATTTCAATTTGCCACCGACTGGCTCTTGGCCTTTCGACTTTCCTATGTGCGGCGCTGCACTTTGTTTGGCAAAGAAACTTTTTGCCGACTTGATATTCTACCGGCGCTTTAACGTATGAAAGAGTTTGATTCAAATTGGAGAAAATGAAAGTTGTCAGATTTTTTTTATCGATGATTTATAGCTGCCTAAAGTTTAACGTCTAACTAACCAATATTTGCTAGAGTAGTGCAATTTTTTATGAAAAAAAAACAATGAAGGACTAAAGTTCAAGATTTTAAAATTAATAATGTAAACAAATTACTTTTATGAAAAACAATTAAACTACTTATAATAACAAATTTTTACTTGGTTGATAGTTTAATAATTTACCGTTTATATAATGACAAATGTTAAAAATAATCAGTTTTTAAACTACTTGTTTGTGTAAAATAATTAAGTCATGATTTTTGATATTGCCACCTAATGAAAAACTTGAAATATGTTCTTCTACTATACTCGACATTTAGTAATTATTTTTTCAATTTACTTAAACAATTGTAGAAAAATATTTCATAGTCAACATGTAGAACTAACTCATAGATTAGATCATGTTGTAACATGCGCATTACCATTATTTTATTCAAAACTTAATCATTGCTGAGGGTAAACTTATCCAGCTTAGACAAATATTATTGGTGTGTCATACACGTTCATTATTTTAAAACAGTCTGTACACATGCTGTAAAAAGTAAGCAAAGATGACCTATTTAATTTTAATTAGTAAGGAGTGGTGAATTATATAATGAAACTTCCTTTGATTTTTATGTGGTTATAGTTCTAAGCATTTATAAAAAAATTGAACACTGATTTTACGACATTAAAAAAATATTTTTTTCAATTAGTTAAATTTTAAGTCTTAAACCTCTTTTTATTTACTTTTCACTAATGTAGCAGCTTAAATAAACATTTATAAACACCTTTAAAGAAAGAAACTTTGAAGAAAAAAGTTTTTAACTTAAAAATTTTAATTAATTTATTCATGTTTTAAGGCATTTATTTGTTTTTATATATAAACAATGTGGTAAAAATAACCTAACTTATAGGAACGAAGAAAAACTGTGTGAACTGCTCTAGAACTTTGAATAGAATAAAGCAGAGGTACAAAGTCTAGCTTAAAACGAGTTAATTACAATGTTATTGAACAAAGTTAATTATGGAGAAGTATGTGTAGTGTGTGCTTATTCTTATTAAATGTGTGTTTCAATATGGTGAGATTTAGAATTTCGGAAAAGACTTAAAACCAATCAAGTCAGTAAAATCGAAACCATTGACGAAGTCAATTAAAGAAGCAAACTATCTTCTTGTGAATTACCAAATTATTTAGATTTTTAATAACTTTAAAATACGTATAAGAAAAAAAATATATAACTTACGTACTTATAATGCAGAATTTAATAATAAATTAGATTACATGGTGCCAATGCAGCATAAAGGCGTTTTATTTAGGTGCCCAAATTTTTTTAAATATGTTGCGGCTAGCTTCTAGTAAAAAATGTGCCTTGAGGGTTTTACCTTCTCTATATTTTACTGTGCTGTATCTTTTATAAATTATTTGTTTTGCTTATGTTTTTAATAAAACAAAGTTTAAATTTAATAATCTTTTTTTTTAATGTATTATAAGTATACATTATTTGTACTATGAAAATTGCTTCGTTTTTAACTAACTTAAATTAAAAATTATTAATTTTTTTGTGATCATGCAATACTTTTTTTTTTTTTGATTTCATTATTAAACTAAGTATTTAAACAAAAAAAATTAAAGAGTTTTTTTTTCTACGTGATTCTGAGCGACTAGTATTTATTTTTATGTTTGTGGACCAAATTAAGAAATTCATCAAAACGTTTTAAGTTTTTTGTTTAACTAACATAAACAAAAACTTTTTAGTGGTCAGCTGCAAGAAAATTTTTCAAAAATTTAAAATATACAATAGTTGTACCACTTTTTTTTATTGTAAAAATCTATTTAAAACATAAAGTTTAATTGTTTGTCATTTATTTCTTTTTTTTACTTATATGTGTCGCTTTTATTTTTATGTAATTAAATAATTCATTTAACCTAAACAACTAATTTAATTTATAAAAAGACTTCAACCTGTTTATTTTTTAAACTGGTAGCAACATAAGTTTTTTTTTTTATCTGATAGGATAAATTAACCTTAATTAAAAAATTAATAAAGGTTTGCATATTTAGTAAAGCTACAAAATAAAAATAAATAAGATTTTAATTTTTTTTTTTTTACGTAACTAATATTTAAGAAATCAGATCTGGTTGTTGCTTCACTTCCGATATTTTATTTATTGCAAAAATAAAAGAAATTGAGGTTCGTGTTTAAAGTAAATAAAAGGATGTTAAAAAACCTAGTGAAAGTTACATAAAATAAAATGCAGTTCAAATGTAAGATAAAAGCCTTTTAAATTTCGATTCTCAAGCTAACTTGATTTAGAATTCTTTAAGAAAGAGCAAGTAGGTGCTCGAGAAAAGAAACTTTAACACCACTAATAAAAAGCCAGCTTTACACGATTGAGCCCGTTGATCGATTTTCAGTGCTACAAAGATCTTCAAATTCTTTATTTTTATTTTTTTTTGATAAGCAGTTAAAAGTTTCTTTTAAACTTCCTACCAATTTTAATTAAAAAGCTGTCTTTCAAGTTTACAATATCTGGCCGTTACGCAATAAAAACAAGGAAGGAACACGGAAACTGTTCCTTTTTTGTTAACTAAGCTCTTGTTTTTGTGATTTGTATGTGAAATCATCTGAGAAAGTTTTTTTTTAGTTTTTATAAAGGCCAAAAATAATAGTCATATTTTGTTTTAGATGATGCTAAAAAACAATAACAGTTGTGTTGTAAAAAAGCAACGTTTCAATAATGTTTTTTTTATTTACATTTACAGTTAAATATCTTCAAAACAAACTAGATATTTTTAATACTATTTATACTACAAAAACGAATATTAATCAAATTAGGATCAAGTTAAACAGCAAATTTGAAAAAAACTAAACAAGTTACTTTTCGTCAAACTTCAATTGCTATGAGTGTTAGAAATGAAATCATCAAAAAATTTTACAAAACTGTACTTTTATTATTTTAAAACAGATGATTTTGATTTCTAACTTATAAGCTGTAACGAAACAAAACCTTTTTTTTTGACTAGCCAAATTTTTCTACGATTAATCAAGTTATATTGTTTATAAATTTATTATGTAAAATGTGTCTGGTTTTGATTAAATTTAAAAAAGTTTATACTTGAAAAGAATCAAATTACAAACTAAATTTGTGTTTTTATTTTCTTTTACATACAAGCATTCAAAGTTTATTTTCTCTTTTAACACTCGGTGGGCTTAAACTTGTCAACGGCTTTTACTTAACTTTTTATGCAGATAAGACCTATTTTTGGCATGCTATATAAAAGTGTATCTTTTTGTTCCTAAAGAACTTTTTAAACATTGTTTGCTTTAGCAAGTTAACCTAGTTTGAAGGTTTTCCTTAATTAAAAAAATCACCTGTTGTAAATATAAGACTTGTACTTTTTTATATTACTTATTTTTAATAATTAAATTTACTGCATTAAATAAGTGAGAGTTAATCTTTAATCTTTGTACTACAATCTAAAATAAAACTAGTTTACGGCATAACACTTTTTTTCTTTTAAAACTTTAGTGAATTTTTAGAATATAAAAACAATTAACTGAAGTAAACAGATTTAAAAACTTCATCTGAGTTGTACTATAAAGTTAAATGAAGTTTCATCAATGCATTTACTCCTTACAAGTACCATAGTGCAGTTTAAATCATCTGTTCCAGATTCTTGTTTTTCTAGTAATCAGTCAAAACTTGATTAAGCTGCTGTGGAAAGTTGATGCATTTTATTAGTTTCGTCGCAAAAAGAAGAAGCAAAAAGTAGTTTACAAGAGGCAAAGCAGGGCTAAATGCCTTATATTGATTTGCAGTTGTCTAATGGATTTACAAATTCGCTTGTAATCGATTAGTTTCGTCTTGTTTTGCTGTACAGCTACATTTTCAGCTCTTTTTTCCGCCTGTCAAAGAATTTTTTTAATTTAGATAGAATTTTTAAAATCAAAATGCATATCTGCTACGAGTAATACTTTTATTAATTTCAAATGTTTTCAAAATTATAAGCTTTTTAATTGTTTAGGTTGTTTGTTAAACCGTTTTAAACAAATTTATCTCCAATCTTAGCATAGCAAAATATTGAAAATGTTTCATAAGTTGAAAAACGTACCGTCCAAAATAAATTTTATTTTTTTATTTTTCTTTGTTATTGCATTATATTGTAACCGATAATAACACAATGCTTGTAAAAATAGAATTAAAAGGCATTTTGTTTATGTTTAAAAATTTGTTTAGTGTTTTTTTTTTTTGTTCTTCGAATAGTTTGTATAAAAAGTTTATCTATTTAAATATGATTTTATGTTTATTGTTTTTAAAAACACACTTACTAAATATTTCAAACTTTTTAAGCTTTATTTATTTATTTTATTTTATTTTATAATCGTAACAAATAGTGTGTATCAAAATGTTTCATTTTGATAATATAGCTTAAAGTTTTTTCGTTAATTTTATTTTAAAGTAATCTTAAGTACTCAAACTTTCATAGCATTCTTATTTGTTTATTACCTTATCAATTTACAAATTTTGAGTGATTAGTTTAAAGCATTTTATCAGAACATTAAGGTTCAAAATCATTTATTTTTATCAAAATCTGCAAAAAATAGTTTTATAGTTTTTTTAAACTGACACATAAAAATAGATTCTTTTTTAGTAAGTAATAATTTATTGTTTAAAATAGATTTAGTGATGAGAAAACTAAGTAAAGTTTTTACAATTAGAAAAACTGCAACGAGTACAAAGCAAGGGGTTTTCCACAGACACATCAATTTTTCCTGATTTTAAATAGCTGTATTTAATTAAGACGTTGGCAGTACTTCATCTTAAAATTTAAGCAGTGCAATTTCAACTTTCTATTTTAGTTTTTGCCTCCCAGTTTACTATCTTGAATTGTCTTGTAAAATTTTTTTTACACTCTACTTTACTTATCAGTTTTTGATTAACTCGGTATCACTTTAAATACAAAAACTAAAGCGTCAAAAAAAAAATCAAAAAGAACATGTTTACGTAAAAGAATTTCTAAAATTGGTACATAATTTGTGTAAGTGTCAAGTTGAGCCGCGTAATTACTTAATTAGTTCACAACTCTCTTTAAAATCCTATTGTTTTCGATTGTACAACAAGTAAATTGTATATGCAATTTTTATTGTATAATATTTAGCTGATAAACACCATTTTAGTTTAAAATTTAGATAAATTGCTTTGTTAAAGTTAAGGTTTTTTATTAATTTGTTTTATATTTTCAAAGAATCCTAATTTTGTTTATCGTATAAATTTTAGTATAAATTGCTATTGAATTAAATTTAAAAGTTTAAAAAATTCTGAGTACCTTATAGTACAAAATAGTCTATAATTTGTATTTTTTTTTGTACAAGTGTATACAAAACAAATTAAAGTTGTATTTGAGAATTTTTTTTTTGTTTATTTTGTATATGTTAAATCTAAAATAAAACAATTATGTCATTTTATAATTGTAATTTTCTATGTAATTAGTCTGAAATTTTTTTATGCAAGTTTTTAACTGTTAACATACTTGGGCAAGACTTTTACTCTGCATGAGAGCGACATGTAAATTTTTCTATTTAAATAAACAAAAGACTCAAATTTAAACAACTATAAGCTGTTTTTTCTTAATTATAACTAATACATAACAAATGCTAATTTCAAAATAATCTCTTAAAGAAGATCTTTGATTCAAACTAACTATTTTTCTCCATGCAAGTATAGGAAGTGGAAAAATAAACTTCAAAGTCATAAGGCGCGTGTAGTAAATAAATCAGGCGTTTTATTTAATTGAAATACTGACATTGAAGTCGTTGTTTATCAGTTCTCAACTGAGACTTCAACGACAGGTCACATGCACCAGTGTATCAATCAATTTTTAAGTTTTTGTAGTAAAACAGTAAAACTTGGCGAAAATCGATGCATGCTGTTGTTTTTGAAGCTTTCTTACCCGACCCAGCGATATTTTCAACAGTCAAGAAAATCAAAACAACTGATTGGAGCAAGCTCATGCAACTTTAATGAGATAATTAAATTTCAAATGTTGTTATCTTAATCTATATTTTATCTAAAACAGCTTCTTTAAAACTTTTTATACATTTTGATTGTTTTGTCTACAATATTTATCATGCTTATAAACACTAAACATGACCTGAAGAATAAAAACAACTATTTGTTTAAGCTATAGTTTTAGCTAACAACAAAAAACTAAAACAATCTAAAAAAAAACTTTTAGTTGTAATCAAAGCCTTTTCAATTTTTCTTATATAATATCAGTCGGTAAACTAAATTAGAGTGTTTACTTGATCAAAATATCAAGTGTAAAGACTATCAAAACTTTTAATCGCCTTTTATAACACTACAGTAAGAAAATATTTAATTAAGTAAACATTTTAGAAACTAGTTCAGCTTTATTTTCCTTTTAGTATCAAATTGTTTTTAAGCTTAACTAATTAAAACATGGCATTAATAACAACTTAAAAGTTTTAGACATGTTTGGATTATAACTTAGCTGTATTTTATACACGTCAGTGCTATGCTAGCAACCAAAAAAAAAACTCAAAAATCATAATAAAACATAATAAATTAAAAAAATGAAACTTAGTTCAAACATCCATAAGACTTAAAGTATTTTATTAAATAAATATTATCAAATTCTTACTTAGATGAACGCTCAAGTCGAAATGATGATAATAAAACGTACTTAGTAGTCTCAAAATTGTTAAAAAAAAATTATTATATGTTTTAAAATTTTAAAAAAGTTCAAATAGTTTTTTAGCAGATTATGATATAAATATTTAGAACTTTATGTAGTTTTAGTTGTGGTAAATAAAATGAAATTCCATAAAACTTCAAAAAAGAATAATTAAAAATTAGGAATGTAAAGTTATATTAAAGAAACTTATAAACCATGTTTTCCGTCTTCATGGTATTCGTTCTTAAGCACATTTAACTATCAAGTAGAAACATAAAACTAACCATGTTAATAGAGTTTTTTTCTTATACTTAAATCTCTTTGAGTCAGGTTTATGGGTAAGTTTGTAAAATTAAAAATTTCTTACACAAACAACACTTAGGAAAGTATTTCTTTAATAGCCATATTTATATGCTAAAACTTTTTAAATTTTAAACAATCTGTTTTTTTTGTACAAAAACTTTGTTAACCCTCAAAAACTTATAGCTGTTGGTTTTGTATACTTAAATTGTTTTCAAAAATAATCATAAACTGCAAACAAATAATTTAGCTTAAAGTGTACTAAAACGAAACCTCCTAAATACTTTCAATCTATTCTTAAAATATACTGAAAACAACTACGGGTTGGTTAAAGTGTGTTTTTTTTTTCAAATACATTTTGTTTAATTTGTTTTTTAATTTGTTATGTTTTAAGTTAGACTCGTTTGAAACGATAAATTTTTGTTAAAAAATCTTACCATTTTTGTATTAAAAAATCTTTAATATAAAATATTTGAAATATAAATTATTTTTATCAAAAAAAATAGCTGATAGTCACATTAAACTGACGTCATTAAACTCTAAATTTTAACACGAGATTCTGAAGTTTTCAATAAAATCAAAACGCGAATGTGAGAATGGAAAACAAAAAGTACATCAGCTCCAAGCAGCTCTACCTGGGCGACATCGTGGACAGCGTCAGGATGATGCACCTGCAGCAGCAGAAGCCGCACGTTCCAAACAGACCGCGCCTCGCCCTTACCTACAATCCCGGCTACGAGGGCTTCGTCGGCAAATCGGGCGAGGCGAAGAACTACCTGCGGCCCAACAGAAAGGTGTGGGACAAGAGCGGGCTGCCCGCTGCTGGCAGAGTTGAAATTAGAGCGAACGGCAGCGTGAAAAAGTGCTTCGCCAAGGACAACAAGGAAATCAATGAAAAGTTGCAGCCCGGCTACATGGTAGACCGCAGCTCGTGCCCAGAGTCAAGGAGAGGCGTCAGGCATGGGAAACTGCGCGACTGCTACCGAAACAACTGCGACGTGATTGTTCCTAATGTTAAAACTAGGTGGCAAACCGAAAGGGAAAACTTCCTTTCAAAAGTGAACGGCTGTCCCTTCAACAAGCGACCTGTTGGAAAGTCTGTAATGAAGGACGAAATAAAGGGGTGGGAAAAACCTCGCGCTGGCAAAGCGTTTGAGAGCCCGGGAGACGGGTACGGAATCGTGCAGCCGAACATCCCGGCGTTGCAAGTCGAAGAAAACGGAAGGATCAATCACGACCAGTACGTCTTCACCCACAACAGCTACGAGCCGGGTGAGAAGAAGAACCGCAACTACGAGTGGAACGGCGAGAACAAGTTCACCAAGACGATGGGCCGGGAAACTAACGCCGGGATGGACAGCCACCACGTGAAGAAAATCCTGGAGTGGGAGCACGACGCGCCCGCCAACCCCACCAACAAGGTCGTGTCGCTCGCCTACCAAAACCGTCAGGACTTGTTCAAGCACAAGCTGGGAAAAGTTCGCGACCCGAACGTCCAGTTGCGACTGCAAACGCTCAACCCGGACCACAGGTTTGGCCTGAAGGAAGCGCCGCAGGGCCACGGCGCATTCGAGTGCATGTACGGTCGCAACCCCAGCGACACTTTGCACGGGGAAGAAAAGCTGCAGGGGCTGGCCGCGAAGGCGAGGTGGCACATCAAGCGGGCCAACCATTACAACTTTGAGCGAGTTGAAGACGCGTTTGATAACTTCGATCGTGACCGAAAAGGCTACCTAACCGCCGACGACGTCCAGAAAGCGTGCTGGAGATTCGACATACCGTTGGACGGAAAAGTCTTGCGAGAATTAATGAAGATCTGCTGGCTCGAGTATGGTCAGGATCCTTCGGAATTCGACATCAACACTGCGACCTTGGACGTTGAAAAGTTCATGAGAAAGTTGACCATTCACGACTTCCACCAGGACCACTGCAATTGGGAGACTTTCGGCGCGGTCGCCAACGACTACCTGGTGAAGATGGGCGACTACAACAGGCTGATGCTCTGCCAGAAGGAGCTGGTGCGCTGCCCGAACCCGACCCAGCACCTGACGACCAGCTCCGAAGTCGGCGCCGGCTACCCGCAGTGGAAGGAAAGCTTTATGTGGCACAGCCACGGGGTGCCGTCGAAGCGCACGGACTTGGCCGAGCCGAGGTACGTGTCGGTGTCGGACGGCCTCGACTACGGCGACAGGAACATCTACGAGATAATGCGACCGTCGGTGTTCCATCGGTGCGGTGTGTACGAGCGCGACCTGATGGAGCTGAGGGGGAAGGCGGTGTGCAAGCGCCTCATGTGCCGCTTCGGCCCCAAAATCGCCGAGGCGACCTTTGAAAAGATGTGGCCGCTGGCGGTGAAAATGAGCAACCCGGAAAGGGGCGGAGCTGGGGAGAAAGCTTCCGTTCAGGCGTGTCAGATGATTCTGAGAAATTTGGCCAGAAAAGTGCCGCTTGACAACCCTGCTGATCTGAGAGTGACGAAAAATGTTGCTGAAAAACGCAGCGAGCTTGTAATATAATAAGGTGATATATAAATTTGCGGTGAAATTAAAATAAAGTTTCTATTTTATATTTTTATTTGTCTACAAAATGTGTATCACTATGTTTTTTAAGCTTTTGAATAAAGTATGCCAGTTTAGTCTTTATTAGAATAAGCCAACTGTTTTAGTCCATAAAATCAATGCGTCCTAACAGATATTCTCTATTCATTAAACTGCTCCAAAAAAAGTTCGATTTTAGAAGTAAAGAACACCAATATTGAAATAAACTTTATACATACTAAAATATTTTTGAAAATGCACAACATTTTAACTCTCAGATTAAACAAGATTAATCTACTTCATTTTATGTTGTTTGAATATCAGTATGTAACGTAAGTGAATACAAATGTCAAAACAAATTAAAACATAAATGTAATGTCCTAGAGGTGGCTTTGAAAACTCTTGGAGTTGAACGTTGCAAAATCAAAACTCAATGGTCGACACATAAACAAGAAAAATAGTAATTCAACTATTTAAAAGCAAGCTGTGAAATCGGAAAGTAGCATTTTTGACATAAAAGGAACAGTTGATCAGGGTTTGTACGCAAAATTTTGCAGTTTTAAATTTATATTCCTCGAATTAAATTCGAATCCTTGTCCTGGGCAGTCATTAATTAAACTGAAATTTTCCTTATCTATGTTGGTCGGTGACCAGTTTAGCTTAAAACATATGAAACAACGTAAATTTTTAGATTAGTAATAACTGCGTAGCATACTAACAATAGAGCTTTTAATACATTTAATATCTTTCTATTTCTAATCATTTATGTAGATATAGCCCCTGGAAAGTTTCAAAAACATATTTTTAGAACGTGAGTTAATATGTAACTGCTAAAGACAAATTTAAATGTTTCTTTAAAAATTTGTAACTCACTTTTTCTTATTTTTTTAAATAACTTAATTTACATCAACACTGATCCCCCACTTTATGCTACTTCCAAATATAAAAATCAAATGTTTATTTAGAAAGAAATTTGTAATTTGTTAATGCACTAACAAAATATTTTCGAATGTTTTTAGAAGTTTTCAAATAATTTATCCAACAAAAACTTACGTTTAGAAATTTTAAAGCACTTGAAGCGACAAGAACTGACATTTTGTCAAATTTTCAAAAAAAAAACTTAACTGATTTAACCTGATTTAACCTCACACGTATGATCCCTGGTTGTTGTAAAAATTAATTGTTGCCTTTTTTCAAATAAAATGTTGGTCAATACTTAATTTTTTTGAAAAGCAGACAATTTAAGAGCCTTTTTTGTGTTATTTAATATTTTTTACTTTTGAAATTTTTCAATTGCCTATGTTGCTCGACAAAAGGCTTTTATTCAATTTTTTTACTTTATTATATTATCAATAATTATAATAAATTTTAAGTAATACTAAAAGGTCTATTTTAAAAATTCTAATTTAAAACTTTTTTTCACCTTTATTAAAACTTCAATAACTACAAACATCAAGAATTTTTTACACTGTAATACTCTTATAAACAAATACAAAAAATACTATTCAACCTGGGAATGGGTCAAATATGCACGAGGACATTTTTGCACGAAAGAAAATTTTAACACGAATACATTTTTACACGAAGGGACATTTTTACACGGAGAAATTTTTGCACGAAGATACTTTTGTACGAGGGGTCACTTTTGCACGAAGACACTTTTGCATGGAAGGTCGCTTTTACACGAAAGGTCTTTTTTCACAAGAGTAAAAAATAACTAATAAAAGAAAAAAAGAAAAACTCTATTAATTAACAATAAATAAATAAAAGTTACCAACCGCGGGTAAAGGGTAAAGTGATAATAATATAAAAAATAAAAAGAAACAACAAAAACAAAATATTTAAAAAAAGTTGAAAAATATTCAAAATAACTAATAAAAAACAAACAAAAAAGTTACTGACCGAGGGTAAGGGTTAGGGGTAACAGTTATAGAAAAAAAATAATCAAAAAAAATAATAAATAAATAAACTAATAAAAAATAAACTATAAAAAACAATAAAGAAGAAAAAAATACCGACCGAGGGTAAAGGGTAATAGTGATAGTAAAAAAAAGTTAAAAATTAATTAAAATAAATTTTAAA
Source organism: Thalia democratica (assembly GCF_965202585.1). Classification (NCBI taxonomy): domain Eukaryota; kingdom Metazoa; phylum Chordata; class Thaliacea; order Salpida; family Salpidae; genus Thalia; species Thalia democratica. Next base: position 17,138,258 of record NC_139170.1, read on the forward strand.
AAAGTTAAAAAACATTCAATCCGTGCAAAAGTGTCCCTTCAATTTTAGACTCCTACTTATTCAACCTATACTCCCATTCTTCAAATTTGGTTTAAAATATGTTTTTCTCATTAAGTTATCTCAGTATGATAATGTTATTTACAAATTGTATCAAGACCTCAGGGTTTAACAAACATCTTCCTTTTACTTTATTTTCTGATGAATTTTCTTTTTAAAACTTAAAGGTAAACAGATAGGTGTATTCGCTGATCAATTAAAAATAACTGTTTGTTAGTTGCAGTGGTAATTGATGATTGTTCAAGCTTTTGTTGTTGACGAACGTACTAAATCAAGTTAATAAAACACATACTATATTATTTTAAGTAAATTTAAATTAACGCTTTCTTTGAAAACATAATTAAGATTTACAACTTCATTCAATAGATCAAACATTTTATTTGTGTTTATTAACGAAAATCACTTTAATATAATTTTTTAATAAATTTCTTCAATAGTCTTATTCATAGCAGCCTAAAATTTTTTTTACAAGATTTCTTATCAGTTTTCATTAGTTTTTTATTAAGAGTGGTTTGCTATGTGTTTAAATATATTTTGTAAATTTAAACTAAGACTTAATGTCTCTTTTAATGCTTGTTTTGATTTTCAGATATTTATTATAGCTGAAAATCTCAATTAACTTATTATTTAACTTAAACATTGTTTATAAAAAAATTGTTATCTGCAACACATATTACATAGCAAAAACATTAGCACTAATTTTTACGAATATATTCTACAAGTAATGTATATAAACTCTTGTCATACTCACTTTAGATATATTTTGAATGTTTTTTGTTAAATAAAAAAATTGATACAACCTAAAAAATCAAATTTTTGATCTAAGTGTGACATTTTTAAGTGTGCAAAGTTACAACTTAAAAAAAGTACTAACCCTCAAAGAAATGCTAAATCACTAATAATTAATTTTATAAAAATAGTTCAGTTGTAGTCGTTAGACACAGAACTAACTACTCCAAATAATCAAAAACTTTGATACGAATTATGATAAAAAAAACTTATTATTATTTGTCTATATCAGAGTAGATTATCAATTGTAGATGTAAATTTTAAAACTTTAGCTAATTTAATTTCTGTAACTTACATGATTTCTATTTGAAGTTAAAAGATTTTTTTTTCAACTAATATTAAAGTTTGCCCTCTTAAAGCTTGTTAGACTGACTACAATTGTTATTGATCTCATTGATATTTAGTTTATAACTGTCTTTTGGTTACATACGAAGTAGAAAGGTAAAGTTTTTTTTTGTAGAATTAAATTTAAGTTAATGGAAATTCGAATTGATATCTAAAAAATTAACCAGATTTCCGAAATGTTTTTTGGTTTTTTTTCAGGTTTTCTAAATTTATTTCATGTTTTTGAAAGTATAAGTTTTTTGTCCATTTTTGGTAAAAACTAAATTTAAAGTAAGAAAATGCCTTATTTGTATTAAAATACTGAAAAGATACTGTAAAGTTACAATTGATGTGTTATAAATATAGTAATGAAAATTCTAAATGATACAAAAAATAAAGTATATGATAGATTTTTCGTATTTTACCAAAATTTCAGGACTTTACATATAAAATTTGCTTTAAATTACAGCATTTTTAGTGATTTTTGATGAAAATTTCAGGTTTTTTTTTTAATTTCTCAAATTCAAGGTCTTTTGGTACCCCTGATTTACAAGATTTTTAGTGATTTTTGTTGAAAAATTCAGATTTTTCAAGATTTTTTTTTCTAAATCTAGGTCTTTTGGTAAAATAAATTAAGCAATAAAATTTAAGCCAAATAAATCTCACATTTACATTATTTATCACTTTATAAAGTTTATTTTGCTTTTTAACAGTTTAATTTTAATTTAAAAACAATTTTTAGAACAATATTTATTAGCGAAAGCTTTTATCTATTTACTATAGTAGCTTAAACTTTGGTCGTTAATAAGGCAAACTGGGTTACTTATTAATCTAACTTAATAGCAGCAAAAATTTTAAATAACTAAACACTTTGCACAAAACTTTAAAAGACATTAGTGGCATTATGAAATTAATCTATATTTCTCAAGTTTTATTTTTCTAACTAGAAACTTTTACGCTGGCAAATATTCTATGTGCCATTTTTATTAAAAGCAATTTCATCTTAAAAAACACCCAATTAAAAAAACTTTACTGCTTTAAACAACATTATATTAAATTAAACAACGCAACCAAAATGATCTTAATGAAAAAACGAAGAAGAAAAAACACTTATCACTCATTTATTTTTTTATCTAATTTATCGCACTTCTCCGTCCTCTTTCTCTCTGCTTTGTTCTTCATTCAGCTTTTTTCTCGCATAAGCTCTGGATAAGTTTTATTTTTAAGTTTAAATACTTTATGGTTTCAAATACATTAGTACAATAGGCTATTTAATAAATAGAATTTAAACTATTTTAGTTTAAATTTAAATACATTTTTTACTACTATATTAGTTGATTTTAAAAAAATTTTTATTTGATTTATCAAAAAAAATTTAGATGAGAAACAGATAGAAAACTTATATATAAAGTTTTATCTAAGTAAAAACACATAACATTAGTCAATAAAAAAATAATAAAACAAATTTCATTTAGTTAAAAAGGGTAGGAAACCTACTGCCCTTGAGATTGACAAGCACGAATATCTGGGAACGGGTCTAAATTGCATGAAGACAAAATTGCACGAGGTTACTAAATTGCACTAGGGGACTAAAAAGCACGAGAACAAAATTGCACGAGTGAACAAAGCCAAACTTGCACGAGGGAAAAAAATTGCATGAAGACGATTTTGCACCAAGGGTCAATTTAGCACGCGAGTAAAAAAATACAGGAAAAAAATGTATATAAAATAAAAACAGAAAAAACTAAAGACAAATCAAAAAAAAATTACTGACCGAGGGTAAGGGTAACAGTAATAGTAAAAATAAATATAAAAAATAAATAATAAAAATTATTATCAAAAAAAAAATTAATTAAAAAAAAAGCTACCGACCGAGGGTAAGGGGTAACAGTGATAGTAAAAAAATTGAGAAAAAAATATAAAAATAAAAAATAAAAATAAAAAGTAACAACTTACCGACCGATGGTAAGGGTTAGGGGTAACAGTATAAAAAAAAATTAATTAAAAAGAAAAAAAAATTAATACAGAAATTAAAAAATAAATAAATAAAAATTTAACCCGTTCAAAAATGTCTTTGTGCAATTTTGTCCCCTCGTGAAATTTTGTACGCTCGTGCAAATTAGATAGCTACCCCAAATATCTGGCCCGCGACTTACTTTGTAGGTGTATAAAAACAGGTGAACAACAAATAAAACTGTGATTTTTATTTTTTTAATTTGGTCTTTATTCAATTTTCAGTCAACAGTAGTGCTTATTATATGATCACTTCTTAACAGTTTCGTTTAAGAAATTTATTTAACTAAAATAAAATAGTTTTCAAAACTTGCGGCCTGCAAAGACTGATGTTTAGAAAGTTCTTCCAGCGAAAAAGTTTCTACTAAATTTAGGCCGCTGATTATAAAAGTTGCCTACCCTAAATTACTTTAAACATTTGTTTTTTTTTTCTTGGAAATTTAAAATAGAAATATTATTTATGCACTGCCTTAACTTTTTAAGTATTTATAAATTTAGGTTTTTAATAAAATTTGACACACTTTGTGTTTAAGTACGAAGAAAGTAATAAAGAATAAAAAAACATTTTCGAACAATTAATTAAACAACCATAGGATTTGGTTTACTTTAACAATTTTTCCAGAAATAAACCTGTAGAAGCCAGTGACAAATCCATGTCTGTACCATCTTCTCATCATCTTACTCAAAGTTTCCTTGTTGAAGGTATTGGGACATGTGAGACTTTCAGAACCGGGAAATTCAGGCGCTTGTATTTCTGATGGTTGAAATTTTAAAAATGTTAACACAAACGAGGTTTCATAAATGTTCTTCTTATACTAAATAACATCCTGATATGAAACAACAACTTATTATTAAACAAATAAAACTTAATCTAAATATAAGTAATTTCGAATTTTGTACTTTTAAGATAAAAAACATATTATAGTACTAAGATAAAAGTTAATATGACGAATAACTAAACATTAGCGTATTAAAATTTCGAATGAAAATTGTTAAACATTAATATAGGGTTGCCATTTCGGAAGCAAAGAAAAACATCAGAAATAATCTAACATAGCCAGATTGTACAAGCAAAACTTTAAATAACTAGAAACCAAAAGTTTTTTTTTTGAGCCTTCACAATAAAATATAACTGTATATAAACTAAAATAATAACGTAACTTTCTATGAGATGATTAAAATTAATTTATTTGTTAAAAATAATTTAGCCTGAGTTTTTTTTTTTAATTACAGTAACTCTACCCGATAGTTAAAAGGTGTAATTGGTTTAAAAATGTGAAAAAATAGTTAAATTAAAAGAGTAACATGCTAATCGATTTGTTTATTAAATTTAAAGCTTGATTTCACTTAAGCTTTATATATAAGTATTTTTTAAATTCATACTTCACGCTGATTTGTTTTTTTACTTAAAATGTAGGGCACAGGCTATAATAAACTTTTATTTTTAATTAAATATATAAAGTTTATAATTTTTGAACTAAAATCCAAAAAGAGTTTTAAATATTTCGTTTGAAAATAATTAAGGTAGAATTTACATTAACAATGAAAAACTTATTCGTAAACTATGAACTTTTTCTTCTTAACCTTTACTACAGATTTATCTATTCTAAAAATTAACCTAAAGTTTGATAAACTAAAACGTTCACAAATGATATAAAACTTGGTTCTAAAAACATCTACGTATAAATAATCCTTTTGTATGTTTATACGAAGAGACCATTTGTTTTGTATTTTATCATCAGCATATGGGAGTGAACGATAAATTTTTTATGCAAATTACTTTTCAATAGATTTAGTACAACGCTAAACAACTTAATCTGATGACAACAAAACCAAATACAAACTGACCAGGAAGAATATCAGGCTTTTCTGTCAATAACGTATTAACATCCCTATCAAGTTCAGGAGCTTTCGGCGTTTTATGGGAGAATTGGTTCATCATCTCCCGCTTGTTCATGGCGCATATTGCCAATGCTGACTCAACAGCACGCTTCAACTTCTCAGTTGTTTCCTGGTTTTTATAGTTATTTTCAAGCTTAATTGCTGTTTGAGAATTAAAATTCTCAAGTTAATTTTTTTTAATTATTTTCTTTAATTATTAACATAGTTACATTTTTTTAAATATACTAAACATGAAAAAGTATTTTGCTGTTTTCTTGATTATAAAATTTTCAACTATTTTCATTAAAAAACTTTTACCATTAAGAAACTAAGAAAGTAATATTAAAGTAAATTGTTGATATCAAAATTTACTTCGACCTTTGATAAATTATATTCATTTTTTTTATTGTATATAATAATTGCGAAACATAGATTAGTACAATCTTGGTAGTGAATTTATAAAAACTACATTATACTTTTAAATAAATTTTCAGCAGCTTCAATATACAACTAAATATCGCTTCAAAACAAGTTCAAAACTTTAAAAATGAGTTTTTGTCAGCTAATTTCTAAACACTTTCAAGTTTAGAACAAATTTTGAAATGTTTTTTAATAACTTATCTTTCAAACTACATTAACCCCGAAGGCCCATGTTTCAATCAATAAACGTTTTTAAATAAAATATTCAAAATGCGCAGTCTTCGTTTTTCTAAATTTACCAAGTAAAAAATTTTTTTTTCAATATAAAGTAGTTGTCAAAATTATAAAAATGACTATAAAAAATGTTGTGCAAAACTAAAAGTTAAATAATGAAACATATACGGACTCTAAAGTTACAATGGTAAGATCATGAATGGTTAATAGAATCATAAACCAATAGATTTATCTAACTACAGCATTGAATTAGTTTTTTTGATAAATCAAATATGATAACCATAGCTAAAATATTATGTTTAAAAATAAAAACAGATTTTGGATTAACAGATCATAAGAGATTTAAGGCCATGGGCGGGTAAATAACTTTATTTATTTAGTATTAATTTTACATTAGAAACTAAGCTACCAGTTGTATTTACAGTTTTTACTTTAACTCAAAGGAATTTTTGAGATATAAGCAATAAAAGTTAGAGAGTTCAATAGGATATATACAGAACGCACAAACTAAAATGCCAAAATAAAGCATTTAAAATAATCTATCTTCTCCTAGAGTTTTTGAGCAACTGATTTTAAACTGTCTCAAACTAATTTTTTATAAATTATAATAGCATTTGTAGTAAACTTTTTTTCTACAACTTGTGTTTATATAGAATTTTAAAATCTTGAAAGTTGCTTAAAAATGTAGGAGGTGTAGACTATTAGTAAACTTTTCAAATACATTAGTAAATGAGCCATAAAAAATGTCTACGTTATACATTAGTATCAGAAAGTTTTTTAAAAACTGATTATAAAATCAAAAATTGTTTTTTTTTTTTACTTATTAGTACTACCTTATAATGTATACTTTAAGTTTTAAAAAAAGAATCAATGTTAACTTCTGTAAAACAATGTGACCACCCTCTTTGAGATTTAATATATAACACAAATTTTACTGTGTAGTAAATGTAAAACTACAAAAAAAAATCATTACATAAAAATATTTAAAATAAGTAAAAGATTCATACCTGTAGCAAATTTAGCTCTACATTTTAACAAAGCATTAGAGGTTTAATATTTACAAAATAAAAAGATCAAACAACTACCACTAAAAAAAAAATAGTAAAAACTAACTTCAAAATTTTCTGTACAATGTTTAATGTAAAACTTTAATCAAATTAATTGAATATGTAATACTCGTTTCATTAATTGCAATTATGTACCTTGTTGTAGCATTGCTGATTTTGGCCGCTTTCAGATTTTTCTTCTGGCTCCTTTTTCCTTCTCTTTTGCTCTGGACTCCTCGACCTAGACGTGCGCCTATCGTATCTTGAAGGAGCAGGCCTTATTATTTTACTGCAATTTTATTACTCACTATTCAATTAACTTATTCTTTTTTCTTTTACTTTTTTACTCTACTAGCTACTTTTATGGTACTTTTCTTGTAAAGTATTTTATCCAATAGGATATTCTATAAATATGTTGCTTTCTTGTTGTACTCGTTTTACTTTGGGAGTATGTTAAAATAATATTTATTTAAAGACGCTTGTCAAAAAAAAACTAAACACTAACTTTAGTTTTCAAACATTTAACCCCAAATCAAAGGACGCACAATATCAAGAAAGAAAATTAAATTTAAGTTAAATTATTAAAAAATGAAGAAATTAAACTACAAAATAATTGCATTGTATTTCAAAAAAAAAGTGATATTTATGAGTATAATAAATATACAAACTCTTATGACTAATAAAATTTTTTTTTTAAACTTATGAATATTCTTGATGCAATCAATTAAAATTTGTTCATTACAATATTACGCAGAAAAAAACTGACAATTTCATAAAAAACAAGCAACATGTTAAACTTGATAGGAATTAAAAATCTAATCTGAAGGGTAAATAAGCAAAACTTTCAATATCAACCTGTCATCATGACTGCGATGGTGGTGCGAAGAGTCCGAATATCTTTCATGTCCGTACGGATGGTAATTTCTATCATCGTACACACGGGGCGGGTTGTATCGGTGGTGAGGATACGACATCTTAGAAATTATTACTAAAACTGTAGAAACAATTGTACTACGTGAAAAATAAATAGAGCTTCATGTGAAAGCTTGTGTAGTATTGTTAAGGTTGCTTGCGGAAGCTTTCAATAAAAGAATATATGCATAAACAATAATTTACAGCGTTAAATGTAGCAGTAGCTATAATGTCGAGTGAAAATAAAATTTAGAAATTAAAGAGTAGTTTATGCAATTAATTTTAAGCTTGAAAATACTTAGCATTTATTCAAAGTAATTATACTTTAAACAAACCAATACATCATAAAATTTATTTAGTATATACTATTATTTTATTAAGTTTTTGATTAAGACTAATCTACAAAAAAAGCTAATTAGTAAAATGGTGAAATGCAAAAAATATACTTAAATAAGAAAGAATTTAAATAAATCTAATAAAAATAGTTTAAATGTACTTGCATATGTATTTAAAAATCTTAAATTTAAAATTGCTTTCATACTAAATTGTTAACACTAAAAAAATTCATATTCTTAAAAAAATTATTTCAACAGTTTCAAACAACTAATATATATATATATATATATATATACAAACACTACATTATAATTTATAATAAACTCAAAGAGATTTTCTACTATAACATAAATTAATGTTTTTTTCTTGTCAAAAAAAAGTTTGTCATCAAATCTGCTACGTCTATCAAAAAGTACAAATATTTAAAATAAATATGAATTAAAATGTATGTTATCTTTAATTTACTTATATAAACTTATTTTGAAACTAATGTAGTATATCTCAAAAATTTAAAGATCTACTTTTCTTTTAGAATCTAGTTTACAGTTAGTTTCAAAAAGCACTAAATTTTTCTTAATCAGTGGTGGTTTTACAAAACAAAAAAAATTAGAAATTGAAATATAAGTAAATTTTAAATACAAAATGTACTACTATTAAAACTTAAAAAAAATTGCACTTGATTCAAATTGCAGAATATTACTATTTATTTCAACTTTATAGCAAACTTAAATAGAAGTTTAAATTTCTTAAGAGGTGTATCAAAATATTTTTTTTTTTAAGTACATCAAGGATCAATATTTATAGATTTTAAAACTAAAAATCGAGTACAAGGCACAAAAGAAATATCTTTTATACTGTAAGATGTTACAAGTTAAATAAATTAAATAATACAAAATAAATTACTAAGTCCAAAAATATAAACTGTCAACGCTTTATATATTTAGTCTTTATCAATTTCCACTTTATTAAGAGAAAATAATTCACTTTCATTCAAAACAGTTTTACTAGAAGTTTTAGCATCCACTTTAGAAACGTTTTCTTCAACTGAAACTTCTTGTTGTGTCTGCATTGTTGGTAAGTTTGCTGGGTTAGAAGTATCTTCTTCAGATAGTTGATTAACTTTTTCGTTTATGATTAGGTTGTTTTCAGATACATACATAACATCTTTTTCAAGTAATGCATTCAGCTGAAATAAAGATTGGTCTTCTTTTGTTTGATCAGTAGTTTTTAATTCTTTACTATTATTTTCAAAGTTTTTTTCAATACTGCTTTCTTGGATAATATTTTCTTTCTTATTAGTATCAGAATCAATCTTAACATCATTTTTATCAACTTTATTTGTCTGAATTTCTGTGGTTAAAGGCTCAAGATTAGATGGATGATCATTAGTTTGACTTATAATTTTTAAAGATACAGCATCAACATTTTTATTAATAGAATCAACTATATTATTTCTTATTTCTTTAGATTCATTTTCATCAGGCATAGTTGTGTTTTTACTATCACTTTGGTTTATTTTGTTTTTATTGGTGCTCATTGAATCACATTTTGACTGATCACTGCTGGCCTCATTTAAAACAGTAGAAGAAAGATTATCTGTTTTCTGTTCTTCACCATTTAAACTTTTTGATTCATTTAAACACTGGTCACTTTCTTTATCAGAATTATTACCATTTGTACTTGTTTCTAATAGATTGTCAAGTAATTTTTGAGATTCTTTATTTAAATTATCGGAAACAAGCTCAAAGTTGTTTTCTTGTTTGCAGTCTTCATTAGTTAAAGATTTTGTTATATCATCTGTAAGTAAGCTGTTTAAATAAGAATCAGGTATGTCACCTTTTGATGAGGCATCATTTAAAATTTCAAGATCTTCACTAAAAACCAACTGCTGTTGGACAATAGAAGAAGGTGAAATAGATTTAATTCTATCAATAAGGCATTCAACACTAATTACTGGAAATTTTTCCACATTTGATGAGAAAGCTGATGGACCAAAAGCAACATTTAAATTATCATTTGAAAACATAACTTGTAAACAATCATTTATGTGAGGTATAGCTGTATAAATAAAAGACTTACATAAGCTGTCAAAGTTTTTCTTTTCAGTTTTACTAAAAGCAGCACTTTCAGCTGAATGGAATGTGACTAAAATATCAGCTGCTTTACTGAAAGCAGCAGATAAATTGATAAAAAGCCATTGAGCAATTGAAACAGGGCAACAAGATCTCACTTGGTTTAGCATAGATAATATTCCATTAACAAGCACACATAAAGGCTGGTGCTGGAGTAAATTTACTGGTGGAAGAGGAGTTTTAGTTGTACTACTTGGAGTTACAGATGTTGATTGGTTGTGTGATACAGATGCCATTAGAGAATGTGACATCATCAAGGATTCAAAACTATTTACTGTTGATTTGAGCTCCTCCGCAAGTATTTTTTCAGTAGTTTCAATAAAAACATTAGCTATTAGGCTCCTAAAGTCTGCTCCAACTTTGCTAAAAGACTGGCCAAAATACATGACTGGTCGTAGAATTGAGTCCAATCTGCTTGGAATAAGAGGTAAATACTTTTTAAGTTCCTTAATAAACACAGAAACCCTGTATGTTATCCAACTTGAAAATATTGCAGAACTTTTTGGTTTTCCATCTGCTGATTCTTCCAAATGGTATGAGTAATCAAACGGACTACTAAAAGTTGTGTCATCCATGAAGATAGCTCTATATTGAGTAACTATACTGAACAAATTGACTCTATATACTTCTAGCAACTGGCTAAGGTAATCATGGACCTGATTTTCATCATGTGATTTTCCTTCTTTGAGAAAAGGCAACTTACTTTCAAACCAAGAATTTCTGACCTGTAAAAATTTGAATCTTAACTCAATCTCACTGAAGCATTCAAGTCTCCGTACATATCCAATAATTTTTAGACAAACTGGAAGCTGCAAAGAAGTTTTAAGCTGAGCTAAAAGCTGCTCAAGCATCAAAACAGTTGAGTTTTTAACATCATCTATAATACCAGCTATTACTGGTATTTCAGCTATATGTTGTTTTTTGCTCAAACGTTTTACATAAAAAACAAGCTCAAGGGCATCTTCATAGTACTGGTTTCTAACACATGTATTCATTAATTGTGGAATTTCTAATATTTCAAGAAGCTCTGTGTTTTTCTGGAGAGTCAAAGATGTGCACCTTCTTACATTACCAATTTTACTGACCTGTTTAAGAAAGCTTTGTCCATGATCTGAAAGCTGTGGTAAGGTGCTGATCATGTTGTCAAGTTTCTCCTCAATCACACTAAAATCTTTAACTATTCCTTTAGAACAGTCTGCAGTACTAATAAAAGTTTTATAGTTGTGAAAAGCTAAATCTCTAGTCTGCTGTAACAATGAAACTTTCTTTTCTTCAAGCCTTTCTGGCTCTTTGTTTAATGTATCAAGGTCAGAACCACAAAGGTGAGAAATATAAGGTAAGAAATAAGGGCTTTTCATTTTATCATCTGCAAGATCATCAGTAAATATTGATGCAAATATGGCTTCATCTTCAACATTAAAACTTTTGCAACTGTCCATTGTTTATCAGTAATATCTGTAAAAAATATATGCATATACTAATTATGTCTTTGCAGGCTGAGCAATGAAAAATTAAACAAAAAAGTTTCAAAATACTTATAAGCAATCTTGTAAGAAAATTAGGATTTAATAATCTCTATTGTGTATTGAAACTCAGAACAAGCTTATTTTGAAATGATTGTTATTAAAAAACTCAATTTAGTTTGTTTCACACAAGCTGTTTGCAAACTGAATATATTTTGCAGGATAAAGGTTTATCCTTTATGGGCCACATTAAATCCCTAGGTTTTATCTTGCCTACCTCTATCAAATATATGATACTCAGTGGAATATAAAGTATCAACAAAAAAAAACAGATAAAGAAACCTGTAAGCATTGTTATAAAGCTAAGTTATGTTGAATATTGGATTTAAAGAATAAGCAAATTTATGGGATGATATCAACACCAAATAAAGTACTTATATAAAAATTTAAAAATCTTAAAACTGTTAGTTTTACTAGTTTTGGTAATAAGTCAATTTTAAACTTGATTGAAAAAGTTTATTTATTTACCCATTTTTTATGGATTCCAAAGGAACTATTTTGTTACCATGATTTACAAACCTATAAAAAACGAATATGCTAACTCATAAAGTTTAATTTCATAAGAAGGTATCAATCCATTTTGTCTTTAGTTCATAGTTTTAATAATATATTTAAACTATTTGTTAAGGGCATAGGGGGGTAAACACTCTTTTTTGGTTTTTGATCTTATTTTATATAGCTTTTGCTAAGCTACAAAATGCTTTTTACAGATTCAAAATATTCAAAATTAATTTCTAGATATAACCAGTCAAAGTTGGAGGCAACAATAGGTTCCTTATGGAAGGCGCAAACTAAAACGGCAAAAATAGACTATTTCACTAAAAATCTATCTTCTCCTATGTTTTTTGAGATAACTACCTCAAATTTTTAGGAAATGTTCCTTGATATATTTAGAAAGTTCTGTTGGATGAAATTTTTAAAAAATTCAAAAATAAAAATTTTATATAAAAAATAAACAAAAAAAACAGTTTTTTTTAGTTTTTTTGTTATAAAATTTTTATTTTTTAATTTTTTTTAATTCTATTCCAACAGAATTTTCTAAATACTGCAAGGAACATTTCCTGAAAATTTGAGGTAGTTATCTCAAAAAACGTAGGAGAAGATAGATTTTTAGTGATTTCTAGTTATTTGCCGTTTTAGTTTGCGCCTCCCATAAGGTTCCTATTGTTGCCTCTGACTTTGACCGGTTATATCTCAAAAATTATTTTGAACTTTTTAAATCTGTAAATAGCATCCTGTAGCTTAGTAAAAACTATATAAAATAAGATAAAAAACCAAAAAAGGGTGTTTACCCCCCTATGCCCTTAATTGTTTTGTCAATTGTTACAAATTTAAAAACTTTAATTTTTTTCAAAAATGTATTTGAGGCTTAAAGACCAACAAGTCAAAACTTCATATAGTTTATATCACTGAAATGTTTCAAACTATTCGGTATTCAGGCTATAATAGGATGTAGGATTTTTTTTACTAAAAAAAGTTAAAAGCTTAAAGTGTATTCTGTAAGATAAACTTGAATAAACAAACAAAATACTTTTTTATTCAAATATAAATAGTTTTGTAAAAGATTTTCAATAAAAAAATATGAAGATAAAATTTCTATGGTCAACTTTCTTGAAGTTTTGAAAAATTTACTAGTAATCTATCTCCTGCTACATTTTTAAATCAACTTACTTTAATTATTTAGGTAACATTCTTTAAAAATAATTGATAAAACATTTAGCTTTAAAAAATTATTTGCCTTTTTAGTTGTTCCCTTTCATAAGGAATCAATTGAACTATTTAACATTAAGCTGAAGTTTGAACGATATATACAATATCAGGGTTGCCACAGATTAAGCTGAGAAAAGTTTCCTGACTTTTTACTAAAAATTTTTTTGACTTTTCTAAATCAAATACTTAATTTAAACTTATTTTAAAATACATAATTTAACATGTAAAACTATATAAAGCTTTCAATCTAATTTTAATACAGGTTAATACAACAGTTTTTTGCTGAATTCAATCATCAAACTTCCATTACATCATTTGAACCATATGTGTATGATTGATGTATTTGCAATAAACAGCTCTATCAGCAAAATACTTGTATTATTACCTTATAAACACAACTTGTCTGAAAAAAGACAAATTTTTAGCATTTCCTAACACAAATGTATCTAAATAAACTAAACAACATATAAGAAACTTTTACAATTAAAACCTTAAATTAATAAAGAACTCGATCAAACACTGTTTTTTTTAATTATATGTACTAAAACTTATTTTCTTTGTTTCTTTATTAGCACTTCAACCTCTTCATCTAATGAAGATAGTTTCTTTCATCTGGTCTGCATCCCGCTTCATTTTATCGGCAGTTAAAACCTTAAGCCTCATTTAATTTAAATGGTTCTCATCTGCTGCCCCTACACTTATCGAAGAGAAACTTTTCTCTAAATCTAACCACAACTTGTGAGCTTCATTTCTTTTCTTTTTGCACTCATTTATTTTTACCTCAAATTCTGCTGTCTCAATTATTTACTGAAACAAAAAACATTTTGATTCTAAAATTATGCTAGATAAACTTTTGTGTATATATCAGTTTCACTATGGAAGTGTCCTTGCCTTGCTATAGATCATCAATACTAAAAAGATTACAAAATCTGCTTGTTTAAGTAGAGTAGTTGTTCAATATGATAATAGAAAATTTTACAGTTTTATAAAGGAAATTTTATTAATTTATACAAGATGAAGGCATTGAGAATTAATTAACTTTGAAAATTTCTAGGAAAATTTTGCAATTTTAGTCTGACTTTAAAGGATTTTGAACTATTTTTTTAATAATTTGAAGGCTTTGGAAAATAAGGAAATTTGTAAATTTAAACTAAAAAAATCTGACTTTTTTTTTATTTTGTCAAATTTCCTGACTTTTGTCTTTTTTTTAGTTTTTCCTGACTTTTCCTAACCTTATGGCAACCCTGCAATATATATCTGTCTTCTTTATCTTGGACGCCAAATCTTTATTTTACGTTATATCTTTTTAATTCTTTGCAATTAGTTTTGATAAGTCGTCTTAGAACGGCCGTTAAGTTGCAAATTAAATAAACCAATATTGGATCATAATCAACATATAAAGACAAAAAGCCTGTATAAATTGTAAATCTACATCTTATCTTAAACGCCATAACTGTAGTTAAATGATTAAATCAGGGTTCGTGCGCGAAATTTTTTTCATTTAGCCTGACTGAGACCAATTTAGCCTGACATTTTTTCAAAGTAAAGAAAATCCCCTTTAGAAGTCATTTTAGGTATTGGGGGTCTTAATTAGTACTATTGTAGTCTCCGACTTCAACCAGTTTTAACCCGAAAATATTTTGAGCTTTAAACATATGCAAAAAGCAACTTATAGCTTAGTTACAACTCAATAAAATAAGACTAAATTGTGAAAAAGGTGATTGACCTCCCCCCTATGCCCTTATTATATCAAATTCAGTGATAAGTTTTAAAATAACTGTTATATCTAATCTAAAACTAAGGTAAAATTTTAATAATAACACTAGTCTAAACACAATTGTTCAATTTAACTAAGCACTATAAAAACATTATAACCAGAAGATTTATAACAAAACGATGTGCATTGTCGTGTATTATTCAAATAAGTATTACAATTCAAACAAACAGCTAAGTTGTTGAACTAAACTGTAATGTTTAAACTGTATTTTTTTATGAATTTTCATAATAATGACGTATACAATGTACTCAAAACAAAATAACGAAGATTCTTAAAAATTTTTTAGAGATTTAACAAAAGGTTTTAAGCATTTATTTTTACAAATACTGACTGATTTTGTCTTAAAAACCTAAATCTTTATTTAGAAATAAATTCACATCTCAATTTGATCTTAAAGAGATTTCTCTATTTTTTTTTATCAAAAATTTTGAAGCATTTGAACTGAGAAAAACTGAGACTCTCAAATTTTCAAGTAAAAAACTGATTTAGCCTGACATCTTTCAACTTTTTTCAAAAAAACTGATTTAGACTGACTTAGCCTGATTTAGCCTGACGCGCACGAACCCTGTTAAATACCATATAAAATGATTAAATAATCAATAAAGAATTATATACCATACAAATAAAAGAATTAACTTAGATAAGTAAAGAGCCTCTAAAAACACATGTTTCTGCACTGTTCTTTTGACCTTATCAAAAACACCTAAGATACTACAGCATTTTTTGACTATGTTTTTTATATAAATTTTATGAAACTTAGTGTTGTTATTCTAATAACCTTCATGGAAGCATAGCGATAAGTTTAAACTATTTACATCAAGTACTTAAGTAGAGAGCAGTAAGTAAAAAGCGTATTGATTAAATTTTGTGTAGATACAACAAACTATCAAATTGATTTATTTGTATCATAAATTTTTTTTATCACAAAAAAAGCATTTAAAATAGCTTAAGCATCTTTTCAAAATCTATCAAAAACATTCTTTTTTACTTGAGATTAATTTACTACTATAAAGAGATAAAAAACTATGTACTTTCAAAAACATTGAAAAATTCTGAAAAATCTGGAAGAAACTTGAAAAATCTAGAAGAAATTTGGAAAGCATGTAAAAAATTCGCAAAAATTATTTGGCAACCCTGTATATCTATACTTTTATACATAGTTTGAATTTAGGTTTTAATACAATTAAATATGATTGATTATGTCTAAAAAGTGACAAAATTATAAAAATGATAAAAAACAACTGGTAGTTTAGTAAATTATGTAAGAATTAAGACTAACTTTAAAAAAATGTATTTAGTCTATTATTCCCTTATGTTTGGTATTTTTTTAAAGTCTAATCATTAACTATTTAAGGGCATAGGGGGTAAATAAACTTTTTCACAATTTAGTCTTATTATATTTAGTTTTAACTAAGCTACAAGTTGCTTTTTAAAGATTTTTTAAGCTCAAAATAATTTTTGAGATATAGCCAGTCAAAGTCAGAGACTACAACAGGTTCTTTATAGGAGGTGCAAACTAAATTGGCAAAAAACTAGAACTCACTGAAAATATATCTCTGCCTACAGTTTTTTGATATAGCTACCTCAAACTTTGAGAAAATTTTCCTTGCAGTATTTAGAAAATTATGTGAAAACATAATTTTAAGAATTTAAAAAATAAAAATTTATGACAAAAAAACAAAAAAAAACTGTTTTTTGATAAAGTTGAAAATTTTCCTAGGTGGGTAATATTGTCCTTGGGAGGCAAATTTTCTATTGCTACTAGTGGGCTTAAAAAAGGGACGGGTTCTTACTATTTTTAATATATTATTTATTAAATCTTCATAAAAAAATATAGGTTTTATCATACCTATACTAAAAGTATTAATGCTGCATGATGGTGTAAAGGTCCTAATGAAGGCTCTGAGTTGAGTGTTGCAGGATCAAAACCCAGTGGTTGACACATACACAAAAGAAGTATTTAATTTGTTATAGCTATAAAAATAGATAAAAACTAATTTTTAAAACAAATTTTGTGTATCTAGTTGACTCAAAGCTCTTTCTCTTTCCTATCCATTCGCTAAAGTTGTTTGAAAGTGTAACATTTTTCAAAACAATTGCAAGCTTGGGTGACAATTTACTAAGATGTATACTTATATTCCCAAATAAATTTACCAAATACTATAATTCAGATGTGTATACAAATAATTTTAAACATTCAAAATTAAAAAGCAGTACAACTATTAATAATTACAGGGAAAACTAGACTAGGCTATAAGTTATTTGAAAAAGCACATCTTTATAAAAAAACTAATAATTTAACTGTAAAATCCAAAATTCTAATACTTTTTTGACTTCTAGGTAACATTAGCTTTTATAATTAATTATTTCTAGTCACTTTTTGAGGATTTTTTTTCTGAGAAATAGTATTGAACGCGCGAGACTTCTTTATAAAAGCAGTATTAATGGCAAGTAAACCTAAAGCTCAGTCTAACTTATAAATTTCAGAGTCAGCTAAAATTTTAATAGTTTTTTTTTTTTTATACCCTTATCCTTAACCCACCTTACGCAAACACATGTGAAAGTTAACAAAAAAAAAAGTTTTGTTAGTTGAAATTTAAAATATAAACAAAAAAAGATTTTATTTTTGCTAACTCAGCAAATATGAGTGACTTTCAAGGTCACGACTGAGCTTGAAATTTGATAGTCATATTAATAGTGTAATATTAAAGTTCCTCAAATATTTTTAATATGCCAAGTTGCGTAGCATTGCGTTCTTAGTGATCTTTTTTTTGTCTTTAATGTTTGATGAATATAAATACAAATTATAGCTAGTTTTTAAAATTTGTTGAATTTTTTTACGTAAAATTTCTTTATTTTTAGTTTTTGATAAAATATAATTTTAATGTTTTAAGTTGTTGTTTTTTTTTTTTTACTTTCAATTTTGGTCGAATATCTGTAGCATTGCTTATTTGGGTTTTCTACTAAAACCTAACAACTTGTTATTTATTATATTTTTTAAAACTATAATTGCTTTAAGTCGTTTCAGTACTTTGTAGTTTAACCCGCTTGGTTTGATCTTAAAAGCGGTTTTTTGCGACTATGCCTGCCTTATGAGTCCTAATAAGGATGAAACCGGTCGTAGGTAATCTCGGTACAGTTGTTGTTGGTACTACCAACTTGGTAGTGTAGTGAAGTTAATTAGTTATTAATGATGGCGCGAAACATCTCAACTTTGGTGATGACGGCAAAAATAAATACTGTTTAAATCTTATCAAACTAACACAGACTATATTCTCACAAATGCTGACAATGTCTAAAACGTTTAGCTGTGAATAACTTAGCTGTGTCAATTTTTTTTACCCACAAACGGTAGCTTTTGTACTATGCACCTAAGCCTGCTTAGTTTGATCTCAACAGCGGTTTCTGGCAAAAACTAATTTATCTATGCCTTCCTGATTAGGACGAAACTGGTCGTAGGTTGTCTCGGATGCTTTTTTTGTTGGTCGATGCTTGAACTTTATTATATGTTGTTGATGGCGCGAAACATCTCAACTTTGTTGATGTCTGAAAAAAATACTGGTCAAAACTATTAGATAAGGTACTTTTATGAGTGTATAATATTATAACAAAACGTACATTTTCTACAAGTTTCTTTTGATTCGTAAAGTAATTTTTGCGTTTGTGTAAGTTTTTCAAACTTTTTGGTTAAATTTTTGGTTAAATAGTATTCAATACAAAATTAACATTAAGTGACTTAATTAAGTCAAACTTTGTTAAGTTGTAGCAAATATTATATTATAAATTAATTTAAAACAGTGAGCTTAACATTTTTGGCCTTTTAAAGATAAACTTACAATTTGTATCACGACATTTTATAACTAACTTTTGAGTTTTTAAACAGTAGACTGTTTATCAGAACAGAGTAACTGGATTCCAGAAATAAAGAATTTAGAATAATAAACAAAGTCTGTTTCAATTTAAAATGTAATACTGAGTGTATGAGTGACAACTGTGCTGTAAAAGTTTCTATACTACATAGTTCCTAAAACACATCATTATTACTTGCAGTTGACTATTTTATTTTACTTGAAAAGGTCGCAATTTTTTCACCAAATCCTGGTTGTAAAATAAATATTTAATCTGCACATATTTATCTAAAACACATCGATAAAAACATTTAAATAGAAATAACTACTTTTCATAATTTTAAATTCACTGTTGTGTTTCATAAATGGTCAGATAAGTTTTTTTTTCATTAAATATTATTTAACAGGAGACAGTTTTAAACTAGTTTAAATAAATACAATCTATTTTTATAAAAAGTTTGACAACATAAACTGTAACTAAAACGTTAAGATATAAGTGTGCGAAAAACTTTTGTAATAATGGTACTTGTACCATATATTCACTCTTGCACAATTAACAACTGAATTTCCGTGCATTTATGGCGTGCTATCTTACTAATATGATAACTGTTTTGTGACTATTTTTAAGAAGAAGCTGTACAGAAATTAGTTTTGGTGATACATTTTTTTTGCTAATGCAAAAATGTTTTCCTAGTTTAATTAGAAACATAAATATTTTGTTTCTTATTGTATTTAAAATTGAAAACAATTTATATCCAAGCTTAGCTTCAGTCTAAAACTTTAAGAATATTTCTAAAAGTTTATAGAAAAATACTTAATTTAACAAAACAGCTACATAACTTTTTTTGATTTTCACAAGCTAGAACTATTTCCATATTAATGCCTAGAAATCATATATTTCTTATCAAGAACTTTTGGGAAAAATCCTTTCTTCTTACTTTTTAATTAATTTTAATCACGATTACCAGTTTTCCCAGTCTTTACTAAATTATAAAACTAAGATACCACTTCTTAAATTTAAAAAATTGTTCTAACAATTCATGATTTATAAGCGCATATAAGGACAAAAAGAAGCTTTTTAAACATACTTAAGGCGGAATTTATAAATATTTCACTCCTACATTATTGTCCCTACTTCGATTTTCAAAGTTAGTTCTTTCTTCTTAAACTTTTATTTCTAGGCTAGTAATTCTTGTATACAAGGTCATAACGGCTCAAATAAGTGGTAATACACTTCTATTATAAATAATAACAACCAGGTTGGCCACTGGTTTTTGGCAAATATTCTTGCAGATTTTCCAAATTACATGTTTTTTGGTGTATTTTTAAATTAAGGTAAAAAAATAACTGTGTTTAACAGTATAACAAAATTGAACAAATTCTGTTAAGCTACTTTAAATGTGTTTTCTAATTAAAAAAATCATGATAAATTTTCCGTGTCATATCAAAATTTCACTATTTACATGTAAAAGTTGTTTAAAATTGTACGTTTTTCAGTGATTTATGTTCAAAGTTCCAGGTTTTTTAGCCTAAATTTTTCCAGGCCAAGTGGCCACTCTGTAACAACGCTAAAAGTGAAAGCACGTAATCAGACTAAGTTCAATAAAAATGAGACAAATTCAAATCAGTCTTTTGAGAATGACTAGAAAAACAATAATTCTCCTTAAATGTTTTTAAGCGAAAGTAAAACTTTTTATATATTAAAACTTATAGTTATTTTTACAAAAATACTACCCAATACACTAAGTTTAAAGAAACTTTAAGCAGAGACTGTGCTTATTTAATACTTAAATAACTATTTAAGATTACTTAGATCTTAAAAAACTATGGAGGCAGTTCAGACAAATTTAGAATACCTAAAATAAGTTGGAAAGCAATATTGATGGCGGTTAAATGCATATTCGTAGAAAATGACTAAATACTACTTGAAATATTACTAGGGAGATAATGGTTTGTCAGCCACTAATTAGCAGAATGTAAACCTACCTAATTTCAGTGTTTGAATGGAAATTTTAAAGTGCCGCGGTCGCAGAAATATCCTCAAGCTTGTTTAATAGTAAGCCTAAATAAGGAAGTTATTAAGAATAATAAAATATTATATTCTTTCTTAATTTCTATCTTCTGTCACACACATGCTAGGATTTTAACTATTCTAAGGTAAAAAAGCCATCTTCAGTGACCTTAAACTAACCTGTGTTAGTAGGAGTTTGTAAATTAAATATCAAATAAAAAGTGTAATTTGAGCAACAAAAAAAAAATATTGTTAATCAACCTTAATATAATAACAATAACAAACGGACTTAATAGATATGCAATAAAGCTAGGTTTGAAGTTATAAAAACTAGCTTGAGATTTAGGAAAAAAATCTAAACTAGCCGGAGCATAGACGGAGTCACCATGAGTGTATCGAAAGTCGGTAGATACAAAATACGCAAGCGGATCTGAGTTAACTAAAAGAGTGTTTTCTATTGATACAAAAATTAGTGTAAAAAAGTCTAATACTGTAAACATGTACAAGTTAACTTGTAAGAAATAGTATTACCATAAGTATAAAAATGAAGTATTGGTGAATTCCATAACCTAAGAAAAGGACTCTTTAGTCATGTTAACCTGGATCATTGAATAAAATTATCAAAACTTTTAAACATAACAGTAAACCAATACAAAACATAATAGTTAAAAACAGAACTTTACAAAAAACATAACAAAAACAGAAAATTTAAAACAAATTTGACTATAAGTTTATTTACCTAAAATATATCATTAGGACTAAAAGTGTTATTGTTCTAAATTTACGTAAAAAATATAAATGCACAAAACAAAACTATAACTTATATCATGATAGATAAATTAAATTATATTGTTTATTCGGCAAATTTCTTTTTGTAGATAGGAGCCAATTCTTTTTCAATATCGTTCAAGGGTTTTTCTATTGCAAGCATTTCATCTCCATTAACATTGACATGCAACAAAGGCTGTAAAAGTATAAATTTTTGTGTTGAAATTTATGTTAGTAGTTTAACATTTAAACAAGCAGTTAACTTAAAAACGTTGTTAATACGTTATTATAAAATGTTGGCTGCTACTATAAACAATAAATTAAAATATTTTATTATATAAAAATACTTAAGTAATTGTTCTAAAAATTTTGTTCTATACTAAACTAATGTTTCTAAAATTTCACAAACGCAAAAAAAAAATATTATTTAATAAAATTTAAGGAGTTTTTTGAATATCAAAATGTTTTTATTTTCTTACTTTATTTAGACGCTCTTAATTGTTATCCTATATAAATCCTAAAAATAATAACATATCGAAAAGTATAGCCTTTAAAATATCAGTCAATAGTCATGTTATTTAATAAAAGATCAATTCAAAATAAAGTTGTTATATTATATTAACAACTATTTCAAGCATTTAATTTATAAAAGCTCTTGGTATTTTTCTACGCTAATATAATCGAACATATCTATGAAGCTTTAATATGTAAACTCAATTTATTATGTATTACATATGGAATTGATTACAGAAACGTCAAATTTCAAAATACATACTAACTACTTATAATTAGTGCTTAGTTTTTGAATAAGAATTATTTTAACAACTGATGACCTCTTATACTTTTCAATAAGAGTGAAACATTGTATTGTTTATTATAGTCTGTAGAAGTAAACGTAATTCGTCTCTTTATAGCTACATAAGTTGAGAATTTTCTATTGTTTAAATAAAAGCAAACTTCAATATAGTATTCTGTATTTAAAGTATTAATAACTAAAAAAACATAAGAACTACTGAGATAGATTATGATTATCATGGATTTATGATATTAAATAATATTAAAGATATAAATAATGTAATATAAAATAAAGTTTTTTTCAATTTTAAAAATTTTCAATTAATCATGGTTTTAACAACTTATAATTTTTAAAGGTAAAATAGAAGTATAACTATTGAAAATATAAATTTAAGTGTTTGTTAACAAAAGTGTTTGTTAATCCGTTAATACAGAAACATATGTTGGTACAATAAAGGAAGATTACTGTACAATTTGTTTTTAAAATAGAAATATTGATCTATTAAAATCCTTATTTTACTTGAAGTATACAAGTTTTACTAATTTAATAAAAAAAGAAAATGAAATTAATAATGAAAGCATTTCTAACACTTTTATAATCTTATTGTAAAATATTTTTAGTAAGTCTATTGGAAAAATAAGATTGTAAATACTTTAGGCCTACATGAAAATCAAACTGATATGTCTAATGTTAAATGTTTTATTTAAGAAATATAAAATTTTGTTAGTATTAATTTTTTGTTTGTTTTTACAAAAAGTCTACAACAACTAGTTCAATACATTTACTACTTTATACAATTAAGTACAAAAACACAAAATTACTTGAAAGCCTTTCCAGAATCTGTCAGGGGCAGTCTGTTTTGAATTTTTCTTTTCATTTCGACCCTGAAAATAATCGTCATTTTTGTTGATGTTAAAACTGAACATAATAATTTTTTAAACAAAACAAATAAAGCGGCTTGAAAATGTTTAATTTTTATGTTTATCACTGATAATGGTATGTATATCCTAGATATTTATTATAAGGAATGAAAACAACTAAGATCTTTTGGACTAAATTTTTTTGTAAAAATTTAATAGGAAAATTAAACATATTGTTAAAAGTTTAAAGCAATCAAACAGCTTAAATCTTAATACTGATACTACTAAAGGAACGGATTTTACATTCATGGTTTAAGTTAACAAATAAATAAAATATTTTTTTAAATAAAATATTCATCCAGGGTAAGTAATACTGTACTAAGTTTAATGCAATGTGTTGCAGATAAATACATAAAAATTACAATGTTTTACTATTCCATTAAATTTAGAGTACAAAGATTATTACATGTTTACAAATGTTATTAGTTCATCACAACTTAATATGCGAAGCTTTTTTGACATATTTACATATTTCTTTGTTGAAAATAATTTTCTCTTAATTTATTTCTATGCCCATTAAGACAAATAACACACAATAATAGTACAACTTTTTAGACTAAAAAATATTTTACTTGGATAAATAAACTAGAACATTTTTTTATAAAATACAAAAAGCAGCATTCAAAAAAATAAATTGCATAGAATAAAAATAAAACTCACTTTTTCTACAATGTACAAGCCGTTGTGAGAGGTGAAGATAAAAGTGAATCGGTCCTTTCCGACTTTTTTCACGTGAATAGACGATACGACACCGGCCATGGCGGGGTACTTGCTCTTCTGTTTCTTCTTCTTCTTCAAAGGCGCCAACGATCCCGCATCGGATTTCTGGTTGGTCGTGTTGAAGTCACGTGACCATTGCGTGAAAGATTGTGTGTTGATGCAAAATTCTCGAACCTGACAGTTATTACGATTAAATTTCAACTATGAACAGTAAATTACAGGCTTGCCACTTGTTTTTCCAAATTTTTTACAGGTTTTCCAAATTTCTTCCAGGTTTTAAAAAGTACACATTTTTGGGTCTATTTATAGTTTAGAGTTAAGTTAAAGGTAAGAAACTGTGTTAAATAGTAAATAAACACTGAAAAGATACTTTAAATATGTTTCCTAATACAAAAATTTTTAATGATGACAGAATTTTTATGACTATTTTTATTTTGAGTCAAATCGAAATTTTACTACTAAACATGTGAAAGTTGTTAAATTTCCAGGTTTTTAAGTGATTTTTGTTCGAAATACCATGTTTTTCCAGGTTATTTTTGTCTGAATTGTCAAATTTCAGGTTTCCAGGTAAAGTGGCAACCCTGAAATTACCAATACAAGCTGGTTTCAAATGAAAAAGTAATAAAAACTTACTCGTTGTGTCCATAATTCATTTAATACATTTAAGATTTTACCAACCTGAAAATCGCTGTATGCCACGACCAGCATCGTGTTTTTCTGTGAATCTTGATAAAAGCGTAGTGCAGTTACAACATTGTCTTTGTAGGCAGGAAGTGAAAAGTCAAACTGTTTACGAAATATTATTTTAAAACGAAAAATATAAGTTTTGTAAAGTTTATAAAGCTTCAGTAAAAATATACTAATTCGTATTTTATGCTTAAAATTATATAAAACTTGAGACTTTAACTTTTTAGTTGCTATTTAAGAAGTTGTAAAATATGTACTAAGCCATTAGTATGTCACAATCTTCGATAGGTAAAGTTTTATAAGTTTTTAACAGTTTAAGATACTTTTTTATAAACATTTATAAAATACTAACTGAGGATCTCATCATTACTATACATTAGTTGAGTAAAAATATGTCTTTTAAATAATTTGTGGGTCAATAAAATTCAAAAAACTAAATTAAGTTTGCATCTAAAGTTAAAAAAAAAATTTAACTTATAATTTTATTTATAGCACGGCAGCTGTTTAAATTATACAGCATGACAACTTTAACAAATCATTTAAACATTCATAATACATAATCATATAATATAATCAAAATAATCATATAAACATTTGTCAAATGTTTATAATATTAACTTAATTTTGACACCATTAAAAAATTAGCAAATAATGTTTGAAACACTCAGCAAAACAAAATTACCACTAACATCAAGTATCCACTGATCATTTTCGTTTTGTTGCATTTTATAGATGAAAATATCTCCTGATAAATCAGCAACTGCCACGTACTTGCTATCGAGTGACACTTGCATCACGTTCACACAAGTCTTTAAATCTGTTTTAATTCTGCGTTGAAAAACAAAAGAAAAAGAACATTTAGCTTAAATTCTTACTAAAAATAATTACAATAAAACGACATTGTTAACTCATGGAGCTGTTTCAGTAATTAAGATGTGTAGTTAAATTAAGATAAAAAATAACTAATTAATACAACGAACCAATTTTTTCTAGGTGACATATGAGCGTTGCGTAGTTGATTTCAGGGTCGATGGAAAACACATTGAAGCTGCGATCGTAAGTGACTTGCCAAAACAGCTTGCCGTCATCTGAAAAGTTCATGTGGTTGCAACCCTGCAATTCATCACCGTGGATCTGTTCCAATTAATAAAAAATCGAGTTATAAACAGCGAAACAATAAAGACAGGTTTTCATTATGAGGGCAATATTGATCATTGGTAGAAAAAATAATTTTTAATTTGAAATGAATGTTTTCCCAACAGGAGGAAAACATAACTAGAGTTCAAACTTTAATAAATACAATAAAATGAAACATATAATTTGTTTTAATCATATTCCATAAAATTAAAGTTTATGTAACTAATGAGCCCTTTGGATAAAATCTGGCGTCTTAATAAATTATAAAAGTATACTTTGTATTTAATTTTATTGATTAAAATTAGTGTTTGGAATTGTTTAGGTTAAAAATTAAAAAATACATTTCGAACAGGTAAAATAATTAAAAGCAGCGTTTTTCTAATTGTGAATAGTAAATTGTTAATAAAATGTTTCTATCCTACTTTTTTACAACTATTTAAGTCTGTTTGTATACTTTTATTAAACTTTTGTTTTAATTACTTATTACAAAAAGTTAGTTTAACTAACTTTTATTTCTTTTGTACAATACTACATTAACTGTTTTAGAGAAATAATTTTCAAAAACTGAACAATTTATTGTTCAGCGTTGTCAACTTTCAAATAGAAAACGGTAAACAGTGATATATAAGTTATATAAACATATGTTGGAAAATTTTAATTATAATTGTAAAACCAAGTTATGAAAAAAATTCAGCTATACACATTTTCAACAAAAAAAAACCACAAACACAAAATTAATAAAGTGTTAGACATGTTTAAAATTTAAAAAAAAGTAATTTTGTTAAGAAATAAACAAACATAGTTAGCCTTTTTTCGTATAAACTAAATGAATTATTTAAAGTAGTTTTAAATTTTTTAACAGTACATTGTAGCGTTGTTTTTACAACTTTTTTAATAACATAAATGACAACTAGACAAACATAAAAATTTAATTACTGTAAACCCATATCTAAACTTTAAGTAAAAAGAAAAAGCGTTGAAAAAAAACTACTCTATTCGATAAAACCAAGTAAACATTAAACAACAAAAACCTGTTTTTTTGTAAAACTAATTGGCGTATGTTCATAGTCGATACTAAATATTCTACACTTTTCAGTGGTTGAGTATGCTATGAGGTTACCACACTCTGATATTTGACTGCATGTAATTTGTTCTTCTTCCTAATTAAATCATTATTTTTTAATATATAGGATATTTTTACATAATACAAAAAATGTACAAGTTTGTTAGGTTCTTAATAAAAAACATACTAACATCTTCTGGTACTTTTGTTTTATTGATAAGCCTTTCTTCTTCTTGAATAAAGACTTTTCTGACCTCTTCTGTTTAATTGATTTTAAATTATTTAAAAAACAAAGAAATTTTAGAATTATCTTTTTTGGCAAAAAAAAAAAACTTCATGTTATATTACTTGAAATGTGTTAAAAAATTAAACATTATAAAGTTTAAGAGTAACTATTTAAAAATGTACTAGTACAAAAAAAAATCGAAATTATAAACCTGAACTGAGTTTTTTAATCGGTTCGTTTATAGCCATGCTCCACAATTCCAAATGATAATCATACTGCATCAACATCAATCCTTTGCTAATTGAAGATGACGCCATTTGTTTCTACATAATTCAAGTTTTTTTATAAGTTTGTAAGTAAATAAAATGAATTTTCTAAATAAAATTAGTATAAAGTTTAAGAAAAATAAATGAACTTACAGAACTGAAAGGAAGCATTCTCTGCTTGAAATTTGATTTTGTGTCGCTGATAATTAAGTTGGAGTCTACACCTAAGAAGTAGTTAAACACTTTAATGCTACAGTATTTAAATACACAATTGTAACATTATTGTAATTACTTTTTGCAAAAAAAAAACACTTTAAAAACATTAAAAGGTTTTAGTGACAGCTTAAAATTCTCAGAACGTATATGTTGATTGAAACTTAATAAATTACTTTTAGTTTTGGTTTACACATACTTTCCAGTTCCTATCGTTTAAAAATAATAACAAACCTCCAGATACAACGTAGTCGTTCATGAAGGCCACCGATCTGACATCGTGAGTGTGCTTCTTGTGTAACATTCGCGTTCTGGTCCATTCTTTGTCATCATTGCTCTTCTTAAACTGCTGAATACACGGATCCATGCCGGAAGCAAATATTCTCGTGTGGTCCTTACTGCAAGTCAACGTCAAAACAGATCCTTTGGTGTTTTTTGTTATCGGTGAAAAGCACTGTGACAGTTACATATGGTTGCTTAATTTTTTGTTTTGGTAATACTCAAAATAGCAGTTTTTTAATAATATGACTCATTACAATAAAATTATATTATGATCTTACATTTCAAATTATTTGTTTTTCTTATTTTCTTAGTGCTTTAATAACTTATGTTTAGTTTTATTACAAGTAAAAATTTACTTAAAATTATGTTTAGATCTATTTTAACTAACTTTTATCAAAGTAGTGTATTTGCCATCGAAAAACTGAACTTGACCATATGAATCTCCACACACTATGGTAAAATCACTAGAAAATAGTTTTTAAATGTATTTGAGAAAAAAGTAAGCAATAACCACGTTAAAACTTTTAGATTTTAATAAGTAATTAATTATTTCAAAAACATTAATCTAAGATTACCTTTTTTTAAATATTTATGTTCGACATGCATACATTAAGAAACTCATTATAAACTTTGGTTACTAATTTATAGACATTTTAAATTAAAGAACTGACAGTTAAAGTATTAAAAAAGAACATACAATACTACTTCAAGATTAATCTTAACTCATTAACATTTAAATAAAATACTTTTCTAAGAGCTGTTTACTTAAGGTACTTACCGTAATATGCAGAGAGCAAATACGCGAGCAGGATCTTTTCTGTGCAGTCTTGACAAGCTTATTGTCATGGTTACATCTAAATTTATTAAATTCGTATTTATTTGAGTACTAAAACTTGTCTTTCTAAATTTAAAATAAGCAGTATAGTAAAATTATTTTGAAACTATTTTGATGAGAAACTCTATCACTGTTATTTATAGTTAAGTACATATTTTTATAACCATTTCAAAAAACTACTCACTTAACTTAAAATATTATTTTTAACAACTAAATATTTCTACTGGAACAAACTTGAGTCTTTGATGCTCCAAATTCTAATTTTTCCAGTAGCTTCTCCAGTTACAAGTACATTTCCATTGCAATGCCACGCTAAAGACATAACATCACCTAAAAAATTTTTATTAGTAAAATTATAAATTGTTAAACTTAATATTTTGAAATTTATAGAAGTATTTTACTTTTATTAATTTTAAAGAACGTTTTACTAAACAGTGAATAAAAGAGTCAAATTAAATTTCATAATATGAAAACGGTTAACTTTTTGTTTTAAATAGATTTTTTTTTTAATTTGCTCTTTTATTATGTTTTCATCAAAAAAATCAAAGTAATATATAAGTAAATAACTTAAATACTTATATAGTAAAGTTTAACTTAAATTAAATTTTTAAGTCTTTTTAGATGTTTTAAAATACTTTACTTACAAAAATATGAAGACATAATACAGAACTGTTACCTCATATAAATTTTCATAAACACATAACTAGCTTCTCTATATCAAATTAAACATAAATTTAGATTGTTATGATTTAAAAACTATGCATAACCAATGATATCTATTACATTTCATTTTGTTTTTTATTCTTTTTAGCAAAATAAAAATTGTACTACATACGACAAAAAAACATAAAATATAAATGTAATGTAATATGTGAAGAAATTTTAAAACATTAAGACAACTATTAAAACAATCAATTTAGCACAAAAATGTATAGACTTTGTCTAGTCAGAGATACAATTAAGACAAAATTTACTGGTGTTATCAATCTATATTCAACTCAGTTGATTAAGTTCATTAGAAAATATACAGCATAAATAAAACCTAACCTGGTTCATCACCTGCTACTTTGAGTTCTTTTTCAATTCTCAAACGACCTTCTACTGATAATAATCTAACTTGACCTTTGACACTACCAACCTAATTTTTTAAGTAGAACTTAATAAATTATTTAATAATTTTTTTTGACAAGTACTATACGTTTTGTTTTGTATTTTCCTAAAGCAAAACTTAATAAAGTATGTAAGGAATTTATGTAAAATAAGTAAACTTTCTATTTTCAAACCTAATAGTAAATTAAAAACATTACATTTATAAAATCAAGGTAACAATAAATCTTTCAAATTTTAAAACCTCTATTTCTATTATTTGTTAAATATATTTTAAAATTTGACAAAATATATTCAAAATTAATAAAACCTAGTCTATTTTTCTTTTAAATCAACAAAAAATATTTGTTATTACAACTTTTTTTTTGGTTTTTGAAAATGTTTAGAACAAATCTTATTATGCTTTACAATTCTAACTTGAGGTGCATTTTATCATAAAATATGAACAGTTTTTTAAATGGTAAAGACATATGTTGTAAGTCCCGTAAGTCAAAAGTTATTCTTTTATTTAATTTGTAACTAAACTACTAGTTGTTTTTACTGTTATCTAAATTTGATGCCAGTTGTTTGGGCATCAATTTTTTTTTTTTCTAAACTAAAATTTGCACCAAGTAAAAAGAAACATATGTATTGATAATTCAACTAACTGCAAGGAGGTTTGCTTGTTTACTGTAAGACATGCAAAATATTCCAAAACCTGTATCCACTGTGTACTGAAAAAACAATTTGAAATAAAATTTTAATTATATATTTATCACACGAAATAGTAAAAATATTTATTTTTTTAGGTATATCAATGTGTCTCTTTTACACTCAAGTCCATAATTTTTAATAATATCAAATTTCAAATTATTATCTGAGCAACTTGTAGATCATTTTTACAACAAAATAATAAATTATTGCATTTGAATCGACCTGCTAAGGGTTTACAATAGGTAAGAACTTAGGTTTTTGAAATTAAAAGCCTATGCAAATTTTGAAACAGTTTTTAAAAATTAAACAATAGTAAAAACATATTTTATTATTCTATTATTTTTAATTAAACATTAACTTTAAGACATTTATTGTTATGGAGACAGTAACAAAATTAGTAAAAAGGTATACTTACTTTAGGCTTGCCATTAAGAAGGTTATACTCAATGACTTCACCATTTAGTGTTCCACAAAATAGTCTATCATCTACCCAAGCCAATGTTTCGGCTAATGTATTCTTTCCAGTAGGAATTTCCTACAAAAATTTTATTAACTTTCATTGAAAAAATATTATCTTAGTATTTAATAACAGTACTACGAGTTTCGAAAAACAAAATTTATAAGTACAAAGAAAAAAGACTATTTTGTTAAAAACTTTTTGGTTCAAATTATAAAAAAATTAAGGCTTTAGGGAAGTAAATCATTTTTTTAATGCTTGTTATTTTATACATCAAAAGCTAAGCTACCAGTTGTTTTTTAAAGTATAGTGCAACTTTTGAGATAAATGTACAAGAATAGGGAGTTTATTAGGTTATTAACAGAAGGAGCAAACAAAAATACCAAAAAAAAGTTTACACTAAAAATTTATCTCCTCATTCAGTTTTTTTTTTTTAATTTTCTTATCTTTATTAAGTTAGAATCTGTAGCAGACAGATTTTTTAATTTCTATCTATATGTTTTATTAACTCTATGTTTTTATTGCTTTTAATCATTTATTTTCTTCAATTTCATTCCAACAAGTTGTAAGTAATATTGCAAACAACATTTCAATAAAATTTTAATTTAATTAATTGCTTTGAAAACTTTCAAATTATATATAGATTATAACTATCCAATAAAACAATTCATATAAGTTTTTCTATTCAATATATTTGTATAGAAACTATTTACAAAACTAGTTTTATCTCAAAATTTAATGGAAATTTTTTGCTCTATACTATAAGAAATAAAATGTATCTTATAGTATATAATTTAAACTTTAACATAAGCCTCAAAAATAATTTTAGTAAAAAAAAAGCTTTCCTACATGGCCTCAAAAAGTATATATGTTATCATTTTAAATATTAGCTAAAATTGTAAAGAAAGTCTTAAATTTACATAATAAAATTGTATTTGTATAGTAACTACAAATAGATAGGTCACTATTGATCTATAATAACTTACTGGAAGTTTGTTTTATTATTACTACTATATGAATTTTTAACAGTGAATAGAGTACATCCAAATATTAATTAGCAGAAAAAAAACTAAATAAAAGTCTTTTTTTATCTAGTTAACTCAATAACATCATTTAATAAACCACATGATACTGAAGTTACACATTTACAAAGCTTTTTTTTTTATGACTTGGCTCATATTTAAAGAACTTATTTGACTCTTTATATTTATGTATATAAATATAGTAATTTTCTAACAACATAGCTGATTTTTATTATAGAATTTAAACTTAAAAAAACTATAAATTATGTAAAAAAATCACCATAAAATAAACTAGAACAACTTTAAACATTTTTTTGACTTAAAAATTGCACTCTTCATTTTAAAACTGTTAAAATATATAAAAAATATTAAACAAAATGTTTTAAGCTAAATCTTAGCAAAGACAAACTTTTACAATACAAAGTGGTTAAAATATATTATACCCTTAACTATATGAACAAAATAACATTCAACATAGAGTTCTAACATCATATTGTATAAATAGTTTTTATAAGTTATTATATTTTAAGGACAACACTTAAAACTTTGAAACACTTTGTTGTATAGTACTTTATGAACTGCATTTTTTATTTAAACTACTTTTTATAAAATGTGAAAATCTTTTAAAAGTACTTTAATGCAATTTAATGAAAACCTTTAGTATTTTTGTTATAAGTTTTTCTTTAACAAATAACTTGAAGAGATTATGCTATAAAAAAAAATCACAAACCTGATATGGAAAAACTACATCTCCAGTTCTTTTCCATATTTGAACAGAAGATTTTGGAGTTTTAAACTTGGATGAATTTTTTATACAAGCAATAACTAATTTATTTTCTTCTGCCCTCAATTCTATTGACTGTATAGATCCAGGATTAAACTTAAATCTTCTACATCTGTGAACTATAGTTTTAGTCATAATACTTTAATTTACCTGTAAAAAAGGTTTTAGAAGCTAAATATCATAATTAAATAAAATACTTCAAAATTAGTCTGATCATACTAGCAAACAGTAATTTGTGGTATTCAGGGTTGCCACTCTTTGAGCCAAAAAATCTTCCCTGAGTGACCAAAAATTTCCCTGAGTAACCTTAAATTTCCCTGAGTTTTCCTGAGTATTTTTCAAATCTTAAAAAAAAATTTTCCTCTTCTAACACAAATTATTAATACCTCATTCTCATTTTTCTTCTTTAATAATAAAAGGAAGGTTGTACAACACTAATCTGTATTCATTTTATTTTTTTTTACTGAAAACAAGTAGTTGTAAACAGATAACAAATAACTTTATTATTTAAAAATAAGAACTAATAGTACAACAGTGTTTTTTAAACTACATAAGTAACTAAAAATAAAAAGTTTATTAGAACTTTTCAATGAATAGTTAACAACAACTTTCATTTCTCTAAACTGTTTGATTTTACTTAAGTAAATATAAATTTAAAACTTAAAAAAAACTACAATGTTAATACTAAGAATATTGAAGAACTAGCCGCAAGGCTAAAAAAATTCTAAATAACCACTTAAATAATAAAAATTACTACTTTTGAACAAAATATTGAAACTGGATTAACTAAACCTCATTTTAGATCTAGAAAAAAATTTCCCTGAGATTTTCAAAAACTTCCCTGAAATTTAGAGAAAAAATCAAAACTTCCCTGAGTTTCCCTGAGTTAAAAGAAAAATGCCAAAATTCCCTGAGTTTCCCTGAGATTCCCTGAGATTTTCTACAGTTTGAAAATTGCCTGAGATTCCCTGAGTTCCCTGAGTGTGTGGCAACCCTAGGTATTCTCTTAAAAACAACTGAACATACACTAAAAAGTTAAAACAAATACAAAATAACACTACACATAACTTTTAGTAATTTTATATTTTTCATTTAATCAAATTAGCTTTAAAAAATGTGAGTATACAAACTTATAGAAATATTTATAACTTTTTACAATAACTTTTAAATACTTGTTAGGATAAGGAAATACAGGGTTTAATATTTATTAATTGACCTTCTTTAGTAAAGTTTTATTTTAGTTATCAAGCATTTTAAACAATTTCACAGAACTCAACATCTATGATATACAAACTTTTGTGATCAAAGTGGGGATGTTGAATGGGTTTTTAAAGGAATGTAAAAACTACAGACAAAAAATTATATCTTACTAAAATCTACCTTCTCATTCATTTGTAAATACATTTTTTACAGTAAACTTATTATTAATACTTTAAAATTCTAAGGGTAGGAAGAATTTTAGTGTAGAACTTTTTTTAGTCACTTTTCTATTAAAAATGTTAACTTTTTAACATTTTTGAGAATTAAAAAAATTTAACTGTTTATAGAGTGTTTCCTGAAAATAAAAAGCTTCTAGCCAAAAATATACAAGTATATATTTTAGTAAAATTTTAGATTTCAAAGAAAAATGATGATGAAAAAGTGGGGATCCATATGTTTGTATTGGAAACTTTCTACAAAATAACTATACCTTTTAAATAATTAAAATTTTTGTAGAAAAAAAAATTTAAAGTTTTTATATATAAAAAAAAGGTTAACTTTAGTGAAAATGTGCATTAAATATATTGAGATCTTAATTGGCTAAGATTTTTTTCTGGCTAAGATTCAAAAAAAGTCTGAAAACGTTCTGCTTGAATAAAGTTTTCAGAATATTTTTGAATCTTAGCCTGAAAAAAATCTTAGCCAATTAAGATCTCAATGTAAATAAAAACTGTTTTATATTTGGAGAACAAGTCAAGATATATTTATTAGTTTTATTTGAAGATATTGTTGCTTATGTTCTAAATTTATGTGAAAAGTAAAATAGTTCTTATAGATACTACTGTACATGCACAGAATTTAAGGAACACAGCTTCATTGTACTGAACACTTGATTTCTTATAAAACTAACACTTGATTTTAACAGTAATAGTAAAATAATGTCAAGTTCCTCAAACCATCCATTTGGTATGTAAACTTAATTTTGTGCAATAATATATGAGTTTTAAACAAAAGCTTCATTAATTTTTTTTCATATTAATATCTTAATTTTATAACATAAGCACTTGTTTTTAAAATATATAATATTATAGTTTTATGTTCGTCATTCAAAAACCTCCTTAAAAAGTATTGTATTAAGGAAAATTTATTTCAATAGCTTTTAATAAATGAAATGGAACTAATACATTAAAACTGTAGAAGATGAAAACTTCTTTTAATAACATTAGAAACTATTAATCTTACTAAACTTTTCAATAAATGTAATTTTTGTAGAATCTGAATTAAAAATTAAGCTAAACTTTTAAACTAATCTGGACCATTTTAATATCACCGCTCAATTGAGTATTAAATAGATTACTTTCTGAAAGTCCAGAAATCAAATAATAAATGCTACGTTTAGTTGTTTGTTCGGAAACTATAAACTTATAAATCTAAGTATACAATTCAAAAATCTAAGTTTATTTCAAAACTAGAGTTTCGCAGTGGTATTACTACCAGTGCTCTTTAATTAAACTTTCGAAATCACTACATGTGGTTTTACTTATATTGAAAGTTAAAAACTAATTGGGCGTGTTAATTGTTCTTATGTAAAGTTAATTAGTTTACCTTTGGTTAGCTAGGTATAAGTAAAAGAAATTAGTAGATTACGTAAACAAAATTTCATGGTAAAAAAAGTGTATAAAAACTTTAATGGAAAGATATTATAAAATAACAAAACCAAATTTTTGCTTCAAAAACATAAAATAATAACAACAGACATTACAAATCGTATAGAGCTTTTTGTTAATCTTTTTCCAGTGAAAAAGTTGGTACTTTGCTGATGTCTACAGGTATTCATGACTTCGTTTCTTCTGTTGATACAGTTCCTTTTCTCCTTTAAAATTGTTAGGGTTACTGTTATATAAAAGTTTGCAAGTGTCTTTTCTTTGTCTAATTTTTCAAATTTGTCTGATTATTTTCCAAAAGATGTCATATTCTTGGTTTTTTTTAATTTGTGAACCTTTTTAGATAGTTTGATTGAGTTCATATATTTTAGATGGTTCTTCTGATTTGGGTTAGTCTTAAATGTTGTTTTATGCACTGCGATTCTTTTTTTGACTTCGTTTTCTCTTAGACCTATAAATACTTTATTGTCGTTGTTAGACTATATTTTGGCTTCATGTATGACATTTTCTTTTCTACATTTATTGTTTTTTAATGAAAATTCGTGTTTTTTTTCTGCAGCTGCACTTTTTTGAACTATTTTTATCTTTATTGGCTGAAGGATCTTTGAGTTATGACGTTTTATAATGTTTTCAATGTTAATCATGAAAACATTAAAAATTTCTTTATTTTACTGTTTTCACCAAAATGTTTGTTTTTTATGTTGATGAAATTTCTGCCTATGTTTGTTTTTGCCTTGTCATATGGGGGACTAAACCACAATATTTTTGTTTTCTATTTTTACCTTTTTTGGTTGTGATATTATTCTTATCGATGTATTTAGACTTTTTGCTGTATCTACATCTTTGTTGTATTCGTTATTTGTTTGGTTTTCTGTATAAATGGATTGTTCTATTTCTTGAACTTAGGTTTAGATAAAGGTAATTTATTTAATATGCTTGGTTTTCCAATTCAATTTTAATCCCTTTTTGTTTGCATATTCGTGCATTTTCTTCTTGATTTTTGTGATATCTGGTCCACTTGTAATTTTTTCAAACGCTATAAGCCCATCATCTCAATAATTACCGACTTTTATTACATTTAGTTTATTTTTTATACCATTTAGTATGTATAAGCATACTATCTCGTAAATTTCAGCAATGTGCTTTCCTCCCATGGTTACGTCAAATAGTTTATTGGTGTTGTTATTGTTTGTTTTCATCCAAATTTTCTGTTGATGGTAAAGTACGGATTTTGTTGCACTCATTACTACTTTGATTCTATGATCTTCTATTTTTTCATATAGTTGTCCGGAGGTTAATGCTTTTCTTAGAAGGCTTTCACTGATGCTGGGATAAAAATTGATGATGTCGAATTTAAGCAGTTTATATGTATATTTTTCTAAGTTTTTGAACCAGGTTAGGACCTCGTCAGAGCTTATCTATTGATTAAATTCTTTTTTGCTTCGTAATTGTTTGTTTATATTGTCGATTATTCTCTTACTAATAATTCACAAACTAAAAAAAAGCCAATAATATAAATAATCAAGCAAATCCAAAAAAACAGACAAGGTAAAGACACCTGCAAACTTTGTATAACAGAGGCCCTAACAATTTTAGAGGAGAAAAGGAACGGTATCAACAGAAGAAACGAACTCATGAACACCTGTAGACATCAAGCAAAATACCTACTTAAAAACTGGAATAACAAAAATAAAATGCTCTATACAGTTTGTAATGTCTGTTGTACTTATTTTTATGTTTTTGTAGCAAAAACTTGTTTTTGTTATTTTTTTATGTATTTTCGTGTAAATTTTTAAAAACTTTTTTTTTTCCAAGAAATTTTGTTTACGTTATCTACTAATTTCTTTTACTTATACCTAATTAACTTTACTTAAAACAATAAACACGTCTAATTAGTTTTTTAATTTTCAATATAAATACAGCCATATGTAGTGATTTTGCAAGATTATTTTGACTGAAGAGCACAGGTAGTAATACCACTGAAAACCTCTAGTTTTAGAATAAACTTAAATCTTTGAATTGTTAATCTAATGCTCTTTAAAGTTTTTTAAGTTGAGCAGAGTTCTATTTGATTATTTTAAAGTGTTTGAATATAAATCTAAATATAAAAAGGAAAAAAAAACTGTTAAACTTAAAAAAATATTATAACTAATTGTTCTAATAGAACTGTTCAAAATTCAGATTATATGCTAAAAGTTTAATTCGGTTTAAAAAACTTAAACTTAAAAAAAAATTTAAGTTACCTAAATTACTATTTGTTATAAGTTTCTAAAACTTTGGTTAAGGTTAAGAGTAAAGGTTAAAAAATGTATGTAAAATCAGTTGAATATGTAATAATTAGTTTTATTACTGTAATAGTACTATTACTCATAGTCATAATCATAAACTTAAAAAAATATTCTGAGAAAGAACGATAAGTTTTAGTGCACTAAAACTTACTAGAAAAGTTTAGCCCTGAAACTTATTAAATACACTATGATGTTTTTATATTAAACTAGGTCTTTAATTAAATTATTTTTTGAAACAATCACTTTTTAACATACTTTAATACAAAATATTATTTAATTATAGATTTTTCAATAAGCTAAAAAATAATGAAGTCTTTTTTGTTTAAGTCTAGTTTAGTGAAAAATTTTCTTTCATATCAAAATTTGTCAAGATTAGATAATTGACGGTCTAAGTTTAAGAACTATTATTATTGTTTTAGTTAAAGTTTATTAAATGACAAAAAAATGCTTAAAATATTTGGTCTTAGGACCTGGTGCACGAAGAACCTTTCGGTTATCGAGTATAATAAACATAATATTTACAATTTTTAAATTTAAACGAAATTCAAGTTCAGGTAACTATAATAAAAATGTTTTGTTATCCTATTTGAGCCTCGTTCTTTTTACTTCGTTTTTAAAATCACAATGTTTTAATTGTTAGTTATATTGTTTGTTACAGTATTAAAAGTTTTTGATAAAAAAATGTTAATTTTTCTTTTGGTAAACAAATGGCTACTTTTCAAAACTGAAGACTAGTTCACAACCCTGTGAAAATTTGACATTAAGTTAACAAAGCTAATTGTTATAATCCTATCTTTAAAATTTATAAAATGTTTTAATTGCTTTATTTTTAGAATTAAACTCTCAATAAGAAACTTAACTTTCAAATCTTATACTAAAAAGCAACACGAAAACTTTCAACAAAAAAAAATGTTTTCAAACGTTTCAGTTAATAGCAAGTTTTTACTAAAGAAGCGCTAAACTAACACGTTTTAAATAAACTTTATATACTGTTTATCACGGGGTCTTCAACCTTTTTTAAAGCTGTGAACAGTAAATTACAGGAAAATAAGAATGAGCACTAGAGTGCTTATAAAGTATAATATTTTGTAACTTTAAGATCTTACTATTCTAAATTCATGAAAAATCCTACAAATTCCTCGTCAAAGTTTAATGTGAGTTCATGAAATTTTAAGGAAGGCTTGGCTCGGTTTCCTAAAAAAAAACAATGTTTACTGTATGAAACCTTAAAATTTGTATTTTCACGTTTTTGCTTAAGATAGTTTCACATTTTTAATTTGCGATTGTTTGAAAAAAAAACATTGAGCAGAATTAAAGACAGTTTGCCGAAAGTTTCACGGAGGTTTTTAATTTTTTATACTATTTCATTAATTTGATAAGTTAATAGATTTTTTTAATCAAGAACTGTTTTTCCGTAAAACTATCTTCAAATCGTCTTAAATTTCGCACAGTTTTTCTTTGTGATAGTTGCGACATGTAAAACTATTTTTAGCTAAAAACTTGAAGGTAAAAATTATAATGCTCTATACAGTAAAACTTGGAGTTGTTTTTAGAAAGCCGAACTAAGCCTTCATACAAATTTCTTCAATACTTATTAAACTCTGCATAAAATTATTTATGATATTTTATAAGCTTGAAAAATTGAAGAGCTGTAAGCTAAAAAATACCATATTTTATAATCATTCTTATATGCACACTAGACTATATAAACTCTAAACATATAAAGTATTATATAACAGCGCCATTTTGTTATGTTTTTAGTGTCTTAATATATAAACAAAATATTATAAACTATTAATTTTTGTTTTAATTAGCCTTTTTCTGAAAAAAAAGGTCAAAATGAAAATGCATTTTTTTTTCACCTTACATAATTTTCTTTGAACAGTAAAATTTTATATACACACCGTAAAAATCACTACTCTTAAGTATAACTACATTTATTTAAGTATCAAATACTAACTTTGTAACTAAGCTATTGAGTGACAAAACTTATATTTTTTTAACATAAACTAAAAAACTCAAGTGTTTAAGGGTCTTAATAAAAAAAAAACAAGCACATATGGATAAATGTATTACAGTTATGCTCATATGAAGTTTATTATACAGAAAATGGCAAGAAAAGTGACTTGTACAGAAATGATGAAAATGATCAGAAAATAACAGAAATGTAAAAAAGTTTAATAGTACGTTATATGATACAATGTGAAAAGCGTTCTTAAAAGGATATTGTACTCATTTCAACAATTAAATTTATAATATTAGTAATAATTTATACATTTTGTTCTCAGTCGTACACTGTAGGATACTTATATTTACTTAATTATTCAATGTTTCTGTTTAATCTAATTTCTCTTGCTTTCCTAGCTCTTTCAAATGTTTCTTTTTGAAACTTTCTTCCTCTTTCGATCAACATTTTTGCCCGTTGACTCGCTTGTTTAGCATAGAAGTCGTATGCTTTCATATGAGTGTATGACTAAAAAAGTTAAATCGTAATTTTATCAAAAATATATATTATATATATTTAGATACACTAAATTTCATTTCAGTAATTATCTTAGTAGTAAATCTAGTAATAGATTTTTTGTATACCTAAATAATATAAAGTAAAATAAATGTTTTTTGTTGATTATTGTTTTAAATTATTTATTATTTACTCTTAAAAACTTAGTAGTATAATTTATTTAAACTATCATTGAAAGTTTTACAAAAAAATTTATTAGAAGAACTACATTGCATTCTTCTCAGAAAAAACACTTACTGTATCTTCGACTTGACAACCGAAATCTGAAGTAGACGGAGTTTTCTCGTCATAAGTTTTACTCTGAAATTTTTTGTTTTATACAAGACTATACGGTAAACTAAAAATTATATAACAACGTTATATTGTCAAAACCACTTAATTAAGAAAGTATATCTACAATCTTTACTTTATACAAATATCGCAAGTCAAATAGAAAACTAAAAAAATATATGACTAGCAATTAATAAAATTACCTCTGTAACATCTGCTTGACACGTGAACTCTTTCATTTTTATCTTTTTAGTCTGAGTCTAAACAACGGTTAAATATATTTTTGATAGTTTTCAGTGAGCTTTATAAATTTATATATTATCATAACTATCATTCATAATTACTTTATCATCTATAATTATCACATTTATATTCAAACGATAATAATAACTATTAGTTGATGTTAAAAATACTAAGCTAAAACCGTAAAAATAACATTAATTTACTTTTTTGGTAACAAGGTCACTTTTTAGACTTTC
Organism: Thalia democratica; assembly: GCF_965202585.1. Classification (NCBI taxonomy): domain Eukaryota; kingdom Metazoa; phylum Chordata; class Thaliacea; order Salpida; family Salpidae; genus Thalia; species Thalia democratica. Next base: position 17,179,669 of record NC_139170.1, read on the forward strand.
TTTTTTGTTTTTTTCAACTGACTGTAACATTTCCTGAAGCTAGAATTAAGTTACTTTTCTTAAAACAATGTTTGAATAAATTATGTCTCTCAAATAATTAATTTTATTTTATATACTGATAAGTAAAACTAAGTTATACTCTAAAATATTACAAAATTACTGAATAAATTGAATTTGATAGTAAATTAGGCATTAGTAAAAACTAAAATATTAAAAAAAAAACAATTTGTATCAAATATTAAATAAAAAGTAAGTTTTTTAAAGTTAGAATTTTGAGAAAACGTACAATTTTTTCTGCTTTTTCTTTTTCTTGTTTGATAACATTGTTTTTAAGATGTAATTCTTCATTTTTTACATTTAAATCTGCAACCTAAAGAATAATAAAAACTTATTAAAACAAGACCCATTATTAATAATTTATAGTTTGTTGAACATAAAAAAGACGCTCAAAATATTTGGTCCTAGAACCTGGTGCACGAAGAATATTTTAGTTATCGAATCGCACACCACGGATACCTTTTAACGTCTTGTCCAGGACAATATATACATCTTTATACTACTAAAATAACTAATAAAAATGTTTTTAATGTGCAGTATTTTGAACTTTTAACTTTTAGTAGTTTTACTTATCAGTTTTTGTTTTATTATTTTCAAAAACTTAATTATATTAGATACAACTTTAAATGATAGCAAATTTTGAAAACATCAATTTTTTAATAACATTGTGTAAAACACTTTATAAGTTTTATACCTAGACTTATTTATAGCAAAAAGATCTTACTCATTTAGATAAGTTTTTAGAGAAAAAATTCAGTTACCTCATTTTTTAGTTCTTTAATCTTATTCTTTTCGTTTTTGCGTTTGTTTTTAAGCTCATCAACTTTTTTTTCTAGCTTTTGTACTTGTGAATCTTTATCACTATATATCAAAAAATTCTACTATTACCACATACACTAAAGAAGTAAAAAAACTTCATTACTATGGCTTTACTTAGTTTATCTTTTTATCATCTAATAAAGCTACATCTTTTATAAGGTTTTAAAATGTTTTTGATATTTGTTTTTCTACAAAATATTTGAAATTTGTGTTTAGTAGTTTTTTAACTAATACTCAATGGTCTTAAACAAAATAAATTTTGATTAAAGTGTTTTATTCATTATATAAACCTGTATCAAACTAAAACAAGGCTATGTAAAAAAGTTATATTTTTTATAATTTAATAAATTAAGCATTTTTTATAAAGAAGATCTTAAATTGAAAGTATTTTAGATTAAACTATTTTAATCATTTATAAACTTTTATAAAAGTTTAATATGGCTGTATAGAAAAAAGATTAAACTCATAATTTAATTATTAAAGCATTTGTATTTAAAGGAGTTCATTATCGTGACTAAAACTTATTTTTGACCTTTTTTCATTTATAGCGTTTTCTTGAAGTGTAAATATTTCATCTTCTAAAGAAAGTTTTTCATTGTTTGCCTTCTCAATTTCTAGTTGCATCTTCTTAATTCGATGTTGCAAAGCAATTATATGCCTGTTTTTATCCTTGCCTTTAATTTTTGCTCGTATCAAGTTACGTCTAAGTCTTCTTAGGTTTGCCTGTAATTGTAAAATTTCATTTCATTTAAATTACATACCGTAACGTAATTACTAAAATTAAAGTTACTATAGTAAGGATATAACCAAATATTTTTAGTCGATCAACTGTTGTAAGTTTTTAGTATTATTTGCTTTGACTAATAAATACTTAAACTTATCAATATAATTAAAATTGCCAGATAAAATCTATTTCATAAAATATAGGACACATCTAAAAAAAAATTTTTTTTTAAGTTTAGTTGTGCCTATTTCACAATAAGTAAGTAATATCAATTAGTATGAAATGAATAAGAAGTTAAGTGAAAAGATAAAACTTTTTTTTTATTAAACTTGTCTTTTTATTTACAAACATTGATAATTACGGTCGTCCCTTTTTACATTTATTTTTTCAAATGCTTACAAACCTTAAGTTTAATGATTCTATCTTCGCACACTCTGAACATTTCCGGGCTGAGCAGATCGCACTGAGTTGCCATGGTTTCAAATGAAACTTCATCGACTAAACTCGTTGATTGCGCGTCATCCCACGTCAGATACGATTGCGCGTCGCAGTTCTGAATGACGTCATAGTTCCTGTCGCTCTCGTCATAACCATTCATCGATTCTTCTACTTCACTCTTTGCGAAGTCATAGTCCGTGACACTGATGGTAACAAGCTTGTTTCCGTCGCGCATCGAAAGCTGGAAGTCGGAGTCGCACGAACCGGAAATTAAGCTTCCATCCGTTGTTATGACGTCATTGCCTCGAAAGTTTATTACTTCATCCTTGTACTGACCTTGGAGCAACCTAGAATAATGTTAAGTATTATTTTTAAAGTGTATATCTTGGATTAATTTAAAAGCTTGTTTTTTTATGTTCTAAAAATTAGAGAAACTGTTAATAAAAACTTAAAATTTTGCGTTTTATTACAAAAAAATGTAAAGTCAGAGTTTTAAATTTATCTATCTATTTGCAAACCTATTTGCAAGACTTAATCGATTGAAACTGTTGATTGATTCCAAATCAGACTCGTTAGTTTTATTGATCAATTGGTCTTTCAAGTTATTTAAACACTGGTCGAGTGTTTTCAAGAGAATTTTAATTCTTGTATCTCCCTATAAATAAACAGTTTAAACTTTACAAATCTACTTTACACTTGAAAATAAAAACTTATAAAACTTTTTTTTTATTTGAACTAAAGTTACATTACATAAATTGATCTGTATGAGTACTATATCGTATATTACAAGCTAAAAACAAACTTAATTTCGTACTTAATAACTTGATTTAAAAAAACTGTTTTCCAGTTATCAAAAAATATTCTTAATATTAGTATAATTTTAAAAACTTAAATAAACTTAGATTGCATCTTATTTTACATAAGTTATCATGGAATTTCGAAAATGTAATTTTTACGTTAAAATTTTCCCTTACGTAACCAAAAAAAATCTTCACTTATCTTAAGTAATTCAAAACAAATTTAATGTACAATTTAAATTCCAGAAGAAATTAAAAACGCTGTTCTGTAAAGTTTTTTTTAGCTAACTTTTTATTTCCATTTACTTATTTTAAAAAACATGTGCAGTATGTATTTAAAATCTTAAAATAGAATAGATTTAGAGATGCATTTTTGTTTGCAAAACTATAACAAATAGTTTAAAAACCGTAATTTAGAGGTTTTAAAAATTAGCAGTTTTTAAAAAAATAAAATATATATTTTAAAATTATTTTTTACAGTGATATTTTATTAAACTATAAACTTGTTAAACTATTTAATCTATAAAAACTAGTTTTTAGTACGGATATGTTAAATAAGTTACGTTAAAAAAAGTTAAAAAGTAAGTTAAACAATCACTTACGTTATTGTTTTTGGTAACTGCATCGTCAACTTCTAAGCTTTCACCTTTATGTAAATAATATTTATAATTATTCACAAAAAAATAGTGTATACAAAATTGAAATGAAAGTTTAATATATTCAGTACAAAAAATCTGGCATTATAAAAGTTATAGTTTTAAACTGTAGATTTCTGCCATAAAGTTAACAACTGCTTGAAATTGAAGTTTTTATTTATTTATACTTTAAGTATATTTAGTCATTAAATTAGAATAAAATAGTTTAGCTAAATAAAATAACGATTTTATTATTGTTAATAAGAAACATTTAGCTTTTCCAAGTGTATTTTCTATAGTTAATTTTTAGTGTTTTTTACCAGTAAAAACTTATAAGCTAAAACTAAAACTGTTTTTATACGTTTTAAAACAGAGAAAGGAGTAATTGAAATTAGTCTAAGCAGATGTTTGAATTTTTTGTAAACCTATAAAAATGAAGATAAGTTTGATGCGACAAAACGAATTGCTTAAACTCAAATTAATATAAGTCAAAATATGATCACATGACTAAATAAACTGTGACCTAAAGTACAGTTTAAGTTTGATTGTGGTTGTTGTTTTGATTTGTCTAAGCGAAAATGGCCGTATTTATAATATACAAAACTGGAAGTATTAATTTAATTTAATTGCATTAAAATAATGTTATATTAAGTTTTATTTTTCTTATGCCTGCTTTTTTAATAGTATGTAACAATGAAAATAACTTTGTTAATTATGTATTAAAAGAGTAAATAAATCAACCGTTGTTATTTTCATCTGCATACTGTCTTCTTTTCTCCAAATAAGTAATCAGGTCTTCGCAAACTTGCAGTAAAATTTTCTTTTGTTTGATGGCTGACCTACCTCTTTTCTGTTCAAGTAAGTTTGCAGTTGAATTAAATAAAGTGAGTTTTATTGTTTCATGTGAACTGATAAAACTACGTAGACTTAAAATTAAAAACTTATCATAAAACATGAATTCAAAAAAAAAAACAACCTTGAAACCACGTTTACAAAGATCGCTGAGATGAACTTGCAATTCTTCAACAAAGTCCATCAACCATACTTCATCATCTACATCGTCTATAATTCGCGTTTCAATAACTAAACTCTTCAGCTGTTAAATTTTTACGTAAAACATTAAACGAAAAATAATTATGTTTGGTGTAAAATAAACTTGTAAAATTGTAATATAGTTTGTTTCTGTTAAACACAATTTTCAATGACATTGGATTTACAAGACAAAACTAAAGTACGTTGAACATAAGTAGGTTTTTAAACTATTTTTCTTAAAAAAATAAAAACAGATCATTTTTTTCTTTATCTAAAACATCAATTAAATGAATTATAAATACCTTTGTCATTGTTTCGATCAAAACTGTGTTAATTTCTTTTTCGTCGTCTTTAACATCAGTAACATTCAAAGTTGCTTTTTGTAAAGTAAAATTTCCAATATCTAATTAAATTATCATAATTATTAAAACATTTCGGTTTGAAATTAATCTCTCAAAAACAAACTTGTATTATCTTTTTGTTGTTCTTCACTCAATTTGCTTATTGTTGACAAGTTTTCAGAGTTCTGAAACTCAAGTTTACTATTGTTTCTAGCATTCCGTTTAATCATATCTCTGAACTGATCAGGAGTGCTAGTTCTTGCATATCTTGCGTTTAAGCTTGAAAAAACAATAATTTTAGTGCTTTATATTACTGTATATAACAAAGATAACTACTGATATATTTTTACAGCTAATTATAATTAAAAAACCTTTGTAAAATATTAAATTTATATCAAAAAATAAAGTAGTTTATTTGTTTCTGAATAATTTAGTTGAATCTGTTAGCATCATAAAATCTAATTCAAGAATTTTATTAATTAAGCTAGTTTTACTTTTAAATAATTAAAAAAATTACAACCAAAATCTATATCTGAATAAAAGTTCAAAACCTGTAATACTCGTCAAGTGTTGAGCTTCTAGATAATGTAGAGGCAGGGCTTGAAACTTTTACTGGTAGCATTTTGGTCGGATAACTTTCAATTGTTGGTGCCAGACTCATTACTGGCGAAAACATAACATTTTCTGAAAAATGATTAAAAAATAGTAACAAAACAATTATATATATACATTACAATGAAAATTCAATCAAAATTATTTTAGTATAAACGTATAATGAAAGCTAAATGTTTGAATAGGCTAATAAAACAAACATTATTTCATAGTTTCCTGTTTTTTTTCAAAATCAATACTAAAAAACATTTCTGGAAAGAAACAAAAAGTAAAAAAATCCATATTAAATATAACATCCATTTTTAATACAGCTCTGTGTTGTTAAACAAGACAAAAAACACAACATTTACATGGAAATGTTCCTTTGGTCTTAAACTTATATTATCACGTGAGCTACATTGTTCTGTCTATAAAAGTTAATACGAAATGTATGAAAAAGTAGCCCGAAGCAGTCTTTTACTGATTTAAAAGTATGCGATTAATGAAGCGTACTAAATTATTGATGGCTGCTATTAACCTGCATAATATGAAACATTTATACGAATGAACTATTTTTCAAAATATATGCTTCAATTGTTTAAATATAGTAAGCAGCATACAAAAGTGTAACAAAAAACTGTGAAACTTTTGTTAAAATATCTTTGTTCATATAATGCAAAAACATCTTATGCCTTATTAAAATACAACTTATTTTAAAAATGTACTTTTCATAAAAGACTTGAATAATTTATAAAGACTGTAATGCCTTTGCAATCCTTTTTTCTAATTTCATTAACTACTTAGCAAACTATTTGTTTCGAAATTTTTAAAAGTTTTGTTTGCGTTAAATTTGCAAATACCTTTTATCACCGCCTATTTACATAAAAAATTATGTTCAGAAACTTAGGTAACGACAGGCAAAATATTTGTGTTTTAGTATTAAAGTATATATACTCTTTAAAGTAATTGAACAAATTGTGAACACTTTCTTTTACTTATTAAATCATTCTTGTTTTTGTTATTCATTGATCATTACTTTTTGATAATTATTAGCATCTAGTAAGATCATTTATTATTAGAAATTATCAACAACAAAACAAAGCGCTCAATTTTTTTTTTCTAAAGACCTATAAATCTTTCGGTTATCAAATCATATCGCACTATGGATACCAAACATATAACTCAGTTTAAAAACAACTTACAAAACAATGTTTTGTTGGTTATTATGCATTATTGGTCATTAGGGTTTTTAACTCCTTAGTAAAGCATAAACTTGTAGAAACGATTAAATCAAGCTTGTATTTAACCGTTGTAAAATTAATTAAATATTAAATTTTTTTTTATGACTTTAAATAAATATACATAAAACTAAGTGCTTTTTTTAATCATAACGTTTTTAAACTTTTTATTACTTCAGCACAGTATGTAGCAGTTTACGAGATTTATGTATAAAAGTAACAAGTTTCGTTAAGTGAATAACTTTTTTAAACAAAAGATAAAAAACAACTAAATAGTTAATACGTTTAATTATTTCCTAATTTTATTGAAAAATACCTTCTTTTTTTTTTAATTATACTTTAAAAATTAGGTTTTAAACATACCACTGTATGAACTAATATACTTTAGTTATCATGTTTGTGAACTTAGTATTATTTCTAAACATCTAAAAAGTTTTGCAGATATATTGTTTACTATTTTAGAATAATATTACAAGTATGCTTTATAACTAAAAAAATAGACATAGTAAATTTCATCAAAAATTGTTTTTTTGCTGCTTTAAATAAATTTTGTAACATTTTAGAACAATTTTTTTAAATCATTTCGAACAGATAATAAAATTTGTTTAAAAATTTAAATTAAAAAGCTAATAAGTATTTTTTCCATTTTAACAAACAGAGAAACTTAAATTCTTTTTATAACTTATAGTTTTTTTAAAAATGGGTCGGCAAACTATTTAATTTGTCAAGTATATGTGAATGAATTAAAACAAATACATAAAGACTTTGTTGCTATTTTTTAATAATTTTAAAAGTTTTAACGATCCGCAAACATTTTTTTTCTTAAATCAGGCCCTTAGCTTACCGAAACTTGATTAAAGTTTTCAACTTATTTACTCATAACAAGTTTCAAAAAACCAAGTCAACACAATCAAATTAGTTTTGTTATGTAATTATTAGAAACTTAAAACTTATTAGTTTATCACTTACGCATAATTGTTAAATACTTGTCTATTAAATTTAAGTTTTTATTTGTTAAAATTGACTTAGATTATTTTCTTTTATGTAGTGGAAAAATTCTAACAAAAAAGCAACAACAAAGAAAGTTGAAAAACATTTCGACATTTGATTAAATTATTGTTAGAAAGAACATTTTACACTTTAGATAGTACTATAAAATTATATAAATCTTAGCTAGTAACTTTGTATTAATATTTTTCTAAAGTATATCTGATATAAAAAATTAAAATAAGAAAAAAACAAAAAAAACTAATGAAGTAAATAAACTAAATAAATTAACTGAAAAATAATAAATTATAAATAAAAAGTACTAATAATCTATAAATAACAAAGTTTGATAACCGAAAAGTTTTTTATGCACCACGTCCTAGGGCCAAATTTTTTTTTTGTTGTTCAATAAACTAAATAAACGAGTAGTTCTAATAAATTGAAACAAAACTAAGCCAACAAAAAAAAGTTTTAGTAACTTTTTTTTTCTAGGCTTACTGAAAGTTTACTGAAGAGGAGTTTTAAACCTGAAAGCAAATTAAAATTATAGTTTGTACAATAAAAATTTGTAGATTTTTCTAAACAATCATTTGATTTTTTTTAATTATTGATGCCGTAGAAAAATCACAAACTAAAAATAGATTGTGTCTTTAACCGATTTAAACATAATATTCAGTAAATAAATATTGTTATTCTGCTTCTAGAATCTAGACTATAAATATTTTATAGATCCGGCTGGTTTGAGTGTCAAAAAAATAAGCCATGTGTAGCTACACTGATCAATTGAACGCCTACTATAAGTTTTATGTTATTTAGTTTGCTTTTTGAAAGCACAATCGTAAAAAGTCTCTACAGATAAACTGAAGTGCCAACAATAATTCACAAGTCAAAGTGAACGCACGGCAGTTTTTTGTCCTATACGAAATCAACTGATATATTTGCATAAATAGAGATAAATTTTCAGTTAAGACTTTATAAATAGATTTTAAACGAAGAAAGTTATAATGACACATTAGAAACTACATGTATTAAAAAAAGGTGAAGAAAAAAATATATTAAAACATAAAACAAATACGTACAGTATAATTACATAAAATTGTATCATAATTTAAACTGAAAAAAATTATAAACCCTACACTATTTTGTCTTGATAGTTACATATGTTAGAAAGCTGTATAAATTAGAGGGCTCAACACTATGTGTCTAGTTAGTTATGTAAAGAAGACTGTAATAAATATGTCAATGGTAAGTTTTATCAACTGTTAAAAGTTTTGTTAAAATATAACAAGCTAAGGAATATGTAAAGAATAACGATAAGGTATACATACTACGGGTGCACGACTATTCGAATTCGGACAATTCAAATTCCGACAACTCAAATTCTTAATAAAAAATTAAAAACGGCTAAGAATAATAACGTAATGTATATTTGTCTAAAATTAAAAATGCATATATAAACCATATTAATATCTACAGGCCATTTTTTTTGCAAAAAATTAAATATTTTTTGAGATATAGCTTTATTAAAGTAAAAAAAAATAGTTATTTTTAATAATTTTAAAATAATTTGAAAAATATTTTAGATTTTTCAAAAAAGATAAAAGTGGCTTGTAGATATTAATAAGATCTACATATGTATTGTTTTTTTCAAATTTATATTACTTTTGAGATATAGTCTTTTTAATATTTTTTTAAGAATTTGAATTGTCGGAATTTGAGTTGTCCGAATTTGAATTGTTATGTAACCACATACTACCCATTCCTAACGGTTATATCGTTTTTCACAACTATCCTAAAGAGCTGTAGAACTACAGTAAAACTTAACTGATAAGTGAATAAATTGTAGACATAGATTTGTCTTCTTTTATTAAAGTAGTATCAAACACATTATTTCGTTAGAATCTATGATGTAAAAGATATAAAGGCTCAAACAAAAATCTACAAAGTAATTTATTAAAATTAATAATTTCAGTTGTCTTTAAAAGTTACATTGAAAATGCGTTATAACTTTTTCAAAATGAGCTTTATTTAAAGCACAATAAAGTAAGGTAGGAGATATGTAAGGTCAAAATTATGTAATTAAAGGAATAAATTAAAACAAACAAAATAAATAAAAATAAACACCTACGACATAAAACACAATTCCATTATATTGTGGAAAAAGTTGTAAAATTGTATTTTTTTTATTAATCTTTTTTTTCTAATGCTTTTCAAACTTTTTTCAAGTTATACGTAATTCATGTGCTTTTTACTTTTCCAAATTTCGTGTATATTTTTTTCTCTTAAGCTTGTAAAGGTTACTTTTAACACTTACAATTTAATTTGTATCAATTATCACAAGTACACAAAACTGTTATTATTAACATACATTTTTTAAAACTAACTAATTACTAATTTAATCTAAACACCATTTAGCAACAAAGTTTTTATAAAAATATTTTCGCACCTATTTAAAATAAGGAACATTCTATAACAAAGCTTATTTAAACTTCAGGTTCAAAAAATTATTTTGTTTAAGTAAAAAAGGTACTATCTCATTAATTAATAAATCTGCTTTATTTTTTAACCAATAAAAAGCTCTTTTTAAATTATTATTCTTTTAATCACATAAGAATTCTTTGTCAACTATTTTATTTTCAAAATATTATTAATTTATAAATTTCTAAAAAAAGTTCACTTTTATAGCTTCTAATACTTATCAGACAAAAAAATCACAAACTTTTAAAATTTACATAATGATATTCTAAGATATTAATAAATTTTTGTTTTCTTGTATACTTTAAAATTAAAATTAAAAAAAAAACAAGTTAATTCTGAAGAAAACTCCTACAATATGTATTAGATTTTTAAACTTTACGGTTGATTAAAAAAAAAATTCAACAAACTACTTATAACTTTTTTTTTACTACTTTTTTTATAAGTTTTAGTAGAGCCAAAACCAGCTTTGTAGTACTAAAATCTTATAATAAATTTTATTTCTTTTTAACTAGTCTATAAGACTAGTGAGTGGTGATATACAAATAATTACTTAAATAAAACATTTATCGCTTATTATGAAATAAAAATCAATGTGTTCTGATTAAAAAGTTTTTGTTTACATTAAAAAAATCTAAAAAAAATTCATAAGTATTTTATTAATGTCATCCAAAAAAAAAATTGTTACGTTTCTAATATAGTATAAGTCTTAAAACTTACTTAATGTAATCTAATCTTAGTTGTATACAACCCTTCCAGGACATAATACAAGTAATTAGTTTAGTGTTTTCTTATTAACTAATCTTAATAAATTGAGTCAACTAAAATATTTTGTGGTTGGTAGTTATCTTTTATTTCAGTTAAAACTTACAAGGTTCGTACGCAAAGTTTTTAAAATTTAGACTGACATTTTACCTATCCTTTGTTGGTTGGCTTCCAGTTAGGCTTGCAACCAGATGAAACGACATAACCTATTAGATTAGTTATAACTGCATAAACTTTTTAGCACAATTTTTATACTTTTCATTTTAAAATATTTACATAATTTGATATGCAAATTAGATCATAATTAGTTTTCGGAACTTAAACTGTTATTTGAGTGCTACAGACATATTTAATGCTTCATTTTCAGAAAGCTCCCTTTCCTTAAACTTTTTAAACTTTAACTAAAGCGTAACTCACTATATGATATCGCCCTTATATAACTAATGAATTCAAGAATTTCTTGCAAAGAAGTCAGTATATTTATCTGAAAAGTACACATCTGGCAAGGAAGTTAGAATATCTACTCAAAACAAAATAAAACTAAAATTTCATTTAGAAATTCAGAAACTTTCAAACATTTGTACTGAAAAGTGCTAACATTTTGCCAACATTGCATTAATTTTAGTAAAATTAATATTAACATTTACAAATTATTATTCAAAAAAAAAATTCACAAGTTATAATTAATTTATTATAATTTTTTTTAATTTGTTAAAAAAATATTCGCAAATTTTAAAGTATTTGAACTGCCAAATACTAAACTGACCTTTTGTCTTTAAAAATAGCTGATTTAGCCTGACGGGTACGAACCCTGTCTTGATAATAAAAATATTAAATCAAAAAGTTTTACTAAATTTAAACTATTACTACTTGTGTACTTTAAAATAACTTAGATTTTTTAGTAAGAGCAATTTTAAAAACTGTAGCACAGTAAAAAAATGGAGACTACAAATAATAAATATAGTTCAGTTATGTTCAAAACTAATTTATTAGTAAGATTTGGTTTTGACAAATAAACAAATAATCTTTATTGTAAACTTGATTTTGAGAAACTTTCAACTTGATATCATACCTATGATCAATAAATATCAAACAGGAGTAGTGAGTGACCCAAGCACAAAGATAAGTTTGCATTTTGCTTCAAAAATTGTGTTCAGAATGATTTTTTTTTGAAGTAAAAAAATTAATAACTATTCAATAAAAAAAAACGGTTTCACTGCTACAATGTGCAATTAAGACTTTTATATATAATTATACTTTTTTTTTTGATAGTTTTGTTTCAAGTACTATGTGAGCTTTTAGTATCAGTAGCAGTGATCTATTATATCCAGCCGGATCTCAATTTAAGAAAACAACTTTTTAAATTTTGTAAAAGCTTAAGATATGATAGTAAACTAGTTTTTAAATTTTAATGAAAATTTGTTGACGAAAAAACCTATAATAAAACAATTTTACATTTATTTTGAAATTTTTATATATAACAACAAATATTTTCAATATGTTTAACGAGTTTATTGACAGGACACATAAATTACTATGATTTACCTCTTTAAACTATCTTTAATAAGAACAAAACTAGTTTACAGATTTTTTAGTTTTATTTGTTGAGTTAACTAATAATATTAGAAGTTTATATTGGCTAAACGGCTAATGACATTAAGTTTAGCAGTAATGCGTTTTTAATTCTAACATTGTTTCTATTAAGCTTTTTGTTGGAAAGAATAGTTTTTTAGAAATTTTATCGACTTGTTAAAAGATTTTTTTAATAAAAACTGTTTTTAGTTTAGCCACGTAAAAATAGAATTGTTACAACTTTTGTAACATTTGTTTAATACAAGTTTTCATCTTTAAATATATAGTCGCAAGCCGGATTTCACCTGCATATCGTATGATGTGTACCCTTAATTTATTACAAGTTGATTGAAGTGAAAATTAATAAACCATAACTTGTTTATCTTACTTCACTTAAGTATAAAACGGAACATAATCACAGGTTAGTAACGGGCATCATACGGCTAATTGGCTGGAACTAGACCGCCAAGCGAAAGCTTTGCGATATACGTAATTTTCATCTTGAGAACAAACTTATGCAAAGCAACTAACATCGAGCTTTCAATAAAGAAATGTGCTGCTAATGAGATCTTACGTACGTGATAGTATTTAAAAATTGATTATATCAATACAGTACAACTTTGCTTTGAAAATTTTATTAATATTTCCGACCCGCAAGAGGCTTTTCTGGTAAATTATACTGGTAAGTATCCTAAAATTTATTATAGGACTTATTATGATTAAATTAAACTAAAACTTAGCTTTTAAGTTTTTCAAAATCTAAATTTACTGGATTTTATTTTGAAAAAATATCTAGATCCAGATCCGGCCGAATCTTAACTTGAAAAAAAATCCGGATTCGGTAGGAGACGGATCAAATATGTACGAAGAATTTTTTGCACGAGGGGTCATTTTGCACGAAGACAATTGTGCACGAAGGGTTATTTTTGCGCGAGAATAAAAAAAAAGTATAAAAAGAAAAGTATTTACCAACCATGGGTAAGGGGTAACATTGATAGTAAAAAAAAAAAATTAATATATAATATGTATATTAATCAAAAAAATTATAAAAATATAATAAATGAAACATAAAGAAAACTAAGTTTCCGACCATGGGTTAAGGGTAACAGTAATAGTTAAAAAAAGGAAAAAAATTAAAAAAAAGAGAATTTAAACTCCTATAAAAAAAGGAAAAAAAAAGTTACCGACCAAAGGTAAGGAAGGGGTAATTATGGTGATAGAAAAATTAATGAAAAAAAAAATCTATTTAAAATTCAAAGTTAATCGTTTGCTGATAGAAATCCTAGTGAATTAAATTCACTGGAATATATAATAGCAAACTTAAACAGTACTCTTTCTTTATTAAACTAGCGCATTTTTCTGTAAACGGAGCTCTGTAAAAAAATAAACACTTTAAGGAAAAAATAGAATTTAAAGTAGGTTATGTGTTATTAAAAATATGAATAATTACTATAGATTAATAATAGCTACAATAGTTAAACTCGACTATTATAAAACTATATAGTATTTGTAATTATTAAACCTTACTTATGATAAAGTATTTTTTTAATTAAAGTGCCTGACTGTTTTTTCTAGACATAAAGAATAAATTATTTATCTTACAATGCAAGGTAAATAAACTTCTTTAATGTTAATGTATTAGAACATAACATTGTAACGAAACTTATAAATATTTTTAATTGAACTCTTAATTACCATTTAATCTTATGAATTAGTATTTCTTTAATTTTCATTGAGTGGTTATTATTTTGACTTGTTATTTTATTTTGCATTTTACTTTACCTTATAATAACTTAGACTTAATAGTTACAAATAATATAGTTTTATAACAGTCGGATTTAACATTATATATTGTATCTATTATTAACTATTAACCTGTAGTAACTATTCTCATTTTTAATAATACATATATGCACCTACTTTATCTTCTATCCTTTCCTTACAGTATTTTTTTATTACAGAGCTTCGTATTACAGAAACATGTGTCAGTTTAGTAAAGAAGGAATACCGTTTAAGTTTGTTATCAAAAAATAATAATAATTTTTTCAACCCGTGCAAATTGTCTTCCTGGATATTTGACACCTATTCCACTAACTAGAAGTAAAGATAATATGATAAAAAAAATAAAACGAAAATAAGTAATTGAAAAATGAGTAAAAAAAACTGACGCGAGTTTAAAAAACACTATAAACCGAAGAGATTGTGGTTTATTACATTTAATAACAGGGTTCTGTCGAATTTCCACTTTTGGACTGCGTTTAGACTACTGAAATTAAAATCAAAATTTCAGTATACATATTATATCAAAAAGTTAAATCTAAAGTCAAACCATTTTATTTCAAATTGTAACAAAACTGATAAAAGCTAAATATATTAAACTACTTAAAAAATAGTTCTTGCACCTTAGTCTATTTAGTAAATTATTTTTAAATATTATAACTCATTATTTTGTGTTTTAATTTTCAACATTTTACTAAAACTAAGAAATATACAAGAAAAAAAACTTTGAAAACATTAAAAGATAAACAACAATTTTTTTTTTGGAAATATTGAACTTAAAATTAATTTGTTTTTCTGTGTACTGTAAACTAGTTCATATAAGTATTACCGTAATTCTTAAAATCTGGTTTAGATATAGCTTTGTGTACATATTGAATATCTTATTCAAAATTTTTAATTACTACTTATTAGCAAATTTATAATTTCCAACTCAAGAAACAAACTTGTTTAAGTTTAATTTAAAAGAAATATCTAGTAAATAAGTAACATTTATTTAAGATTGCGGTATTTTAAACATAAGCACTTTTAAACAAACATAAATGGACATAATATAAACAAAAATTTTATTCAAAGTTGTTTAACAATAGAGCAGCTTTATTTTGAAAGACTACAGAAAAATTGTTATTTTCTGAACTTTATTAAATTTTATAAAAATAAGAAAAACATTAAAAAATTTTTCTTACCTTTTTGAAAAAATAATGTAATGGTAATTCAAAAAATCAACAGTTATCTTTAGATAAAAATATTAAAGTAAAATTGATATACATAGTAAACTAATCACTTATACTAACAAAATAATTATTCAAACATTTTCATAGTTACATCATTTAAAAACTAACACGATTGTTTTAAAGTTTTTGCAATGGACAAGTTCCTTCAAAACAAAACAGATTATGTTTTTCACATTTTATCTGTCTTAAATTATTTTAAAAGCATATACAGACAATAAATGCAAAATATTTAACAAAAACACATCAACAAACTAAACTTTTCTTTTCAATTAAAGGCTTCAACATCAACAAATGTCAACTTTCCAATTCCTTATTTTTATAGAAGAAACCATTAACATTCAGTGTAGTGTTAGCTCTCATCATCAACTGGGTTTCTGTGCTTGTTGAATTCGTTCACCCACTGGTTCATGGCCTTCTGAAATTCTCTGACGTGCATTGGTTTATCAGTCATGCCCACTAACGACAGTATTTCGAGGAACTCGTCGTCTGACGCTTCAAAGAAGAGCTGCAGCTTGTTTGCTCCCGCCTGTCAGTTTCGTTCGTTAAAACTTAGAACTTTGAAATTTTTTTACTAATCGTTATGCTATTTAATAACAAATTGTTAAATTTAAAGTGTAATAATATAATCATTACCCCTTAAACAACTTATTTTTTTAGTACTTCCGAAAATAAAAAACTACTACTGTATTATTGGGACTTGTAGTGGGCTGGGCACAATAACTTCAGTTAAATAAATATTAGCTTTTTATTTTCTATTTTATTAAAAGTTATTTTTCTGGAACTTAAAGTTAAAACAAAATATATGTTTCTAAATTTTTAAACGACATTGTTTTTATTCCTATTCATTAAATACTTTAGAGTACTTGTGGGTCTAGTCATATTTTTAAGAGAAAAAAGTATCAGGTTAAAGGTTAGTGTACAATACAAAATGCTTATTAATAGTTATAAATATCTATTTAAAACTTTTATTTGATAATAGAATTATAGTTAATTTAGTTTATAATGTTTGTACGTTATGACCACTATTGGGTTGTATTTTTTGTATACACTTATGAAAAAAAAAATTTAAATACACTGTTCCTAAAATTTTTATTTTCAAAAGAAAAGTTTAGACAGACTTTGCTACATATTATAAGAAAAGTTTCCTAAAAAATTGTGGTCTCTATGTAAATGAAAAAGTTTAAAAAAAATTAACATATTTTTAACTATTCAACATTTAAAGTTAATTGTTTGCTAATAAAGATCCTAGCAAAACAAGTTTACTGGAATATAGAATGACAACAAACTTCAACAGTACTTTTTCTTTATTATTCTAAAATATGTTTCATATATTAATAACATATGATATATGTGTTAGTTTAACAAAGAAGAAGTACTGTTTAAATTTGTTATTATTAAATATAGTTTTAGTGATTTTTCAAAGACTAGTCAAACAAAAAAATGTGTTTGTAGGTTTATCTCGTTAGTTAATTAAAATAAGTATATTTTATAAAAAATTGACTCATAGGTAATACTTCAAGCTTTTATAAATAAGCCAGTGTTAATTTTCAAAACAAAATTTTTAGACCTCCTATGCTCTTAGCTATAAGTAAGCTAAGCTGTAATTTTTATATCTATATTAACTTATTACAAAATTGTTTATAAAGTTTTTTAATGACTTTTTATAATTTTGGATGACTGAAATAAATTCTAAAACATATTCTAAAATAAGCATTGTTAACCAGTAGTTATTATGGCCATCATCAACATAGTTGAGATGTTTTGCACCATCAATAATAATTCATGAACTTTACCACAAGATCAACTACAACAGCATCCGAGAAAACCTATGACCGGTTTTGTCATAACTAGGACTCATCAGGCAGGCATAGTTGCAAGAAACCGCTGTTGTGATCTACCCAAGCTGGCATAAGTAGGAAGTACTGAAGCGACCGTTTGTGGGTAAAGTTGATAAAGTTGAGTCAGTTTTGAATAGTCAAAATAGATTAATATAATTTTTGTGCACAGTTAGGTCATTTTAAATATTAATAAATATAATTTGTGTATTGAAAACTATACTAAAACAGTTAAGTATTAAAGACCATTTTTTTACTATAACTAGTACAAAGTAAGGCTATATTTGTATTGTACAACTGATAATGATAAAAATAATAGTCATATAAATATACTATTTTAACCCTTAAACTTTAATTTAATGAACTTCTATTTAATGAACTGAACAAAATATAATTCAACTAAATGTGCTTGAGGAAAAAACTTGATCTCAGTTTTTATATAATTTATATGTTATCTGTATTTTCTTACAGTTGCTGCATAAAAATTTAACTAGAAAAGAAAGATACAATGCATAAGTATGGAAAATTGGTATAAAGTAATTACATATAGGTAGCTTCTTTTCACAAGAAACTACTTATCTTTTAAATAATAACAACTAAGCTATGCTTCATAACAAGTTCTCCCAAACTCATTTTTATAATTGCCCTTATTTTTTAATTAAAAAATGATCACTTCCATTTATTACAACCCCAAATTATATAGATTAAGTATCAAATCTTTAGTAAATTGTATCTTAGGCCTTTATTTTTTACTTTCCATTACCAACCCTAGAATTTCTAGTGTAAGTTAGTTGTTTCTGCTTTACAAGCTATTGCCCTTTACTAGATGTTGCTGAATTACTGAAATTGTTCAAAAAGGAGCAATATTGTCCCATTTGAGAAACCCTGCTTCAAAAGACTTAAAATAAATTTTATACCAAAAAAACCTCTTTGAATTTCTGAAAGTACTCAATTAATCCAGCATTTTTCAAGATCACTTGCAAGTGGGATTCTTGAATAATAGTGTCCTGGACTCCACTTTCACTCATATCTTTTTTATAAAATTTTCTAGTAGTTATGTAAATATGTTATTTTTTAATATTACACAACATAGATAAAAACTACAAAACACAAACATAATAACTTAAATGTTTTTGAAAAAATAATTCTATAACACTTAAATAAAGATATTTGTGAAAATTAAAACGAAAAACTGCAGTAAAATTTTAATGAAAAAACTGTCAACATTAAAGAGTAAGTCCTACTTGTGCTAACCAATGTGAAACTTTGAGTTTTTTGTATAAAAGCTGTGTTTTAAAACAGTTGATAGCAACAGCCATTATTTGTTGCAAACAAGCGAGCTTAAGTGACAGGGTTGCCACTTTTTGAACAAAAAAAGCTGTACTGAGTCATCCTGAGATATTTTCAAAAAAAAATCATATTATTAACAAAAATATCTAATATCTAAAATAAAAAAGCATAGTTTTGAATGAAACAAACTGATTTAAAAGATTAAAAAATAGCAAGAGATTTCAAAAAGTATCAACTAGCCAGTGTTTTTCAAACTACTTGACTTGAAAAAAGTTCAAAATAGCCTGAGTTAGCCATGTAATATTGTCTGCTAGACAGAAATACCAAGCCTAACAAGCTTAGAGTTGCCACTTTTTGAATAAAAAAAAATTGTCCGGAGTCATCCTGACTTTTATCAAATCCTGTTATGGTTAACTTTAGGTGAGCACAAATATCAAGCTGAAAATATTGTACATTCAATGTCTTTTTAACCATAATTTAGGTTTAAAAATAAACGATACTTTGTTTTAAACAGGCTATATAAATACATAGAGAACTAAATTAATATATTATAAACTAAAATATTTAATCAATTTCATTTTACAACATCATATCCAATATAAGTTATTGTATTGATATAATCACTTTTATATTGTAAATTAAAATCAATTAAGTATATAAGTTAATTAGTTATGATATACAATTTTAATTTTATTCATGTATTTATGAAAGATAAATTTTTAGCCTAAAATTATGATTAAATAAGACATCAAATGTATAATATTTTCAGCTTGATATTGGTGCTCACCTATAGTTTACCATAACCTCAAATTCTTTTACAAGGTTTTTTAACTTCTTAATATTTATAAAAATTGAATCCTCAAAAAGTTGGTTATATAAAACAAAATTTTTCTACTAAGTTTGATTTAAAATCTATAAAAAAAAACATCCAGAGATTGAAAATAAAAAACCTGAATTAATTATAAAATAACAAAACTATGCTGATTTAGTCTGAGTTATAAAAAAAATTATCTGAGTTATTCTGAGTGTGTTACAACCCTGCAAACTGTTCTGTATAGAGGGTTGCCATTGACTTTTGGGAAATTTTCTCAATGTTTTTAAAATTTCCACCAGGTCTTTAAAAGTACTTGTTTTTGGGTCTATTTTTAGTTTAAGGTCATTTGTTCTTTTGTTATAAAGTTCATATATTTAAATTTTTTTAGTTTTTGTTCCGACAGAATTTTCTAAATATTGCAAGGAACATTTCCTGATAATTTGAGGTAGTTATCTCAAAAAACGTAGGAGATAGATTTTTAGTGAAATAGTCTATTTTTGCCATTTTAGTTTGCGCCTCCCATAAGGAACCTATAGTCGCCTCTTACCAGCTATATCTCAAGTAATAACACATATCTCTAAGTAATAAATATTTTTTTTGAAATTAAGGTACAAAGTTAGAGTTGATATGCTTATAAACAGTAATTTTAAATATATATAGTTTTTAAATGATTTATTAGCAAACAGCAATTTTTTTCCTATGTCAAAATGTAATAGTTTTATTTAACTTTGTTTAATAAATAAAGTCCTTGATATTACTGTAGTGTTGTACATATAACTAAATACTAGCTTATTAATTTTAAGTAAGTTATTGTATTTACTAAGTTAATAAGTTAAACTGAATTAATTTTTATAATTTATTCACATCAATATGTAACCTACATAAAACATAATACAAAAATAGTTTAAAAGTCGCATTGTTGAAATGACACTGTTGTATACAGTTGAAGAGTCACCTAAAATTACATTCAGTACTCAGTAGTATAAGTACATAAGCAGGGCTTTGCTTATGTACTTATTTTCAAATAAAACAGAAAATTATTTAAAATAAAGCTGAAAAATTCCTGTATATTGAATTACACTTCATATTAGTGCCCACCTAAAGTTAATCATAACCAAAATTTATTTTGAATTTTTTTAAACTGTATCTATAAAGTATCTTGTAGCTCAGTAAAAACTATACAAAATAAGATCAAATTGTGAAAAAGTGTTTCACCTCCCTATGCCACTAAACTTAAGTTTAAGGTAAAAAACTGTGTTAAATAGTGTAAAAAAATTGAAAAGATACTGTAAAGCTAATTCAAATGTGTTTAAAAATAAAAAGATTTTGATGATAATAAAATATTTTTATCTATTAAATTTGATAGATTTTTTATGTCAAATCTAAAATTTTCTACATTTAATATTTATATGCACGATTTGGGGCACACAATATTCAACACTATTTTTAGGAAATTTTTCCAATTTTTTATTGATATTCAATATATATTTACTACCAGGTCCAAATTTCTTCAATATTGTTTTTAAAAGTAATGAGTAATGACATCGGTAAGGTACGCACCCGCGTTAAAAACGCACTAAAAAAAATTTTTTTTCTAAAATTAAATATTTATAAACTTTTTACAGGTGTTATAAGAGACGAAGACAAGCTTTTTAAAGCAAAGATAGAAAACGGTAACTACCAGTGACATTTCAACTACGTTTGACATTTTTGCTGTATCTAAACTTTGTCGTCATATAAATAGAAATTAGTATTTTTATGAAAAATGTACTTGACTAAAACCAAAAAAATAATTAGTTTTAAATTAAGTTTAGTTAAACCAAAATTAAAATAAACTTGTACAAGAACTGTTTTAAATACGAAATTAATTATACTTACCAGTAGATAAAAGTAATATGCAACTATGTCAAAAATTTCAACTCTAACATTTATCAAATTTAAATAAAATATAATAACACTTAACGTCATGCCCATGTATTTTTTTAATATTCATCGTTTGCTACTTTTAATCTGATTTTTCAAATAAAAACATACAAAACAGATTGTGAAGTATAGTTTGTAAGCTTGTTAGATTTATTCAAATATAAGTTAAGAAAATATTGGTTTTAGAACTTCGTTTCACGCCAGGTCCGTTGACTATAGTTTACGGTTTCAACTTCTTTTTAAATATTCTGTAAATATAAGTTTTTACTATTAAGTGTATTTTGTTTGTGTCTATAGTTTTATAGCTGTTTAAGTCGAACCCCCAAATAATTTATTTCTCACGACAAATAACAGTAAGCTCTTTTTAACAATTTTCAAGGAATATAAAATTTTTATTAATGAAAGTTCCTTAAAGATTGTCAAGCAGACATATAAAAACGACATAAATTTACTTATTTACAACATCAAACTACTTTATAATAACATTCTACAACAAAAAGAGCAGTGAGCAGAGTACTATAAAACGAGACGTATTATAACTCCACTCCACCCTTCTTTAGTATAACTGTTTTGATAAGTGTAGGCAAGTAGTTCTTAAAGGTGGTAATTACATTTCTAAAACAATGCGCAGACAAAACAAACATCACATAGCTGTATTGTAAGTTAATAATTATAAATTTTAATTGGTTTGAAAAGTTAATACTGTCTGTAGTTAGTCAGGTGTGGTACAAACTCCGAAGATTAAAAAATATTTGATATATCAACTTTTTTGTGAGCTATTGTTATACGATGCACCATAAATATAAGATGTTCTTAATAAAATCACTATAACTAATTGAAAATAATTAAAATTTCGATAAATTTACTAGACTACTAAGTAGCAATCCACTTGAAAATTAGACTCAATTTTGGGTAATCACCTAATAAAAAACGTTTTGGTTTAACTTTATATATCTTTTGCAATCTAAGGCACTTAAAAAATGACTGCTATGTTTAATTTTAATTATAAATTGAATGCAGTTAAAAAGCCTAAGCTTTAAAATTGGACCTGGTAAAACCAAAGAGCTTTCAATCATCGACCTACACACCATTTTTACTTTACCAATTTTGAGTTATATAATAAAAAAAAACTTTTCTTCTTTTAACAAAAAAATCTTTATATATTTTATGTTTTTAGTTTTTGATATTTATTTTAGTTATGGACCTGGTAAAACCAAAGAGCTTTCAATCATCGACCTACACACCATTTTTACTTTACCAATTTTGAGTTATATAATAAAAAAAACTTTGTTCTTTTAACAAAAAAAATTTTCTTCTTTTAACAAAAAAACCTTTATATATTTTATGTTTTTAGTTTTTGATATTTATTTTGGTTATGGTTATGGAATAGGTGAAAATATGTTACATTTGATGTATCATTAAATCATTATTTCAAGCTAAAAAATTATCTTTTATGAAATACATAAACAAAATTGAACTTATAAATCAAAAACTAATAAACTTCTGTATTTAATTGCTTTTATTTTACAATATTAAGTGATTACTTATTTATCTTATACAATAATTTATAGTGATTATGATATTGTAAAATAAATTTGATTAGATGTTTTAGTTTATAATATATTAATTTAGTTCTTTTTTGTACTTATATAGCTTGTTTAAAACAAAGTATTATTTTTTTAGCTTAAAACTAAGGTTAAATAAGACATTGAATATATTATATTTTCAGTTTGATATTGGTGCTCACCTAAAGTTAACCATAACCTTTATTTTTTATAAGTAGAAAAACATCTGACTCACTTTTCCCTATACAGCAATAAAAATATTTTAAAGGTCAAGCAAGCAATTTGTCATCACCTGTAATTCTACCTCCTCTCTAAAATTAACACAAAACAATAAAAAAATATCTATTTAACTGAAAAAAATTCCCTTGGTGACACGTTTTTTGGCAAAGGCTCACAAGGTTAAAATCTCAACACTAAAAACCACTAAATGTGGGAAAATTATGAAGCTCAAATCCCTAAGCAAGTATCTGATGATGCTACAACAAAAAACACATTAACAATCCAATCATGTGATCACTGCCACCAGTTTGAACTCACAATCAGCTGTTGCTAACTCAAATAAGCTAATATCTAATTGAAAGTATAAAGTTCTATAAAACAATTTAAGTGTATATAAGGAAATACTACAAGTAGGAAAAAAGTAATACTGTTTGTATTAAAAAAATATAAAAAAATTATGAAACCAATAAAACAACAATTATTAAACAAATTTGTTAGTGTTAACTTGACATAAAACTCTAAACATAATTAAGTATAAATAATGTTAAAAATATAATTATTAATAATAAAATTCAATCGAGGTTTTTATTTTTACCACTAATTTTAATAAAAATAATAAAATATAATAAAATGAACTATCTTTAATGTAAAACAGTAACAAAAAGATAACTAATAAAATGAATAAACAATAGTTTATTTAAATAATTTATAACAATCACTCTTTAATTAGCAAGAAAATCATAAAATAAAAGACCCACCACAATCTGCTGCCCATATAACAAGAATCAAATTTCCACACAAATAATACATATATACAAAAGAACTCTAGATCTACTCCTGGTAGTTATTTAACAAAAATTTTTTTGTCAATATATTTAAAACAATCTTTTTTTAAATTTTTTGTAAGTTTCAGGGACACTAGACCACAACTTTGGACCAAAATACTTAAAGCAGACCTTGTTCTATGTCTTCTGGTAATAAATTTAATTTTCTTTGAAAACCTTGTATTGTGTGATTGAACAGGACTAGCAACTGTATATCTATTGTGCTCTACATCAAACCCTATTAAAGTTTTAGGCATCAACTTACAAATTTTTCAATTTACACACATCATTAAATTTCAGCACACTAGTTTTTTTTTTAATCAAGGGTTTGTTGTGGTCAGGGCAGGCACACAAAAGACGTAAGGGCATAGGGGGTAAAATACTTTTTTTTTGAAATTTGATATTATTTTATATAGTTTTTACTAATCTACAAAATGCTTTTTACAGATTATAAAAAATCAAATTAATTTTTGAGATATAGCTGGTCAAGGTCAGAGGTAGCAATAGGATCCTTATGGGAGGCGCAAACTAAAGCATCGAAAATAGACTATTTCTCTAAAAATCTATCTTCTAATACGTTTTTTGAGATAACTACCTCAAAATTTTAGGATGTGTTCATTGATATATTTAGAAACAACTTTTTTTTTTGTTTTTTTGATATTAAACTTTTTAATTTTTTAGATTTTGTTCTGACAGAATTTTCTAAATATCGCAAGGAACATATCCTAAAAATTTGAGGTAGTTATCTCAAAAAACGTAGGAGAAGATAGATTTTTAGTGATTTCTAGTTATTTGCTGTTTTAGTTTGCGCCTCCCGTAAGGATCCTATTGCTGCCTCCAACTTTGACTGGCTATATATCAAAAATTGTTTTGATATTTTATAATCTGTAAAAAGAATCTTGTAGCTTAGTAAAAAGTATATAAAATAAGATCAAATATCAAAAAAAGTCTTTTACCCCACCCCCCATGCCCAGAACTGATTACTATTTTTTGCATACAAACAATTGGTTTTGAGTAACATTCAGCACTACCCCAAGCAGGTATGCGATATTGGATGTGCAGATAAAACAAAGTGTAATTTATATTTTTAAGTGTAATTGTGTCTAAATAATACCTCAATTTTGAAAAAATATAACAACTCCCAGACAAATTTTAATTTGAGAAAACTCAAATGTTTCTTCCAGTTTAGCTTACCATCCAAAACCACACTTGTTTTATACTATCACTCTGCTCAATAAGAAAACCTTCTGAATAAATTCACAATTATTAAAGTTTTATTGAAAAGCAAAACTTTTGTTTATGAGTAGTTATTTAAAAATCTTAGTTAGTCATATATGTACAATAATAGAAAAACAAAACTAAAATAACTTTTAGTTCAGAATAACTTACATGAAAAATTAACAGAAGAATAAATTTTTGCTTAAAATTTTAAGGTCATCTCATGCTATTTTATTCTTATAATTTTTAGAAATATTAAATTTCAAAAGGTTAGGTTCTATGTATATGTTTTAAAATATTAAAATTTGCATCCCCAAATATATTTATACATATAAGAAGATAAACAGTGTAAATAAACATAAACTTATTAACATACTTATTAACACAAAAAACTATTTTTTTAAACTAAAATTTACTAATAGTTTAAATGTAACAAAATTATATTTATAATTGCTTAAGTCTAGACTTGGTCAAAGTCATTTTAATTTATTAACACACTCAAAAATGTCTACCCTTAAGTATAAAGAAAATATCAGTCTAAAACATAGCAAATATGTTGCAACCTACTTTATTTATTTCTTTATTCAGTAAGAAATCCTTCAGATATACCTGACACCTTTTAATGTGTCTAAGTTTTTGCTTTATTTATGTTGATGAGAACATCTAGTAAAAAAAAAATTATAAAATAATATTTAAAAAAATTATATATTAAAAAAAAAAACAGTTATATATAAATATATAACGCATTTAAAGAAAAACTATAAACTTTCATTATAGTACAATAATGGTTTTTATAAAAAACCACATGAAAATACTGCTTCATACTAGTTTATTGCTCCATACTAGGGTTAATATGCATCAGGCTAAATAAGTCTATTTGGTTATACTGGCTAAATGGGAGGTTTTAGTTGTTCAAAAGCTTGTACTTTTGTTAAATTCTAAAATAAATTTCATAAGCATTTTTAAAATCAAGTATTAAACTGTGGTTTTCTTTTTAATAAAAAGTTTTTTATATTTTTTTATTTTAATAAATTTATTGCTATAATGTCAAGATATGTCAGTACAAAAGCTTGGAAGTTTCTGAATGCTTGAAGAAAGCTGAGAAATTGTTTTTTATAAACAGATTATTTTTTTTACATGTTTTCTACTTTTTGCTTCTTTTGGCTACATTTTAGTGACTGCAATTATTTAGCTTCTGTTTTTGCATTTCCATCATAACTTTTCTTAATACTTATTTTAACAATTCTAATAAAACTTGTTTATGACAAATCTACAATTATAGTTAAAAAATACTTATACAACCAAGATAGACCAAGTGAAAAGTTTCAAAACATTAATTAGAACCAACATAAAACAGCATGCCTGCAAATTGTTAAGCTTTTATATTAAGAATTATTTTTACTAGAATTCATATGAGCTTGTATATTAAAAAAGCTACTATACCTGTAACTTTATGATATAGTTTGAATAAGTAAACATTTTAAAATGAAAAAAATAAAAACTAAAATAAAGTAGCTTTGTTATGATATAACAATAAACAATAGTTCTGCAAAGTTTTAGTTGTTTTTTTAATGTTTCTATATGAAGTCAAATAGTACTAGCTCATAAAAAAAAATACTATATGACTTTTTAAGGTTAAGCTCATATGGTTGTAAATTTTGAAATACAGAAGTTTTAACTTCAATAAAAAAAGTTTCATTAAAATTAAGTATTAAAAAGTGCCTTCAAAGTTTTAGTTACAGTTACCACTCAATTAAGCTAATTAGGATAACTCAGGCTTTTTTAAACTTTTAAAAGACTCTGGCTTCTCAAACAATTTTTTTTAATGATTTAGATATTTCTTACTTGAATATTTTTTTTTGCAAAATATTTTTTTTGTTATTGATATTTAAAGTATTAAAGCTTGATTAAGAGTAAATTTTTATATATTTGCTCATGTTATTTTTTGATTTTAATTTTCTTATAAATTCAGGCAAACTCAGACTAGTTTTTGCTCCCTCAAGCTTGCTATTTTGCCTCAAATATTGTAAATCTTGTATGAAGTAAAAATTAAAAAAAAATAAAAAAAATAAATAGTTTTCAAGTTGAGGAGTCAGCAAAATGCTGATCAATACTAACACTAGAGCAGAAGTCTCTGACTTGCACTGTAACTTTATGATATTTTTTTAATCAATCAAAGTTAGTTTTTTATGATATAGTTTTACAGTTTTAGTTCATAACAAAATTTTGAGTAAATATCATTGTTAATTTTGTTATTATATTTCTATTAGTATAATTGTCTAAGTTATAGTGGCCTACAAAAAAAATAAATTTAGCAAATTATATTGTTTTTAAATAGTAGCTAGTAAACCCTGCTCTATTTATATAATATATTTATTTTAAATAAAAAATTTTTTTTCATTAAATTGCAAATTAAACTGTTTTACTTTATGGGTTTATTTTAATCAAAGACATATAAAAATTATGTTTTAACTTTTACATGTCATTGCTGAGTCACATTTTTTAAAGATCAGTAAAATCATTAAAAAAATTTTTATATTGTTTTAGCTTAAAATGTTGCGGTCATTTGGAGCTTTCCTCATCAAAAACCCAAATACTTTTCTTGTTTGTCAAAATCGATGCAAGGTAAATGTAGTTAGCACAATTACTGCTGAAAAATTGTGGGACTCAGCTTCTCCTACAAAACTGAGAATTGGCAGAGGAAAGCGTGCCAAAAAAAAGAAGCGTGTTGATCTGGGAAAGGAGAAAGTTTTAGGGGAAGGTGAAGCAGGAATGGTATGGCCTGGACTAAATATCAACATTAAAGATACCCAGTAAGTTTTTGTGTTGTCTAGTTTGAGTGGTAGTAAGTTTGCAGTTATACTAGCCACTTTTAATGTTTATATTTTGTATTGTAAAAGTTTTATTTTTTTGTTTGAAGTTTATGATTAGTTAATGTAACGCTTACTGCTAGTTTTAAAACAACTTTACTTGAAGTATATAATGTGCTAAAATGTTAAAATTTTTATTGTAACATATCTAGTTTTTTCCAATGTTTTTTATGAGTGTCATTAAAATTGAAAATAATTTACTGACATAACAACAGAAAAAAACAGTTATTAAAATATTTAAACTACTTTAAACATTTTTTAAAATTAAAAAAAATCTTAGTTGTTTTGCATAAAATTGTTCAACAAATAGTCATTATTTTCATCTTAAAATATTTGATTAAGTATTAAGGGCATGGGGGGGGGGGTGCACCTTGGTTTTTACAAGTTGATCTTATTTTATAGAGTTATATCTGAGCTATCAGTCATTTTTAACCGCTTGAAAAAATTCAAAGTATTTTTTGAGTTATTAGCATCAAAGTCGGTGACCTCAATAGGTTCCTAATGGAAGGCGCAAACTAAAAATGCAAAAAAAGACTATTTCACCAAAAGTCTATCTCCTTCTTTACTTTTTGAGCAATCTTCTTCAAAATTCACAGAAAATGTATTATTAAATTTTAAAAAGATTGAATGCAGGAATTTTTTTAATTTTGAAAATAAAAGAAATTTATTAAAAAAAACCACATATTTTTTTGATTTTATTATCTAAAATTTTTTATTTTTATATTTCAAAATTCAAACATTCAAAGTCTTCAAATTACAAAAGGAACGTTTCCTGAAAATTTGAGGTCTCTAGCTCAAAAATTGAAGGAGAAGATAAGAGTATTTTTATTGATTTTTTAAATTTCCGAGAAATTTGACCACAAAAAACTTGCGGAATATACATTTGTATTGGAAACTTTTTATAGAAATTATAATATCTGAAAAGTTAAATATATTTTTTTAACTCTATAAAAACTGTCTTGTAGTTTGTACTTTAAACTTTAATATAAGATACAATGTTATTTTTAGTAAAAAAAATCTTGCACCCCCTATGCCCTTAAGTGTAATAAAATTGTAATATGAAACAATACTTCTTACAATTAAAAAATTATTAATTTAAGTAATCAGAGTTGCCATAAAACCTGGAATACTGAAAACCTGGAAAAACCTGGAATTTGAGAAATTTTGAAAAAAAATCTGGAAAAACCTGGAATTTTAAACAACTTTTACATGTAAAGTATCGAAATTTCGATCTGTCACAAAAAATTTATTAAATAAATAATTTTTCTGTCATCATCAAAAATTTTTTTTCATTAAAGTACACATTTAAAGTAGCTTTACAGTATTTTTCAATGTTGTTATACTCTTTGATACAGTTTTTTACCTTAAACTTGATTTAAACTAAAAATAGACTCACAAACGTGTACTTTCAAAAACCTTTAAGAAATTTAAAAAACATGGAGAAAATTTGCCAGAAACCAATAGCAACCCTGAGTAGTGCAAAATTTTACGATTTATATTATTCATAAAAAATTCTTAATATAGTCAATACTTTTTGTTGATTATAAAAACCGTTATGCTTCTTTGTTGAGTTTGTTTTTTAATTTATAAGTCAGTTGATTAAATATCGTTTTCAATTGTTAAGGCTTTATAAATAAAGAAAATATATTTATTTTAACTTGTATTATGATATAGAAAACAACAGTTAGCAATGAACATGTTTAATTAAAGGTTTTTAAATTATTAAACTTAACTTAAATTGAATACTACTATTTAACCTATTACTTTTGCATTAATAAGTTTTAGTACATTTCTAGAACAGAGAAGCCAAGCTATAATTAAGTTTAAATGAATAGTTTTTAGATAAAAATTTTTCAATAGTCTTTTACCTAGGGTTCCCATTACAAAATTTTGTTCAAGTTTTAAGGTTAAATATTTTTTATAACAAATTGTTAATTATAACCTGTATAAACATGTACTCTTCAAAAGAAATTCCAATTTGAATAAGGTGCAAAGTTTTGTTTAAATATTTTTATCATTATTTAAAAATAAAACCAAAGCGAATTAGAACTACTATAACCAATTGCCAACTGTGATAAAAATATAATATTAACAGGGTAAACAGAAAGTTTTTGGACTATAAAAAAACAGAAATATATATTAATATAAATAAAAGTTATAAGTTAGCTAACTAATAATTGTTTTAATTATTGTTAATATATAATATTCCTTTTTTAATTAGGCATTTAATTCTCTGTTTTAAATTATCAACTGAGGCGCACAGTGTTTACTGAGTGGGTTTAGCCCTATTACTCAAAACCAATGTCTTCAAAGGAACAACGCTTGAATAAGCAACATAACCTACTTTTCTTTGAAAGCTTCCTTGAAAAATCCAATAAATTCAAATCAGGCAATCAATTAGTTCACATTTCAATATTCTTTAATCTTGGAAAATAAGTTTGCACAAGCCACAAGCCTTGACTTTTTTTGGGAGTTGGTTGGTGCTCCATCTTGTAGGAAGGTAAAAAGCTAATCTGTGATTTTTTTTTATGAAACACTGAAACCAAAGTAAAGAAGAGAACTTAATCCCATGTTGAGCTTAGACACATGATCAACAAAAATCAGAGAAGACTTTCAAAATTTGCAGCAGCACTACAAAAAAACATTTTTTGTAGATAGTAAACTTTTATTATGGAGTATCAGTGACTGTTGAAAACTTTAAGGTACACTGTCATTCTGATCAATTTGTTGCAACTGATTTTTTTGGGAACGGGTCAAAATGGCACAAAGACAAAATTGCACAAGGGCACAAAATTGCACGAAGAAAATTTTGTACCAAGAGTCAATTTTGCACAAGTTACACAATTTTGAGTAAAAAGTATAAAAAAAAAAAAAAAAACTAGAAGATAAATTAAAAAAAAAAAAAAAAATTACTGACTGATGGTAAGGGTTAGGGGTACAGTTATAAACAATAACTAATAAAAGTTATTATAAAATAATAAAAAAACAAGAAAAATGGTTAAATAAAAATAAATTAATTAAAAAGAATAAAAAAAGCTACCGACCAAGGGTAAGGGTTAGGGGTAACAGTGATAGTAAAAAAGGAAACAAAAAAATTAAGTAGTAAAAAAAAAGATCAATAAAAGAAATATAAATAAAGAAATAGTTTACTCACCAAGGGTAAGGCTTAGGAGTAACAGTGATAGTAAAAAAAAACAAGTTAATAATAAAAAAAAAAGTTAAAATAAATAAAAAAATTATATAATAAAAACAAATAAAAAATTCAATTAGTAAAAAAAAAGTCTCCATGCAAAATTGTCTGCTTGTGCAAAGAGTCTTTCTGCAAAAGTATCTTTGTGGAATTTTATGCCCTTGTGCAATTTTGTGCGTTTGTGTAAATTTGACAGCTACCAGCTTTTTTTAGCTACTTATGCTTTTCAACAGGTACTATTTTTTTCTCATCATGTAGTGTATCAAGTGAATTATTTTTGATGATAGTTTTATTTAAATCACACACTAACGTTCATACCTTTAGTTATTTTACTAAAAATAACATTGTATCTTATATGAAAGCCAGAAATACAAACTACAAGCCAGTTTTTATAGAATTAAAAAATCTTATTTAACTTTTGAGATATTCTAATTCTTTTAAACATTTTCCAATACAAACATATGGACAGCAAATTTTTCAGGGTCAATTTTTTGGAAATTTAAAGAATCACTAAAAATCTACCTTCTCCTTCATCTTTTGAGCTAAAGAGCTCAAATTTTTAGGAAACGTTCCTTTTACAGTTAAAAAGACTTTAAATGTTCGAATTTTAAATATATTAAAAAAAAATTTTAAATATAAAAACAAAAAAAGGTGGATTTTTTTTAATAAAATTTTTATTTTTCAAAATTAAAAAAAATCCTGTATTCAATCTTTTTAAAATCTAATAATACACTTTCTGTGAAATTTTGAAGAAGATTGCTCAAAAAAAGAAGGAGAAGATAGATTTATAGTGATTTTTTAGGAACCTGTTTAGGTCACCAACTTTGATCTCTCATATCTCAAAAAATACTTTGAATTTTTTCTAGTGGTTAAAAGTGTCTGATAGCACAGATGAAACTCTATAAAACAAGATCAACTTGTAAAAATCAAGGTGGACCCCCTATGCCCTTAAACTATTATTTCTATTTGTCTTTTCATATTTTCATGTTAAAAAGTTATTTTGCAGTTTTTATGTTTTAAAATTTATTAAGTTAGTGCCTGCCAAACTTTAAATATTTTTTTTTTCAACTATTTCATTTTTAGGAGTAGCATAAACTCATAAAGTTGGGCTATTTTTACATATCAGTCAGCTAATAAAAATTTCAATGTATATGATAACGCACTAAAGCATAAAATTATTTTCTTAAAATGTTTAAAGTACTTTTACTCTCTTAATTTTTCAGTTCAAAATTTAGTCTATAAAGATAAACATGATTAAATAAACACTTTAAGGTTGGGAGGAGGGGGTTCAACACTTTATTTTACAAAATTTAACTTTGGCTTTTATATGAAAGTTTTTTAATTTATAAGCCAGTTTTAATAGAATTCAAAAATATCATTAAACTTAAGAGATATTTTATATTTTGTAAAATGTTTTTGATACAAACGTATGGACCACAAATTTTTGGGGTCAACTTTCTTGGAAATTTTAAAATTCACTAAAAATCTATCTCCTCCTTCATTTTTTAAGCAATCTTCTTTAAATTTTCGGGAAATGTTCCTTATATTATAAGAAAAAAACGTTACTTATGAATTTTAATAATTTAGATAGTTAAAGTTTAATGACAAAAATTAAAAATAGAAAAAGAATTAATTCTTGCTTAAAATTTTTAAAGTCCAAAGTAACGTTTTTTTTTTTATTATATAGAGATTAGACTGTTAAAGTTTGAAGAAGATTGCTTGAAAAATGTAGGAGGAGATAGATTTTAAATAAAATAGTCTTTTTTGCTGTTTTAGTTTTCCCTACCCGTAAGGAGCCTATAATGCAACCGACTTTGACCGGTCATATCTAAAACAAAATTAGATTTTTTTATAAACGGTAAAAAGGAACTTGAAGCCTATTAAAACAAGATAAATTGTAAAAAACAAGGCTAACTTCCCTATGGCCTTGATAAAATATAGAATCCCTAAAACCATTGAATAAATTATTTCATATTTTGCCAATGTTTTTTTTTAAATGGATTTTGTAAAGAAAAACATTATCATGAAACTTAAAATTGTAAAAGCATATATTTTTGTATAGTCATATTCATTTAAAAAAGGTTTTTAAAGATATAGTTAAGTATATTTTCTTTTATATTTAAGGTGTTTTTGATAGTACTAGTTATGCATCTACACTTTTATTTTATATAGATAAGTTTAGTTTATAGATTTTAAATATGAAAGATTTTTTGCAAAGTAGTTATAAATCTTTAAATTAAAATTTAGTTAAAGGGAAGCTTTTGATTAGTATTTATTAAAAACAGTTTTTTTTTATAGCTTAACCACAATTGTAATACAAAGTTTTTCACTTAAGATAAAGATAATAATAGTCACATCTCGCGAATCTACGCACACTGTGTCCACAGCAAAAGTGCGTCACTAAACAAGAGGATGTAACTAAATGAAAGGTAGCAAATATATCTACATTATTGACTGCTTTTCTATGCTTTGTTTACAAATACTTCTTTTTTGTACTATCACGTATTGCTTTTGACTTAACTTTTTCTGTTTTGCAGTGTGAGGTAACAATTTGCTTTAGTTTTAAATACTTAAAACTAATTGTGTACCTTATTTCGAAAAAGGTAAATTTAAAATTTGTTAAAAAATTTTTTTTTTTTTTGCTAAGCTTATATGCTTACTATAAAATTATAACGCAATGTAACATAATATTTACGAACTTAAATTAAGATTAGAGCTTTTATTTTATATTAACTAATACATAGTAAATAATTATGCACTTAAAAGATAGAATATAAATTTATATTTAACTCTAACAAAAGGTCAGTTTTATTATTAAATGCGTTGATTAAAAATCATTTTTA
Organism: Thalia democratica; assembly: GCF_965202585.1. Lineage (NCBI taxonomy): Eukaryota > Metazoa > Chordata > Thaliacea > Salpida > Salpidae > Thalia > Thalia democratica. The sequence continues at coordinate 17,213,742 of NC_139170.1, forward strand.
CAGATACTTGAACTATACAGCTGTAAGCTGAAATTTCCTCAAATATGTGCATACCTTTTATAAAATTCATATATTGTAGTTTTTAGATAAATTTTACTGATTTGAACCAAATTTACAATATTAAAGAATTTCAAATTACTTTTTGTATACTTTGAGAATTTTAAAATACGTAACTAAACGAGACTGCGTAACCAAACGAGTGCGAAGAATTGCGAGAGGTGACTGTAATTACGTTATTACGTATTGAATTTTTGATATTTCCTTTTCAATGTAATAATTAGTTGTAGAGTTTAGATTATATTTTTAATGAAACAATGAGTTGCATCAAAAATATGTTTTACTAAAACAAAGGATGCCAATTACTTGTAAATATAATTTCTAAAACCGTTTTTTTCTTAAATTGTACAGAAGTTATTAACTAATAAAGTATGTTTGTTTTAGGAGATATCAACGCTCCGAAGAAGAACAAGCAGAATTTCTGAAACTTAGAGAAGAAAAAGAGAAGGCAAGGATTCGTCCTCCAAGAGAAAAAGTCATGGGTTGGACAGGAGCTCACTGGGGTGGTGTTTTTCTAGACCCAACTCCGAATGACCCTTTTGAAGGATTTAGAACGTCGGTTGTATTTTTGTTAACACAGTGTCAAGGTTGCCAAAGAATATGGAATCCTGGAAAAACCTAGGTTTTGACAATCTAGTCAAAAAAAAAACTGAAACCTTGAATTTTAAAATTTTTGAAAATAACTTTGAATTTCGAACAAGAATCACTAAAAAACCTGGAAAAACCTGCACTTTTAAATAATTTCTACATGTAAAGTAACAATTAGGTTCAAAAATCCAATCATGAAGACAAACAAATTTTTGTATCAATAGTTTTTTTTTCATAAAAAAATTTTACTAAGCTTTACAGTATCTTTTGAATGATTTTATACTATTTACAACATTTTTTTTAACTTAAAATTAATTTAATACTTAAAATTGGCCAAAAAACTTGTTTTTTTTTTAAACCTTAAAAGATTTGCACAAAATCTTAGGCAACCTTGTCAGTGTTTATTTTTAAACAAAAATTTTATGTGTTTGAAACTAATGTAGTGTTATAAGATTTGGATATATCAAAAAAATATGTAGAAATTAATTTTTAAAACCAAGTATATTTAAATACTTTATTTGATGTAATATTTTTTATCGTTTTTAATGTAAAAGTGTATTATTTAAATAAATTATTTAATAAAAACTATTTGAACAAGAATTCATTAAAATTAATAGCCCTAGAAGGTGAACATTATTTTATAAAATAATTTTTTAAATAAAAATTATGTATTAATCTCCTTGAACTTAACTTTAGAAGTGTAATTAATACTTTTAAAATAAACCTAAAGTATACAATTAATTAATTAGGGTTGACAAAAAACCTGGAGTTTGAAAATTTGTGCAAAAAAAAACCTTGAAAAGGTTAGAAAATTAAACAATTTTTACATATAAAATAACGAAGTTTGGATTAGTTACGAAAATCTATCATAATTTTTTTTTAGACATTTTAGAATTTATTAATTATAAAACACATTTAAGTAGCATTACAGTATTTTTAAACCTACGGTGACCTGCCAACTAGGTACACACTTTGAACACAGCAAAATGTGCGTACCCGACCGGCAGTTCGTACCCAGAAAATTTTGGTCTTTAACTACTAAATTAAGTCTAATACAAACATGTAAAAAACCACTAAAGTTTACAAATTAAAGCAAAATCCCCAAAAACAAAAACTTTTATCATATAAATAAATAGCTTATTGAAAGATTGTTAGAAGTCTTTAGTTTATATTTGTTTAATAAATTTATTTATATATAAGTTTTTATTTATGTTTGTAGTTTCTATTCAACCCATACTTTTTTAAAATCCATCTTGTATCTCCTTGTACCTTTAAAATTTAAATAGAACACATATTTATGTGACTGTTAATTTTAATAAATAAGTATTTATAAAAACATTAATCATGCTTATATTTAAATGTGTTTATTCAAAAACGCTAGTTTAAGGCTCCAAAATTAAAAAAAGAATGTCTGCTAAACCAAAACGACAAACTACACTAATAGAAATGTTTTCAAAAGCATCTAGTTCTAAATAAATCTCAATTGCAATCTTCTTTATTTTCATTAACATCGCTTTTTTATACAAATTTTACATTTATGTTTCAATGTATGTAAGTGTCAATTGCATTGTTATTTAATTTCGTTAATATCGCTTTTTATACGCTTTTTGCATTTATGATACAATCGTTGGGTATGTAAACGTTAATTTCACTGTTCATTATTTTCGTTTATCTAAATTTTGTATGACTTTTCAAGTATTTTTATTCATATGTTATAATCATTGGGTATAAAAATTTAAATTGCACTATTAGTTATTTTTTTGAAATAGATTAACTGTAACATGTATATTTAAATATTGGATTTTATATACAGTTTGTAAGTTTATAACTTTTTTTCTGGTTCCTTTAATTTTAAATTATTTTTACTTAATACAGTACAACTTATTAAGATTTTTTTTTTACATTAGTAGCTTGATTTGTTTTTAATTAAAAAGTTTGTTTTAAACCAAATAAAAATTGCAATTTGTACACAGCGTTTTTCGGCTAAAAAGTGCGTATTATACCGGCAGTTCGTACCTAGCAAGTGCGTACCTAGTTGGTAGCTTACTGTATTTAGTAGTTTACTATTTAAAACTGTTTTTACCCTAAATTTAGTTTTATACTAAACATGGACAAAAAAACTTGTAAATAAAAAAACAAAGTTTACAATATAATTTTGAAATCTAATTTATAGAGAGAAATAGCTTTGAATTAATTATTGTTGAAATACAGAATGATTTAAGTTCTAACAAATATAATTTAAACATCCAGACTCATTCTGTCGCAGCAGCGTGTTTCTCATATGACTGGTCGTCAGGGCAGGGTTTACTCAAAAAAAGCTCAAGTTGCAGTTGGCAATGGCAACGGAGTAATCGGGTTTGGAGCTGCTTCTTCGCCGGATTTCGTATCTGCTGTCAGAAAAGCAAAGACGAAAGCAGAAAAACGCTTGCAACTGATAGAGAGGTTGTTTTTTATGTTGTTTTTATGCTATTCCTATTTTTGAGTATTTTGTTTGTCATTTGTCAGTGTAAATTTTCATTTCTAAATCCATAAGGTACACTGACCTTTTGTTTGACATTTCGCTTTCACGCATTTATTTCGGTAGGTTTGAAGAGAGAACAGTGTTTGAGGATTTGTATGTGAACCATCACCACACTTATATGTACATCAGGCAACAGCCAAAAGGATATGGACTCAGATGTCACCGAGCTGTGGCAGATATTTGTAAAATTGTAGGTTAGATTGTTGAAATGATAAGTAAAGTGTTTAATAATTCTTTAATATATAACTGTTTAACTTAGAGAGTTTAATGTGTACATTGTACAAGTTTGAAAAAAGTACAAAAGATTTAAATTTATTTAAGTATACAAATGTTTAAAACGAAAACATTATAGTTTTTTTTTAAGAATAAACTATATTAATTCTCCTCTAGAAGTAGAGATATCTATATAGTGCTTTCAAAAAATCGAAACATATAATATAAAGAAAATAAGTTAATTTAAATTAAAGTTGTGTTTTAAAATATATTACTGTATGTTTTATAATATAAACTAGTTTATTAATCATTTTAATCACCGATTGCGTTTTTTAAAGGTTCTAATTAAAATCAATACCAAAAGTTTTGAAAAATATTTATAGCAAAAAAAGTGTTGAAAGATTTTAAGCATTCTTAAAAGATACGGCATCGTTGCATTGTAATAAAAAAAATGTTTTAAGCAGTATTTATTTCAACCATCATCAACAAAAATGGGATGTTTCGCGCCATCAATAAAATACCGAAACCGGTCGTAGGTTATCTCGCATGCTGTTGTTGTTGGTCGTATGGTGAAGTTCATTATTTGTTATTTAAAAAAGTAAACATATAAATTGAAGTAATCAGTATAATTTATATTAATACTAGACTACACTGCATGACTATCAACACTAGTTTTTGAGATAAATTACGAGCAGTTTTGTTCTATTCTTTATATGATAGCCTTTTTTTAATCAAAAACAAGCCTCTCAGCTGTCTTGCTGTGGGCAATGTATTTACGTTGAACAGCTCCTAGACAACCTGACTTCACTGATTATATCACAAATCAATAGCTTTGTGGTAAAACATCATAACTTTTTGTACATAGATAACTTTAGATTTCTTCGGTTAATGCTGACTGCCGAGTTTCAATAAGAATATGACCTGGGCATTAGTCTACCAAGAGCTTTGGTTTTATGATTGAAGTAATAAGATCAAAGTTTCTTGTCAACAAGTTTTGATTTTAGTCTACGAACTAGTCTCAATATTCGACCTGTCATAGATTGCCTCCAAAACTTTTGTTGGTGGTTTAGCGTGTCTAGTGTTGTCTGGTCCTTATTGAATGATGACGAAAACATCTAAGCTTTTATGAAGATAACATAAATATTGCTACTAATTTTATTTGACAAAACATTTCTGAATGAAAGTTATAAGTTTAATTAGTTTTGTTTACAAGATGTAACGTTAAAAGGCATTAAATCCTCGAGATCCTGATAAGCTAAGCTTATCGGAATAAATACCACAGATGTTCTTGTGCTAAAACTTTATTTCAACTAACGGCGTTTCACTGCTCTCAAATAAGTTTAAGAACAGATCTACGGAGTCTATAAAATATTAACACACATTAGAAAAAAAGCAGAAAAAGCATGTATAATTATGTATAGTGTTTATGTAGGTAGTAACTATAAATGAAAATTATGGTTTAAAAACAAAGTTTGGGATAAAAACATAAAATTATAAAATTGTCTACAAAAAATACAAATTTAATAAAAGTAGGCACTAACCTCAAAAAGCTCTAAGAATAGGCAAGTTTTTAAAATGAAAATTAAATTGAGTTGTGCAGAAATGTTACGTCATAATAAATTTAACAAATTGGTCAATAATTTATATAGCTTAAAAACATGAAGTATTAAGCTTGCAAGTGTATGTAATTGTAATGTGAGTGTTGTGAAATAAATTAGTACATAAGTAGACAGAGTTATTTAAAGTAGAATCGTCGGTTGTTGGGACAAATATTCGATAAATCTTGCCGCTTATTCAGAAGTAGGTCTTTATCTTCTGCTGCAATTACTGCTCTTTCTGTATTGCAAGTTGGGCAAATTCTACTTACTCCGTTGGATGTATGTTTGATCTTTAAAACAATACTCCACTCCATGTTTGGCCTTTTACCGTATCTGTGAAAACAGCTCCAGACATAATTCGATAAACGCGTGCTTTGTTTTTTATTTATATTTTTAAAAGTATGTTTATGGCTAGCATATCTATCCTTGAAACTACCTGCTGTACTTCCGATATAAATTTTATCTGGGCCTTTACTTTTATTACTTACTTAACTGCCCATTAAAAGGTAATTGTTTAATTAAAAATGTAATTTATAAAGTTAAAGTTGAAAGTAAGGGCCCAGGTAAAATTTATATCGGAAGATATATACATATTTAAGTCTCGAAAGAATAAATTTATTTATATATTTGAAGTAGTTTAAAAAAGTCTGTAGTAATCAACTAATATTTTGACCTTTTGAATGAACTTTTTTATATAAATAGTAAAAAAAAACAATATCCCAATACTTACCAGGAATCAAAGACTTATATGTGAAGACATTCGGTTCAACTACAATGTTGAATCTTACTAAATGCTTTTTGAAGGGACTGACTATGCAGGAAACGCACCAACAGAAAGCTGACAGGCTCGGATATCATGTTGTTGAATACGACGAACTGCAAAATGGGTTTGAAACTGTTTAATATATATAAGGGAGGTTTATGTTACAATATTATCTGTATAAATTTAAAATATAAGTCTTACACTTTTTTATCTAAATAAAACTTTATCAGAATAGTTATTGGCCTTAAAGTTAAATTTGAGGTATTATAGTTAGGATAGGTGTCAATATGATAATGTTAATTTTAACCTGATACTCCATCATTTTTCTATTGTGCTAACAAAAAAAATCTGTTAACATTTTTGATTTAAAACTAGCATATGGCTATTTAGTTTTAAGCTGTATCAAATTTGAAAAATTAAAAAAAAAGCTGGAATTTTGAACAAAAATTACTAAAAACCCTAGAAAAAACTCCAATTTAAAACAATTTTTAATGTAAATTCATATATTTTTGATTAAGAACTGAACTACTTACTGCTCAAGGGTAAGGATTAGGGGTAAGAGTGATAGTAAACCAGCGCTACAATTATTTCCAGTCGCTCTCTAAGTCGACAGAAGAAACCGCTTACCAATTAGCTAAACTGTGCAAAAGTGTTAACCCTTTGCAAAAGTGACTGCTCGTGCAAAAGTGACACCCGTGCAAAACTGTCAATCCGTGCAAAAATGATGCCGTTTAAAATTGTGTTTGTGCAGAAGCGACTCTGATCTTTTTTTCTTTATTGTTTTAAAATAGAATAAAATGTTTTTATTTAAAATCTATTAAAATTTGTTGATTTTTTTCAATATTATATTATAGGTTTAGACAGTTTATCCAGTTGGTTAGTGTGCATATTTTTTTAACATTGATTATAGTTTGCTGTCTTAACGTTAAAAATTTAACTAAAAATGTTTCAAAAATACTTAAGCACCAAATTACAACATTATAAATTAAATTGTATTTGCACTACAGTTTTCTCTAAAATTTATTTATATCATACTTGTAAATTTTGATTCATACATTTATTTCAAGTTCTTTGTTTTGAATTTAAGAATTTAAAATGCTTTTGTATTAAAAAAACTAAAGAAAGTATAATCGTGACCGCTAAATAAAAAAATCTTCTTATATCTTTTATAGATATAAAATCATATATTAGTCATGTTAAAAGTGTATTTTACAATAATTTTGAAAGTTTCAAATGATATGGGTCCAAATCTGTAGGTTCTTAATTTTATAACAAATCAAGACCCAGTTCTGGCAAAATCAGGGTTGCAACAAAACCTGGAAAGCTGTAAAAGCTAGATTTTGACAGTTTATAAAACAAAACTTGAAAAACCTTGAGTTTTGTACAAAAATCATGGAAATACAAGGATTTTGAAAACTTTGATTTTTAAATTTTTTGATAATAGTAAATTTTAGAATTTTAAGATTAAAAAAAAATTTTTAGAAGTTTTCTTGTTGTGATGAAAAAAATTATATTTAGCATTATTTTGTTGTTGATTTTGTGTGTGTGTTGAAAAGTACAAGAAAAGTCCTCATTTTTAGACATTTTTAGTTTTGTAGTATTTTAACACTTCAACATGAACGAAAAAAGATAATATTTTTGACCAATCAGAGAAAGAAACATATAATGTCTTATACTTATTTTATCTAAATTATATACTTTCAAGCAAAATGTGCAATGAACACAGTGCTCAACACTCAATTATCTATTGTAATGCAGTTGTTACACTACTTTTTTAAGTTTATAAGAATTGTTAGATATTAAACTGTGTTTTCAACTTGCACAACTAATCACCACTAGGCTGTGGAAAAACCAGCTTGTGTAGTTGGTTACTTTTCCAAGTAGAAACTTTACTTATGTGCTACGCATAAGGTCCTTAAGGTAAAACCCACTAGTACATAGTCAACACACAAAATCTGTAAAGTAAAGAAATAGTTGTTAGCTTATTTATTTAACTTGAATAAAATTTTAATTATACAATCACAACAAGTTTTAACTATATTTTGTTGTTATTTATTTTATATCAACTTACTGGTTTTTGAAACATCATTTGAAAAAAATATTTTAAGAATTTAATTCAAAATTTTAATACAGGTTGTTACAGTAGAAAAAAGTTTTAACTAGCCTTACAATATCTTTCAAAAAATTTAAAGGTATCGAAAAACACCAATATTAATTTAATATAATTTACTACTAATAATCCTCAAAAAATGTGTACTTTTAAAAGCCCGTAAGAAACGCTAAAAATCCTGAAATAAAATTTAAAAACCAAGAAAACTTTTGAGAACTAAGAAAAACTATAGCAACCCTGCCAAATTTTGATTTGAGAAAAAGGTTTTGGTCTGGCCCGATCTTAGTTTTATGGACCGGTTTGGACACTGAAAAAATAAAACATTTATATTATAAATAAGAACAGAATTAGTTATACTATTACCAGTTTTATTTCATAAGAGTCTATAAGTTGCAGACGTCTAAATTTAAAGTTATAATAATTTTTAAACTTGCCAACAAGACTTAAATTTTCTTTAACCATAGGTAAAACAATAGCTAGAATTTTTAACAGAGTTAAGAGTATTTTTATTTTGTTGTAGTATTAGAAAATAAAATTCCAAGCTTGTTTCCCGCTAACAATATTTGTTTTGTATCATTTATATTTCCTAACGTTTTGTACAACACCACAACATTAATTGTTTTGTTTAAAGAATTTCATTAATTAATAAAACATTAGAACTATACTTGAATGGGGTTTGTTAAGGATTATATGACGGATATTATGGTCTGGACTGATTCTGCGTACGCTAACTTGCCAATAACTTATATTTTTAAATCATGTACACTTAGTATTGAGTATTAATAATTATATTTAACAACAGATATTATAGATACAAACTACTTGAAGAGTAAAATAGAAGGAATTGTTTTCAAACACAACACAAATAAAGTTAAATAACCACAATACTTACAATAACAATAAATAAAAATGACTAGATCACTTACAAACTTTAGCGCTTCACAACGAATCTTAACAACTAAACGATTCCGAATGTTGATAACCGTTTTTATAGAAAACAAAAAAAGTTTCTCCTCTTTTAATAACAGTATTGTTTTTTTACTATAACTTGCTTACAAAGTTTTAAAGTGATATTTTCTAAATTAACTTTGATAAAAATTAGTATATATTGTTACATAATAGCCATCATCAGTCAAAGTCACTCTTATTTGCTTTATATTATTAAAATTATTGTTCAATAGTTATTAAAATAATAACAACATAAGATAATTTTTACAATATAGTTGTTTATTTAATTAACCAAACAATATTTTATTGTACCCATATTTTCTATTAGCTAAAACTACTGCTGTTACTATTTTATTTACTTGATTGATTAATTTTGTATTAATAAATTAAAAAAAAAATTAGTGCACTTTATTTATATAAACTGTTATCATTTATAGTTACTATTTAGTTATTGAATAAATCGTTACATAAACCAGATATCCAAGAGTGTTGGCATCGCCATCAAATGGAACGAAGTCGGAGGAATTCAATGAAATGGAATCTTATCTGAACCAGGACTTGCTCATCAGGGAGTTCAAAAACATCGAGGGTCTTCGCAACGACGTTTGGTCGAGAGCACAGATTACTAACAACAGGTCAGTATGCATCTAACATTGTTATAAAGTTTTTAAAATAACGTATTTAATGTTTATTGTACTCCTTCCTAAATTTTAAAGATATTTTAGTATTAAAAAAAATTACTAATGTTTCTTATTTTTTCACAATTTTCAGCATATGGTTTTTGAAACAGTTTTTTATTTTGTTAATACTATAAAAATGGTGTCTAAATTTGTTTTTGCTTTTTTTTGAGTGCTTTAAAACTATCTGAATAATTTATAAAGAACTTCACAAAAAACTAGCATTTTTGTACTAGCTAGACAAGTTAGATAACAGATTTAGGATATAATTCATATTAGTGATAAATTATGATAGCATATTAGTTGCGTTAAACTAAACCTTCTTGATCAGTGATAATAATTTTGTTATTAGAAATATAATATTTAACTAACTCGAAGTTTAGGTTTAACTTTGTAAAACAATTTTTCTAAAAGCTTTGAAGTTTTGTTAGATAATATTTTTGATTAACCTTTTCGAAAAATATTTTTAGTGTTGCAAGATAAACTTAAGTTAACAGTCTTTTAATCTAATACAATAAAATATTCTTAAACTTTGAGTTGTTAAAAATAAGTTTTATTATAATCTACTTCAATTTTTTAATATTCTTTTCTCAAAAAAAGATAATTTTGTTGTACCTAATAAAGCTAATCAACATTTACCTACTTATTATCAAACAGTGATAACTAAAACATTTACTTTTAATTTCCTAAGTTTTATGTTTTATAATGTATAGCTTAATCTCTTTTGACTACTTGTTATGATTTATCTAAGGGTTATTTTAACATTTAAAAGTAAAATAAAATATTTTGAACAGGGTTGCCAAAAAAACCTGGAAACCTTAAATAAACTAAAAAACTTGGAATTTGAGAAATTTTGAAGAAAAATCCTGGAATTTTTTACAATCTTAACATGTTCAGCATATAAAATTTCGATTTGACACAAAATATCTATCACATAGATAAAAATTTTTTTGTCATCATCAAAAAAATATTTTATTAAAAAATACATTTAAAGTAGGTTTATAGTATCTTTTCAATGTTTTTATACTATTTAGCACAGTTTCTTACCTTAAACTTATCTTTAAACTACTCTTTAAACTAAAAATAGACCCAAAAATGTTTACTTTTAAAAACCTGGAGAAAATTTGTCAAAAACATTTGGCAACCCTGTTTAAAGTAAAATGTATTAAAATGTAAACATTTTGTAATTTACCAACATTTGTATTTTATTTTTCTTATTAAAGTGAATTTAGCAGTTGTCTTATAAGTTATAAGTTTACTTTTGACAATTTTTTGTTTTACTGTTGTTCAATGTAATATATTTATTTATCAAATAATTACTAATTTGTATTAGTGATCTTTGTTTAATTATAATTTTTAGTTTCAAAATTACAGTATTATCTCATGTTTCATTTTAGTTTACCTTTAGAAGTTATAGTTGATTCACATTTAAAAGTAATTGTTTTGAGTTGAAACAAAGTAAATGTATATGGTTGTTAGAATACCAGCTTAATTATAGCTTATTTGAATAACAACAGGGGTATGCCAGTACCGCCTTGCCAAGTGATTCCTGAGGATATTACAAGCATTAAGAATCACAGACTTTATGAAGAATCTGCAGTTTAATAGTGATTTAGTTAACATTAGAAAAAATGGTTCAAATATTTTGTGCACCCTATGTTTTAGTTTAATAAAAGTTAGAAAATACTCATTTTTGTTAAAGTTTAATGATAGCGAAAAATTAGAAAACTTTATTTTATTTTTGAAACAATTTTATTTATTGTAAATAAAGAAAAATTTAATGTTGTATTGTAATTCTAAAGACGAATAAAAAAGAAATAAAAAACTTGAAATATTTGAATTATCTTAAACAAGTTTTAAAGCTAAAGCTCATTGGTCAGAGAAAAACTACAATTATAAATATGATCAAATTAACCTTTTGTTTTTAGATCTTTAAAAAATTAGTATAAATTTAACTGTATTTTTACTATTTATTTCAATTTAGGTTCAAGTTGGTACTTTAAGTTAAGACAACAATATTTCTCTAAAAATATGACTCACTGTGTAATTATAAAAATATTAGCATTTAATAATGCTTAGTTTATTTTATTATTCTAAGCAAAACTGCTATTTAGAGTATTCAAAACTCACGTTAGGTTGTACCATCTAAAGCTTGTATTGATAATATAAGGTTTGGTGCCTACTACATTACCATCTGGTTATAAAAACTCAAAAATTAACTTCGAAACATTAATTATAGAAAAATTTGATCCTAACTAACTGAAATCTATTAAAGATGTCTAAAATTTTCGTATAGATTTTATTAAGTTGGTAACTTATGGATTTTATAACTTTTCATGTGATAAATAGTTAAATTCAATTCGCATTTTTGTTAATATTTTAGTTGAAAAAGTTAATACTTTAGTGACAATTTTTTTTTAATGTTTTGATTGGTCTTCAAAACAAGACATTAATTTTCATATTTTAGATAATTTAGGTTATTTATTTATACATGCTAAAGTATTTTAAATATTTTTTTAAATATTTTGTATTTTTAATTAAATTTGAAAAAAGTAATTATTTTCACTAAAATTTCAGCCTTTTGAATCATACAAATATTACCGTTATTATTTTTGAAATTTCAAACATTTTTCATGCTAGTCTTACTGGCATATAAATTTTAAATGTCTTGTGAATCTTTAAATCTACAGACTTAATTTTTGATCAAAATATCATAGAATGTGTGGTTTGTAAAAAAAGTCAAACAGTGCAATAATATAACAAAAATAACATTTTTAATGTTCTAGTATCCTAGACAATGACGTTAAACTGTATCCAAGTTTTGTACGACCCGATAACCGAAAGGATTTTTTCGTAGATCAGGTCCTAGGACCAGCTATTTAGAGCGCTGTTTTTGTCGTTCAATAACCTTTAAATTTAAAAATTTTCAAATCGCTTCACCAAAATTTTCTGAATTTTATCACAAAAAACATAATTTGAGTGTATTTAATGTTTTTGTTTAATGTCTTACTGAACAAAACAGAATTTATGTTTCATTAAAGACCTACAGTAACGAGAAAAAAAGCTTTTATATTTATTGTATACAAATAAAATTTAAACCACCTGATATTTTATACTTTTGGAAACACTTAGATTATAAACTTATAATGCTAAAAAATAAGTTGAAAGCTATAGTGTCATTATACGATATCTAAAAATATCCGCTAAAACTGAATTTTAGTCAAAGTTATATCATCTATTTCGTATACTAATTTAACTTCTTGATTATATATGTACACATTAAATATAGATAAACGCATGGAGTTGAGTTAAGATTTGATTTAAAAAACCTTTTTAGCTACCAAGACCTATTCAAAAATATTACTGATACCTTTTTACCATACTTATCAGAAAAAGAAATTCACCAATTTTAGTTGTTTGCTAAAGCGTATTCTACATAGTTTTTTATATAATCAAAAGCTTGAAGCTCGGTATTCTCCAAAAAACGTTAAGTGATAAAGTCAAAACGAATGCTGTCTTCTTTCAACCTTAGAGTAGAACTTTTCAACTCTAAAACAAAAAAATTTGCAAAACAACAAAAAAAATAAGTTTCTTTTTTTTAGTTAGAAAAGAATTGTCAAACCAGACAAAAGAGAGTTGAAAAAATACCTCTTAAGTTATTTTTTGTATAGTTCCATGTTGTTTACATAATTTCTACTATTTTTTGCTGATATAACAGATTATTTGTTCAAGCTCTAAAATGGTTTACTGGTTATTAAACACTTTTTTTAAACGTTTACATAGTCAAGTTAAAATAATAAGAGTCGTTTTACATAAAGTTATATAATTACATAATGGTTTTAAATTTAAATTTTCAAAGTATAGTGTACTGTGTTGCTTTTCTACAAAAGGCACCAAATTAATTCAAAATGACGGAGAAACAATTAAGTGGATAAATACTTTCAAAAGAAACTGTAATGTGTTTAAGCAAGCAATAAGTTGAGCGTAGAATTAAGTTTGACTGTTTCTTATAAAAAAACATACGTGTTTTACCCAATTACTTTTACTCATTAGATAAAAAAATTCAAGTAAAAACGGCTTTAACTTACTGCCTACCAAATATTATTTTTTTATGAACAAGTAGTGCACAATAATTCTTGACACCTAAAATAAAAAAACGCCAATAAAGTGTTTTGTATATAATTTTAACACTATTATTATTCAAACTAATCGTGATTTTAAGTCAAGGTAGTTAAGAGTTGTAGAATATTTTTAAAATCTTTAAATGTATTTATATTAACTGCAAGGAAACACTTATCTTTATATTTATCTTAAAAAAAGTTATTTACAGTATATATTAGTATTACTATTTATCTTATGTTTTCAAGATTGCAAATCTATAAGTTATTTTTCATTTTATTTTTTTTTGCAACTTCTTTTTTTTCTAGAGATCTAACCGTTTTAGATTACTTATTAGCTTTATTTCATTTAATTCGAATAGAAGGTACTAAGCTGATTGGAATATAATTTGATATTTCATACTTAAAGACGCTTTTAATTTTAAGTTTTATAGGACCTGAAAAAGTCTGCTACGTAAAGTTTACTAAAAGTTTGAAAGAACTAAACATTTTTTGTTTGTAACTGTAAATATCGTTATTGTCCTTAATAAACAAAGAACTTTAACAAACTACCAACAACAACAGAACCAGAGACCAAGTCCGGTTTAGTCGTTGCACTAATAATTAGGCAGGCATAGTCACAAGGGGTAGGTGTCAAACATGTACGAAGCGACACTTTTGCACGAAAACATTTTAGAACGAAGGATCACTTTTGCACGAAGGGAAATGTTTGCACGACGTCAATTTTGTATGAGAAGTCACTTTTGCAGGAAGGGTCACTTTTGTACGAGAAGACTTTTGCACGGAATGAAAAATTTTTGTTCAATTTATTTTCTTATATTTTTAGTTTTTTTAAAATTTTATTTTTACTACCACTGTTATCCCTAACCCTTACGCTCGGTCGTTAGCTTTCTTTTCTTCCTTTTTTACTAATTAAAATTTATTTTTTTCTTTTTATTGTTTTAGAAATTTTCATTAGTTAATTTTTATTTATACTGTAACTATTACTCCTACCCTTTGTCGGTAATTTTTTTTCTTCTTTTTTGTTTGTACTCTTGTGCAGAAATTACCCTTTGTGCAAAAATGACCCCTAGTTCAAAAGTGATCCCTCGTGTAAAAGTTTCTTTGTGCAAAAGCGTCCCTTCGTGCATATTTGACCCGTTCCCAGTCGCGAGAGACCACTGTTGAGATCTATCCTCTTCTGGACTATGACCTTAAACTGTATCCATATGGTGGACGACTCGATAACTGAAAGGTTTTTTCGTACACAAGTTCCGAGAACCAAATATTTTGAATGTTTTTTTTTTGTCGTTTGATAAACAATAATAACCAAGCAGGTCAAAAACATAAGAACTAAGGCGACCGTTTGTGGACAAAGTCAAATAAATTGACACAACTTTATTCTTCACAGCCCAACGTCTAAGAAATTGTTAGCTTATTTCTAGATTATAGTTTACGCTCGTTTAATCAGTTTTAACCGGTATTTGTTTTGGTAATTATCAACAAAGTTGAGATGTTGCACGCCATCATTGAAAAAACAATGAAATTTATCATACGACCAACAATAACAGTACCCGAGACAATTACAAACCCACGACCGGTTTTGTCCTTACAAGGACTCACAAGGCATGTATAGTGTGAGAAACTTGTTTTTATAAAACTTTTTTTCTAAGTTTAAACGTGTTGATCTTATGTAAGATTTAAAAGACAATATTATCACGAAAAATACTTAATACAGTTTAAATAATCTTTTTATTGTTAATTAAATTCTTATCGTTAACATAAGCTTCAGACATTGTGATCTTATGGATTACATACAATTAAAGTGTAATACTTTATTTCTGAAACAATTTCAATGAACTTTAATTATTGATTTTTAGTTTAAACCAACAAAAATAAAAACAAAATTAAACTATGAAAGACTGTTAATACAATTAGAAATAAACTTACTAACATAAGTAGTGATAATTTTAAAAGATAATATGCCTATTTCTAGTACAAGTAGGATATGAAATAGACGATAAAAAAACAAGTGTTACGGAGAATATAAGCCATTAGAAATTTAGATGAAACCAAACAAAGTAATTCAAATAATTTTACTACGAATAAATGCTGTTATAAAATACAAAGCAATTAAAGGATGGGTTTTATCTATTGAGTTTTTAGTACTTTAGTTAAAGATCATGTTCTGAAGGTTTTAGTAATAAACTAATTGTGTTGCTGGACTTAATACTAGGTCAGCTATATCTAATAACTTAAACATAATTAGCTGTAAAATTATTAAACTAGGTTTTCCCAAAGCAGGACGACATCGCTTTTGTCGTACGAAAAGCAAAATTAAAAAGTGGTTAAGGTGGAAATCCAAACGTTACATGTTTAAGAATTGATCAGGATTTAAAAGTAGATGCAACATTGATAAGCATAAATGTAAAAACTGATTTAATGCTTACTTCCATGAAGCTATAGTAGCGCTAGTATTTTACTGACCTTCTATCACGATAGAGAGCTGGTCTTCTTTGCAATTTGCTGAAGTCTGGCTCGAAGAACGGTGAAATAGTATCCTTAAACGAAAAAATGCTCATTTTTGAGGCAAAGTTTAATTCAAAGAATCAAAGCGATTGCCCAACACTCCCGGATTCTCTCAAAGTATTAACCATTTATCCCAAGCAGAAACAGGCATCTTTTATGATTCGGACTGCATTATCAAAAAATTGTAACTCTACTCTTAGTATTGTGAAAATGGTGCCAAAGTCAGCATAAATGTGTATTTTACAAATATTGACCCCTTCCTTGCTTAATATGAAGCAGCAATTAAAAAGTGATGACTTCACTTTTCAACAAGATGTTGCTGCCTCTCGTTACTCCAACATACCAAGTTTTGGTGCAGAGATAGTTTCCTGCGATTTTGGAGCAAGGAATTGTAGCCCTTTTCATCAACCGATCTCAACCAAACAAATTCGGCCTTTGTTACAGTCTTGGTTCAAATATTGCAGACGAAGTTGCGTGCAGCAGTTGTAAGTTTCAAAGGACGAGTTGAGCGAGTAATTGCTACTGAAAAGGCAAATTAGATATAATTTTAGTTTTTTCTTTGTTAAAGTTAAAAAAAAGGAAGCTTGTAACTTTTGTTACCATAAATGAGTATAAGTATGATGAAATTTATATTTTATGAAATTTTTTTTCAAATTTGTATGTGTGTTATACATCATCATTAGACAAACAGCTTTAAAACGTTCCATAAAAATATAGTTAAATACAAAATTAAACTTTTAATAGCATAACAAAAACTAATAATGTTATTATTAAAGACCAGATGATAAAATAGTAAACAATTTGTGCTATTTAGATCAAAATAATTTTTTTTTTTTAAAGTTTAAAAGTTTTTTCATCTTTTACATCGTATGCTAATACTAATTTAATTCTCGTTTTTTTCTTTATAAACTAAATTTAAAGATATATATTTAATAACCTTGTGATTGTTTGAAAACAACTAGTTTCTTTTTATAGCTTATATTTAGTTTTGAATATGAATTAAGCTTCAATTTGTTTTAATTTGTAAATGACATAAATCTTATCTTTCTAATTAGAAAAGTTTTATTTATAACTTTTAATCAACTTAATTAATCATTTGTATAAAATTGAGTTTAAAAACTCTATAAGCAGTGCAATATACTTAAGTCATACGTTTTTTTTTAGTATAATAATTTTTAGTAAACAAATAATCAACAATGTAGATTAAGTTCTAAGAAAGTTTTATTATAATTAGCGAAAATGTTTATCTTTTTTATTGTATGCTTATCTGAAAAACTGGATCATTTTATCTTATTTATGATTTGTTTACTACTTTAAAATTATGAAAATTCGATAAACTATCAAGCATGTTTCATTTAGTAACTTAAGTTGGTGGAGTAAAAAATAGTTAGTATGTGGAATTAATATAATTTTTTATTAAAAGTAGTCTTTAGTTTTAAAATAAATACCTAATTAAAAGTTTATAGAATTTAAAAAAAATATAGTTAAATTTACGAAAAATTGTTTAATTTATGATAAGCATGGTTTTTAGTCAAATAATTGACTGTTGGTTTTTAAAATTTACTAATTAATAGTCATAAGTAGTAGTAGCGAAATGTTGTTTTACTAAATTATCTTATCAAACAGTAAAAAAATAAAAACTATAATTTAAGCTGTTAAAATGTTCTTGCTATTGATAAAAAAATGCATTTTTTGTTTATAATAATACTAATTTCAGGCTTCTCTTAAATTACTTATTAATTAGTTTAAATCCTTATAAAACTAGTATTTCCGTTTTAAAATCTTGTTGCGTGAAATTAAAAGCAAAAACTTCTTAAACTTCCCGACAAAAACATCATTACACAATATAATTATATAAATATTAGTTTTAGTTTTAAGAACATATCTAATAATGATTTTTCCTACTCACAAAAGTGTTCAATTTATTTTTTGTGAAAACCACTTAAATGTCGCTCTAATACTGTATACAATAACAAAGTTATATAATGTGGTTCTATTATCACAATAAAAGATTGCGAACTTATTTTTAATTAAAAATCAAAAAAATAAAGTTTTTGATCTATTTATTTTTCTAAAGGATGTATGCTCTTATTTAGAACTATTTTGACATCTCAAAACTTATAAACTACATATAGGAATAAGCAGTACATTAAAACAAACACACTGAACAAAAACTTTTTTAGCTGTCAAAAGAAGTGTTAATTAATTTTCCTGAACCTGTTTTCAAACTTACACCAGCATTAAGCTACAATAAACTGTGAAATTAGTTTTTTAAATTTAGATGCTATCAAGAAAGTTTAAAAAGAAGGTTGTGAACTGCAAAGTGTTGAAGGAGACTGAAGAAGTTGAGCTTGTTGTTTCGAGGACCAAAGTTGCTGCGGAGGGGGTTTCGACCACTTTCGTGTTTTTGTCTGCAAATCGATCTTTGATCAACATTTGCATTGATGATTGGTGGATTTTTAAGCAGGTACCTTTTGTTAATAAAATAAAATATAAAATAAAATATCTTTAATATTTCTACGCTCCTAAATATAAACACGTAAGAATTTTGAAAATTTTGATTAGGTGAATTTACTTTATTTACTCCTTTGGCTTCTACTTACTGTTTTATTCATTGCTGTATGTTTAGATAACTTAGATTTTAGTAGTAAAAATTAATTCTTTAAATATATTCTTATTTTAAAAACAAAAAGTTATAAAATTTGCTACCGTAAAAAAATTATTAATAAAAAAGCTACTTGATTAAATTTATAAATTAAATCAAAGTCCTTTAAAGAAACCTAATACGTAGTTTGTTTTCACATTCTGAGAATGTAACTTGTGTAAACTTTGATCTAAATTTTTATAATCGTTTTATTACCACATTAAAAAGGTTTGTATAGAGTAAAGTATTTTTCAAAAAATAGTTTTTAATTTAAACTTAAATTTTATAAAATTTTAAGAAAAAAAACTTTAAAAGGTTAATATTTTAGCGTAAACTGTTTGTTACATGACTATAGTTTTTATAAACTGATAATTTAGAATATAAAATACAAAATTAAAATACAAATTATAAACTGGTAATGACAGGAAAAGTTTAAGTGGCCTTGTAGTCAACTGAGAACATTATGCATTGGAAAAGTTCTAAGTTTTTTTGTCCAAGAACAAAATCCAAAACAAATTTTTAGTTTTCATAACAGTAGACCTTACAATGTGAAAAAAAGTGAAGTGGTGTAAGTTTTGTAAAAATTATAACTGTTTAATTATGAATGTTTTTTTATACTGGTACATTTTTTTCTAGTAAAATCATTAATTTTTTTTGTTTTCAAATAAAAGACAGGCATAAAAATTAAAGTTTTAGTCAAAGTTGCAATTTACGTATATTCCTATTATATTTTTGTTTAAAGTTTCTAATCCGATAAAGTTTTATGTACATTACTGGATTGAGTTTGGTGTAATGTAACAACTATACAGTTTTGTTTTAATGCATTTAGTTTTAAGTTTTACTTTTTACTTTTTTACTTTTTTATAGGTAGTTAAAACAAACTTTATATTCCTTATAGAAATACTGAGGCAATTACAGGAATAAAAGAAGTTACCAACAGTAAGTGCGGAAATAATCTTATTGTTATCATGCACACCGCAGTTGTCGTATACCGAGTTCGTTCGTGCTGTCAAAAGAACAAGCTCTGCCATTGGCCACTGGTGATACAATACACACTGAACGGATACAGCATTGTCAGTCCGAGACTCGTGTCACTCGGTAAAGTGGTCACAAGAAGTCGCTGTTTGACGATAATGGCCACTCCTGACGTTGAGGGTCGTTGCAACGGAGTCAGACTTCACAGTGTTGAAGACAACAAACTTTGTCACAGTTTTCAAGCGTCCAAGTTTCCTTACCTTGCCTGCATTGCGCTCAGTAGAGACGCAACGCTTGTTGCAACAACGGCAACTAACGGAAAAATAGTAAAACTTTTTAACAGTCAAGGTGTTTATTTAAAATGTAAATTTAAACTTAGTTTTTACTCATGATTTTTTAAAACCAGTTTTAAGTGTTTGTTATTTGAAAGTATTTTTATATCAAAGTAGAACTGTAAGCTACTAAATGTTATTTTTTTATAATAATTATTATTAAGAGGATAGTTAAATTAATCACGATATAACTTTAACAGGCACGTTGTTGCACGAGTTTAGAAGGAGCCTGCTGACCAAAGCAAGACAGATGACCTCCTTGGTGTTCAGCGCCGACTCCAAGTACATCGCGTGCGCTCGACTTAACCAAAAAATATACGTATTCAGAGTGCTGCAAAAGCACCTCGTCGAAAAGCATAAAAGTAGGCTGTCAAAAGTGTTCCGAACACCGCTTCCTTTGAAAACAAGCTTCGATTGTGCAGTGGTTGCAGCGAGAGATGTCGGCAGCCGGCTGAAACTCGTGAGTTTTATCAACAGGAACGACGGTCAGGTTGGAGTTGTGGTGGCAGACGAGCTGTCCAACGTGCGCATTTTTGTCATTGAAAAATTCGGAATGCACGCTCCGTGCCGTAACAGCTTGAAAGTGAGAAGCGTGATGGAAGATGAAAATTACGTTTTGTAGAATAAGTTGAGTTAGTGTTCTATAAAGTATCGAAGCACATTTTTTGTTTTTTACATGCACTAAAAATTTCAAGTTAGATTTAACCTCGATTGAATTTTTATTGAAAGCAGTTTTTAGGAATACACTCTGTAAAAAATTGAAAAGTCACAAGTCAAAGTTACTTGTTAAAAAATGTATTTCGTCCTGTTGCAAACTTAGAGAGGTCTCTACGAGACTATTTAATATCATTCAGTCATTTTTTATTATTGTAACTGTATATTTTGCTTTGTGTTTTGCAGACTTAAAAAGAAAAGTTTTAAAAGTTATTATCAAATTAGAAGTAATAATACGCAAGTTAAAATTTTGTTTACTTAAAAAAATAAAGCAAAAATAACAAATATAAAAAATTGTAATAAGTAATTACTTCTTTTTGTTATACAAGTAAAAATAGATAGGTTCTTCTTAAAGTTGTTTTATTATCAATACATCAAAATACGGCCATAATTTGACATAGACATAATAAGTACCAAATGTTTTAAAATATACAGAGTAATACAAAACGATAAAATTTCAGCTGAGTCAAGTGGTTCTAATAATAATTATTTCTATTTTTTACGAACAAAAACATCAAATATAGAAGGAATCCTAAAAAGAAGAATTAGTCCTTCACAAAGCGGAATGTATGGACCTGGAGTGTATCTAATTTATAGTATTAATTATTCATATAGATACGATATAAGTATTAAAACAAAAAAAATATACTTTTTTGTAAACAGTGTAGAAAACCCTGAAAAACTACTACCAGATAATCAGTTTGAACTAAACATAACTTTCCAAGAACATCAAGAAAATTAAAAAAAATCTATGAAAGTATATAGCAGTTTTTTAGAGAAATCTCTTAGAAAAAAGTAAAAGGGTTCATTTCAAAACGTTGACCAGCTAAATAGCTTTGATAGTTTTGGCTCACCATAGTCTGGTAGTGCCTGCTTGTTTAATTGAAGTTAATGAAAAAGGTAATGTGTTAGATATTGTTTTAAGAAATACTTTATAGTTGTTTAAAAATAGGAATGTATCCAGAAAATTGAGCTACTTATATAGTGAGTCAGAAAACAAACAAAGAAAACAAGAATTAATTTTAGAATATTCGTAAATATTGGTAAGAGAAAGAAATTAGTATAATTTATCTTACAAAAATTTATTATTTCACTTTAAAATTAAAAACTGACACTAATTTATTTAATAAACAACTTTCTTTTCAATTAAGCATCATATTTAAATTAAATGGCGAAAAAAGAAAACTTAGTACAGAGCTTTTGCAAAAAGAGAATGGTGATTACAAGTTTATTTTGCATTTACTCAGTAAACGAAAAGCTGAAGATTGGCCAAAAGTTAGAAAGTTTTTTAAAATTTAATGGACAACACATTAAAAGGTATTCGTGGTGTGCGACTCAATAACCGAATGGTTTTTTTCTGCACCAGGTCTTAGGACAAAAATTTGAGCGATTTTTTGTCGTTCAATAAACAATATATATTGTACTAAAAAAAGAAGTTAAAAACTAAAACTTAAGTTCCTTTATTTAATTCGAATTAAAGTGGATAACGAAAAATATCTTTACAAACGCTTATACTACAGATCAAAACAATAATCTTAATTCTTGGTTATATAAAGATATTTACTCAAATGTTAACTACTGTGAAGTTAGTAACACAGTAAAAATAATTTCATTTGTATTAGTTGCATGTTCAGTTATAAATACCATTATACAGATAAAAAAAAACTTAGAGGGCTATTAGAGACAGCAGGAGAAGTTTAACAAGAGACGGAATGTTTGATAATGGTGATTATGCAAAAAAAAAAGTTCATCATGACGTGATTCCGGCATATTCAGTTATTTTGGATTTTTAGTTAATGTTGTTGTGATAGATATTGATCGAACATTTTACAGTTTTGTTAAAATTTATCGAGGGTTTTTACTAAAAGTGCAAAAAAAAAAAAGTTACACGTTAAACTTAGTAACTTGTACGAAAAACTAAGAAATTAAACGACATTTTTTATCTACCTAATTTGTATTTGTGCATTTATATAGACTTTTTTTTTTGAATTTTTTTCTAACTTTGAAGTTAATCATTTTTATTGTTAAAAGTTTTTTAACTAAAAAACAAAACTATACGTTGATAATTTTTAACTGTATAAAGGTCAAAAACTTTATTTTTTTTTAAAGATCATAGTTTCTTAGTATATCAGAAAATATAAAATTATTTTATGTCTTATAAAGTCCTTTAAACATAAAATAGATACTGTTGTCTTGCTATTTGTAGTTTTTAAATAGATTTTTTATTTATTTTTTAAGTTTAATGTATGTATAGAGTTGATTTTGACCAACAGTGTATTAGTTTTTGGTTACAGTGTAATGATGTTAACATTTAATTTTCTTATTTTAAAGCGTGTGAATCAATATGGAATTTTATGTAACAATAAAATCAACGGTAAGGTTTCTCAAAACAATTTTACCGATTCCCAAAACAACATTATTATTATTCAGGGAGTTAATTTCATTTCGACGCGTATATATCAGCGTTTGTCTTTTAAATACGCGTTAGTTGCTTAGTTGGTGAATTAGTTATTCCGCGTTACGATCAAGTTCCGATTAAATTCAACGTTTTATTTCTAGTTTCAAGAATCAAGAAAACGTCTACATCGCGGAGTTGATGTTAGTATTTTATAAATATTGATCTAACATTTTATAGTTTTGTTAAAATTTATCGAGGGTTTTTACTAAAATTGTAAATTCAAAAAGTTACACGTTAAACTTAGTAACTTGTACGAAAAACTAAGAAACTAAACGACACTTTTTATCTATCTAATTTGTATTTGTGCATTTATATAGACTTTTTATTTTGAACTAGACACCACTAATTTTACTTTAAGAAATAGTTGTCTAAAATCATACATATTTATAAATATTTCTATTTCAAATACTGGTAAAAGTAATTCTAAATGCAAGAAACATTTTCGCACTTAATAACCTGTGGTTTTCAAATCTCATTATCACAAGTTATTCTGGTAAAGTAATAATACACTAATGTACTTATAATATGTATAATGAAGATGATTTAGGGTGTTTAGCTTTGTAGTTTAGTATAACTATGAATAGCATAATTACTTAGAAATAGGTTCAAACTTTTAGATAACATAATAATGTGCATTGTATATCAGTTTAGTACAAACAGTTTTTGAGACTTATTAGGCTTTATTTTAATGTCAGGTTTAAATGTGGCTGTTGTGAATTTTTAAGTAGTAAATATCTACTATCATTTACAGTTAAGATAAGTAGAGTATCTAAGTATATATTTTTATAGGTACTTCCATGAAGATCTCACCAAAAGGACTTTGCTAATTCCTATTAAACTTTGTGAATTTTATATGAAGCTGCCAACAATGTACTTAAAACTATAAAAGCATACTTGTTTGTTATAATAATTATCTTTTCTTTTGTTGTGTTTTAGAAACCTTGAAGCTTATATTTGAGAGTTGTGGGTTGAAATTATATATAACTTTTGTACACATAGTAATCTGATTAATAATAGTTATGTTGCAGTAACAATCAATAGGTTAATTTATTAGATTATAATAAATATTATTGACGAAAAACACAACTAATAATATTACTATTATATGTTTTGGTTTTAAGAAAACGAATAGAGAGATCTCAACTCCTGGAGGAGAACTAATATATTTATTCTTTCTATTCTAATAATATTAGTTTGAAATGAGAATTGAAAATGTATTGACAAGTTATTACTCAGTTTTATAAATTTTTTCAATGATCATCAAAATTGAATATAGATTTTTTTTCACAGAAAAATTACTGTAAGTAGTAAAATGGAAGTTGAATCCAAAGTCTATGCCGCACCGGCAGATAAAGCTCTAAGTGAAGAAACTTACAAGAAAGTTTTTGGAAGCCTTCCAGACTATTTTTCACCCAAGTATTGCTTTTACCACACAAAAAAGGTTTGCAGTAAGCTATCAGTCAACGCTAAAGAGTTCGTTCCTTTAAAAGAACATCAGTTAGTTTGTGATGTGACCAAAAAAGTGTTTGACAAAAGCAACATTAATGGTGGCTTATGGACGGTGAGCGACATTTCGCATTTAGTTGATGAAGATAAAGCAAATTTAAATCTGAACTTAAATAGTTCCAATAGTGATGCTTCAAGAAACGTCACACCCTGTGTTTTTTGTGAAGAGTTCAAAGTCGAAAGTTGTAACGATGCTGACCGCGAGAGCTATTTTAACCATTTGGAAGAAAAGCACGGGGTGAAAGTTGACAACAAGAACGAGCTCAAGTATATTTTTAGAAACTATTTCCTCAACTGCTCGAAATATTTTGATATCACAAAGAAGCCAGCGACTCTCGGTTTAGTTCAGTGGTTCAGAGATTTCCATCCCAATGACGCGAAACTGAGAGAAGAAGTGAAAATTTTTCACCTGAAGCAACTTCTCTTACAACGTGAGCACGAGCGTAAGCAAACTGATTTCAAACGGAAATGCTTCATATGTGACAGATTCAATATCAAAAAAATTACCGGTAACAGTAAGTACTTTCTGACTCACTTAATGAAGAACCATTCGATTTGTTTAGGCAAGCCGGAGAATATTGTCAACGTGGATGAATTTCTTGATCTGCTGGAAAACTACGTCAAAGCAGGTAAATGCTTCCATTGCAAGAAAACAAATGTAGATGTGTGTCGACATTTGAGGCAGGAAAAACTTCGTTTCAGACCAAAGTACATAAACACGAACCGAAGCTTTTACCTGCAACCTTTCAAGGAGTTTGAAGATTTCGACAGGTTTTATTTGATCAACCACATTGAGCTTAGCAAAAGCTGGAAAGATTTAAAGCGAGCCGAAAAGAAAGTAGCGGTCTTTGAAGAGAGCGAAGAGAGCAAGTTCTCAGGTTGGGAAGAAGACAAACCTCTGGCGTTGTGCTTGTTTTGCCATTTCAAATGCAACGGAGCGGAGAGAGTTTTCGGACACATGAAGGACAAGCACAAGTTCGACTTCGAGTGGGTGACGAGCCAAATTGACTTCTACGAGAAGGTGAAAGTGGTCAGCTACATCAGGCGCGTCGTGGCCTACTTCGAAAAGCAAGATGATTGCCAGCACTTGTGGAATAGAAATCAGAAAATTGTCAGCACGGTTAAAAAGCTTATATACGAGAAGTCCAACTGGAAAGGGGAGAAGTTATTGCAGCCTCTCCTAGAAAACGACGCGCTTGTTCGATGCCAGAACAACAACAAATGCAGGGCATCGACTAAAGTTAGCAAGGAAAATATTGACGCCCACGGACTAATTTCCAGCAGCTGCTTACTTCCCAGAAAGGGTAAGAATTTTAAATCTCATCAAGGTGCGTGCGTCATGACTTCTGTTTTTGATTCAGAGGACAAGTTCTACCGCCGAGCGTGCCAATAATTTTGATAACTTTGTTCCAATAGTTTTGCAGCTTCAGTTTTATATAAAATGGATGTGTTTTTTGACTTGTAACTACGTATAATTTCTTTGTTCTGAAAGGATTTATGTTTTGGCGTGTTTAATAAATACAGTAAATGTTTGAGAAGTTGTTATTCTTTAAACTTAAACGCATTATAATAATAACCAAATCCTAAAGAGCGTAGTATTTCAACACAATTTTTACAAGTTTGAAATTAAACTAGTAAATGATTCAATTTTTTTTCGTCAGTCGTTTTAAGTAAAAAAATAATTGTAAGACTAAACTTCAAACTGCTTTATACAAAGTACTTTAGTTAAACTACAATACTTATGATTGAAGCTGGTTGTCCAATACAAAAAGTTAAATAATAAAATGATATGCTGTACCGGTATATAATTCTGGTACAAAAGTAAACTAAAATTTTTAAGCAAGATTAATAATCCTAAATCGAAGATTAGTTAAACAATTTATTGTTACGTGGTGTTCGTATGTTTACATAAAAAAAAAAACAGTAAAAAAAATACAGACCAACGTTAATATTAAACAAACAAAAATGTGATATTATGGTGTTTGAATTTCTAATAGAGGTATACTTTTTGTTTCTATATGTAAAGAGTTCAATTTATAAGTCATTTGTTACTTAAATTTTTACAAACACCTTACATTGCATTTGTAAATACGCTTTCAAATTAATACCTTTATTTCTAGTATAAAGTACGAATATTATGTATTAATGTACTACAACTTATTTACTGCCAACTAAGACCATCAAACATATTATTAAAGCTAAAGATTGTAGTCATTAAAAGCTACGCACTTATCGTATAACTATGTACTTTTGCTTTGTAACTAATGTTGATCCAAATTTTGAGAATTTTTTTAAAGCAAAATCTTTATAACCAAAACTTCCTTAAATCTAGCTGTACTAAACCACATTAATTTGCATTTAACTAACTAGTACTAGATGCAGGATTGTTAAAAATAATAATTTATAGCGTTTACGATTAAAAAAAATCTTAATTTTGAACAACACTGCTCTAAAGTAGTAGATTTTTTTATTAAACACTTTACACCAAAGTTTCCCAAACTGTTTTCATAAGGCCAATTTAGAAGAAATAAATAAAGCTATGACTCCCTTTTCAAAAAGTTAGTGTTAATATGTCCAGGACCTTTTTTTCGCTCTTCATCATCAACTTCAGAATATCCAGTATAAGTTTCTAAGTATGCTCTACCCCTTTTAAAGTTTAAGACCCCCTAATTTCTGAGATGGTTTGTTTTGGGAAACTATAAATTTTAAAACCAACCTTAAATACACCTAAGACCACTTTTTGTTTTTCACCGTAAACTTCAGAATATCAAGTATAATTTTGATTTATGGCCTAACGCCCCCCCTTTGCAGCTTATTTCCCCCTCAGTTTCTTAATTAGCTCACTTTGGGATACCCTGATACCTGATTTAGACTGTTTACTGCTCTATGTCATAATAGCAAATTAAGGATACCAAAAAATTTAAGTAGATTAGTTCATGTAAAGTGTAATTCATGACTAAATTAAAACTTAACTCTTGGGACATACTAATTAATGTTTACAAAGTTAAATTGTCAAAAAATGGCTTCAATGATTAGTAGAACGTACTTATATGAGCAACTTATTTCAACGATAAAATTAAACAGAAGCAAGCTGAAGACTTAAATAACTGATGAACAATCAAAAGAAGATTTGCTTATTGAATGTTCTGGTTTATACCCAAATAAAAAAAAAAACTTGCTCAAGAAAAGTATAGAAATTTACTCATTTTTATCACAAACATTTACTGTTTGTTCAACTAGGTTAAATTGATTGTATGTTTTGTAAACAAATCTATTTAAAAAATTTATCAAAAAATAGTTAGCTTGAAAAATAGATCTTGAAAATTTGTATATTATGTTTAATTGTGAACTAAATGGTTTAAAGTCTTTTAATTTGCTTATTGTTAGCAGGTAATACTTCAAAAACGTAGAGTTCTAAGCTTTTTTGAACAATAGTCTCATTTAAAACTCTAACAAACGATTAATTTTGTGATGAGAGTAAAAATTAAAACAATACAAAAAAATAATATTTCTCACTAAAGTAAGTACAATTATTTGATTTATATAAACTGAAAGTTAACTTAGAATTTCTTTCTTGATACATTCTAATTGCTTAGTAGTTTTTTCAAGTACAACAAATATTAAAAAAAGTTAAAGCTTTTTTTTAACAGACTATTTAAACAGTTACATATTGTTATTTAGAACTTAGCTATAGTAACTCTTATGTTCTCAGAGCTTTTTTATGTAGTTAGAAACGTTTAAAGATATATAATATACGGTTACATATGCAGAATCACTGAATAAGCTCATGATATCGTCTCTTGTTCAGCTTCTCATCTTGCCTATAGTTTACTTTCATTTTACTATGTTAAAATAAATACTTTGCTCTTTTTTTTGCGTTGCTTAATGATAGTTATTCTCTGACAACAGTAACATAGCTAAAGTTAGGTAAATATTACACTAATATTAATTGGATTTTGCATTTTATTTTAATTGTCTGGATTTTAGTTGAAAAACTTCTGAAACCATTAACATCAAATAAATACTAAAGAATTAGTTTATATTGATCAAAGATTAAAAATTTGTGTAAAAAATGGCTAATGAGTTTTTAGTTTCGACTAAAATTTTAAACTTGTTTGTATTTATGAGTTTGAATTACGTATGATTGTCTGTTTAATCTGAAATTTAAGAAGTCGTTTTTTTTAGAAAAACAAAAGATGATTTTAATTTTAATGAAAAAGTTGAATGTTCCTGTTGTCGGTTCAATTTATAAAGGTTCGATGTGATATATGTTTGGAATACTAAACTTGACAACCATTGTGCATCTTTTTTTTTATTATTATTAAAGATTTTTGCAAATTAAATTTGTAGTTATAAGGGAGTGCTAGCATAAAACAACGACATAATTAATGAAAAAAAAAAAAAACCCATATTATTGGCTTTCTTCTTGTAGTAGTATTTTTCAAAATTGCTTTTGATACAGATTGTTGAACAAAACCGTGTTTTTACTTTTTAAAATTATTTTCATTACTCTCTGTAAGTTTGATATCCACACTTACAATGCATCCTTGTGTAGTACACAGAGTGTTTAGTAAAGTTGATTTTACATCAAAGACTCACAATATAGTTTTTAAGAAAAGTCACAACTTCTTACTTTTTCATATCACCACAAGAGCTCCATCAACTACTACAAGACCTAGTTGTCACCGTCGAAGTTACATATAAAAAACAAGCATGGAATCGTTAGTTTGGCAGTATAAAGTTAGAAGACTTGTGTGAGCTGTAGCTTATCATCGTGTAAAACGTAAGAATTAAAGATGATAATAAATTATTAGTGCAAAACTAGATTTAGAAGTCTTCTGTTACAAGCTGCGAAATGTTTGCTCTACTTAATACAAGAATAAGTTGCATAATATAAAACTCATATGTCTATACATAAGTGTTACATACTTTTTAAATGTAGTCTTTTGATGTATGGTATAAAACAAAAAAACCAAAACAAAAGTTTTGTGGAAACCGCTATCAAGGTTGCTAAAGTTGTTATTTGTATATATTTTTTGGTAGATTGAGAAGTCTGATAGGTAAGACATTTGGACATAACTCAGCTTATATGTTGGTACAGTTTACAATTTTAGAACTTAACACTACAAGATGTATGAAAACGGTAGATTTTCAAAAGAAACGACAATTATTTTTACACTTTTTGATTTTGATAAAAATCTATTTACACCTTTTAAAGAAATCTGGAAATATAAAGTAATGTAATTAAAAAACTTCTAAGAAAAAAAATTACCAAAATCAAATATATAAAACTAGTCAGACTTATATTAAACAGTTGAAAACTTTTTTTAGTCAGAAAGCATTAATTTGTTTAAAAAATGTCTTATAAACAAAAATTGGCTTAGTCTATATTGGAAAACGGTTTAATTAAACTAAAAGAGTTTTCGAATGAAATAAATGTGACACCAAAAAACATTAGTTTACTTTTTTATTCAATTATAAAAATTAAAACTACAAGTTATAAATTAAAAAATGTTTTATACGAAAGGTTATAGTAGTTAAATTTAAATATATAGTAAAAAAAAACACGTTTAAAACTAAACAGCTAAATTTTTATTATTTTACGCCTGCAAATTAAGTAAATCTAACAAAATCTACTTTTGTTTATGCTTGATTTTAATTTAATTACTATAAACTTTCAGAATTCATAACTTTAGTAGAATTATTCTTAGCGTTACATTCAAAACAATATACTTAAAATAAAAAAAAGAACAATAAAAAGTTATAAATTCGCTATCAAACAAACTTGTATCAAAGAAATAAAATACCAGAAGAATACGTACTCGAGATACACTCATTTTAATTAAATATCCTATAAAAAAGTATGCTCAATAAGCAATAATTGGTCGGTTCAATGCGTAGTTCACAAAAACGTGAAAATTATGAAAACATTTTTATACTACAATGTAAATACGAGCGCTCGAGTAAAATTTTCAACCAAGAAGTTACCGGCCGGAGGGCTTTTAATCAAGTAGCAATTTCTCATTGCCGGTAAAAAAAGCGATACCAGATTTGAAAACCGAAATAACCGCCACAACTCGACATTAAAAGTTTTTAGAGCGAAGAAAGATTAAAGAAAGTACTAAAGTCCAGCGTTTCGTTATATGAGCTCTACTTTAATGTGGTCGAAATCTTTTAATTATTGATTTAGATCAATATATTTAGCTGCCCGTTCATTAGAAGCGAATGACAGTTGAGTTTAATTGATTGTGCGATTTCAATGTGAGCTAGCGTCGTGCGAGATGGCTCTATCCTTGCTTAAAAGAGCAACAGTAAATTTTTGTTTACATTTTTTTAGTCACGCATTTTTACAAATTTAACAAAAGCAATTAAACACTTCCAAGCATAACCAAAAAACTTAGATAAAAATGAATATGTTGTCAAAAAAAAAAACATTTAAACCGGTGCTAAAAACAGAAAGTCAAAATAGAAAACACACTTGAACATTGAACTAGAGATTGAATAAATAACAGAATCAAATGACAGTTGAATGAGGGAAGCTACTCAAATGGAAATTGTTCAAATGCTTTCAACGTAGTTGGCTGGGTAGAGACCGACTTTTCCTCCCTTCAGTCTGCCCTTACACCAACCCTGCTCGTCCTCATCCTCCAATTTGTACAACTCTTCACCTAACGTTAAATTGTTATTGGAAACTAGTTTATTTTTAGCAACCTTTTTAGGTGCGGTTATTTTTGTTTTTTTTCTAAAAAATTGTAAATGGCGTTAAAATGTTTTTATACCTAAAAATAACTCTGAATGCGTCTTTTTACTAATGGTTACGTAGTTGAAAGCTAAACGTTAAAAACAAAATAGTATTGAATTTGATTTTAAATTAGAATTAAAAACAAGACTAAAAGTGTAAATTAAATTAAACTATTTATAGAATAACAATTAAGGTCTTTAACATGAAAATAAACATGATGACTACTAGTTATTAGTAAAAACTTTTGTAAATTTAGATTAAATATAACTGTTTTTTGAGTATTTTTAGAACACAATAACTATTAAAATTTTAATGAGCTCAAATCTATATTAAGTTATTAAAACCAGGATGTGCTGCACTTCTTAGATAACTTACACCGAAAATTTATGAGTTAATACTAGATATTATGATCAAGAAATTTGCAGTAAACCTAAAATATGTAAAAAAAACTCAATACTAAATAAATATATATATTTAATATCTTACCACTTTTGAAGGACAGTTCATCCTCTTCCTGACCACTGTAATCGTACAATGCCCTGACAAGCACCCCACCACTATCACCAGAAGCTTCCTCTGCAAACGGGTTGTTGTCGTCCCAAGTCTCCTGAGCTGGTCCGTTGCTGCTCCTGCGACAATTGTTGCTATGACAACAAGGTTTCGTTTGTTTTATTAGTATTTATGTAATTAGGTTTTTGACTGTACTTCTTAAAACACTTAACATTAAATATTTTTACAAAACTTGTTTTATTTTTTCGACTTAGACAAAAATGGAGGTTAATTTTTTGATAGTAAGCGTTTCTGCTTATTTTCAATTAAGATAACTGTAAATAGTAAGTAACCATTAAACACGTTTTAGTACAGGAAAAATATAGTTACTTACTAACTAATGCTGTTCAGTATTACAAAATGTTGTTAATAATTTTATTAGATTAGCTAAAAAGTAACCCAAAAACCTAGCTATTTCATAATTTGAAGAACTAAGGAAAATTAAGAAAAAAAAGATATACTATTTATTAAAAATTCAACAAATATACACTTATAACATAATACTTTATCGAGTTGTTATTTAATGTTAAAAGAGAATAAACAACTTGTAAAAAACGCAAAAAGTAACAAAAAACACGTCTACATCTTTTAACGAGATCGACCTTTAACTATGAAAACAGAGTCTTGTAGCTTAATCGCCTTATGCTTTTACACGAAATAGAAAGAAATCAATAAGTTCGCTTTTGACTGAAAGCAGCGCTGCTTTTCACCAAAACGATGGAAAACAACGCGAATCACGATAGAGCTTCAGTGAAATTTTGACGCAAAAACAAACAGAAGCATGTGAAAAGTTGGCGTCATGAGAAATTGCGCAAGAGGCGAACTCGGAGAGGTTTTTGGCGTTGTTTAATAATAGATGAGGTGGGAATTATCAATATCGGCACAACTATCACCGTGGCTAAGTACCTTCATTATTTGCTTGTTTCCTTTCCCGTTGTTTACTTGTTTTTCTCTCGACTTTAAACTTTTTAGTTATGTCTTTGAGTTTATTTTTAATATGCGTTGTTAGACAAGTTTCGTAAAGAACAAATAAAACAAGTTATGGGGAGTAAAAAATTAAAGTTAAAAATAAAACTTTATTTTAAACTACTTTTCAATGAAAAATAAGTTAGATATTTTTATTTTCAAATGAATGTGAATAAATTAGTATAGCAGGTATAAAAATGTTGATCATAAAACTTTTACTATGTTTGCTTTATATACGAACAATGAGTAAAAATATGGAATTTCGCTTTGAATGGGAACTTAAATAAGGCGCTGTACATAACAACAATATAAAGTTAGGTAAATATTAACTTACTACACACAACAAAACTCGCTTCAAAACAACTGTGTTGGGTGGGGTTTGAAAATTAACTCGAGTTTGCTGAAGGCAAATGACAAATTTGCTTGGCACACTTCATGACAGCAAAACGTTCAATATAACTCATGTCACCAGCACAAATAAAAAGGTTGACATTTGACAAAAACACATTCTCCTTGTGGCATGTAATGCAACTTGTTTATTGAACTTACACACGTTTATTGACCTTGCACTTGTGAAAGTTTCAAGTAGTTGAAAATAGCATGTTTCAACGCACGCAGTACATTGTAAGAAAGTTTTACTAATTTATTTTTCTAAGTTATGTAAAGTAATTTGTGACCAAACGAACTATCAAGCTCAGCACTTAAAATAACCTTTTTTTTTACTTATTGTCTTCATAAAAGCTACTAAATCACTTCAATAATTTTAGATAGTGAATAGAATAATGAAAAAACATAAATAACAACATTATCAAAATACTGGTTTCATAGTTTTGAATCTTAAGCGTTTTTAAAAAGTCAGTTATAAAAGTTAATCATATGTTTAAGGTAAAGATGCTAATAGGTTACACTTAATAAATAGACAAAATTTGGTATAAAAAAAAAATTTCATTATACTCACTTAGAATTGAAAACAAATAGTATAAATGTTTTAGTAACTTTTCCATACATAGTTATACTAATAATTATAAAAAGATTAAAAAAGAAATACTTAAAAAAAGTAATTAATCCGATAAAAGTTATTTGACTTAAGTTGTTATTTCCTACAACCTATTTCATAATCAATAGTAAATAGTTAAACATTTATTTTTAAAATAAAAACATCCAATAAGTTTATATATCACCAAAAGTTAAAATAATATTTTTACAGAAGAAAACTTTTGCCTTATTTATTCAGAACGATTCCATATAAAGTCATTAAAGAAAAAATCTAATATAGTTTTGTTAACATACTTTTATAATTTGAAAACAAATCTTCTTAATTTTTTTTCAACATTCATCACATTTCATTACAATACGTTTAATCTATACCTTCAAACTTTCCAACAAAAGCTAAAGCGCACGTCTGAAACCAATCAAACTTAAATAATCCCACGACAAGTACTAACGTGGTGAGTTCGCTGGATTGGGTGTAAGTTGGGGTGAACTGGGAGTTGTGCGAATCCACGCCAGCCACGTGCTTGCTCACCTTCGCCCCCGTCTTCCTCGACATCGACTTCTGCATCAACAACCGCTCGGGATCGTAGTCCTGTGACGTCACAACACATTGGTGATATTTTAGATTTTTGAGTAAATAGAGTTTAGCAAAACAAGTATAAAGGTTGTGCTTTATGTACTTTTAGCTTATTTGAAGAAAACTGTTGATTTATATTGCATATGTTGTAGAAATAGCTCAGGATAAATTAATATTTAAGATATACAATAAAATAATTTAAGTAAAGAATCATAACTTTATAGCTTTATAATCAATTCAAATTTTCTTAATCTAATTATAAACTTTTCTTATAAACTCAGCTTTAAAAAAATTGTTTATAAAGAAGTTGGTCTCAATTACAACACCAACAAACTATACAAACCTTTTTTAATCATTTTGATTTAAGTTTTAGGAAACTAAAAATTTAGAAAATAAAATTACAAACTTAATTATGACGAGAGTTAGACATCTTTTCTGAGACATATAAACAAAAAGCTATTATCTGTATAATTTAGATGGGCTAAAGAACCTGAAACAGCTACTTTTCTAAAGTAGCAAAAATACAACTACCTGCCTCCTTGGTGTAGTAAATTTGGTGGTTGTAACTTTTAGTGTAACCGAATTTCTCCTTCACTTTTCTAACTGCTGAAATCAGACTGGTACTAGAATACTCAACTGTATCTAACTTGAAAAATAAACTGCTTTAAAACATTGCTAACCTTGAGCTATCACTAATACTAAAAGTTTCAAATAGCTAAGATTTTAGGTAAAACTTTCATAACAGACTAATTTTTTATATATAATTAAAACAAACGTTTTAGTAGCTAAACGGCAAAATAAAAAAACTTAAGTATATCTGTTATTTTTGTAGATAAATCTTCAAATGAAACTTTAATAGTATTACTTTGATAGTATACTTTGATAGTATTAGCTACCTAAATATTAGTATAACCTTTCAATTAGGTCTAAATTAATTTAGAGCTTGGTGATAAAACTTGCTCTGAAAATAACTGAACAACAAATAAAATAAACTTTACAAAGAAAAAGGAAATATTTTAAAATGAACAAAATAATAGAGACTAGGGGTTGAAAACTTATCTAGTCAGTAGTCCAGACTTACCAGAAAAAGTTTTTGCGGGCCGAACTATTAAAAAAGTCTCATTAGACGGGTCGCATATAAAAAAAATTAAACAAAACTTTAATATTGTGACCATTCAATAAGCATTATAGTGTATTGAAAAAAAGTTAAACGCACATTTCAATGTATTTGTTTGAAAAACACTCAGTATTTAAAAAAAATCAAGATACAAATAAGTTTCGGGCCGAATGTTACCAACCCTTATTAATATTGAGCAAAAAAGTCTACTTTTAAATTTTACAGCTACTTCTAGTCAACAATTTCAGTTATAAAACAAACTTAGTTTCCTATAAAATATAGATAAACTGTCTATTTTTAAACCCTACTTCAAATTTTTTGTAATTAAAATTTATACTAAATAAAAATAAATTATTTTAAATTGTTTTAAATAATTTAATATATTCACTTTTTTGTTT
The DNA here is from genome assembly GCF_965202585.1 of Thalia democratica. Taxonomy (NCBI): domain Eukaryota; kingdom Metazoa; phylum Chordata; class Thaliacea; order Salpida; family Salpidae; genus Thalia; species Thalia democratica. The sequence continues at coordinate 17,249,814 of NC_139170.1, forward strand.
ACAAAACAAATTGAAAAAAACTTTAACGCAAGCTTAATAAAACTAGTATTGAACTATTCCTTTTTAAGCTATACAAAGAGTCAGTAAAAGTAGAACTTAAAAAAAAAATTACTATTTAATAATACATAAGTTATATAACAGTATGAAATAGAGTGCTCAATAAATAAAAGCTTAATTATTAAAACAAAATATAGTTATTTAATAATAAGAAAAAATAAAGCTGCTTACACTAATACTAAGGCTACATACCTTGCCAACTGGTATAAAAACAAAAAGAGTTAGTAAGTATATGCATTATCAGTTTGAGTTGTGTCTAATAGGCATATACATTTCTATTAATTTGTAATCAGAATTTACAAAGTTTTACAACGACCAGAAATAGAAGTAGTCGTAAAATTCTAAATACTTTAAACTCCTACAAAAACTACAAACCACATTTAACTTAATCGCACAACTTAAAATATATTCTATAGTTTTATTGGAACACCGCATTTAATTACTCGGTTTAGAATAATAATATGTGACTTGACTAAAAGTAGACAGCGATTATACAAGAATTATAAAGTTTTATTATAGCTGTTATCTAACTTTCTTTTGAAACTATGGATGCCTTTCTGGTCATTAAAACTTTTTTATAATATACACATAACTATTAGCTTCAAATAAAGATGAATATGACAAAAGCTGTATCAGAAACAGAACAAAAAAACTATTAACTTCGAAACATACTAAAACATATAGTCGTAAGAGCAAAAATGAAACAAACTAACTTCGAACTGAGGCCAGTTCATGGGCATATCAGGACCATTATTTTGTCTCCACCACATCAGGTCAGCTTCACTGTTGACCTTCGATATACAAGCTGCCATGTCCGTGTATATCGACTTGTATCTGTTGTTTGCAATTTTATATGTTTTCAAATTTGTGAAACTAAGTTTTTTTTAACTCTTTTAAGCATAGTTTATACTTTTAAAGTACTTATTTTTGTTTCAACATATTTCAAGAAATACTTGTTAAATTTTTTTTAATTAAAATTTGAAACGTTTACAATAGAAGAACTAGTTTCACCTTACTTTGTAATCAGTTTTTAGCTAACACTTTAAGTCAGTGTAAAATCAAAGTTTATAAATCGAAGCGGTATAAGCGCTATGTAAACTAAATAAAGCAAATAGCTTTGAAATGTGTTGCGTATATTACATTTTTTCCAGCGGTATGCATGTGCTACACTAAAAACTAAAATTTTTAACATACTTTGGCTCCGTTGCGAAACTTAATACGTGTAAAGCTTACACAATTAAATGTGCGAGTTTTATAGCTTAAACTTCATGATAGCAAAGTAAAGTTTATTTAAGACTGACACAGTAAATAATCATTAAAAAGCCAACGTCAGCAAATTTTAAAGTTCAATGTATATGTTCAATGATAAAATGCATGATTGATAAAAAAGTTATTTATAGATTATTAAAAATTTTTAACATATCTATTTAAGATGATTGAAATATCATCAAAATATCTCAAGCCGATTACTAAAATACGTAACATTACAAAACTTTTTAGTTTAAAGGTGAATTTCATTAATATCGTAAATATACATATTTTTTGAATACTAATTTAATTTAAACTTCCAGAGCAATTGATTCAATTGAAGTTTTTCTACAACCATAAATTTAAAACCTACTTTAGTCTATGTTTAAAAGACAATTTAAAGAAATTATATTAAAATTTTGTTGTTACTTTAATTTAAATCAGTAAATATAATTAATGCCTTAGGTTATTTGTTTAGATAGAATTCATTTAATCTTTTTATCAGGAAAACTTAATTGAAATACGTAAGAATACTATAACTAAATCAAATTAAAAGTCTTAACATCAAAAATTTATAAAAACTAACTGTTAATAGTTTTTTTTTATTTACTCAAAAAATAACTATAATAGATACATTTTAAACAGAGTTGATAGAATAAGAAGTTGTGCATATTTCACAGCCACACAATTTAACTTTAGTAAGAAAAATAGTTCTAAAACTGTTGTGTTAAATTTTTAGAACAATTTTTATAATTTTTGGCAAGTTAAACCCGAAGACATCAACATAATTTAACATTATTTAAAAATAATCTTATTTCACTCATATTTGTTATAACTACACCTTTTTGAAGTTTGTTAAATTGAAACATTTTCTATAAAACTTAAATTAAACAAAAAATGTTTATATTTAATTAAATGCACAAAAGTACCTACAAACACTTGATTAAAGGTTAAAACAAACTCTGGGTTGTTGGAAAGGTCTAGATGCTTGTGGATGATTTCAAACATTTGTTTGAAGAAGACCAGCCTCTTCTTTTCGTTGTCCTGACATCTTTCGAACGCCCGTTCCATGTCTTCCATGTATCTCGGCTGGTCCCTGTCCAGATCAACCAGGGCTGACTCGTACTTGTCCATCAACTTTTGACATAATAGAAAAAATTAAATAGAAATAATTATTTAAGTTTTTTTTGTAATAATTTAGCTTGCTTTTTTTTAAACTGAAGAATACTAAATAGGAGTAAATATTTACTTTTCGTTCCTTTAAAATGTACAATTGTAATAAATAGTATGCAATAAACTTTTAGTTGTTGTTAAACATTTAAAAAAACTTTATTATCTACATATAATAAAGTTTTATAAAATATTTAAATATAAAACTTTAAAATTCATTAACACCTACCATACTTATTTTAAAATAAATATGGTTCATTCTAGAAACAAAATTAAGTTAAGTTTCCTTCTACTTTTAATCAAAAATAATGTTTACTTTGTTTTTATATTTCAAGAACAAATTCCAATTTCCTATGAATTTATTTCTAATATCTAAAATAACTTTTTGTTTGCTCATTACTTTAGATAGGTAATTAAAATTTTAGTAACTTTACGAATTCATATGACACAGAGAACTTGATGTTTTTTTTTTTTAACATTGATAAGTTAACTTAAATTTTTTTTTTGTTTTTATTGTAAGTTACTATGGAATTATAAAAAAGTTGCACAGTTTTAATCACAATGATTAAAAAAATATATATACAAGATAATCATACTCCATATTTTATGATAACTCTTGAAGTTTTTTTTTCAAACCTTGCAATAATAAATAAGTAAATATAACGTGAAAACTTTATTTTAAAGATTAAACATTACATTTAGATGAGTTTAGATTTAATTCAACTAAGTGTATTTAAAATATGTAGTCATTTTTTTAAAGAAACTATAAAAAAATCTTACTGACTTTGTTTTGATTTTTTTTTTGTAAAAACAGTTTTTACTAAAAGTTATTCTTATTGATAGCTAAAATTAAATTTTGAATAATATTCCATTTACTAATTTGATGTCTTAAGTTCAATGTCAAACCAAAAAGTAAAACTAATTTTGTATTTTTTTTTAATACTTGAAAAAGTGTGTATATAGATATATTTAGCTTTAAAATTTAGTATCAAATCAAGCAATGCTTTTTAAAGTATTTTTACAGTTTTCCATATAGGTTAGTGGAAACAGAAAATTAAAATATACTGTTATCATACATTATAAAACCATATAATATTAAAAATATCAATTCAAACAATTTTTTAATGACTAGTTTTTAAATTTTAAAACCATCATTCTAAAAATACATTGACTCTAGTTTAAAATAAAATAATGAAGTAAAAAAAAAACAACCAACTTATAATAAACTTAAAAAAAAAACAAAACATTCACTAAAAAACATTTAAAACGACGTAAGTAAGTTCTATTTATTTTTTATTTAATATCAAATAATTGAAAAAAAGAACAACATTATTTAATGCTTTATTTTACACTTATTTTTACATAATAATAACCTATTGTTATTGAATTAAAATATATTTGTTTTAATAATTTAATAAAATCAAATAAAAAACAATGTGGAACAACTCAAACTAAAAATTACAAAGTTAAATTTAAGCTGATACTCCAGTTTTTATATTGCTAAATCATAAGTTCATGGGAAAAACTTAAAAAACCAAAACAATAACGTGAGAAAAACATTTATAATAGTTTGTTAACTTTTGCTACCATCTAAAAAATCGTACGGGTTCTTAGTTATTATACTACAGTTGTTTAAATTTTAAAAATAAACAAGCTATACCAAATTAGTTTTAAGTATACATAATATGTCTGTAGAATATTTGCACTTAAATATTTTAGAAGTAACAAAATAGTTTATAAAAAAATGATTAATAAATTATTTTTTTTTGCTACTAAGTTAAAAAAAAATATATTCTTATTGCTCTATTATATTTGAATAGCTGAAAAATAATATAAAAAATGGTTTTCTTTAAAACAATTAAAACAAAAACAACAGAAACAGTTTATACAAGTTAAATTAAAACAAATTACTAGTGTGGAACAAGTTTAACCATAGCTGTAGGACATTACGTTAGCAACACGTTTAAAATACAGCTATTTGTGTGTTACATCACATTGAGCTATTAACTTGTATTAAGCGCAGATTTGAACATAACTCGTTTATTTTTTGTTGACTTTGCGCGTAATAGAGCATACTCGTGCGATACAAAACAGCTAAAAATGGAACAAAACTCAAATACTCGATGCAATAATTGTTGTTAAACTAGTAGTTTTAAACTCACTCTTGCTTTGTCCTTTTCTTTCTTTTCTACTGTTTCCTGAAGCTTCTTAAGTTTTTCTGGGGCAAAATTAGGATCGCTTTTAGCAGTGCTTTCCTAAAAGACAAAAAAAATACATTGTTCAAGTGTACTCTGTATTGGTTGGCAAAAAGTAATTTGTTCATTATTTGTCGTTAATTTTTATTATTAATTATAATATCTACATATCAACATTACATAAAATATATGGTTCAGTAAAGGAAGAAATATATAGTTTGTAAAAAATTCACGGTAACATCTTTCACAACAAAAATATTAAAACTACTTGAATTTGAGCAGTTTTTTCTTCTTTGCAAATGTTAAAATACTGCTTTTTAGAATCTTGAACTTTCTTGTACAATTTCGCCCATTGCTTTTGAGCCCGGGAAAATTCATCAGTAGATTGCTTTGATTCCTTTAAGCCGCCTAAAGCAAAGCTGTGGAAGTTTTCTTTTTTCCATGCTTTTACCTTAAAATTATTAAATGTTCACTGTAAAAAAAAGACAAAAAAATTAAAAACAATTTAATATGTGAAATCTATGATAAAAAAACTATTTTAAGGTATAAAATATCATTAAACTGATATAATTTTTATCTATGAAAATTTAAGCAAAAGCTTTGTTTATGTTTATATAAAGTATATGTTTATAAAATCATCAAGTATCTTCATATAAAAAAAAGTAACAATTTTTCGTATATTTTACAGAAGTTTCTAACAGGTTGTCTGATTTTTTTCCTTAACTTTTGATTTTATTCAAGGATTTTTTAAGTACAAGTTTTCTTGTCTCTCTTTAAAAAAGAATTAAGCTCGGTATAAGTAAGGTGTTTCATATAATTACTGAAAATATACTGCATTGATATTTTAATTTTTTTTTGCTCCATTGAATTCGGTATTAACTTTTTGAATTAAGTTCCTTAAAATTCTAGTCATACATTGTTTTAAAGCCATAGTATACATATATTTAAGAGTTAGTTACAATTAAAAGTAAGTTTTAAAGTATTTGTTTGTTTTTTAACAGGTATGGACTCACTTTTCAAGTAGTTTGTGTAAATTAATTCTTATTTTAACATAGATAGTAATTGAAATAAAATAAATAAAAAAATTTATAATAAAATAAAAGTACTAGATTTGGAAAGAATAATTTGATACAAATAGATCAATATAATAAGAGGATCAATGTCTAATGTTTTCAATGATTTATGTTTTATGGCTAACTTGTTTAAGAATTTAGTAAAATTTAAGAGTTATTTTGTTTTGAAAAGTTTTTTTCTATTTAACAATGTGTAGAAAGGTTTTTATTCATTAAATTATTGAAGTAATTAACTTCAAAGTTCGCAAATAAAAACAAGAGTTTTTATAACATTAATAGCTATAGAAAACATTAGTTAACTTTCTGGGATTTTCAATGATAAAAAAAAAGGTTCAAAATTGAAGATTTCTTAGGAATCTTTTGTCTAAACTTTGAATTTTTTTGATTTTAAAGGGGTAATGGCTATCCTGTAATAAATAACTGTTTATTTAATAATATATAAACTGTTTGAAAGTTACTTAGAATGATTTTTTTCTTGAGTTTATATATTTATACTCCAAATACATAGCAAAAAAATTGCTATAGTTTATTGAAAAATTCGAAAAAATAAATTCTACAAATACAATTATTGACTCTTCTAGGATAACATTTAGTATAAATCAGTGATTTTCAAGTTTTTACTTATGCACAGTAGTGGAACGAAAAAAACTGTGCACATAAATTTTGATATGCTGTGAAGTTTTCTAAAGGAGTTGTTTTATCCTTAGACATGTTTTTAATATTTTTAACAAGCTTTATTGTGTTTAGTATTTAGTTGTAGCAGAAAAAGCTTTTCGTAAAAAAGTGTCTACTAAAATATCTAGCATGGAAAAAATTTGTTGTAGTGATTTAATGAGATTAATTATTGAAAAAAACTGTAAGGTTTTAATGTATATATTTCTTTTACCTTAAAATAATATTTCAACTAGCATAACAAAGCTAGATTTTTTGAAAATTTTGTAAAATAGATAAATTTAAAATACATTTTATTAAAAAAAACATTTGCCAACCTTCTTCACATTATTATAAACTCTTTTTATGATTTAATGTATGTCTGTTGATAGATAATTTATTTGTAACTTTATGTTACATTTATACAACAACTTGAATTTGTTAAATGTTCAAATTATTTTTTCTTTAACTAAAATTTTCTTTATATTTTAAAACCATAAGTTATAATTTCAAAATAGTTGATGTAACTTCCATTGCTGTTTTAAGAATTCATTAAAAAATCGATTATTCAACTTGCGATACCTTTTCATAAGGATCTGTCATAAGACTTTCTTTTATTCCTGTGTGAAGGTCAGCAGTTCTTTCAGCTTCATTGAGCATTTGTAACCATGAAGCTTGTTGGGTGTTGTATGAAGCATTTTTCTCTATAACCTGTTAAAAAAATATATGATAAGTTTTACATTATTTTAATCAGTTTAAGCTTTTCTCTATTAGAAACACAAAAGTAAAAAAAATAATAATAATCAGATATAAAAGACAGAGTGAATGAATTAAGGGTGCAAAAGTATAAAATAAACAATGCTTTTTTATAACATTTGTAAAGGTATACACTACTTAATTAGTTAAAAGTAACACTGTTACTAGTTTATACAAATATAATTATATTTTTTCAAGGTTGCCACTTTTTGAGTAAAAAACTGCTCTGGTTTTTTTAAATCCTACATTTTTTTGGTTCTGGCACAAACTATTTATCACTCATATTCATTTTTCTTCTTAATAATTAAAAGAAAATTGTATGTGTTGTGTACGCTTCTGCAATAGATGTTCACTAAACGTATGAGAAATATTGTTTTTGAAGATTCAATGTTAACGGCATAGGGGGTCCACCTTGATTTTAACAAGTTGATCTTATTTTATAGAGTTTTATCTGAGTTATCAGAGATTTTTAACCACTTAAAAAATTCAAGGTAATTTTTGAAACATGTGCGATCAAAGTCGGTGACCTAAATAGGTTTCCTAATGGAAGGCACAAACTAAAAACGTAAAAAAAGACCATTTCACTAAAAATCTATCTCCTTGTTCATTTTTTAAGCAATCTTCTTCAAATTTTCAAAGAAAATTTAAAAAGATCAAATGCAGGATTTTTTCTATTTTGAAAAATAAAATTTTTATTAAAAAAAAACTATGTATCTATTTTTTTTGTTTTTTAATATAAAATTTTTATTTCAATATATTTTTTAAATTCCAATATTCAAGTCTTTTAAACTACAAAAGGAACATTTTCTGAAAGTTTGAGGTCTTTAGCTCAAAAAATGAAGGAGAAGATAGATTTTTAGCGATTTTTAAAATTTCCAAGAAAATTGACCCAAAAAATTTGCAGTTTATATTTTTGTATTTGAAACTTTTTATAAAAATTACAATATCTCAAAAATTAAATAAGATTTTTTATTCTGTAAAAACTGGCTTGTAATTTGTACTTCAAGCTTTCATAAAAGATTCAATGTTATTTTTAGTAAAAAAAATGTCGGACACCCCTATTCTTTTTAAGTCTAAATCAATTGAGATTAAAAAACAAAATTTGTAGATAAACTTATGTAACAATATTGGTAAACTTTATACATAATTATATATATATATATATATATATATATATAAGTAACTAGAAATATAACGTATATTAAAACTTTTTAATGCCTAGTAAAACTTTTATAATTTTAAATTGTTTCTGTGTAGTATAAACTTAAATCATGATAAACATTAATTTCAGATTTAAAACAAAAATGACAATGTTATTTCTAGAGGCTAAAAAAATATTACTAAGCATTTCAAAATCAATAAAAACCATGTTCTAAAAAAAATAAGTATATAAAATAACAAAATATTGAAAGTGGATCAACTAAATATCATTCTATATCTTAAAAAACCTGCCTTGAGATTTTTTTAAGATCCTAAAACTATCCTGAGATATGAACTCAAAACTACCCTGAGTCATCCTGATTTAAAAAAGTCGAAACATCCCGAGTTTCCCTGAGTGTGTGACATCCCTGTAATATACAAAATAAGTAATTTAAAGGCTTGTTAAGAAATAAAATTTAAAAATTTTATTTAAAAACTTAAATATTATAGCAAACTTGTAATTTTTAGGAGTTACATTAAAAAATGTTAAATGCAAAACTTATATAATAAAACCATTAAATTTTAAGAAGTGGCTAACAAAAATATTGAAAAATCAAATTTTTCTAAAAGATGAAAACTAAGTAAATCGAAAAAGAATTTCAAATAATATATTTTAAGTTGTTAAACAAAGCAAAAACTGAAATAGAAGCATTTTTATTGTTTAAAAAAGACTATCATTGCTAAACTAGTTTAAGCACAATAGAATTTAAGAGAAAAATTAAAACCTACATTTAACACTATACCACACAATATTTGATAAAATTTTTAAACTATTGGTTAAGAGCTCAAAGTTAATCACAATATTACCACTATTATTAAGTCAGGAAAAAAAATTAAGTTTAAAATGCCACTTGGTTCATTTCACATTTACCTTTACATGGTTGCCACAGATCAAGCTGAGAAAAAATTCCTGACTTTTTACCAAAATTTTCCTGACTTTTCTAAATCAAACTCTTAATTTAAACTTATTCTAAAATACACAGTCTAACACTTGAAACTATATAAAGCTTTCAATCTAATTTTAATACAGGTTAAAACAACAGTTTTTTTTTGCTGAATTCAATCATCAAACTTCCATTACATCACTTGAACCATCTGTGTATGATTGATGTATTTGCAATAAACAGCTCTATCAGCAAAATACTTATATTATTACCTTATAAACACAGCTTGTCCAGCATTAATCCAGCAAGATGTTTTCGAAATGTGTAATTTATCATGTTTGATAATTTTGTTTGGGCCATCTGACATGACTGTGCTATTGCACTGTCAGGAAACATTTTTTTGTTCAGCTCCGCCAGTTTGTTACACGAACTGGCTGAGTAACTGTGCTTGACAGTGTGTAATGCCCATAAAATTTCAGCGGTTGTGGTTTGTGACTTACTTACCAAACCTATTGATGGGCTTACACCACTGCTCTCACAACTTGTTACTCTGCGGCTGCTCTCACCACTTACCCCACTGGAGCTTGATCCAGCATTATATAAAAATCATTGGATTTGGTGAACTCCTTGCCTTTTATTTCTATGTCCAGCTCCATTTATATGTACAGTGAGTGCTTTTCTTCCCATATTTGACAGTGACATAGTTCATGAACACTACTTGCCTTTAAACTTTTGTGTATATATCACAGTTTCACTATGGAAAAGTCCTTGCTACAAATCATCAATACTAAAAAGCTTACAAATTCTGCTTGTTTAAGTAGGGTACTTGATCAATATGATCAATAGAAAAATAACTAATTTATACCAGGCATTGGAAATTTAACAATTTAGTAAATTTATAGGAAAATTTTGGAAACATTTTTTGACTTTAAAGCATTTTTAATTAATTTCTACCATTTAAAGGCTTTGGAAAATTAGGAAATTTGTAAATTTAAACTGACAGATCTGACTTTTTTTAAGTACTATTATAGGAAGGTTTTTCAACGTATTTATATACCATTTGCAACTTAATATCAATAGTTTATTCAATTTGTTTTTTATATTTTATTACACAAAGCTTTTCAAAACCATACAAGTTTCTTTGTCAAGTGATAAATTTTAAATGAAATTTGAAAAAAAAAATTGTTATGTGAATAGCTTAAAAAATAACTTTAAATTATGACGTATGAATAAATTCAAATAAATACAAAAATTAAAGATTCAGTAATTAAAACTAAAGGTATGTTTATTAATAGATTGTTAATAATTTTTTTTTACCATTTAATGCTACTTGCGTATTTAAGTTAGGTCGCTCTTCCTTGATCAATATTTATTCCAGGCTGTAGAGTTTGCTTTTCTTACATCGTTTTAAAACTTTAAAATTTTGAAAAATGTCAGAGTTTTGACAGGATGTGCAACTAAAAAGATGTTCAAATATTGCGCTGTTTTTATCTGTTCCGCAGTGGTCTGTAACTTGTCAGAATATTTGCCATGATTATTCTCTAATGTAAGAGATTTTCTGATCTGCAGAGCAGGTATATTTATAAATAACATTTGTGTCATATACTTCCAAGCATTTACTTTTGTTGCTGAAGTAGTCAGAAACTTTTTTGCTGGTGTAGGCCGGTTTAATATTAATGTTGTGTTTTTGAAATATGGATGCTATTCGTTTTTGGAATCTTATTGAACAACTACCAACGTAAACTGTTGTGAAATAAGCGTAGTTTTCAGTTTCTGTTTTCTTTTCATTTTTTGTGTTAATATTTTAATTTTTTTAAAGGTTGAATTATCAATTTTGTGAGCTTCAAGAAATTTGTTGATTTTGGACTCTATAAGGTTTATTGGATACTGATTCTTGGGTAACAAGTTTTAGATTATTGCAAGTTCATCTTTAAAAGCGGTAACATTTGAGCATATATTAAGCGCTCTGTTTAGATAAAAGTTTATTAAACCGAGTTTCCAAGATTTAGGACAAATACTAGTATATTGCATTATTAGACTTGTTCTGTTGGTTTTCTGTACACATTTATGTGTAGTTGGTTTGATATTTGTTTAACTTTAGTGTTGAGAAACGGTAGTTTTCCGTCAACGGCTCTTTCTAAAGTGAATTCTAAGTTTGGGTGTAGAGTATTCATTTCATGATAGAAGTTTGTTAGTTCAGTTTGGTCTTGTGTGACTACAAATATATCATCTACATACCTTGTGTAGAATAGAGATTTTGTTTTTGAATTTGTTTGTAGTTGGTAATTTTCTTTTGATGCTACAGACCAATTGGCTAGGATTGGGGCTAATGGGCTGCCCGTTGCAACACCGTCTATTTGTTTGTAGACTTTTTCACCATAAAGGAAAATACTTTGGGAGCACAACTGTAAAATTTTCCTTAATATATTTTTAGTAATTTTAGTTTTTTTGAAAATTGATTTTACATTGTGTCATAAATTGTTGTTAATATGTCTTCAATTACTTCTTTTAGCGGAACGTGTGTATATGAATTTTGTAAATGATTTTTTTTAATTTTAATAAATTTCCTGAATTTTCCTGACATTTTTAAAAAACCCCCCATTTTTTCCTGACTTTTGTCATTTAATTTAATTTTCCCTGACTTTTCTGATTTCCTAACATTTCCTGACCATGTTGCAACCCTGCCTTTAGCTTAATTATGTTAATTTTATTTATATTAGATAAAACAGTCAGTGCATTTAATATTTGATGCTTTATACACCTTCTAAAGTAATAATTTTTTATTTTCCAAAATATTTTTTGTAAACTTCATGCCTTAATTAATATCACAAACATTTTATTCAGATAAAAACTAAACTAACAAAAAATTTTTTCTTAAAGTCATTAAACATAGATCATACTTAAATTTTTAATTCTGAAATATTACCTTTCAATAAATCAACATAATTAACTATGTTAAGATTTCTTTACAAAATATTTTCATTTCTATACAATTCAAGTTAAACACAACAAAACTAGCAGTTTATCCATTTAATTTCTATTTTTAGTAATCAGTTCCAACTTTACTGCTTCTAATTTATTTAATACAGTAACTTAAAATAAATAAGTTAAGTAAGGCTCGATACAGTTTAAAAACAACTAAATCATAAAAAAAAAGAACTTGAAAAAGAAACATATATTAAACAATCTATTTAAAAACAACTTTTCTTCTTATGTTAAAAAAAAACTAGCCATGCAAAACAGATATTAGTTGATTAAAATTAAAAAATTACATTAAAATTATTACATTAAAAAAAGTAACTACTTTTCTATATTTGACATTCAAGCTTCTAAGCATTTTGCTGTAATTCTCTTCAATGTTAGCCCTCTCTTTTATAAAATTTAGCAGATCATCACATACTTTTGGACCATTATCAATCCTTTGCACTGTTCTTTTAAATTGACCAATCTGTGGACATTTTATTTACTTTTTTAGTTAAAAATAAAACTAGTTCTTCTTTTATTAGTACTTACAACTAAATAAATAAATGTTTAATATTTAATTAAAACTAGTACAATTTTCATTTTTTAAATTAAATTATATTTTATTAAACTGCTTTTAAACAAAATTAGATTATAAATTTTAAAATAGCACAATCAAAAAAACAAACTTAATAAAAAGAATAAAATAAACTTTAGTAAAATGTTATAAATCTTTAAATAAGCAGTACTACTCTTCGTGCTTTATTTTGTTTTAATTGATTTAGAATTAATGATTGTAGTTTTTTTTTTTAATTATAAAAATAAAATTAGATATTGTATAACTAATTGTATACTTATAAGTTTTTAATAAAATACTATGTTGTAATCATGTAAGTAAATTAAATTAATCATGTAACATTAAGGCTTAATTTAAGTTTGATTTCTCTTAAACTTTATTGGTTAGTTTGTTTATATTTTTAGATATTTAATCTTTATTTTTATCTAATATATATAACAGTTATAAAATATGTTTAAGAATTACTTTAATTTTTAAAATCAACTAAAGTACTAAGTTTGATGAGTGTAGAAATAATTTAAAAATGTTGTGTTTTATAGCTGATCTTAGTTTTGAATATTAATTTCTTCTACTTAGCAACCTAATTAACATTTTAGCAACAATATCATATGTTTTAATGCAGGAGTCCGTAGCCTTTAAAAGTAACTAGCAAATTTTATTTTGAAAAGTTAAGTTGCTTGTGGCCTAACTATGTAATAAAAAGATTTCTATGGCTGACAGGTATTAAAAATAGTTTAAAAAAATCAACTGCCTTGAGTCATACTGAGTTTTTTCAAAACCTTTAAAAAAATATATTTACCTCTGGTTTAAAAAATAGCCTTCAAATTATTTTGTTAATTTACTATAAATAAAATTTCAACCTCTAATTTAAAAGTAAGACAACACTAGTCTAAAATATTTTTTTAGTTTTTTATGAAAACAATTATTTATTATTAATATACAATAAGTTACACAAGACACACAATTTCAAAAACACTAAATATATTTCGAGCAATTCTCTTCAGTAGAGTACAATGCTAACAAATAATAATATTTTACACACTTATATAGTAACCAATTAATCATAAAGTAATTAAGAGATTAATAAATGACAAAAGCAATTAGTAACAGTTAAAATCAAATAAGTCCATTTACGTTATAATTGATCTACAGTAAAACTAAACATAAATAAAATGAAAACAATCCTTATAAAAAGTTACGAAAAAAAAGAAACAGTATACTCAAAATCTTTTTGTTTATATAAAACAGGTTTCCTTAAAAAATACAAATGGCTTCTAATTTAATCAAATCAAAAACATTACTAAAATTTTAATAATTTTAAATCTATCTATAATACAATTGTTTGCACAAGTTGGATTATTAACTAAATGTTCTGAAAAAGATGAACGTTTAGATGAGTTTAAAACCTTTACCAGTATATCATCTTTCTTATCTGACAGTAAAAAATTCTCTACACTTGATTACTATATAAGTGTATAAAATCTTATTATTTGTTAGCATTGTACTCTACTGAAGAGAATTGCTTTAAATATATTTAGTGTTTTTGAAATTATGTGTCTTGTAACTTATTGTATATTTACTTGTCACTTATGTTCCAATATTTATTATTAAAACAAATAATGTTGTTTATGTGTTAAGGATGTTTATAACAATATATTTTACTAAACTAGATAATTAACAAAAGTTATAAAGTACTCTTTTATTTTTAATGGATAGTTTAATTTCTATATTTCTAAATTGTTTCTGTTTAGTACAAACTCAAATCATGATAAAAATCAATTTCTGATTTAAAACAAAAATTACAATGTTATTTCTAAGAATAGTGAAGAGCTAGACGTGAGGCTAAAAGAAAGTTATTAAGCATTTCAAAACCAATAAAAGCCATGTTCTTGAAAAAAATTAGATACATAAAATAACAAAATATTGAAACTTGATCATCTAAATCTCATTCTAGATCTTAAAAAATCTCAAGGCAGATTTTTAAGATCTAGAATGAGATTTAGATGATCAAGTTTCAATATTTTGTTAAAATCTTAAAACTATCATGCGATAAAAAGAGCTCAAAACTGCCTTGAGTTATCTTGATTTAAAAAAAATTCAAAATGTCTTGAGTTATCTTGAGTCTCCCTGATATTTTTTAGAATTTTAAAATATCTTGAATTTCCCTAAGTAACCTGACTGTGTGGCAACTCTGAAACCACTACTTATTTATAGTTATGAAACTAAAAGCCCAACTGTAAGTTATAAATACATAAAAAACATTTTTAAATCTATTAAAAGTATGTTTTCAGCTAAATAGTACATCAAGAGTTTTGCTTTGCTGGCCACATTTTGCAAACTCCTGCTTTATTGCAACAATAAAAGTTTTTAAAACTTCTAAATAAACAAGTGTAAAACACAAAAATGATTTTTATTAATGAAGACTTAAAAATTTGATCAAATAGGTCAACAACATATCCAATTTTAAATACTTGTTATAGTATTATACTTGTTACATCTTATAACTAATTTGTAAAGAAGACTTCTTTAACTAATAAATGATCTTAGAGCTGAAGGTAAAGAAAAAAAATCAATTAGAATCGTATTGTTAGCTGATAAGTTTGATTTTAATTTATCAGTAAAATGTATAAAAATAATTTTTTTGAGCACTGTTTTTATTTTAGCATTAAAAAATCTTAGAACTAAAATTTATTAGTAGTCTAATTGATATGAAAATCCAAAAAAAAATTTAAAGTTCAAAACACATTTATACCATAACCTAATATTAAATTTACATATACTCAAGTAAAGTTTTTTGTATGTTCACCTATCAAATAATTATATTATAATTACAAAATTTTAAGTTATACACAAATTTATAAATAATTTATTTTTAGCTAAATTAAAATATGACTTAAATAATTTAACAAAGCTATTTTAATTACAAGGTTAAATAAAACAGAAAATCAAAAACTTTTAAAATGTCAATGAAAATAATAACATTATTTTAAACTACATAACAAACAATAAAAACAAATAATCATTGAATTTTAAACTAATTTACTATTAAAACACAGCTTGTTATGTAAAAAAAACTAACTTCCCAAAAGCTCCCAGTTGTCAGCTCAGCAGTACTATCACCTTGATTAATTGAGATAGACATTTTAGATTAAAAGTTTGGATTCAAACATACATAAACAAAAGTAATAAATAAAATAAAAAGCTAAAATTGTATAAAACTATTTAACAACATTTTCGAACTAAATTTCTAACAATTTTGTTTAAGTAAATACAATTAACTTAAAGTATTAGTTATTAAACTTTTAAATCTTAAGTTAAGCTTTGAAAATGATTACACCCTTTAATTTCTTCTTAAAACTTTTAAAAAAGCTTTTGCTTTTCAGAAGAAAACTATTGATTATAATTTAAATTAACAAACAAGTAATGCAGTTTCTAAAACATTAATTACAAATTTAGTAAACATATTTTTTATGAATGCAGCATTAAGAATACAATTTAAACAACTTTAATGTTATAACTGAGCTTTTTACCTTAGCTTAAAATAACAACACACTAAACTGGGTAATTACCTGTTGAGTCCAGTTTTAAAAAAGCGATGCTATCAGAGCTGTGTTTTCTGCTTCTGAACATTTGATATAGGTACTAGTTATGTGTTGTATATTTATCAAAACTATAAATTATTTTTTTGTAAGATTAACAGTATATTTTTTCTTTGAAAAAAATATGTTATTACTTTTCAGTGTTATTCATGGAAGCTATTTATAAAATAAAAGACTTTCAATAGTAGTAAAAAACTGATAATCTTTCTACGCAAAAGTAATGTCTTTGTACATATTATAACAATCATATTTAATAATCAATAACAACAATTAAATTTCAGATAAAACTAAAGCAATGTATTTTTTAATTACAACCTATTTTACACAGTTACTATAAATATATTCGTTGTAAAAACTTTACTTTTGTAAATTACTTAGACGAACTTTAAAAAAAAATCCTGAATAACAAATAATACAGTATTACACAAAAAGGTATAACAAAACTTTACTAATTTTTATTATTAAACCGTCGATAAAATTTGGTAAACGCTAACTACTTTATAAGTTTGAAATATTTCTTTATTAAAAATTATTTAAATAAATTACTATTCAGCAAGAATATTTTTAAGCAATGCTAATGTTAATTACTTTGTTTGAAAATAAAACGCTTTTATATGCACATTTGTGATAACATTAACTATTAAGTTAATTTTTGTAATAAACATAATCTTGTTTAAAACAAGACATTATGATTTTAGTAATATGCTTAATTATAATAATCACTGCTTTATAATTAAATTTGTACGTACACTGTATAACTATTATAATTATGCGGAATAGATACAGTTTAACTAAAGTTATAACTTTTAGTTTATAAATACTTTCTAATCTCGTGTAATTTCTAAATAGATAACTTTTTTAAGTCAATTCTAGTGTAAGCTCGTAAAATAAAATAAAAAGTAAACCTTTAATGATTACAAAAATTTAAAAACAGTTAACAAGCCACAACTAGTATAATTTTTCTGCCTAATTATAAAATGATTAGTTTAAATAAAACTATAAGAATTAAGAAAAATACTATAATTTAAACAAGCTTATCTCTATTAGAAAATATTTTAAGTTCGTTACATCAATAAAGCTGTTAATTTAAAACGTATATAAGCGTAATTTTACGTATTAAAGCGTTTAGTATTTAAGTAAACATAACCAATCATATCTAGGGTAAATTTTATATGTTTTATCTTGTTTTCTAGTTTAAATTTTTTTTATGTCAATTTACTTATTACAATTTATATGTCTTAACTTTTATGTAATTTTAGTATTCATTAACCTTTTATAGTATGTGGTTTATAATATATTTAGTAAAAAGTATTTAAGTTTTTTTCGTTTTATATAAGCATTTAGTCTGTTTAAATAAAGTCTATATAAGTTAATTTAACATTTTAACTAAAAGTTAAAATAAACGTAATATACAGTTTAGTAAATAAGTATAATAAAACTAATAAAGAACAAACGTTCTAAATAATAAAAAAAATTAAAACTTTAATACTTTTAAGAAAAATTTTATATAACTTTCTTGATTCTGGTATTAACTAATAAAATTGAAAAACTAAAGGAAAAGTTTTAAAATTTTTGAGCTCCAAAAATATCTTTTTTACAAATCAAAATTTAAAGAATTTGTGCTGTAAAAAAAATCCATTATTAAAATAGCCGTTGTAACTTTTTTAAATTGTTAAACATGAAACAAACTATAAAAACTGATTACAAAGAATAAACTCAAGCTTCTGAAATTATTATGTTAAATTACTTAGATTTCAGTTAAAAAAAAAACTAAAACTTAATAACATAAAAATAAATATATAATTAACAACTAGAAACTGTATAGTATTATCATATCAAATTTATTTTATTGCAGATCTACGTCAATATAGTCAACTTTATTTTTAGAAGTATATCTAAAAAATTATTTAATTTTAAAATCTTAAAAGAATATTTTTAGCTGATGTTTTTCTTTTTAAAGTTGAAAAAACAGTTGTCTACAAAAAACTTTAACTTATAGCTTTTTTAAGTTTCTATAGTATTACATATTTTAAAATCTTACTAAAAATAACCATCAGTTTTACTTTTAAGATGTAACTGTTTTTAATTAAAAGTTTATTCAAATAAGTATTAAGTTTTATATTTTTGTTAAAGCCAATAAAGGTATAAGTTATTTACTTATGTAGTGTAAACTGTTTTAAATTATTTCTTCAATTAAATAAAAAAATTGATTGTTTTAATGTTTAATTGTAATTACCAAAAGTTTATAATTTAAAATTGTTGAAGACAATTTTTTAAAGTACAATATTGTCTCAAAAAAATTGTTTTTATAATATTATTAAAATAATATACTGTAATAGTTTTGTTTCTAAAATTTAATTGTCTCATAAAAGCCTTCGAAAACTATTACTTAGTTTCTAAAGAAAATATGACAACTATGTAAAAAAACTTTTCTAGATAAATAAAACTTATAACGCATTAACAGCAAACTATTCCTAGTAAAAACTAAAGACTATAGCACTTAATAGCTTTTTTTTTGTCTTAAGGTACTTTTTATAAAGCGCAACAAATGAGTAATTTAGTACTTTCTTTTATAAGTTTAATTACTCATAAAAACATTTTACTAATATGAAAACTATAAATTTTAAACTAATCTTATTTATACAACATTAAAAAATCAGTTTTTGTTAAAAATGTTTATGTTTTTAAAATCCAGCCAATTTTTTTAACTTATTTTACTGCAATTTGAAGAAACCTTTTTTAAATTTCTTATATAAACAACTATGTTTTACTTAACTAAGTTTTTTGAATACAGTACGTTTTTTAAGTGAATAATTTAGTCTAAAGCGTATTAGTATAAATTATAATAGATGTTAGAACATATTTTCTTAATTTGTATTTCAGTAGTTGCTCTGTGTATAAACAAATTTTTTTTATTTATTTAAAATTGACGAAAGAATGTAAAAATATACAGAAGTATAAAGAAGTACCTTTTCAGTAAAAACTACTATTAATTAGCTTGTCACTAGATAACCCTAAAAATGGTCACTAGAATCCAATTTTTTCAAAGTGTCCGAAAGTCGCATTTTATAACTTTTAGTTTAAGTTCAATAGTTTGTAATTCTGTTCGAAAAAAGTATCATTTGTTCTCATATAAAAACTTAAATTGTAAACTATAATTAAGCTTTAAACGACGTAAAACTTAAATCAACTTTTAAAATACATTAACTTTTTACAAAAGTTTCGAAAACTAACAAATGAACCGTAATATTTTGATCTAATTTTACTGGAATTTTTGAGATACACTGAAAGCCTATCTAATTTGTTATTTTATAAACTACTCTACAAAACTAAGTAAGGTTGTAAAGTAAATGGACTCCCTATGACCTTAAAAAGATTAAGAACATAAAATTAATAATAAAACAAGACAAATATATTTAAAGTATAAAATGTCTTTTTTAATGAATAAATGAACACTCAAATTTTTTATTTCCAATATATTTCGTCAAATTCTCTTCAGGGAAATTACAATTGAAACAATACAATAAAACACAACAAGTATATATAGAAACATTTTACAAATTAATTAACTAATCGATTAAGTAAACGTAAATGTGATCAACAAAAATGTAATCAACAAAAACTTTAAAAATCAACACAAAGTGGTCTTAACTAAATAAGGCTAAAGTGTAGTCAAATTCTTTCTTTTTACATAAATTTGGTTTATTTAAATGTATTAA
Source organism: Thalia democratica (assembly GCF_965202585.1). Taxonomy (NCBI): domain Eukaryota; kingdom Metazoa; phylum Chordata; class Thaliacea; order Salpida; family Salpidae; genus Thalia; species Thalia democratica. Next base: position 17,269,904 of record NC_139170.1, read on the forward strand.
AATGGCTTCAAGTCTAATTAATTCCAATGTATTTGAACATTGTCGCATTACACTGAAATTAGATAATGCAAACTTTTTTCAACAACTTGGATTATTCACAAGGATTATTCACAATTTGGATTATTCAACAACAATTCATATTTTATTGCATTTTTGACTGCAATACTCTTTTCGTCTTTTTTGTCTTTATTATACGAAGTGATACACTTGGGAACATGTTCCTTTATTCTAGTTGTAAGGTGTCGAGAAGTTTGATCAATGTAGCTGCTGTCACAGCAGCATTTAAACTTGTAAACTACAAGACTTTTTTCTTTTAGTGTCATTAGGTCTTTTCCCGAACGTTGAAGTATTAGTTTGGACATGAAAAGAACCCTTCTTTCACAGTTTTTTTTTTGAAATATATATAAACACTACAAAAACTACGTCAAGTTATAAAAAGTCTTAAAACTTAAAATAAACTTTTTTGCCGTATACATGCAAACTATTTCTCTTTAGTATAACTTAGAATATTATCAATCAAAATAGTAAAAGCAATCAGAAGTTTTAAAATATTGTTATAAATATTTATTTAACTATTTTAGTTTCTTCACTGTAAGAACAGTTTTCAAAACCATGATAACACATTCAGCTATACAGATATATTGAAAAAAAAATCTTTTACTAATATTTACAATTAAAGTCAGCAAAAAAAACAAACTTGTACTTGAAATGAGTTAATTTAAAAACCACTTTTGCATTTTTTTTCTAAGGAGTTTTAATAGTTTTAAAACATTATTAGTATACTTTTGTCGTATTTATTTTGATTAATCATTATGTTATTTTTAGCATACTAAACTGTTAGGCTACTAAAGTATACTTGACTTAGTTATGTTTTAATACTTTTATTTGTTAATTTACTGTTCAAAAAATAGTTTTGACTATATATTGATAACGGTTTATTGAAGGATATTTAAAAAAAATTAATAACACAATTAAAATTAAAACATTAAAAACAAACAAAGTATAAATTTTTATTAGTAAACTACAGCTTTAAAAATCAAAAAGATATTTCAACTAAGCAAGAATTTAGTCGAAACAAATAATTTTTTATGTCATGCTTATAACACAAAATTAAAATTTTTCTAAATATAATATATAACTAGCATTTTTATATAACCAAAAAAGAGGTCATTGTCAGTTTAAGAAAAAAAAATTGTTTTTTACGATAAATATTTTTTGGTAAAAAAATATTTAAAGTTATCAAACAATATTTGAATGTTTTAAAACTGATAGTTATACTTATCTTATTAAAAAAAAAACATTATAATTAGTAAAAAAACTTATTTACAATTTTTACTAACTAATATTTAAACTAAGTCTATTATTTTTACTCCATCTAGCAAGCTTAAAAAATGGAAATCTAATCGGATATAATCTACTTATTAAGAATTTAAATTAAATATTTTCACAAATTAATAAATAGTTTATGCTGTAAACTAATTTTTTAGCTTTTTTCTGTTAGTTTTATTTTAAATATTTTAGTTTTTCCACAGTGAGTAAAAACAAAAAAACTTGGCTTTAAATTTTTGTTGGTAAATAAATGTTTTATTAATTATGTTACTTAATTAAATATAATAGAATAAGTAAAGCAGTTTCGAGTATAAGAAAATTAAATCGAGCTTATACAGATTAATAATGTCTAGCTAAGCTTAAGTATAAAATAGTGAAACAAAAAAGTATTGAAATATTTCCTAAAAAGTTTTAATACTTAATAATTGATATATGTATTTGCATGAAGCGTAATAAACCGTTACGAGTCGAAGTCTCTAAAATCTTTATTTTTTGGGCAAAATTTTATAAACAAAACATAGGTTACTATTATTTTCTCGAAAAATCTTACAAATGTTATTAGACTAGTAATATATTAGTTGTGATAGATTTTAAAAAGCTCAACTGACCAATCTACTATCTACACAAGGATTTCTTAAACTTTTTTTCAAATGACCCCCTTTAAAGAATTGAAAAAGCTATGGCCCCCTCCAAAAAGACTACTCAAAAAACTACCATTTGAGAACACCTACCTTTATTTTACTTTTTTTTTTTGCTCTTCATCTGCAACTGAAGAAAACTCAAGAATATCTAGTGTAAATTTCAAAATTTTATGACTGCCTAAACTTTAAAAAGGCTACCCTTTTCCGCACCTTTACTAGTTATTGCCCTCCGACTTACTAAATTTAGGAAACCATGATCTACACTTATAAGTATCTACCATTGGTAATAAATTGCGTTAGAGTTTGATTTTGTACTTAGTAAATACTTTTAAAAGATCAATTTATTAAAACACTAATATGATGAGTCTTAGTTAAAATAGCCATACCTACTCAAGTTATTTATATATGCTTTAAATTTTTAGTAGAAATCTTTTAGAAAAAATAACTAACTTTAATCTAAAAAAAACTTAGCTATAAATTAAAAAACTTATTGGACTATAAATTGCACTAAATACTAAAAGTGTTCGTTTTGAATTAAAAAAAGCAAACAAAGTTTATAGTAGTCATAAGAACTAAATACAAACCTAGAACGTTAACTTGACAACAGTCTCTTTTCACTTTTCGTGTTAAGATTAAAAAAAAAACAATATAGAAATACAACTTTATTTATAAATTAATAATTTTCCCTACTCTGTTTAAATAATTAATGCAATAAAAAGTATTCTGTTTTATGCTTGTAGTTTTGTAAATAAAGCCTCCCTTCAAATGATAAAAGTTAAATTTAAACAATAAATTTGTCAAAAAAAGTCACAAAATTTTATCCAAGCTTGTCGTTTTGGTTTGTAAGTATTTTTAATAGTATATACAAAAAAATTATAAGTTAAGCTTTTAAAATCATTATTAAGTAAAAAATAGTATAAAAATCATCAAAGTTTGTTATAATACTAGAAAATTTGAGGAACAAGCATTTTAATACATTATTACTAAAAATAATAAACTTAAGAAGTAATACAACATCAATTAATTTAGAAAAAAAAATATTGTTACTGTTCAAAAAAAGTTGTGCATAACAGGGTTAAGAATTTTCAGTAAATATAAATTCAATAACATTTTTTGTAAATAAACTCTTAGTTTGAATAAAGTAAAATAAAAGTATAGATCAATACTTCGAAAAAAACATAGGTGCATAAAAATAAAATAAGTATAATAAATGTGTATCTTGTTTAACAGACAAGTTAAACCCTTGGTTTAAACTTTGTTTTTTGTTTTTATTTATGTTTTCCAAGTTACATAGACAAATACACTTCCTTCTGTTATAAAATTATCTAAAATTAAGTAAACTGTTTGTTTCCTTATGTTTTTGAAAGTTTCAATACGTAAAATTTTAGATTTGTGTAGATTAATGTTTAATAAAAAGATTAAAACTTTGTCTGATTATTATAAAGATTTATTGCATTGTTTAAAAGTAAATCAGAAATATAAAGCTAAGCAGATGATAGCTTCAGAAATTAAAAAAAACAGTTGCTTGTTGTTTCAATTCTAAAGTTTAGTTAGTTATTTTATTAAAAACTAATTCCTAGATTGTTAATAGTCTGTTTTAACTAATTAGTTTTTTAAAAGATCAATTTTAAAACAGAAATTTTGTTTGATAAAAATTTAAATAGCTACTTGTATTGTATTTTAGATTCTACATGATTGACAGTTAGTACATTTAAGCTTGTTTAAATGTCAAGTAATTTTTTGATAAAAGCTTTAGCTAAGACATATATTGTAAAGAAGTTTAAAAGTGACTGTATTATAGTTTTGCTTAGTTTAGACCAGGGGCGTCGCGTGGGGTGTTGCACTGCCGCAATTGCACCACCTTGAAATTTTGTAAGAAAAAAAAAGTATCTATAACGTTTTCGTTATATTTTTGAACGAAATCTCTTTTAAAACTTCAGTTTTGAAAACGACCATTTTGCCCACTTCACTGCCGCAAACTCTTAGCTGACTGCCGCAAATGAACTCAAAAAAGCAAAATTTCTTCAAGAATTACCGCAAAGTCAATATCTTGCGGTAAGTAAGCTAAGTTGAAAATTCCCTAAAACAGGACTGCTTAAGTATCATCTACAAGCTATTGTAAACATAAAATAAAAACAAAGCTAAGCTATAGCAAAGGATTAAACTTGAGTTTATGTACCCACATGATTTTTTAAATTTAACAGATCACTTCTATTAAAAGATTTGTCATAAATTGCATATTTTGAAAAAAAGATAAAAACCCCAAATCACCAAAGTCTTAAAAATTTGATTTTTTATTTTAATCTGCATACATAAACTTAACTATAACTGATTATTGTTATCATAAAATTAATAAAATAAATAATAAAATTTAAGTTCTGAAAAAAAGAATTAAGAAGTTTATTATAAACTTCTAGTTCACTCTTACAGAAAAATATTTTAGGTTTATATTAAATAAAAATTAGTATTATTTAAACAATCACATATTTAAATAAAGTAAATAGCCTTAACTTAGAAACTTTGATTACTTAGAGTAGTTTAACATTTTAGCAAAATTTAGTCGACCTCTACTTTATATGACTTTTATTTTTTCATAAACAAAGCAAAAAATTTAGATAAAATTTTTGAAACATGGTTGCCTTGCCTCATAATCAGGATAACTTAGAAATGTTGAAAACTCAAGATGACCCAAGATAAATTAAAACAGACCAAATTAGAAAAATATTCAGGCTGACTAAAACAGTTTTAATTTTTACTCTGAAAATAACAAGCTTATTTCAAATTAAAAAATAAGTGTATTACTCCTATGGCCACATGAAAACTAACTAACCAAATTTATACTTCTATAATGGTTACATATTTATAAGTTATCTTTAAAATTCATGAAAAGTTCAACAGCCTCACAACTAAACTTAAAAAAGTTGAGCTCCTGACAAAAATACTGTACTCAAAATGAAAAACAAATTAAAATTATGTAAAGAAAAGATACCCTTAAAAAACTATTGAATTTTAAAACTCCAACAAAAAACATTAAAATTAGAAAAAAAGTTTATAAAAATTTTAATGTTTGTAAAAAAAATGTTTAAATTAGTGAGGGGTAAGGGGGGAGGGTGTATAGGCACTTTTTTACATGTTGTTCTTATTTTAACTTTTTCAGAAAGCTAATAGTTACTCTTTAATAAACTTGAAATTTCCAATTAAACTTTTAGTTACAACCAGTCAAAGCCAGAGAGTACAATGATTTATTATACAAGGAGCAAACCAAAACAGCAAAAAATACAATTTTACTGAAAACCTATATTCTCCAACATTTTTAAAACAATTTTTAATTAAACTTTTTCATCCTAATTTTTATAAAATTTTATACTTTTGATGAAGAGAAGGTTTAAATTTTTAAGTATCAATATATATTTTTATATATACAAAAAAAAAATTTTGTTATAACTTTTTTTTTTGGTGTTTTAAATATCTAATTTAGCATTTTTTTTTGTTTTATAAAAGAAACATCTAAAGATTTTGAGGCCAACTTATAAAAAAAAGATATGATTTTAGTGATTTGATTTATTTGTTGTTTGAGTTTATATTATAAAAATAAGGATTCATTTGTACCTCTGACTGTGAATTACCATATCTCAAAGATTTTTATGAATTTTTGATATTGATTAAAGATGACTTGTAGTTAAATTAAAACTGTATAAAGTAATTTCAGTAAAATAATTCTAAAGTAGATGTTAAGGGCATAAAGGGGAGGAGGGGGGGGGTTAAAACATTTTTTTAAACACTGTTTTAGTTTTTTGCTTCCCATTATGAACCTTTTGTTGCCTTTGACTTTGACCGGCTATATCTTAAAACATGTACTAAATTTTTAAAATCTGTAAAAAGCATCTTGTAGCTTAGTAAAAACTACATAAAATAAGATCAAATTGTGAAAAAAGTGTTTTATCCCCCCTATGCCCTTAAAAGCAAAGCTTATCTTCAGGTGTAGCAAAAGTTCAGTTGTTTTCAAACTTGACAGTAAAAATATATTTTTACTAAAATATTTGATTTTTTTTTAAATTCTGCACCACCTAGAAAAAATACCACGCGACGCCACTGGTTTAGACTAATGGTTTTCCAACTTAAAAAACGCATAAAATTGTATAAGCATTATGTTGTCATTAAATTATTAAAAATGCTTTACTGATAAAACAGTTTGAACTTTCAGTTACCTCTATTTCTGTATAAAACATTATGTTTTATAAAAAAGTTTACTTTTAAATTTAACAATTCACAAAGATTTAAAACTTATAATTTTCAAAGAATAAAAATTCAAAATATGCAAAAACTAAATCTACTCAAGTTTTTCTTAAAAAAAGTATTTTTAATTTTTATATGACTTATTATAACTACATAAAATGTACTATAATTTTTTCAGAAGTTAACCTGAAGTTTAAAATACTTACTTTGTTTTGAATTTATTTTTTAAAACTGTTGTAAATTTTTTTTTTTAGTTACAACTTGAACAAAGCTAAACCTTTAGAAATTAAAGTTTGCTAAAAAAACCAATACAAGTTATACAACTTATACAAAAAGCATATGAATTTTTTTATATTGTTTCAAAATCGAAAGTAATGCAAAAAAAAAGTCTGAATGAAATTAATTTACGATTTTTTTTTGTTATCTTAAAACTGTTTAAGGTTATGGCAAAAAATATAAGAATAAAAATACTATTCTAAATCATTCAAAAATCTAGTATAAAATGTGTAATGATGAAAGTCCTAGATATTCAAAATTTTACTATAAATTTAACAATTCTTTCTGTCAAGGTTAAGTCTTTACAAAAACAAGTTAATTTTCCTGACATAAAAGGTAGCTTTGAAACTGACAGGTAAAATTTATTTTATCGTTTATTTAATAGTTTAATGTTTTTATGTCCTTATACTTATGTATATATAAATTTATTTATTTAAAGCTTCGTTTATAATCTTATAAAAATTATTTACAGTAATCAGGGCTATGAAACTAAACCTCAACATATTTACAATTTAAAAATCAAAAAAGAATGTTTTTGACTTTAAGTTTTTATAATGATGTAACATTATAATAAACTTAAGAAAAATACTCAAAAAAGTAATTTTTGTTAAAATTTCAAGCTAAAATTACTGCATCAAATGGAAATCGAGCAGTCGAAGAAGTTTGTTTTTGTCGAAGAAGAACTAGACTCTTTTGAATCAGCTGCCTACTGCAAAAAAATTAATGGAACTTTAGCCCGCGAAAAAGATATCGACTATACATTTTTCAATGAAGTTAAAAAAGTAATTAATCATCTCTACGATGTCCCGATATATACAAAAGATACATATATTAGAGTTGCTCACAAGTCTGGACTTATTGGGGAGAGTGTTAAACTTTGTTATAAAGAAACACGTGGAATGGAAAACAGATATAGAAGGCCCTCCAGCCTTTATGTTTATGTAAATAAGTTCTGTTCTGATGATTACAGTTTCAGCAAAAATCCTTTTTTGTGTATGTTGCACACGGATAGAAGTGCACCTAAACTCATAGCAAACGAAAATTGCTTCATAGCAGAAACTATAATTTACATTATTATGGCTCTTTTTATTACTTTTCTTATATTGTACAGTTTAAGAAACAAGCTCCCATCTGGAAACAAAATGAAGACTTTTTTCCGTCAGTGCTTTTTAACCTGTTCGTCAAAACCAAAAAAGAAAACTATTTATAAATTTCTTACGAGAAAGAAACTGAAAGAAATACCAGTAACTAAAACTATTATTGAAAATTACAGTCTAAGAAAATCAAAAAACAATTTAAAAAACTATGGTTATTTGACACCAACTTTGATCGCAGGCACTTCTTCAACAAAGAGAAGCTTAGGTTTAGCTTCAAACGCATCAAGTTTTTCTGATGACTCTGTTTTTTACACGTCTATTAAATCGATTAACACAGTAGGAAGAGAACATGTTTACGAAGATCCAGGAAGAATGATTAGCAATGATTCCGAGTGTGTTGGAAATGACAGTACTGGAAACTCAAAAGCTGGTAAAAACAATCGATACGACTGTTTAAAAAGATTTTAAAGCTTTTAAAGTTTCAATATTTTATGTATAACGTATTTTTTCTATAGTACATATTTTAATTAAAAAAAAAAAAGCAAAGAACAAGGTTTTTTACTATATGTGTATTAAAAGTAAAGTTATTAAACTTAGTTTTTTTTTTACATATTTAAAAATATTGACACTTCACAATAAAAATTTACCTGAAGCAAAAACATTTTTCACTTAAATATAACAAACTGTAGTATTACTAGCGTTATACAAATAGTAGTGGCATGTTTCGAATAGGTCGTTTGTTTTAATTAATGCTTCGTTAAATTAAGTTTTTATTGTACTTTGCTACACAACCATATTTCTTCAACATATTGTTTAATTGAAATTGTTAAAAAAGTTTTTTTTTTTAATCTTGAGCAGTATATTAACAAAATTAAGTATAACAATTAAGTTAGTTTTAGGTACATTTTTTGCTTTGTTTTAAAAAACTTAAGGCATCTCTAGCTCTTTAAAATTTAATTATTTCAAGAAAATCAAAACACTTGCTTTAACAGTTAAGCTTGTTAAAATATATGAGAAGTTTTAAACTATAACTTTTTACATATAAAAAACTAGATATTCTTTTTTTTTAACTTTTAAAAGTTATCAAGTATAGTTTGAACTTTTTATGCACAATTAATATCAAGTAGTATAAAATGTAACAGGGGTATGTCACCCTTTTACAAGTTGTTCGGAAAAAGTTATCAGAAAAAGTTGCTCGAGGGCTGCACTTCCACGAGCCGAAGATACTTTAACTAATTGTAGTAATCTTTAGAAAAGTATTGTATCAAACCAAACGTGTATTAAAATAAGCAATATCCTGCTACATGTCCTGGACAAGACGTTAAAAGGTATCTGTGGTGAGCGACTCGATAACTGAAAGGTTTTTTCGTGCACCAGGTTCTAGAACAAAATATTTTGAACGATTTTTTTGTAATTCAATAAACAATAATATCAAAGTGATAGTAAAGAGTAATTACTAAAATAAGAGACTTAGCGTTAAAATTTACAATTTAAGAATGTTTCGTACTGTTTTCAAAAGAAATAATTTGAGCTGAGATGTACATCGCGGATGCAGAATTTTACTTTTCCGGACCGCTGTTTGCCGATCTCTGATTTAGAAGCACACTTAAGAAATTTAATGTGCACGAAAATCACTTAAAGTTAACTTATATTTAATTACACTAGTTGCATTTTGACTTTCTATTTAACATGCGCAGATGGTTCTTCTACTTTAAAAAAACTTTTTCAACTTAGTATAGGGTTTCCCACAGTGAGCAATATCTTTTAGGGGTGTTAATCAGTAAAGCGGTAAAAAAAAAGTGTAGTTAGATAGTAATAGGACAATATCTAGCAAATGGGAATGATTATTTCTTTAATTTTTACCAAAGGGGTATTTAAGAAATTGAGTTTAGGTAACTTAAACTAGTCTGCTCGAAAACAGTTTATAAACAAAGTTATCAAATTATTAAATTATTTCATAACAAGTGATGATTTGTGTACAAGAAAAAACTAAAAATAATAAAAGTTTGAATAACTTAACGTTTTACATAGGTTATATGAGTGTCTCTTGTTTAAAACTCAATTACTCTTGTTTTTTAAAGGCTAGTATTATTCTCTTTTTAAAGTTTATTTAATTTATAGTTTGAAATATTATTTTACAAAATTAAAAAAAACTTTTATCGAAGTTTTTATAGGTTGATAACTAATTAAGAAAAAAAATTATAAACTATAGTCAAATTAAAAACGTAAACAACTAAAAAAAATTAGGAAACCTTTTACTATCACAAGTTTAAAAAATACAACCTATTTATTTATTCACGTAAATGATCTTAACTGAAATTTGAAGTTAAAAACTAAAGTTACTAAAGCTTAAATTAGTTACTACAGTTTAGCTGAAATAACTAATTTATAACAAATATTTGTAGTGTATAACTTATTTACATTTTCTAAACAGTATTAATATATATTTTTAAATTGTAGTTTATGCGTAAAGACCGAGACGAAAATTGATTAAACACAAAGTTTGTAAATGTTAGAGTTTTTAGTAATGATTTGTCCTAAAATACTAGTAAAACCTATTTGATAAAAATATAAAAGCAACTAACTAAGCTTTTAATATACTTTTATTTTATCTTTTTATAACCGGCATAATTGTCTAATAAAAATTATTTTTGGTCGAAAACAATAGCTTTGTTTCTTCTAGTTGGTGTCGCAAATTTTTTTTTTGTTATTATAGAATATAGATAATGTCAGCTTTTATTGTGTACTAAAATGAGTTTATTAAGTTTTTGATAATTTTAATTAATTTTTTTTTTATATATTGTGTTTGGTTATTTTGTATAAGTTTTAAACATTAAAATGTTTAAAACTTATAAAACTGAAAACTACAAGAACTTATTTGTTTTACTTTCTTTAACAATATAAAAAAACGTTATAATGTTTTATAACAAAAACAAAAAACAGTTTTAATAAATCTTATTACAATAATAAGTTAGTACCAGTATTAAGTTTAGGAAAAACAGACATTTAAAGTATTTTTTTGTTAGACGAAAGCACGACTATTTAAACTTCGACTTTCGAAATTTCATAACTGTTAGTTATTGTGAATTATCTATTTAAATAAAAATTAATTTTGAATATACTTTTACTATTGTAACATTATTATTTAGATTTATATAAACTTTATTTTTTAAACTTAAAATGTTATTTTATATATGAAAGAAAGAATTTTTAAAACTTACAAAATATTTCTAACTTGAGTACTATCAGTTTTTTTTATTAATATACATGTTTTCAGTAACTACTTATACTATTTTAATCTTTTTAACCACAACTACATGGTGTTTTTTTCAAATTTAATAACAAAATAAGTTATTTTTTAATATGTAGCCCTTTAATTTTCTTAGAAGACTATAAGTTGTCGCAATTTTAAACTTCGTAATACAAATAGCTTAGCAATGTAACCTTGTTAGACAATAAATCTTAATTACAAGTTTTTTAGAGTAGTATAATATGAAAAACAAATCTAAATTCATCTAGATTTTAAATAAGTTTCCTTAATCATTTAAAAAGAAATTATATATTGATACAACTTAACTTGTGAAAAGCAAATAAATTTAATAAAACAATTTTATGTAATGAAATTTGTTGTACGAGTAAATATTTTTAAAGTAAATAACTAATTAACGCTTTTGTCTATCATAATACTATAACTATACTCGATGACCGGGAGGTCCTTGAACCAAAAAATTTTTAGAAACTTTTTGTTTTTGTTTAATAAACCACCTAAAATAACAAATACATAATAAAATAACAATTATTATTTTTGTGTATTTCTAATATTAATCCTTTCAATAAGATAATTTGTTTTCAAAGCTTTAATGAAAATCAACGTTACTGACACTTGCAGAGATTGAAAAAAACATATTTTAAATACTGTTAGTTTTCATAAAACAAGTAAACACATATTGACATTTTATTAAGTTAATTATTAAACTAAATTAAAGAAAAATTAAAATCATTTACTAATTATTTATCTAAATTTTCAGTCATCGAAAGTTAAAGTAATTAGTTTGCATAGATGTTGCTTCAATTTAATAAATTTTTTTATTGGTTTTTTGCTGAAATTTTTTATAGCAGAAACGTATAGTTTAATTTTCTTAAAAAGATTGTAAATACTAAACAACTACATCACGACAACAATTTCGGCTCCAACAAAATTCGACATACTTTATAAAAAAAGACATGTTGTAGGTCAAAACAACCTAACATCCTGAACAACATGCATGGCAAAAATATTTTCACCAGAAGGTGTTTCGCAAAACAAAAATAAAAAACAAACTTCTGCAGCAATAAAAGTTTTCGTCAAAATGATTGCAAGAGGAGAGCAATTACTACAACAAGTAAATTGTGTTTACAACTGCCATTAGCAACTTTCACGTTGTGAAAGTGCTTGACCCAGTTTATACGCTTGATGAATTTAACCTTTAGTTTGAAACTGAATTCGTGCAGAAAAAAGGTGTCATAAATTGTGGTTAGTTTGCTGAAAGAGGATTAATTAAAATATACACTTGTAACGATTGAAACTAAAAAACAAGGATAAATAGAAGTCACTATATATAACTTGTAGCTACTGTATAAAATAGTCTTGTTAAACTTTTTTTTTTCATAATTTAAAACAAAAAAAAACTGTAAAATAATATTATATAATTTGAAACTTCCATATGGTAAAGTCATAAGAAAATTTTTGTTCTTGTTTACTATGTTTTTTGTCATCCTTGTTACACCTAGTACAGTAAACCTACAAAGTATATATAACTAAATTAATTTTAACTTTCTTGATAGATATCATTTGTTATTTCAAAAAGCAATGTATAGATTTTTTGTTAACTATATTAGATTTGATACTTGATAAAAATAAAAGTAGTTTTTTTATAAGAAACAAATACTAATTAATTTATGATTTATACTAAAATGAATTACAATAAATTCAAAATAAATTCATACGAAAAATACGACATACTTTTTTATGATCACACTAATTAGTAAACCATATATACTGTTTAAGTCTAACCTGGGAATGTTAAAAACATAGGAGTCTCATAGTTAGTACAGCATGATTCTCAGGAAGTTGCTAGAAAATTACAAGGTAATTGATACTGGTATTGTCTTTTTAAGTACAATTAATTATCATCTACAGTTTTTATTTTACACTATGATTATTCACAATTATTACATAATTTACACCTTATTAAAACAATTTTGTTCACGCTATTTTAATTTAAACTTTAAATTAATACTGTTTTTTAATTTGTAAAAAATCTTTATAAGTACTATTGAAAACCAATTTATGTTTGGACTCAAACTAAACCAAAGCAATAAACGAATACAATACTAACTTTTTAGTAACTATTTTTTTTTTAGTATTATTGACATATAAGTAAAACCTTTTGCTGATGAATTTCTAGAATATTCAAAATAATACAACTGTCTCAGAAAAACTGTTAATTTTTTTTAACGATGAATCTTTATGTTCATAAAAGTAGAGTATTTTAAAACTTCTTTAAAATATTAAAACTTCTTTACAAATTTTAGTTTTAAAGTAAATTAAAACTATGAAGTTTATAAATAGTTTCTTTCTTAAATATAAATAAGCTAAATAAAACACTAATTAGTTGAAATTTATTGAGCTATTGTCTTTAAAAATAATGAAATAGAAAAAGTATAGTTTATCTTTCGTGAGCGTAACAACGAAATTAAATGAAAAGTGTTAAATTTTCTACTCATACAAACTCACGATATGAATTTAATTGTAGTTACATAACAACACCGGAAAATTACATCGTAGTATAAATATAGCTAAACATACACGATTTCACCTTAAATTATTTTAGCTTTTTAAAATTGTAAAATTTTGTAAACTTTGAAACATGTTTTATTTAAAAGTTAAGTTTAAAAGTATTCTTCTTTTTTATAAATAATTAATTAAAAAAACTAGTAGTAAATGTAAAACTTACATTTTTATTACAAGAAAACTTTAACAAAATAAAAAAGTCCAATATGAGTTAGTTCTCCCTATGGACGTCATTCTATTTCTTACAGTTTTCAAATTGTTTTTTTTGTATTTTTATCCAAATTTTTAAACATATTATACAAATTTTAAAAATTTATTTATTGCTATTAGTCAATAATTAGAAGTAGTAATTTAGAAATAACTTTGAATATGTTTTATTTATGTTTGAACTAGAAATAGTATTAGTTTATCAATCTAATAATCCTGGTTTTAAAATGAAAGAATTTATTTTAATGATAGTTTTAGAAAATAAAAAACTATATGTAAAATCTGTGTTAACTTTGAATAAATATTAGTAATTGTAAATTCTCAATATAGTAATGAAGGTATTATATTTTAGATTTTTTTTTTGCTTGATTTAAAGTAAACTTAAGTTGTTGAAAATGGGATTTATAAAACTGACTATGTACAAAAAATATAAACAACAGCTCAATAACAAAGGTGTTTTAAACGAACTTTTTCTACAAAAACAATTCGAAGAAACTGTAGAAGATCGAAACCCTGTGGCTTTAAAGCAATTAATTTGGACCGGATGCACGAAAATGCACGCGTTTAACAGACTTTTATTATTAATTATCGGCGCATAGACAGTTTTTTGTCGAGCAACAAACAAAACGGCGATGAAACCGGTGACAACCCGAACAAAAACCATTTTCGCCCCGAACCGTGAGTCACAAGTATCTGAGTTAGGCTCTTAGGTACAGTCGCCTTTTGGACTGTTTGCGAGTTGTGTGGGCCACAGGGACTCGTCATTAACGACCGTAAAATCGGTCAGAATGCCCCGCTCTCGCCTTTCATAGTTCGCAAAAGTAAACAACGATTGTTTTAATTGGTTGAAACAAAGAAACATGCGTCAGCCTGAAATTTTTTCTATAGTCTACGAGGCGACACACTGTAAATAAATTTGCTCAAGGTTTTATGAGAAAACACGGTCCAAAATAAAAACTTTACAGTTTATTTATTTTTTGTTTCAGTTTTCTGAGCAATTAAATACGTAACTTTTTTTTGCATTTTTTTTTGTTTGTTGATTAATTAAAAAGACGCACAAGGTTCGCTACTTTACAAGTCATAAGGATAATTTGTTTTCAGTTATTATGTTCTATATCTACAAAAAATTAAAAAACTGATTGTTTTTTTTCAACTTCTTGAAATAAACTTCTTGATGTTTAATATTAACTTACAAATAGTAAATGCATACTTTAACAATGTTTACTATAACTATTAATTCTTGTTTAAAACAAAGTAGTTTAGTTAAAGGTTAAACAAAGTATTGTTTGAAAACTTTGATTAACAATTTTATAAAGTTTTCTTTGAAGTGGCCTGAAACTGCTTTAAAAATCAAATGTGGTGGCTCTTATCTAGTACTTGAAGATGTTGCAACACTAATTGATACCTGCATCTTTAGATGCCTAATAATATCAAACTTTCAAGTCACGTACTATAAATAAAAACTGTATGACTATTAGTTTTTGCTCACTTATATAATATTGTATTATATTTGTTATCTTTTAAACTTAATGATTCCAGTTTAGGTATTCCTCTCTGGATAATTTTTCAACTTTAACAATATCAACAAAAGTTTAACACATGTTTGACTTTTGACTTTTGGTTTTCATTGCTTTTAGAATAAATTTTAACTAATAGAGCAAATTAAACACAATATTTTTTATTTAGAGTTAAAAAGTTATTGCTATGTTAATTAAACATTACAATGAATATAAAAACAAGTTTTATAGTTTTTATTGTCATGTTTCAGCTAATTTGTGATGCAAGTTCCGATCAAAAACCTACAAAAATGTTGTTACGGTACGTTTTCTAAATAATTTTTTATGATACTAACTTTATTTTTCTATGTTGAAATAAAAAATATTATTACTAGTTCATGAAGTAAAATGCATACAACTTTCGTGAATTTAAACTATAAATACTAATAAACATTTACTATTTATGCTTAATTATTTTACAGAGGCAATAAAAAAGCACATTGTTAACTTTAAATTAAAGTTCAGTTTTTTCTTACAATCTAGTAATAGAAAACTGCATAACATTGAAACAAATTTACAAAGTTATATCTTTCTTATCGGTAAAAAATTTAAACGTCAAGTAAAAGTAAAACTTAGTAAAAAGTTCACTTAAATTCTTTTATTCATTGTTACCTATGTTACTAGAACTACGAGTAAAGATTAGATGGTTAATAAAAAAAAACTGTTTTTGAGTCTTTTATAAAACTTTTAAATTTACGAAATCATTTAAAGAAAAATTACTTACATATAGCAGGAAAGTTGTAGCTTTTTAGTAGACATTTTACAACTCGATTGATTAAAAATACACCAAAAACAAAAACTTTAGTTTAAAAATTTTAAATACACTCAAAACACTATTTAAAGTAATTAAAAGATTGTTTAAGTATAGAAAAAATCATAAAAAACAGGATTCGACGAACAAGTTACATAGCTGAGCAATCTATTGGAAGCAAACTTGCAAAAGCTAGAGAAATATACCGGCGACAAACTTTGATAAGAAACTTTTTCAATAAACTAATCTCTGTTGGCGATAGCTGAAAATGCAAATTCATCGTAACTTTTTAAAGACCGAAAACTAAAAACATTAAAATGATCACGTTGTTTGGTATATTAAACTATAGCAACTTCCGCAAATGAAAAAAAAGATTCGTATTAGAAATTAATTAATGTGTTTTACGAAACTACTGCATTTACTTATGGGTTTTATTACTAAATATACTGAATAAAATAATAAACTGATTAATGAAATAAAGCAAATTTTCTTTAAAACATCCGAAATATTTTATAATGACTGATTATAGATTAAATAAATAAATCTCTATTTTAACTGTTTAACTTAAATAAACTATTAAAGTGCGAAAGCTAATAAAAAAAAAGAAACGGTTTTAAGTAAAAATTGTCAAACAAAAAGTTCTATTCAATTATTTAAAAAAATCTTTTGAACATAAACCAAAATAAAAACAACGTACTTTAAAAACACTATTTAATCTAAAGGAACAACAAACCACATCATTTGTACATAATATTTTTGAGCTTCCTTTTATGTAATAATAAATATTTTTTGTTTTTAGCGTTTGCCAAGAACTTTTATTTTTTACTAATAATATTTTTCAAGTAGATAATGAATCAGTATCAAAATTGCTTGTTAACTATTATTTTTTCATTTACTTTAGTTTATAAGATAATTTTTCGAAAAGTATACTTAAAAAACAATTTTTGTTTAAATTGAAGTAAAGAAAAGAAAGAACACTTAAGAATAATGAACGTAAAAAATAAAGTTTATACTAATCATAGTAAGTATAACATGCCGTTTATAGTTTTTAGAGGAAAAGAATACTAGTATTCAAACTGTCAGTTGTATTATAGGGGTAAAGTTGTAAAAATTATTTATAAGTAAATTTAATACAATAGTTAAATAAAAAAGTTTAACATTATCAAGCACTGGTTTAAAAATGATACAGAAAGTAGTTTGTACTTCCTAAAACTATGTTTTTGTAATTTGTTTTGAGAAATTTTATAACATTTAAGATAATTTTCTTCCTAAGAAAATATTCATAATCTTAAACCTCTATTTAATCAAAATATTCAAAATCTTGAACTGTAATTTCTTAAAGTCAATAAAGTAAACATATGTTTCTAGTATTTATTTTTCCTTAACTTAAAATCTAATGTGTATTCTAAACAAAGAGGCCAACAAATTGTTGAAACACAAAAAATCTAAGTAAAATCTACGCAGTTTTTTAAAGACCTGCAAAGGGTCGTGAAAGGTCAAAGAGCGGCACTCGACATATTAACAAATATGCACGGCTGCTTCGACGCGTTTGACGGCGAGCGAGGCTTCATCGCGCCGCCGCCTTTATTCAAACGTCACTCAAACTTGGAGCTTTTTGGTAAACTTTCTCGCACGCTACCGTAAACAACCAGCATGTAAGTCACGCCGGTAATCTAAATAGCAACACGAAGTTATAAAAATATTTTTTGCGTCTACCAATTTAACTTTTTTAAAAATAGAATCGTGTTGAACGTTATGGATTTTTAGATTAGAGTTGTTATGGGAGTTAGGTGTTGGTTAATTAATGCTTTTTGAGTCTATAAAAACTGAAAAGAAATGCACTATGACGCGATCGTGTTGTTTTTTTCGTCACACTTTCTATATCAGTTAGAGTTTTTTTTTTCTTTTTACAATTAAGAGAGATGTATATAAGCAAGTGCTCTCAGACTTTCAGGTAATCAGGTTTATCAAACTTTTTCAAAGTTTACTAAGTTTAGGTATTTAATGAAAAACAATTTCATAGAGTGTTTCTGTTTGACATTTTTTGTTAGTCTTCGAAATACTTTTTTATTTATTTATTGTATTAGGTTTTTCAAATATTTTTTAATTAGTTTATCATAACTTAAATGTTTTTTTATTTTTATGGTTCGGAATTTTTCAAAAGATTCAGTTTAATACTGAAAACATGATTTTGACTGAAATTGAACAACGAGAAATAATAACAAATTTTATAAAGCTATACTTTTCTATATATAAAACTAATTTTTAAAACATTTTTTAAAGAAAAAGGTAACGAAAATAATCATGTTCGCATTTAATTGAATAGAAACTGTTTACATACTTTAATTGTTAACAATCTTTTTAACCAGATAGGGTATAATGTTTGTATAGCCTTTAGTAAAATAAAAGGAAGAAACCAGTCTTAGGTTGTCTCGGATGCTGTTGTTGTTGGTCGAATGGTGAAGTTCATTGTTTATTGTAAAGTAAAAGAGAAATTTTGTTTTAATTCAGCATACAAATTCCGATAACAAGTAAAGTGTAGATGTAAAAATAAAAGTTCTTCATTTGTTTATAATTGCTAAAATTCAGAACAATTTTAAACGTTTTAAAACGCTTAAAACGATAACTTATTTTTTTTGTATAATGTATATATTTATCATTTAATTAAATTATAACATTAAACTAAAAGTAACAATAAAAGTTATAGTGTTATAAAAAAACTTTTGACCATATAAATCATTAATTTACACTTATTTCAATAAACTTATGTTGCAAAATAAAACATAACTCTAAAAATAAATTAAAACTCTTAACTGGAAATATTTTTAAAGATGAGTTTTTAAAAAAATAATGAAATCAGTTTCTTGTTAGATAAAGAATGAAATTGACAATGAAAACATTTATAATTATTAATACAAAATATATTTATTTACGTACAAAAAAATTTTTGAAATAAATATAATATTTTCATCATAATCAAATTAAAGTTAAATTTTTGTTTAAAATATATATGGTTTTTTAACTTTTCTCCTTCAGCTTTTTACGTTCTTTTACCGGGGGGTCCCACTAAAATTAGTCGCAGGGTCAAATACCACCCAAAAATTTGACTTCAAACTGAGACAAGAAGAAATAAGAGACATAGGATTTTTTTTTAGCATTTTTTTAAGTAAAACCTTTATAAAAAGGTTTCGAGCGTAATTTTAGCTTTACAACTTTTAAAAGAAGTTCGTTGAACATTCATGTAACTTTTGATCAAATTAGATATAGATTTTTAAATTTCAAACTTTTGTTTAGTAGTTTACTTAGTAAATAGATATATATACATTTTTTTTTCGGTAAAACATTAGTTTACAAAATTGTTGAGTTTTTACTAATGTTAAGTACTGTAGGTCAAATGTAAAACTTTGAAAGTTTATAGATTCTGTAATATAGACACTTTTTTTAGACAACAAAAAAGCTGAAATTTATTTATTAGTGACGACATTAAAGGATATTAACAGAACAAAAACAATTTTAAAAATATTTTCTTATAACCATTTTTTTAAAAGTTTTAATTGTAAAAATTTGTTATTGGGACGTTAATTAAATGATTAGTAGTTACTAGTGCTTTAGTGTTAAATAATGAACCACATTTTGGTTTAGAGTAATAATGGGCACTTTATTTAGATAAAAATAACTGCGGCCCACGAAAAACCTTTTTTTTTTTACCTCTGCGGCCTGCGAGGAACTTTTCTTATAAATAATTTTCCATTACTTAATTACTTATAAAATTCTTACGACCTCTGATTTGGCTGACACAAAAGTAAAAATTTTTTTTAGCTGAATAATACATCGTGGGCCCCAGTTTTCCACCCCTGAGCTGAATTTTGTTACCTTTTTAAACTATGCGCTTAACTATTGTTTACATAGCTTCTATTTTGATATTTTAGAAAGTCATTTAGACTTCTAGTGTGTGTATTCTATTGTTTTTATGATAAATGATATATAATTATGTACTACACAACAGAATGAGTTTAATTTTTTTAATAGTTTTTTCTACACTTTCAAATCATTTTATGACTTAATGTGATGACATAATTATCTTTTAAAAGTTTATAACTTTCAAAAAAAAAACGAACTAAGACAGAAAAAAATAATTTTCATTTTAGATTTTATTTTGCATCGTGACATATTTTACTTTTTAAAATTTTAAAAGTTTTTGTGAAAGTTGTTATTAAGCAAATATATGTTTTAAAAAGCAGTTTACAAAATTAAAGTATTTAAGTAGCCTAATCTTTAAATTTTTATTGCAGATTTATAAATACACTCAAAATGTACTTCAAACTACTTTCACTCCTCTCAGTCGTGGTATTTCAATTAATATTTAATGTAAACTGTACCACTCAAGACCTCAAAACACATTCTCGGTAAGTAACCTGTTATCAGTAAAACATAAAAATTGAGGAGTTTATCACTAAATATAGTACTTAACTGTATACGATGATAATTTGTTTACTCTCGTATACCAAAATAAATGTTATGGTTAAGTAACCTAATTTTAAACGAATTAAAAGTTAAACAAAAACTTCTTCCAGAGTAATGTAAATATTTATTTGTTTACAGAGTTCGTAAAGCAAGCGACCTTCCGGAGCAAAACCTCAATCAATTTTTAGCCATAAAGAAAGCAAAAATGGTGAGAAGCGCCGGAGTCAAAACGTTGGTCAATGAATTACATTTCACCGGCGGAGCACAAACGTCCCTTGTGACCAAGTTTCAACAAAAGTTTACGACAACTCAACAGCCTTCATTCGCTACCAACGACTCGACAGCCCAAACTGTTAAAACCAACCCAACAGTCGTTGGCAAAAAAAGACGCAAAGGGACGAGAATTGGTGCAAAGAAGCGTAGGAAGCTTGTAAAAGAGTTTAGAAGCATTCTCAGGGCTTCTAGGTATGTGCCTGAAAACGTAGTGGAAAAAATAAAGAACTTGTTTAATCCAAACACTAAGAAAGCAAAATTATTATCGAAAAACTGCAAGTGCGCAAACTTTGTTTACAGTAAAAGGAATCGGAAAAATGGTAGTCTTTTTAGGCGTCTTCATAAGTCTTGAGTGCAAAGTTACGTCACACTAAACAATATATACGAAAGTTTCGGCGGCCGTTCAAAGAGAGTTTTGTTTGCCAGGTCGTAAATTCAGCTTTTTTATGCTTTTTTTTAAATTTCGGTTTCGTCAGTTGTTGCTGGTCGTGTGAATGGAGTCTCTTTGACATTTAACCGAACAAAACTTTCCACCCGCCAAGCGAAAGGTCCGGTTATGGCGTTTTTGTAAGAACGAAATGCGAACTTCCGCGCTAAAACGTGATTCATAATTTGGATTTTGACGAATCTACCATGACAACCAACACAAACAATTTGCGGCTGAATCGAAAACCGAGTTTGATTTTTTCTAAATAAAAACTCTTTTATTTCGTTCAATCGTTACTTCCTGTTTTGCTAAGTCAATTATTATTATTATTTCTACCATTATAAATAAAAGCTTCATTTGTTTATTAGCATAGTCAGTAATAACTATTTAAATAAAACTTTTTAAGTTGTTAAAACTGATCTACTTTATTGTTTAGCCATTTCTTATTGCTTTCATTTTCTTACTTAGTTATTTATTACAACTTGTGTTTTAATACAATACAATTAGAACGAAAATATATACTTTGTTACTAATTCGCTTTTAACTTTGTATTTTACACTTAATTTTAACTTAGTTTAAAATTCTTTTAATAAAACTTTTAATATTTAAAGTTTGTTTTAAATATTACTGTTTTAATATGCAAAATATTTTAAACGTTTGTTTTTGAAATACTTGAAACATGTTTTTTATAACAATAAAAAATTTAGAAAACTTATTTGATATATAAGTTAATAGTTAACTTTTTATTGTATAATAAAGTTTATAATTAGAGCGTACTTAATTTTTTAAAGGTTTTAGTTCAACTGTTGTGTAGCACTTAATTTTCATTGTTTTTCATGTACATCATATTTTTTTCAAGAGAGAGTGGTAATAAACTTTAAAAAAATGTTTAATATTAGAAGAAAACAGATAAAATACAAAAAAAAATTAAGAGTATCTAAGAACTATAACTTATTCTTTTATGACTTAAACTAACATTTAACAGAGAAAGAATTTTCTAAATTAAATATGTTTGCAAACCAGATATAAATAAACGTATAAAATCAGGGTTTCCCAAACTTCTTTCAAATGGCCCCCTTTAACAAGATTACTCAAAAAACTACCATTAAAAACCCCAAGGACTTTTTTTTTTGCTCTACATCAACAATTCCCGAATATCTAGTGTAAGTTCCAAATTATGACCTCACGGCCCCCTATGACTCCTCAAATGCTAATCCTCCCTTCTTTGGCGCCTTTGCTGCTCATGGCCCGCTGAGTATCTGTCATTGCCACCTAAGGGGCTACTTGGTCCACTTTGGAAAACCCTGATATAAATTTTCAATAAATGTAGAAAAATAACTTATTTTATTTTAACTAAGTTTTACTTTGCTTTTTATTATTAGTATTACAAAAAAAGGAACGAAAGGTATTAAGCATATAAGTTTTAAAATTTATTCGATTTTTTTACATCAATCAAAAGTTTTATACTAGTTCTCTCTATAAAAATTTATAAACAAAACAACAAAAATACAGCTACCATTAATATTGCTTAATTAAAAAACAATTATAAAAAATTGTTGCATAGTAATAAAAAGTAATATAAAAACAGCAATTTTGGCAAATTTTATGATAGACAGTGCAACACAAAAACCTAAAAAGATATGAATAGATTCAGTAAAAGAGTCTTTATTTAACTTCATAGCTGTAAGATAGTTTTTGACTTCAAAAATTTTCCTCTTAAAAGTTCTGATTTTACAAAGAATTAAATTTTTGAACAGGTGAAAAGAATAAGTTTAACATTCAAAAAACAATGTTAAACCTCTATCACAAAAAAAAATTAAAAGATATTATAACTAAAAGCTTTATTTCAGATGAAAACTTGGTTTTAAAATTAGTTTGAAGAACATTGATTTTTTTTTAATCGCTGTCTAAAATTTGAATTCGGGATAAAATACGATAATCAAATAAAGTGTTGCACTTTAATTTGAGCTCATAAAAACTTATGAAATTTTTATACATGTTTGAATTTTTTACACAAGTTAAGAATATTACCATCTACAACTAAATTCAGTATCTAAACTTAGTTTTTGAATCAGAACTACTGTATGTGTTAACATACGGAGATTTAGCTGTTGAAAGATTTGAGTAAAACACTGATGCGTTGCTATCTCTCCGATCTTCTTGTTTCGGCTGTTTAAATGGCGTGGTGTGTGATGATTTGTCTTCAACAAGCAAAACACTGGTTTTGCCGTCTACCGTTTCCCATCGAAGCTTCGGATAGTTAAGCTTTTCCTCGGGCTTTTTATCGCTTTGGTTTTCAGAATTTTTGATATTTTTGTTTGAAAAGTCTATATTTGTGTAATTTAAAACACTCGAATCTTTTTTGCCAGGCAGTTCTGTTGAACTAGTTGAATTACTTTTTACAAAATTTATTTTCGGATATTTAAGTTTTTCAGTTGGATTTTCAGCTGAACTCCTTCGATCGTTAACATCTAAATTTTCCCTGGTTGAAGAAGAAGTGCTTGTTGGGGATATCGGTGAACTTGGAGTGTCAGACTCCGCGTTTTTACGAGGTTTTTTGTTGCTGACAATTGGGGAATTTCGTATTTTTTCTACCAAGCTTCGCTTTCTCTGCTCTTTATGCGGAAACCTTCTTCTTAAGCTGTCTCTTTGAGGCTTTGAACAATGAGGAGAGTCTTGTTCTGTGTCTCCTTCACAACTAATGGCGTCTTGACTTTTGTTTAACCCAAACACTAGAGTTTTTGTAAATTTTAATATAAATGAGGAGGTACTGTTCTAATTAAAAATCTAGTGTAATAATGTTATGCATAATTTTACAAATGATTTCCGTTTTTATTTTTATTTACTGTAAAAAAAAATAAATTTAAATTAAAAAAATATATATATTAGCAAAAATAAAGCTTGAGTTATAATTATTTTACAGTTATATACTAATTTTAAAATAAGTAGTTTTAAAAAATATGTTCAAAAATATAGTTTGTACTCTTTTAACTAAAAAATTTTTCAAACGAAAATTTGTATTAAAATATGAAATTTTAATAAAAAAATACTACTTTTTTTGTTAATTTTTTTTTTGTTGTTTCGATTATTTCTTGGGCTCGCTGAATTATTTGAACCGACAATAACTTTCTTTTTAGTAATTAGATTTCCATCGTCATCGTAGACATTTAGCCACTGTTTATATTAAATTAAACGTAACCATTTGAAAAAAGGCATTTAAAAATATAAATACTTTAAAAAACACAAAAGCTAAGTAGTTACTAACAACATGAACTGTCGGTTTTTTGTTTTTTGATGAAATACTTCTTCGGGAAGAACTTACTTCATTTGCTTCATTATTTTCTGAAATAAACAAAAGTACAACTATAGTAAATCTTTAATATTTTAAAGTTTTGATAGTAAGATAACACTTTATTTGTACGGTTTCTAAGACTAAAACGTAAACTAGTAGCTTTATTAAGTATATGCTTGACTTTTAGTATTAGTACTTTTTAAATAGTTGTTTTTATTTACACTTTTTCAAAGTACTATAGAATTCTTACCTATACTGTTAGAGCTCGATTCAAAACTGTTTTTATTGTTTTTTCTACGTCTAAAGTACAAATAAGCAGCAACGAAAACAAATGTAGAAAATAAAGTTGCCCCAACACATAACAAGACTACTAATAATAAATCGTCGAAATACTCTTCTGCACATGGCTGTTTTGCAACTAGACAGTTTTAAAATAAATACTACTTTATAATTCTAAAACATTAAATATTTTAAAAGTTAATTTTACATATTGATTTATCTAACTTAATCAGGCTAAGTAAAACAAATTTTTAAAGCTTTCATAAAGTGCTGAGCATTTTTATACTCTACAACTCTTTTATATTTAACTATAATACAAATGCGTTAATATAAAAAAAATACTTATAATAATTGCGAAGTTTAAAAAAATATATTTTCAACCTTGCCCAGGAATTTCGTTGTTGAGAATTCCTTCGTAACAATTAACTGTGTACGTGCATTTTGCTTCGTCCAGCAAATTTAGTTCATCTTTTTTCGTGCACCAAATACATTGAATTTTAGATGGGGAAATGCATTCACTTTCATTTAGCTTAACAAAAATTTTGAATTATTAAAACGTTATTACAATATATTTGTTTTAGTATTTCTTAAATAAAGAAAACCAACAACTTTTAATAGACTACAAAAAAAGCTGCAATACTTTATTCTTGTAGAAAAAAGCTGTTTAAAGTTTAGTAAAACTAACAATTGAATTACAGTTATCATCAAAACACTTTGGCAACTTTTGAGGGTAACACTGGTCAAGTGGATCAGTGGTTGGTAAGGGGGGCAAGCAAACCGGAAGACTTTCATTAAGTTCCTTAAACAACGTTGTAGGTTTTAATTTAGAATATTGATACATTAGGTGGATAGTTCAAAGCTTTAGGAGATTATTTGCAGTTTTATCAGTAATATGTTAAGTAACTACAATTAAGTTTTAATATTAAGATTTCAACCGTACACACTTTTTCACTTTCGATTAAACAATCATTTTCATCTTTTGTAGAGTAGCAAGGGCAATCAAAGTAATTAATACTAGTTTCTATTGTATTTCTACATTCCTAAAAAATATACTTATTAAAAAAAACATTTTGAAGTCAGCATAGTATAGCAGGATTATTTCATTTAAAAATTTTACCTTATTTGTCAATAAAATCATTTTTTTGTATATATTGTTTATTGACCGACAAAAAAAGCGCTCAAACTATTTGGTCCTAAAACCTGGTGCACGTAAAAACCTTTCGGTTATTGAGTTGCACAGCGCTTGGATACCTTTTAACGTCTTTTGATAAATTTTATTAAAAAACTTTGTTAAGACAAAAAAACAAATTTTCTGTAGATTTTCAAAAAATTTAAATTAATTTATTTAATCTGTTTTCTTAAAAACCTTTAAGTTGTTGTTTTCATCGAAGCAGTCAATATAGTAACAAAAATCGTCACTTTTTTGAACTAACAAAAAAACATTTGTCTCTGCAACTGGTATAAAGAAATTTCGTGTGCATTGTTCTGTGTTACTAAAAAAATAACTATTAAGTAAATACAAGCGATTAAAATACATCATTTTTTTAGCTTAATTTTAACACTTTTTGGTTTCTAAATTCACTTTTTTGTTGTTGTTTCAGATTTAAGGTAATGAAGTAAAAGTGTTTTAAAAAAGCTCAAAAAGACAAACTTTAAAAAGTCAATTTTTGCATCAGAACTAATGATGAACTCGTTTTTTACTTCTTTCGTTAAATGATCAATACAAGAGGTCTTTGAAATGAAACCAGCTTCGCTCAATTGATTGTAGAGGTTTTTGTCACCTAAAATTATGTTACAGTAAAACAAGTCTTAAAAAACTTATAAAACATGTTTTTGTTTACAGAAAAAAATAAAATTAAGTAAGTTTTAGAAGCAGATTAAGTATTAAAAAAAAAATTTGTAAATAAATTCAGTTTAGTTTTAAAAAGTAACATTTATTTAAAATTTATTTTAAATTTATTTATTTAAAACCACAAGTTAGAAGAATTTTTTTTTGGTATACTGATTAAAATTGTTTTTTTTTCAAAAAATTCTGAAGGTATCTAAACAAGTTAGTTATAAACATAAAAAATAAAAAGCTGTCGCAGTATTAAATAAATAAAAAATCTCTTTTTGTTTACGACAAAATTATACGATAAGTAAGCATCTTTGTAGTATCGTTTATTTCATTTTTAATAAAGCAGCACATACAATGTTACTTTTATGTCTAAACAGTTACTATTTAGTTATAACTTATATATGCTTAAGTTTCAAAATAGTCTAAACTGATTTAAATTTTACTAATATATAAAATTTGAAAATACGAACGTAAATCTGAACATTTTGCTTTAGTTAGTATAGTGTTCCAAAATTTGTCTTAAAGTTAAAAAAAATAAATAATAAAAAAATTTAAAACAGTTATATGTTGAAACTGCGTAATTTTATAACGGTTTATGTCGTAAAACTAAATGAAAACAAATAAAACCAATAAATTTAGATTTTATGTAAATCAGTAATTTTAATCAAAAAAAAACCTGAAATATGCGCTATTCTTAATTCATCTTGAGAAACATAGTCTTCCACGTATACATAATCACCTTGTTGGTTTACTAATGCGCAAAATCTAAATAAATTTAATTTAGATAGATTCAAATCTAATACTACGTTCTTTTAGTAAATACTTCGGTCAGAAGTCAGCAGCTTTTTATTTTTATGGGTTTTAAAGCTATATTATTTAACTATCGCCTTATTTTTAGGCTAGTTGTTTACATCTTCTGTGAAGTTTGTAATAAATAAGAATGAGTACGTTTAGATAATAAATAAATTAATTTGTAATAAAACCTGCATTATAGATTAATCAAAAATAGACTAATACTTTTTAAGATTTTAAATAACAAGCTTACAACTAAATTTATCAATATAAACTTTTATATATTAGTATTTAAGATTAATTTTAGCCGTAAGCAAGTTTAATAGATAGTTACTTAATCCTAAAACAACTAATTGGAATTTTACTTACAAAGAATCCCTTTTACAAAAAGGAAAATTTTCTTCAAAGATTTGTTTAAAATTTGTTAATCTCATATCGAGCCCTATTACACCGTTTATTGAACTTTCGCTAGATGTCGATGAAGAGTTCTGTAAAATAAGAAAGTTATGAACTTTAGCATACAACCTGTGTTAATTAAATTTATATAACAAATTTTTACTAAACATTTTTTATTGCTTTAGATAATGTGATAATTCTTCCAACACCAATAGCATCATTGTATGGTTTAGAAAATATCATTTTTTCGGGGATTAATTTTGCGTGACGGTACCTTAAAAAAAAAGTATTTTGATTAATTTTTTTATCGAAGATAAACTAAAACAAAAGCTCTTTTAATTTAAGTTTAAAATCTTAATGTTTAAGCTGCAATGTTTGAGACAAATATTTTTAGTTATAAAAAACGGAAAAACTAATATATACCTTAGTCACAGTATTAAAAAACAATCCGTGATTTTAAGCATTTTAAATATAGATTTACAAAAGTTTTTAAATAAGTCTTAACATTGTTTTGAAAAACAAAACTAGCTAATTTAATAACATTGGTGGTAATAAGTTATATAAATAACGTGTTATCAAGCAACAAGTATTGTGCAAAAGACAAGTTTTAACTAACTTAAATAAAATGTTAGCAGACTTATTCTTTAAGTGGTCTGATAAACATTTTTAAACTGTTACAAAATTGAAAATATTAGTAAGTTTTTTTATTTAACAAACTTTTTTTAATTACTCATTTTTTAGTAGAAGTTTAAAACTTATTTGCTAATATGTTTGTATGTACTTATTTTTTGACATAAAATATACCATGGTCTTTTTGTAGGGTCATAGTCGTTGGAAAGTTGACCACCTGGTAACAACCTAAAAACGCCTGATTCTGTTCCCAGAAGGAATGCTGAATGTTCTCGAAACTTGTATTCCCAAAGTTCATTTACTTTTGACGTCCAAATCACGTCATAAATAGCATCAGTAATCATTTTTTCTGAACAGTTTTTGAAAAAATAGTCAATTTTTTTTTAATGAAACTGTGTTAAAAAGCAACAACTTAAAAAAACTAACCAGAGATACTACTATGTTTTTTTTGAACAATTTCAAGCTCGGCAAAATTTTTTGTGTTTAAAGCCTCATTGAAAAAATTAGTGTACAGCTCCACTAAACCAGTGCTTTCCGTCTCAAACAGGTAGTCATGTGCATTGGTAAAGCAGTAAGGTGCCAGCTTAACTGTTGTGATACTTACTGTTGTAGCCTGTGTAAGTTTATACGTTTTCTAAAACAAATAGTAAAACATTATATGTATATCTATATATAACTCTACGGAATTACTTGAGTTTTTTAAGGTTGATTTTACTAGCAATAAGTTGTTTGAAACTTAACGTATTAGCTTGTTTTATATATTACTTGTTTTATTTTTTAGTTTTACGTACTAGATAAATGTTAAAACTTAAAAAACCATGTAATTATCAGCACAACTTAAATTATTTACAAACTCCTTCTAAATTATCCAAGTTGTGCAAGAATTACTTGGATAGAAAATTAAAAAAAAACTATCTAGATCTAAAAGTACATAAACCTGTTAGTTATAGAACTGCTATTTATTGAAATACCTCAGCCTTAGTTTTGAAAACAACAAAATTATTTAAAAAAAAATAACAATAAGAAGTTTATTGAACATCAAAGTAACAAAAATACTCAAAAAAACATGTGTTTTTCTGTTTTAGTTGTTGTTTAATTCACTTTTAAAGTCTTTTTCCCGTAATCTTAAGTTTTAATACTCTATTAGTTTATATTATATCATTAAACATTAATCCGTTGTAGAACAAACTTTAGATTCGATTTAATTTAAAACTAATATCTTTAACATAGAAAGTCAGTTAAGCTGCAGAAGAAGCACATACTAAAAGGTGTGGGCACAATTTTAACTAAATTGAACTTGTTGAACCACTTAAAAACCATTAGTTTCAGTTTTAGAATTGTCTTTTTATGAAGTAACAACTTAGACAAATATTTGTAAATATCTTTCTTCTACACATTTTAGTTTTTAGAAATTTAAATTTATGAGAATTATACAAAGTTTTATCAAATATTTCTCAATTTATTTAAATAACTAACTTGTTTTAGAATTTTATAAAAAATTAGTACTAAGACAAAGATTTTCAAAAAAAAAAGGAGTCATCAATAAAAGTTTTATCCGAAAAATAACACTTTAATGTAACTATCTTTATTTCGATTTATTACTATTTGTATGATAATAAACAGTTATCAACATTTTAAATAGAAAAAGTTTATTTATTATATACTTACCCGTTTAAAATGAGTACAATTTACATGTTTATCATACAAATCAAGCCGATGGTATACAAACGAGTTGCTAGACAAGCTTCTATTTTCAAATAAGTATTCTTTATTTTTATCGATTGTTATAGTTTTAGTTTTGTTTACTTCCTTTATAACTAAAAAAAGTTTTGACTTTCCAATTGGTGCAAAAGACCACTTGTAGCTCTGTATAAAAATATTTTGTTACTTCTATCTATAAATGTTTAAGAATTTATTTCAGACTTACTTGTTTGCATTGTTTGTTTGGAGCTGTAATAAAGTAACTTGTGTTACCACTAACAATACTGCTTATATTGTTTTCCGACAGACACTCAACTTTAGATATGTAAACGCGACTTGTAGGGTTTAAATTGAAAGTTGAAGTTGGGTAAAGATGATGCAGAAAAATGAAACCTTGACTGTCTGTGAAAATGTTTCAGTTTGTTTAAAAATACAATTTCATTCATAAAGTTTACATAATGTTTTATGCATAAATATAATATTTATTAATCTTTATATATAGTTTATGAAAAATTAAAAAAAAAAAATTTCAAATGTTTTTTGATAAAAAAATTAAGGTGTTTAATAAGATACATTTACTACATAAAGTTTGTGTGTAGCTGCTTCCCAAAACAAAAACTTGGCAAACATACCTAGAACAAATAAATATCTGTATTGATCTCCATTTTGGAAAACTTCTTGAAAATAGCTATCAATAACGATATCAGTTGCAACAACTCCTTTTAAGTACCCGTTTGACTTAAAGACCGCTCTTCCGATTGTACTAACTAAGCCTTTATTTTTTTTAGCTTTTTAAACTTTGTATATAAAATTTTATGAGTGTATAAAACATGTTTATGTTAGTAATAAAATAAATCTATAAAAAAAGAAGAACTTTAAACCTAAATTCTCTATGTCTATGTATGGAGAAGATATAACTGTACTATTATCTTCTACTTTTTTTGAAAATATTGTCATCCAATTGCGAAGGTGCAAAACTTCTTTGAGACTTATTGTGTTATTAACTTCTGTGTATTTTAAATTTAGTTTTGAATTTTGTTCAACAAATTTATTTAGGTTGTACGGAGTTTTAATAAAACTGTTGTTACACAACTATAACAAAAATATGATATGTTCAGATTTGTTATACGCAAAAAATCAATAACTTTTTAATTCATATGTAGTTTTACTATTACAGTAGATACTGTTTAACTATTACATCCTTAACTTTCTTTTTTTTTCTGCTCCAAAAAGTAAAAAAAAAAGTTAATGTCCAAAGCTTACCACCAAAATCTTCATTTCCAAACCTAACAAGTTCTTTAAGCGTTGTAGTATTAACTGTGTAATAAAAAAAGCTTTTATTGTTTTATAGAAACGTCTTACACATTGATTTTTTTCTTAACTCAGCTTAAAATTATGAGAAAAACCTTAAAAACGTCAACTTTTGCTTAAAGTTCTCAACTAACTGTTTCTCCCAATTCCAACAACGAACAACTTGATTTTTAATTCAGTCAAACTTCTTTGTATAAATGTTGTATCTGTAACCTCGCTTGCTCTCCCATCCGTTAGAAGCATTATTATATTTGAAGCTATCATACAATAATAAACATTGAAAAATATGTAAATATTTGTTATTTTGATTTATTTTGTGTCGAAGAAGAAAAGGGTGAACAAAAAAAAAAAATATAAAACAGACCATTTTGACGTAATTTAAGCATTTTATAAACTGTAGTTAATGAACATTGTGTTACGCTTAAGTTTATCTATATTAATTTTAGAATTTTTATATGATTAATTTAACTTTAGCTATGTAATAAATCGACATAAATTTTTGAAATCAAAAACTTATTCTGTTAATAAAAAACATAAAAAAAGGGGAGTTGTTACAGTAATGTTTATAAGTTTTAGTTTTTCAACCAAGATTTATAAAAAAAAATATATATTTTTTTTTAGATTTTTTCTTTAGTTACGTTAAACTTTTTTTTTACTACATAAATAACACAGTATCTATTTGAATATAGATTTTTTAATACAGATATTCTAACTTTCCGTTATAAGATGATAGGTATTTTTGTTTTTATTACTTAATAAAGCAGTTCGATGAGCACAGTTAAATTTAAATTCAAATTAAAACTAGATTAAATTTAAATTATAATTGCATTAAATTATATTAAAATTGTATTAATATTTACATTAATAGAATATATCAAGCTATTATCATATTAAAACATAACTTAATTAAAAACAAAATAAGAGTTTAAGCGATCGCAAATTAGAAGATATCGTCTCAAATAACTTTATATTTAAAATTATTAACAATACTATAACAACTTTACTTCAACAAACCTCCACTTGTGTTTGATTCAAAATTGTTTCTAAAAATGTTAAAACTTTCATTAAGGCCTTGATTGCAGTTAGACTGACCTATTATTTACATTCGTCAATTTTTTAAGTCAAAAAAAAAGTTTAGTTAGCACGAAAAGTTTATTAATTTTACACTCTACTAAGCTTAACAAGTATACCTGTTGCATTGAGATTTTTTAGGTAGTTTAACAGTAACTGTTTGTTTTTGTCAGTAGCTTTTACAAATCCTTCTTCGTAGCAACCAGGACCTTTTTGAGTTGAAGATCCAAAACCAACATAGGCTAACTATTTAAAAAGCAAACAAAGTTTTTTTTGCAAAGAATAAAAATATAAGATATATGTTTCAAAATTATATCCTTTTTATTAACTTTTAATTTACTTATCATTAAATATAACGTTACTTTTATTATTTTTAGTTCATTTTGGACTTTTTTTTAATTTGTGTTTGTTACGTTGTTTATTTGGTTTTGCTTTTTACAACTCAAAATGGTTAAGTAAAATAATTAAAAAAAATATATTTTGATTAAACTGAACTTTTACTTAACATAAAAATTAGTAAACGTCATAAGTAAATCAATTTTATGATTGGCTCTGGGTGAAAAGTTTGCGAAAAAAGCTTAAACACCAAATTGTTGTTATTACATATTACCTGTTTTTAAAGATTTTATTTTATTTTTGTAATCAAAAAAGAAATCTATTTAAAAAAACTTATATTTATGTTGCTAATTTATTTTTTTTATAAAATTAAATGTTTGTTTATACAAAATTTATAAAAAAAAAGTTTAACGACCAATAAAAACAATTTTACGTTATCACGATGATCTATCATGTTAAAAAGTGTTTCAATTGACTGAATTGCAATATCAATAAGTCTATGCGATGTGTAAGTACTAGTGTACATTGATTGAGATGTATCCAAAACAATCACGATGTTTCTGATTAGTGGTCTTGATATATCTCTATACCATGGTCTGTATGTTAATAATAAACTTTTAAGCTTGTTAAAAATGCAAAGAAAACTATTATTAGCTTTGTTTAAGCAAAACTATTAAATTTGATATTAATTCTTATTTTAAGTACTGCTTCTATTTATAGTGTTAAAAAAGTTTACTTCATTTATACTGATATCATGAGTAACCGATTCACCTTAAGTTTTTAAGAAGTTTAAATGGTTTTTACAAAAAACTAAGCACAGGTGTGCACGAATATTCAAACTCGGACAATTCAAATTCAGGTAGTTTAAATTCTTAAAAAGTATTTAGATGCCCACAACTTAATAAGTAAAGTACATTAAAATAAATGTATGTAGATCTTATTAATATCTACTTGTCATTTTTAGTATTTTGCAAAATTTTAAATAATTTTTGGGATATGGCTTAATTAGTTTTAAATTACGTAATTTCTATGTATCTAAAAAGTATTAAACAACTTAAAAAAAAGAAAAGTTGGTTGTATATATTAATAAGTATTTTACACACGTATTTTTAAATTTCTCCAAGTGTATATTACTTTTTGAGATATGGTTCTTTAAGTATTTTTTTCTTAAAGTTTGAATTGTCAGAATTAGAACTGTCCGAATTTGAATAGTTTTGCATCCCTGACCAATTACTATAAAAATATTTAATACTTATGCACAATAGAAAAGGTTATTTCATGAAACCTCACGCAACCTGAACCTAGGGTCGTAAAATTGACACTTTTCGTCAGAACTTTCAACAGCAGCTGGGTAAAGGGTCATCATGCCTTTCTCAGTAGCGTAATACTGCCACTTGATGTCACTGTCGTATGCTTCAAAATTTTCCTTCATTTTCTTTATGAGCGATGCCGGTGCCATTTCCTTCTCGCCTGCTTCGGAATTGTTGGCAACGTGCTGGCATGGCTGAGATGTGTCAACCTGGTAGTTATTTATTTTTGTACTACTTACAATTAAAGCTTGTTATGTAACTTTTTTTTCAATGTCTTTAAAGTATTAAATAAGGAAGTCATTTTAAAAGGTTTTCAAATTAACTTATTTCTTAAAAAACCTTTATGTTGTTTTATTTTTTAGTAAATACCTTTTAAAGTTAATTTTTAGATAATATAAAGTAAATGATTGGAAAAATAAGTTTAGAACATTTAAACTAAAAATAGTATGCTTTGAATTTAAACAACACAATAGAAGTAAACCTACTAACATAATGGTGCTAGTTTGATGAAATATAAAGTTTTGAATCGCACTATAAGATTTAAGAACTGTAATACTTTTTTTTGTATACTTTTAAAATTAATGAAATACTATTAAAAGTTTATTCAATATGCTTAGGCTTAAAAAAGTTTAAACTTTTGGTTTTAAATAGAGATTTAAATGCCTAAAAAAAATAAAATTTAACGTTTGTCAAAAAAACAATCAAGACTGATTTTTATTTGTTGACTGAGGGTAGTTGTACAAAAGTGTAGGAGAAAGTTTAATCAATATTTTTAAGTATTTTATTTTTAAAATGGAAAGTTTTACAGTCTATGTAGCGAATGCGTTACTATCATTTCTAACTCGCGATTACTCTAAACTTGATCATTTTAAACTCGATCATAATAAACTCAAACATATTAAACTTGACCATTTTAAACCCAATTATATTCAAGTGGTCATATAAAATACATCATATTAAACTTGCCTATATTAAACTCAATCATATAAAAATTAATTATGCTAAACTAGAACATATTAAGCTAAATTGTATTAAACTCGATTATATTAATATAGATCATATCAAACTCGATTTTTTCAATTTTTCACCGTCATTTTAATAAAAGTTAAAGTAACAAAAACCACAAATTTTCCCAAAAGTAAAACACCTAGTTGTTTTAATTAACAATATTTATTGGTTGTAGTTCTAAAATTTAAAGCTTTGTATCAATAAATAAGCTATTAAGCACATTATGGTCTTGTTACTTATTAGATATTGTTTATACAAAAAGTTTTAAAGAATGGTATGAAAAGTTTAAAATTAAAAACTTTTTTCTTTTATATTTTTGATCATTATTAAAACAGTAAAATAAATTTAGAAAAACTACTGTCCACGCTTTAAGAAAAAAAAAATTAAGTTTTCACTTTAAGTGCAACAGATTACTTACTTCGATAATATAAAAAAAAACATCTAACAATATAAAATTACTTAAGTTTATTAACGTAATTCATCTTTAAGTTTTCCATAAAACGATGGCTTGTTGTTTATTTATTAACTGTTTTAAAACTCCATGTACTTTTTTAGTTATATGCAAGGACTATTCCTTGGGCACAATAGGTCTCAAAAAATTTAATTTCAGAGACAAAATTAATATTAAATTTATTTATTTACGTAAAGGCAACGACGTTTCACCCCTAAGGGATCTTCAGGCCTTAAACAAATAGAATGTATTTTTTTTTATAATTAAAATTAAAAAAACATTTTAGAAGAAAATTAGTATATTTTGTTCAAAGCTGAAAGCCTGTGAAAGTTTAAAGTTAAAGTGTTGTTTAAAAAATTCTAAAGTATATAATTTTGTATTTAGGAACAAAGTAACAAACAAATGCGTTTACTATTTTTAGAACTTTAAAATACTTAACCACAAGTTTTTTTATCAAAATGAGTAGTTAAAAAAAAATACAGAACTAGGTATTTTTTCCTTGCTAACAAACATTATTTTTATGATGCTCTAAAAGCACATTTTTAAAGTAAGCAAAAATAAATAACAAAATAAATAATATCAAATAACGTCGGCCTAACGATTATACTTTAAGTCTAATGTTAGAACAAAACAAGAAACATAATTCACGAGAAATTTTATGAATCTGCCAAGCAAGTACAAAAAAACAGCTGCAATATAAAAAAAAACTATTGAGTTAAGCATTTCTTTATTTAGTTTTTCAAAAATCTTCAAGTTTAACATTAATTTTTGAAAACTTTATTCTCGTAGATTTCTATCAAAGTTGAAATGCTTGTTTTTTCTTTCAGGGTTAGTATCGCATAAGCTCCGGAAAGCCAGTCTAAAGCCGTCTTTTTATAATAGTAAAA
The DNA here is from genome assembly GCF_965202585.1 of Thalia democratica. NCBI lineage: Eukaryota > Metazoa > Chordata > Thaliacea > Salpida > Salpidae > Thalia > Thalia democratica. The sequence goes on from NC_139170.1 coordinate 17,306,295, forward strand.
TAAATTTGCCACATTAGCTAGACCAAAACTGTTTGAAAAAAAGGAACTAAAACTTTAAGGTATTCAGTAAATAAATTTGTTAGCTTACGTATATGTTTTGGCCAAAGTTTTTGGTTTTTATAGAGTTTTCGGTTTTAATTAAACAACAAAGTGTTACATCTTCATCGGGTTCGTTCGACTCGTTTGCTAACGATTCAACTACTATAAAATGCTTTTCAAGTTTGCTCCAAATTAATTCAGCCATCTGTTTATAAAATATTATAGTGTTATGTTTGACTTACATCATATAGTTTATGAGTATGATAATTAGTTAGATAAGGATTTCTTTACATCATCAAACAAAGGCTAATCTACTTACATTTATTTTAAAAAAATGCTGCATTTGTGCTGCATTTGTTATATCTTTTATATTTCACTCTCACAGATTACATATAACAAAGTGTTTTGAATTTATTCTACATGAATTAAAACTATTTTAACAACTGATGATCTCTTATAGTTTGATATAAGAGTGAAACACTGTTTTGGTTGTAGTAATCTGTGAGAATAGAATATAACACGTCTCCTTAAAGATACTTTAGTCCAGAACTTTAATATTGTTTAACTAAAAGCCAAGTACATTATCATATCTTTTATTATACAATTTTTGCAATTTTTATACTTTTTTTACTGATACAGTACTTTTTATGATACTTAGTTTTTCGTTAAAGTATGGTTCATTACTTTGAAAACCTATTAGAAGATCACGCTTAAAAAATCAAACTTTGCAACAAAACTATTTCTGAAGTTTACTTTATAACTTAGAATGAAAAAAACATAATTTTTTGTTTTTTAATTAATAAAAAGTTAGCCAATAAAGACAATTTTAGTGTTAACAAAAACTAAAATCTTTTAATTAAAAAAGCTCAGTGTTAGTTTAACAATTTCGAAATAAATAATGTTAATGATACAATCTATAGCAATATTTTACCTCTTGAGCACTATTTTTATGTATGCTTGATGTTTCTCTATTGATTTGGTCAGTGATTTTCTAAAAAACAAAAATTTTGAAATTAACTTGTTTTAAATTGTGTTTTATTATTTATAATACCTTTACATAGAGGGTTATAACTGTTCTTTTTTTTTTGGTTATATAGAGCTATTGTATGTGGTTAACACGGCAAATAACAAAATTATACAAGTCTTAAAATCCATTTTAATTAAATAATTTTTTTTACAGTAATTAGATTTATCTGCATATAAAACATATTTCTTCAAGCATAACGATAAAATAAAATAAAGTTAATAAAAGTAGGAAATAGGTTTTTTTATCGCTGAAACAACTAATTGAGAAAAAAACATATAAAACGCGTATTTATGAAGAACGATAGCTAGTGAGTTTTACTTTTAGTTGAAATGCTTCTTACAAAAGAATTGTTTTAGGTATTTCAACAAAAAAAATCAAAACAGAACGAAGATAAGCAATTGTCAGTTCTGTCCTTTACAAAGTAACGTTCCCGCTTTGAACTTGAAATACTTTTCAAACAACATGTATTTGGTAATGCTTGAGTAGCTTACTATTTCTCCTAAGCTTGACAATACTTTATGACAATTTTAACTGAAAGCATCTGTTTTTTTAAAACTTGCATACTTTTGTATGCAAAAAAATATTGTAAAACTTTAAACAGTGTTGATAAATTAGTCCACTTTAGAATTAATAAAAAAGTTTAAAAGTAGGTCAAAGATATAATTAAAGCACCTATAATAATAGTAATATTTACTTAAAAACAAACCTTTTACAGTATATTGACTGTATAAAAGCTTTTTTTGTTAAAAAGCAATTAGGTATAAACTTTATTTTTATTGTAAATCAATACAAATAACTGTTGATACAGAATCAAAATGTTTCCTTTTTTTTTATAAAAAAAAATTATTATTTAAATTTAGACTATCTATAACATAAAAAATTAAACTTTACGATTTTTAATAATACATATCTAGTAACTACTTAACTTACTACAACTCAAATCACAAGAACAATTTTTAATTTTAGACAACTTTGTCAATGTATTTGAGCCAAAAACTAAAAAAAAAGCTTTTTCAGATTGAAAAATACTACTCAAACACAAAATAAAATAAAATTGTAAAACGTTTTTGATGTTTACATTTTTCTACAGTATTTAAACTATTCTGTGTCAAATTCGCATTTGTACGAACAAGGTATATTTAATAATGCTTTTATAACTAAACATATTCATATTCAGGTTAGTTTTACATTGTTTATCTTACTTTGACTTAAAATTAAACTCACAGTAAGTTCAGGCAGACCTAAAGTTTCAGTCATGTTCTCGGTAATACTCTGAAAATTTTCTAAACTGTTTTCAATTGTTTCTTTCGATATATCTTCTTCTTTAGCAATCGTACCATATACAAAGTAACAAAAAATTAAAAAAATGTAGACCATTGCTTCAAAGTTTGCTTATAAACAAGTAATTGTTGGCAAAATATTATTTACATTGCTTAAATAGTACTTTAAGTTTTTTTCTGAAATAATATTATGAAAATTTCTAAACTAAAGTTTAAACATATACAGTTTGATTTTTTTTTTTTTTAATTGTTACTATTATTATACCCGGCTTATGTGTAAAAAGATTGAACAGCTTTCAAAAATAATTTTGGGCTCAACTTTTCAACATACTTTAAAAACGTAGCTTAGATTGAACGTAAAAACGTAAGCTAATATTATTAAAATAACCAAACTATCTGTATATATTTGTTTTTTCATTAAAAGTTTTCCAAGTTAGTTCGAGCACATATAGTGTCCAGTTCTTGGTTAATTGATAATGTATTAAAAGAAACAATAAAAAAAGTAAAAATAGTCATATTTAAAGAAACAGTTTGATTTGTTGTAAAAATAAGCGAAAGTAGATTAAAGAGTTAATGTTTAAAACTAGTGCTTTCTTGCTTAACTTAAATGACCACTTAGTTGTTTCATTTTAGTTACACTAGTAAAAACTCTCTAATTTTAAAGATAAAAGAACTGTTTTTTCCTTATTTCTAGTTGTTCTTAGTTTGAATTTCACTTTGTTCCTCACAACTGAAAAGATCAGATTTTTCTAAAAGTTGTGTGAAATCTGAATTTCTTAATCTATAAGGTGAAATAAGCACGGTATAGCATGCAAAACTTATGGAATCATCAAATAAATCTGGTGCCTACAAACTTTTTAAAGTAAAAGCATAGTAAAATATGTCCGGTGGTGCAACAAAACTATTTTTGGTATTTATGTCTTAAAAAATATTTTTAGCTTTACATGTGAAATGTAGTTAGTGAAAAAACAAATCAGTTGAAATAACTTTTTTAAACAAAAATCGAAATAATACATACAAACTAAAAAGATATTAAAGTAATAACATATGTTTTAATAAATTAATAACAAAAGGTTTTTGTAACATATTTGAAAATAATTTAAAGTTAATTCTTCTAAAATAAATTGCTGTATTGTTGAAGTTATTTAGAGTAAAAAAAATAATTAACATTAAAATATTTTAGGGTTAAAAAACTATCATAAGCCGTTCAATAGTTATTAAACTTTTAATATACCATTTAATGTAATTTATTTTGATTGTATTTATTTATTGTAGATTTGAAAATTACTTTTTTTATTTATACCTAATAGTCAATAAGTTTTGTTTAGACCATATAATTATTAACCAGTTTCTATAAAAAAGATTATAAACTTTAGTTATTAACGAGTTTTTATAAAAAAAACGAGTAAATAGTTTTTTGTTCTTTGAAACAAATTGATCTTTACTATTTTATCTAAGCATGATCTAAAGTAAATAAATAGTAAATAATCATAAGTATTAAACTTAAAAACAATTTTTTTCTAAATAAACAATAAGAAAATATTTCTCAGTTTGAACAAAAACCATATAGTTTTAATTTCTATCAAAACAATTTAAAAAAAATATACTTTGAAATACTTATTAAAAACAAGACTTCATTTTTTTCTCACAACGAAAACAAAATTAATAAAAAAATAAAAATAAAAGCATCACAAGATATTTTATGCGCTCTAGCAATTTCTATAATTAATATAGAACTAAATGATGTTTTTTTGTTTTTTGGAAAGCTTAATATGCAAAGGTAATTTTCAGTTTCACTTGATTTGTTTTTCAAAAGCTTGACCAAATAACTGCTCGAAAACGTACCTATATCTACATGCCATACACAACATAGTCTACATTACACAATACTTAGTTCTTTTATTTTTGCTACTCTTGTTGTTAAAAGATATTTCCAAATTTTCACGTGGTTTTAAGCGACTAAATGGTATTACTCATTATCTCCTCGGGCAACTTTCTGTTCTAAAAAGTGAATATTTTGTTGATGTCTTAAAATATGTCTTAAAAATTTCTCTTTGACCTTTACTTGTGATTTGTGGTGCTGCATTTAGGAATAAACAAATATTTACTGTCACCGAAAACGCAGGTAACAGTGGCCATTGAACGGCTTTGTTGCGTTTACTGAATGCGATGTGACGTAACAATAAAACTTTTGTGCGAAGTATTTTGTCAAACTGTGTAAAAAATATTTTTAAACTGTGGAAAGGTGATGGAAAACTTTCCAGCAAGTGGCAAGCGGAACAGAGTACTGCGGATGAAAAATTTCTTGATATTTTAATCACTTTGGTGTACTTTCATAGTAATCTATCATTGAACAATATACTCAACCGCAACCTTACTATGCATTGAAAAATTTTGTAGTAGATTCTAGTTTAATAAGCAGATTAAATTTATACCCTTATTTTTTTTTTATCACTAAAGACGGACGGAATAATATATGGAAGTAAAATTAGTAAAACTAACATTTTGTACAATTTTTTAGCATGATTAAACAAAATTCAAAAGCTTAGATTAAGAAATTAGATAAATAAACCGAAGTTTTTTTTGGTAGGTAAACATAAGATATTTTGAATACAAAAGTTTAATCAAAACTTTACTCGCTAAGATGCTTGTTATAAACATTTATTAATTAAATAAACAGTAATCTTACTGTGCTAGTTTTACAAAGTAACTTTTAAGCATGTATTTCATTTGAATTTTTTTTAAACCATTTAAATTAAACCATACTTTGTTGCACGCTATTTAAATTAAATAAAAAAATTATCATTAAACTGTTATTAATTAAACTCATTTTTACACTATGTAACAACATGCTTTTATAATTAGCTGAAAAGTTTTATCGTTAGCATAAAACAAAAAAAAAATCTTTTTATGATTTAATATTTAGTTGTATATACAGAAATATTTTTTCTACAAGGTTGTATAAAAAGTAAGAAAATAATGTGTCGGCTTTTGTAAATGATGTATATAAACTATAATTGTATATTGAACGATAAAAAAGCGATCAAAAAGTTTGGTTTAAGGAGCTGGTGTACGAAAAAACCTTTCGGTTATCGTAATAAAACATTCAAGTATTTTTTAAACAGATAGCTGAAATGATTTGTCGCTATAAGAATAGATATTTTTGTTCAAGTCAAATAGATTAACCTAAACACATGAAAAACAGATTAATTGCTTTTTTACAATAAAGACTGTTTTGTATTTAGCTTAACTAAAATTGTTTTGAGTTTTGATACAACTTGGCTAACTATTTTACGTTACTAAAACTGTGGTAAATTATTTAATAAAAGTTTATAAACTGATATTACAATACTGATAATTAATTTCAGTTCTTATGAATATAAAAATATAAAATTGTTTCTTAACTTTGCTAATAATAGTTTAGTGTATACTTCTCTTAACAATAACTAAAAATTACATAAGACAACTTAAAAATGTAATAAGATATAAATATCAATATACTAACGAAAAATTTTTTGAATTAAAAATTTATTTAAACCTGTTTAAAACGAAGTTTTATAAAGTCAACTGTAACAGCATCAAAAAGTCGTATCATTGAAATATTATTAATAGATGTTTACCTATTTTTCTAACTATTATTTTTTGTGGGTATTAGTAATTTAGCTAACAATGAAGTTAAACGTCAAGTTAGCGTCAAAAAGTAAGTTACACTGTTTTAATTTATTAACTAGCTAGCTTATTTTTACCAAAACTAAAACTATTTATGCATATAATTTTTTAAACACTCTAATTTTTAGTTTATAACAAGTTTTATAAATTAGCTTAGACATATATTGATTAATAACAAAAAAATACAATAACTCTAGAATATATTTTAACCGATCTCGAATTACTTAAAAATTTTATGAAATAAATAAAACTCCAGTTAAAATAAAAGTTCTATTTAACTTAAACTTTCATAAAAATATAATATGACTTAAATTTAAGATCCGAAAGTATCCACAATGCAAAATGGTATATTTTTTAAAGAAATTTCTTTAGGCTTGTAATTAAAATGTGATTTCATCAAATATTCTACGACATAATGTAAAAAAAGTTAATGAAAAAAATTATTAAACAAAAGTTTTTGTTAAGAAATTTAAAAAGAACATTAACATACGATGATATAGTTATTCATAAACTTCTCATAAAACAAAAAAAATTAAGTCTTTGAAAATATACTTAAAGTAAATTTATAATTTACAATAAAAGTATAATTCATTTAAAATAACAACGCAGATGTAAAGACTAAACGTACGTCACATATTTTATTTTGAGGCTTTCAAGCTAAGCAGCAACATCTAAAAGGAAAACATCATATAGTTAAACAAATTCAATTTAAATATTTGCGCAATATATTTTTATGATTAAAGTTTCTACTAAATCAAAGTTGAAAAAACGTTTGTTATGGTTTACTGAATATGCAGTACAACAATTTAAGTTTTAATATTGTTAAGCAAGAGCGTGTCTAGACTTTTTTTTAGTTTGGTCGCACAATTTTTTTGTTCAATAGTAAAGTATTTTGTGTAGTAGATTGTTACTTACCTTTTAAAAAATACATAGTTGTCTACTACAAAGTTGTCTAAAATACCTCAGGTACACCAATATCAGGTTTTGAACTTTTAATAAATTTGAAATACCACAAAATAGGATGCATAATCTTAACAAGTAATTCACTTCTTTAATTTTTAGTAGAACAATTCAAATATAAACCTAAGTCCTGTTTTTATTGACAATGTGAAAATTTTATCATACATTGTGAAGCTAACATCAATAAGAAAATATTTTATGCAAAAAAAAAATAAAACGTAGTACTAATCAAAACTATAAACAAATTTTATGTCTAAGTCTACCTAAACTTATCTTAATACTAGAAAAAAGTATTCACTGATATGTAAATAAATTACATAGTCAAATAGTTTCAATTAAGTTATTTAGCTAAAAATAAAATTAAATAAAAAACAATTATTTTTTTAAACAAACCATTAAGCAGACGTGAACTCACTTAACAATTTGATGAAAATAAATTGTAAAACTACGTTTTTTTTTAATGTTGTTAAAATAAAAACAATATATAATTTGGTCATAAGTTTTCAAAGTTTAAAATGAAGCCCTTCGAGTTGAAAAATCATTCAGAAATAGTTTATTAAAACACTTTTGATTGGCTAAATTTGAATAAAAAATTTCATTTTTAAAATCTTTCAAAAAAATGAACTAAACTATACTTCATATCATAAAATAAATATACAGATATGCATTTTTGGGAACAGGTCACTTTTGCACGAGGGGATACTTTTGCACGGCGATTATTTTGTACGAGCGTCACTTTAGCACGAGAGGACACTTTTGCACGGAGGGTCACTTTTGAAAAAATGGAAAATTTTGCACGGCGACTGTTTTGCACGAACGTCACTTTTGCACAAATAGAAAATTTTGCATGTGGTGACTTTTGTGAGAAGGGTCAATTTTGCTCGGCGACTTTTTTGCACGAGCGTCACTTTAGCACGAAGGGACACTTTTGCACGGCGTCACTGTTGCACGAAGGGGAATCTTTGCACGAGAGTAAGAAATATATAAAATAAAAAGAAAATAAACTGTAGAAAAAAAAAACAAAATAAACAAAAAAAGTCTACCGACCGAGGGTAAGGCTAAATGGTAGCAGTGATAATAAAAGTATAAATAATTAAATTACAAAAAAAAAAATAAAAACTAGAAAAAAGAAATAAAACAAGCTGATAAAAAAACAAAATAGGAAAAAATAAGTTACCGACCAAGGGTAAGGGTTAGTGGTTCAACAGTGATAGAAAAAAGTATATATATCTAATAAAAATAATTGACCAAAAAAATACATGAAAACAAAAAAATAAAAAAAAAAACAAACATTAAATAAAAAACTCATCGACTAAGGGTAAGGGTTTAGAGTATTAGTGATAGCAAAAAATAAATTAATTAAAATAAGTATTAGTAAAAGATAAATAAGTCCTACACTTATAAAAAAAGACTCTTAAAGATGTTGTAACATTTGGTCTATCAAAGTTTATGTAAACAAAAAAAAATTTTACTAGTTTTTACTAAACGTTATAGTAAAAAACTTTTTAAACAGATTTAACGGCATTAAGTAAAGAGTCAATAAACCGTTTGTAGATTGACGACTTCAGGTTTTTCAGTTGCAGCTGACTGGCGAGTTTAAAAAGAACGAAATTCCGGGTTTTAGCCTACCGAAAACTTGTGGTCTGATGATCGAATTGATATGATCAAACGTTTATGGAACGTAAATAGATATTTATTGTTTTTTAATTTAGTTACAAATAATTTTAGGCATCAAAAAAAAAAATTTCTATGTTTAATTTATGTTTTATTAAAAAAAATAATGATACTTAAATAAAATCACTTTATTAATTGAGAAAATTCTACTAGGTTTTGGGTGTCTTGATTAATATAACTTTTAATTCATCTTAAATTCTTTTGTGCAGGCATTAAAAATACATAACAAATACTACCAAGAAAAATCTAAAAATGTTCATACATGTGTTTCTGAATTTAATTAATATTTAAAAAAAAACAATTAAAAGAAAAAAAATGTTTTTAAATTTTTTTTATTTTGTAAAATTGTCTTTTTTTATTAAATTATTAGTTTTAATACTTAAATTAAGCTATAATATATTCTTTTTCAAGTAAATATTAATCAGTCTTTACATCTTAATCTTTCTTTACTATAAACTTTTTAATTTTTACTAAACTGACGTATAGAATCTACAATGTGTTTGCTATTTTTACAAAATAGTAAAAATTGCTCATAAGTAATAGGAAGAATAAAAGATAGGCAGATATAAAAGAATATAGAAACAATAATATAGCTTGAAATATGTTTTATCATCATTAAGGCACTTATGTATATTAAAAATTGTCAGACTTTCTAGTTTCTGTAATTAAAAATATGAAATTTTTGATATGTGTGCACTTTTCTAGTTTTAAACATTTATTCTAAAATTATTTTACTGTTCATTGTCTTAAAATAATATTAATCTTTAGAGGTTGAAACTAGACTTTTTTATTCAATAATTTATCATAGTGCTTTTCTCCTTATCAAACTTTTCACTTAAAATTGAAAGTTACAAGTTTTTTCTTACACAGAAACTTTATCATTAAAAGTATAAAAGCACAGCATATACGTATAAACTCGAGTTAAGTCCATTTCGTAAGCCACATAGAAGTTTTACTTGAAACGAAAAAAATAAACTTGTTAAACAGTTTGTTGTCAGTAAATCGTTTTGTAAACTTATATGTCTCTATTTTTTAGATACTTTATGGTTTTATTTTAATTAAACACACCTTAAACTCTATCAATAGATTATAGCAACCTTAGTTTTTGTTTAACTCTGATCTTCAGCTGTATTTGTCTTTAATATCTGAACTAAATTTTTAAATCACTTAATTTTTACCGCTTCAAGCAACTCAGGTGTACACAACAGCAAATGTAACTTTACCTTTTCAACATAGTTGATTTTATTTCACTTTAATTTATTACTAGTTATGATTTTACTGAAGAAATAAAATATAGCAATTATTATTTTTGTATATATAAACTTTATTATATAGTTCAAAAACTAATGGAAAGCTCAATAATTTACCAATCAAGCTTTGTTTTAAAACCTTTTTTATACTTCTACTAAATTAGTAAGATTATATTTGTTTACTTAAATTTGGTTCTAAAATCTCTTTGTTTGTAAAATTATTTTCTTACTATTTACTTAAATTTTGTAAAACTTAGTTAAACTAAGTTTTACAATTCAATCATAACTAATTTTATATCCTTATTACTTAAAAAAGACAAAAACAAATTATACTATAGTTTTAACCATTTACAAATGGATTAAAATCTAAACAGTTTTAGAAACTTTAAACGAGCAAATTGTTATACTTTATTTTAACTTAAATATAATAAAAATATAGAGAAATATTCAACTAGCAAGCGGTAACACAAAAATAAATAAACATACATACGATAATCAGATAGGTTTAAAGTACACCCTGCTTTAAAATTGTTGTCTAAATGATGTATTGCATAGGTAGAAAAAAGTAAAGGCAACTAAAGGTAGGTAAACTTATAAATAATGAAAAAATTTAAAAGAAACAAATGAACACAGTGTCAACAGCATCCGGAATATTTTTTTCCGTTCAGGTATTTCGTAACAGTGTTTGATAACCAATCACAGTGTAGCTGAAACGTCTGTTACGTCTTCAGGTCGTACTCTCGCTTTGACTCGTACAGCTCAAGTGCGTTTTGGTAATCTTCAATCGCGCTCTGCTTGTCTCCCATCATCCCGTAGACGTCGCCTCTTCTCTTCATCGCAACGTAATCGCCAGGGTTTAGCTCCAACGCTGGGTAAAGTTTAAAACAAATGTTCATATTGTTTATTGAACTATACTGTTTCGCTTGTAATTGCAGGTTGTGCAACATGCAACCTGATAACAACTAAAATGAGTAGAAAACTGAAAAGAAAAACTTTTCAACATTGAAGCTATATTAGAAAAGTAAATGTTTAACAAGGTTGCACATTTCGAAAAAAAAACGTTATTCTTATATTTATATTTAAAATATTAAATTACCAGTGGTGAAATCAGATTTTGCGTCTTTGTATTTTTTAATTGCAACATTCAACACTCCTCTGTTGTAAAATGCGTGTGATGATTCGCTTTCGTGTATGATTGCTTCGTCGAAATCATCCATTGCACCCTGGTTAACAAAAGTAATAAATTTATATAATTTGACAATTAACTTAACGTGTACTTCTTTAACACTAATTTTAAACTTGAAATTTAAAATAGCCGAAATATTTTGTTCTATAGTAAATATACAACTTGATGCTAATTAACGTTTTAACCGCGAAACTAAAAAAACCGCGAAAATTTCACAGCAGTTTCGTGAACGAAACCGACAATTTATAAATCAGATTAATAACTTTTCTTAAATAATTACTATGAAAATCTAATTTAAGTTATAGTTACAACTTAAAATAAATTTAAAATAATAAATTTGTGCTTGAAATGAAAACATACATAACTTTTCATTTACTTAAAGGCATTTTTTGCTTGAAAAAGCACTTGGAACAAAAATTTAAACTCAAACAACGCAAACATGTAAGTCATTGAGGAATATCTTGGACAAGGCCCTGTTGACCAGAGAGGCCGGGTGGTCGTTGTGAAGGTTGAGGGTCGCATCGAAAAGTTCAATTGCTTCCGCGTACCGGTGGCTTTGCAGCATCACAGTGCCCGAGTTGAAATAAGCCGGCCAAAAACTTCCGTCTACATCGATGGCCTCCTGTGAACGAAAAATGAAGACTTTTCAAAAGTTTTGTTATTTCCTTTTTTAATTTAAAATATATACAAAATAAGTAATGAAACTTTGGATTGTTATGTTTTTCAATGTAACTTGAGTTTATCTACAAAGAAAAATTACATAACAATTCGAAAGTTAAAAATATATACTACAAAATAGGCACAAAGACAAAAATTATGAGTTTAATCATTTAGCCTGAATACAGTTAAAATAATAATAGTACTTATTTTAATAACTTCATTAAGGCCATCGGGGGGTGAGCCATGTTTTTTACAAGTTGATCTTATTTTAAAGATTTTTTACTAAGCTATTAGTTTTTTCCGTTTAGAAAAATTCGAATTATTTTTTGTGATATGATAGGTCAAAGTCGGGTCGCATAATAGGTTCCCTATGGGAAGGGAAAACTAAAACAGAGAAAAAAGACTACTTAATTTGAAATCTATCTCCTCCTACATTTTTCAAGCAATCTTCTTCAAACTTCTACAGTCTAATCTTTATACAATAAAAACAATAACATTTTAGACTTTAAAAAACTAAAAGTAGAAATACTTTTCATTTTGAAAAAATAAGACTTTTAATTTTTAATTTCTGTCATAAAACTTTTTTTTAATTAAATTATTAAAAATCATAAGTAACGTTTTTTTTTATAATATAAGGGACACTTCCTGAAATTTGATATTGAAAATTTGCTTGAAAAATAAAGGAGTAGATCAACTTTTGGTGACTTTTTAAATTTCAACCAAAAATTTTGCAGGCGTTTGTGTCAGAAAATTTTTATAAAAAATAAAATATTTCAAAAATTAAATTAATTTTAAATTCTATAAAAAACTGGCTTGTAGTTTGTACTTAAAGGTTTTATATAAAATCCAAAGTAAATTTTTGTAAAAAAAAGTGTTTTACCCCCCCCCCAACGCCTTAAATCAAGTTTCATCAGGAAATTATTATTAGTACTTAAAATTTCGTATTAAAACTAAACTGTAAAACTCAACTGAAAATTTTCTTCAAATGCACTGTGTAGTGTAAGAATTGAATGATTTAACGTGCATAATTTATAACTATATATATTTTTTTAAGGTTATCTAATTCTATAAATTCAACTAGAATTTTATTTATCGTAAAAACATGTAAGTTTTACAAAAGTATATTTTGATTTGATAGTGTATTTCGTTTTTGATTTTCAAGTCTTTTATAATTTTAAGAATATGTTTCTATAATTAAATTTTGTTAAACTGAATGTTATTATCTTAATTGGTAAAAATATGCTTCAATTTTTAAATCATTATACTAGTTTCATAAAATGAAACAAAAATGTTATCAAATATAGTTACATTTAAACGTTACACTAGGTTTTCTACTTAATAAACTTTAGATAGCATAAAGATTAAACAATTGATAAAAAATTAAAAAGTAGAAAACAAGAGAATACTAAAAAAGAATAATTAAAAGTTTTGTTATAAACTATTTAGTTTAAAATGATTATAAGTTCAGCTAATAACAAAATGGAAAAAGTTACAGAACACAAAACATTAAACTTTATAATTTTAGTCATTTGAAATTGTTTATTAAATCGATCACATTTCAAAGTTTTAATTTAAAAGTAAGTACGACACGATACAATCAAACACAAAGAAACCTAACAACAAACCTTGTACATTGCGAGAGCGCTCCTCAGATTGTGCGAGCATTGGTGAACGACGCCGTACAGCGTGAACAACCTGGCCGATTTCAAATTTGCCGTTTTCGAAGCGAGCATGATGTCGTTGTAGGCGGCGTCGATGTTGCACAAGTACAAGCTCGATATCGCCCTGCCCGTGTAAGCTTCCGAGCAACTGTCCTGATCGCTCGTCTGCTTGATGGCTATCGTGAAGTGGTTCCACGCTTCTTTGTAGTAACCACATGCCTGTTTGAACAGTTTTAGTTAGCTTCGAAAAAAGGATTAGTGTATCAAATTAAGATGACGTTTTAGATGATTTTAAATCGAATATAAAATTAAAACTGTATTAAGTTTTTGCTACATGCTAAATAATCTCTCAATTAAAATAAAAGTTGTACTTAAAACTCAAACAAGTTTCAAACTTTAAAATGTATGCTACTTTTTATGTGGAACTATTACTGCAAAAAAGTTATGTAAAAACTAGTATTGTTTTTGGTCGACGAAGTTTAAATTATGTGTGGTTCAAAATTCTTTATTTCCTTATTCATATACAATAAACAATTAAACCACACTACTACTACTACTACTTAAAGTAAAGAACTAGAGCCACTTTTCATATAAATATTACTTATTTTGAGTATGCTTATATTTATCAATTTTCATTCATTTATATCTTAGTTTTAGAAATTTTCAAATTATTATTTTTAATTTCTTAAAATTTTCTAAAACAATATTTTATGTACAGCAAAAAGATGGTGTTAAAATAATTTAAAACTATAAGAGATATATTGCTGTGCTCTTCAGATATACTGCTTTGCAACTTCCTTTTATTTAATTTTTTAAGGTTAAGAAATAAAAATTTAATACATACAGTGTTTGCTTACTTTAAACAGATATATCGATGTCAAAAAGTATTAACTTACTTGAAGTCAAAAGTATCACTCCAGAGAGTGTCAATAGTAAAGAAGAAAATAAGGAGAAAAGATTTTCCAGATAAACACCATAATAAAATTTTTTATCCATTATTATTGTATTGAGGATATTTTAAGAATTGGAGAAATCTGTTGCTTACTTGTACATTTTTCAAATAACTTTTGAAAAATTATGTTTTTACATGTAACTAAAAGTTTCATAATACAAGTAACTATAATGTATAGCATTAAATTAAACAAAGAAAGACTCATGCTAACTCAAATTTAATAAGGAAAATCACTAGTAAATTATAGTTACAATCACTAAGATTACTCTAACTAATAAAAAGTTAAAATATATTAAATTACTGAACGCATGTGTGGTTAAAAAATTATGCCAAAAATGCAAAAACTTATATATTTTTCTTTTTTTAACTGTAATCAACCAAAAGATTGGAACTTGTACATTACAAAGAAAAATTGAAGTAAGATTAATCATAAGCAAAAATTACGAGAAGATAAACCCTACCTGCAAGCAGAATCCAATGTGAACTCTGGCAGGGATCTGGGTGGGATCGAGGAGAAGGATGTTGACGTATTCGTTCAAGGCGGCCATCACGTTGTGCGCATCCAAGAACACATCTCCCTTGCCGAGCATGGCAGGCATGAAGTTACTGCACAGTTGCAAGCATCTGTCGTAATCTTCTATCGCTTCTTCCAATTGGAAAAGTCTAAGTAATTTTAAGTTTAATAAGCTGTGCAGCAACCAATATATTTATAGATAGATAAATACTTTAAATCTTGTTCTGTGATATATTCTAAAAAGGTGCTTTTACTGAAAAACTTTATATGCAAGAACTTGCTCAAAGTGTTAGTTATGTTGATATTTTTTTTTAACTTCTAAAAAGTATTATAAAATTAACCTGTGCTTGCAAACAGCTCTAGTGAAGTACAGCGATAAATCACGCGAAGTGTTCTTGTTAGAAGCTTGATGAAGATCGAAAACTGCATTGCGATAATCAACATGATCATCTTTCAAGTACAACGTAGCTCTAAGTTGATTAAAAAAAAAATAATAATTTATTTCGTTTTCACAACTTAAATAAAACTAAAAGAAAAATAAAAGGTGTTGTTTTTTATTAGCACATTTTGTTTATAAATAAAACTAAATGAATCATGCATTTTACCTGTTCATGTGTATCTTTCTTTTCAACATTTTGATAAACTTTACGTCTTCATCAAATGATTTAGTGTCAATCTTCTTGTTAATATTATCTTCGCTTTTGTTAACATCTGAGTTTATTTTGCTCTCTTGCATAAGTAAAAGCGCAGTGCTATAGTCCTGTGTAAAAATGTTATTTAAGGCACATCTATTTACTAAGAATAATGAAACTTAATAATCTAGATACATAATTAGAAAAGTATAATACACATAATCAGGAACACAAAAGATATTTGAACATTATTCATTATTAAAACAAGTACTATGTTCTACTAAATTTCAAAACTTAAACATAATCAAGTTAAAAATATATTTACCGTTTTTTTTTTACTTTAATTCCTGAACTTATTTTATTAATTTCAAAGTTCGATTTTTTTTTTGAGAAAAATCTAATCTAACACTACACTTTGAAAAACTTAATTTTTATGATTTCGTTCTTTTCACATGTTACTATTTTAAATAGTTAGAATTGAGTAAGTAAAAGCATAAAACTTTAAAATATCATTTTCAGCTCTTACTTTCTACGGTATAGTGTGTGTCACGCATCAGAAAAACTCAACCAGGGTTGTCTAAATTTCTCTAGGTTTTTACAAGTACACATTTTTGGGTTTTTTAGTTTAAAATTAAGTTTAAGGAAAGAAACTGTGTTAAAAGATACAAAAAATTTGAAAAGATACTGTAAAGCTACATTAAATGTTATATTTAATAAAAAAAGTGTTATCTATAGGATAGATTTTTTGTGTCAAATCGAAACTTTTCTACATAACATCTTAAAATTGTTAAAAAATCCAGGTTTTTCCAGGATTTCAGGTTTTTTGGCAACCCTGTCAAACTGATATTAAATTTTAGTCCTACTTATCTAAACTTACTACTGTCAAGTTTTAAGACATTTTATATATAAAAAATTTACTACAAGAAACTACTTTGTAACGTTCTCTAAATCCAAAAATTACAAAGCAAACTAATAAAACTAACATCGGTATTTCAGTAAAACTTAAAATTTTTAATTAAATGTTTAGTTGAATGAATGGTGGTATAAAAACATTATAAATAAAACTATTTAGTATGGTGAAATTGTGTTCTAAAACTTAAAAACCTTAGTACTTTTCTCTTTATGACTGTACTAACCTTAGTTCTTTTCTCTTTATGACTGTCTTAACTTTAGTACTTTTCCATTATAAAGTTAAGTTGAATAATTAAGTTTCAGTTTTTTTTTTGAACAATTAAGTTTGAATAAAAAGGCTTTATTAAGTCATCGTTAAAGTATTTTAGAAACTTTTGTTTAAAAATATTGGTTTTCTTAACCAAGTTCTTAATAAGTTTAAATTACAAATTTATTTAACAAATTAAACTATCTACTAAATTTAAGCACAATAATAGTTCCACCGCAGGGAACGGGCTAAAACAAAGAACTCCTACGTTAAAAAAAATTTTTCTAGGTCTGTAAAAAATAGAGTTTTTATTAGCTTGCTGGGGTGATGATAAACTATGTTTCAATAACTTGCGGTAATTGATAATTACTGTGCAGTAGACTACCGCTTAAGTACGCACTTTTGCGTAAATTTTCAATCATCAAGTTTTTCCAGATTATTTTATGTTTCGAGGTAGAATGGCCAGCCTGCTGAGTTAGCCTGAGACTTTCACAACTTTTAAACTAGGATGAGTAATACTGAGTAGTCTAAAAGGCCTGAGATTGTGACAGTCCTGTTATTAAATGTTAATAAACTAAATACTTATGTAGTGGTTGCAGAAAAGTGAAAAGAATAATGATATTTGAGCTGTAATGCTATAAAACAAATAAATCTAGATGACAAAATTAAAAAAAACTACAAATACAACATAGTTATAATATAATTTAAATGTACGCACATTGATGTTCTGAAAATGTTTGGTAAACACAATTTAGTTTGGTACTTTCACTCTAACAAAACAAAATATGGAAAATATGGCTTAATATTCTTTTTTATATCATTGACTGACATTGACTTTCTATATTAAATGTATGTATTATGTAATTATGTAGAAACTTTTTTAGAAATAATAAATCAATTAAAAATCTATTAAATAATTTTGCAGATTAGAATTATGTATTAAATGTTATTTAAAATAAAAAGACTTGTTTATTTGGCTTAATTATTTGGTTGCTAGTTGTAAGAAAGAAAACAAACAACTAAATTTCATATTATACTACGTCGTAAAAAAGTACGCACTACCCGTGCTAAGTACGCACTTTTTGGTCGGGTTCAATTTGCGTACTTAAGCGGTAGTCAACTGTATAACATATAAAAGTTCATCTTAATCGTGTTTAACCTTTAGATATATATATATATATATATATATATATATATATATATATATATAAACTAAACGAACGTGTTTAAGTCAAACTGAGAAAAAAGCTTTAGTTTCCTTTTTAAATGAAGTTGTGAGATACAATAGTTAAACAAACTTTCACTTAGTAAAAGACAGTCAACTAGCATTTTTAATCCAAATCAAGTTACAATTTAGCCAAATGAAAATTGAAAAATATCTAAAACCTTCAAAAAAACCTTTTTTTAAGAAATTTTTGAAATATATATACATAAGATAATCAAGGATATAAGAAATGATTTAACTATGGGTTTTTCTACAGCATCAAGTATATATCAAAATAAAATGATTGTTAAGAAAAATCTACAAACTTATGCACATATTAGTTTAAAAATTAAAAAAAATCATTATCTTTAACTTAGTTGCAAAAATATGTTTTAGATCTAATAGTATATTGAAAGGTTTTTGAAGTAGGGTTTTCAACTTGAAAGCGTTTTAAACTTATATGTGCATAAAAAATTTTTAAATTTTTCTAAATAATCATTCGATTTTTTTAATGAAATGGTCTAAGGTCAGATGACCTTAAGGTACAACATTTTTTTCTTATCATTTCTGTATTCTATTTATACCGTACGTTCTCATTAAGACTAATAAAAAACCCACAACCAACCTGCACAGCTTTGTGCCATTTACCAGAATGCTGGTAGCAAACAGCGCGGTTGTAGAAAGCGAGGTAGCACGTTGGATCTATCTTCACGGCTCTGTTCAAATCGTCCAAGGCAAGTCTTGTTGAGTTGTTGTAAAACTTGCAGCATCCTCGGCACATGAGCGCTTTGATGCTTCGAGGTTCGATTTTCAGCGCTTCGTTGCAATTCAGTATTGCCTAAAGTTGTTTGAAAATTTTTATTAACTACTTTTATTTTTATTTTTTAAGATGTTATTTTAAAATAAAAACTTAAATTATATATAGGTATGTTTGTACAGGCTATAATTTTGCTCAACTTTACGCCAAACTAAGGGCATAAATCACTTTTTTTTCACATTTTGATCTTATTTTATAAAGTTTTAAATAAGCTACAAGATGCTTTTTAAAGATTTTAAAAGTTCAAAATAGTTTTTGCGATATAGCAGGTCAAAGTCGGAGGCAACAATAGGTTCCTTATGGGAGGCACGAACTAAAACTACAAAGACTGTTTCACTAAAAATCTATCTTCTCCTACGTTTTTTTGAGATAAATACCTCAAACTTTCAGGAAATGTTCTTTGCAATATTTAAAAAAATCTGTAATAAGGAATTTAAAAAATATATTAATATTATAAAAAAATTTATTAAAAAAATTAAAAAAAATAAACAAAAAAACGTTTTTTTTTTGTCATAAATTTTTTTTTTTCTAAATGTTGCAAGAAACATTTGACAATTTTGCGCCTCCCATAAGGAACCTATTGAAGTCTCCAACTTCGACCGGCAATACCTCAAAAATTATTTTGAGTTTCAAAAATCTGTAAAAATAAATTAGTAGCTTAGTTGAAACTCAATTAAATAAGACTAAATTGTAAAAAAGGTGATTACCCTCCCTCCTCCCCCTACGCCCTTAAAGTAACTTTTACCTAAATTTTTAGAGAAGAATACTTAACTTATATAGTTGCAGCTGGGATCAGACTATATAGATTAAATATAAACTTTAGCATTTTAAATAACTTAAACTCAAATAAAATTTAAATGTTTTAAGTTTAATGCAGTAATTTGAATAGTTCATTTATCAAAAACCTCTTGCTGATAAACAAAACTAAAGTTGCAACTAACATTTATACAAAATACCTTTATGAAATAT
The DNA here is from genome assembly GCF_965202585.1 of Thalia democratica. NCBI lineage: Eukaryota > Metazoa > Chordata > Thaliacea > Salpida > Salpidae > Thalia > Thalia democratica. The sequence goes on from NC_139170.1 coordinate 17,325,948, forward strand.
TCAAGACACTTACTTTACTGTATTTTTCCTCAGAACCATAATACGCAGCTCTCAGAAAAAAAGAGTTAAAGTTTCTTTTACTGAGCAAAATAGACCTGTTAAGGTCTTCTACACCTTTGGCTCGATTCAACTTCAAACGACAAAACCCTCTCTCATTGTAAGCTTTTTCCATTTCATGATCGGCCTAGGACATTGCTTTATTAATTTGATTAGTTCTAACGACAAATTTTCTACTAGATGAAAAATAGTCAAAAACTAAAAAATGTTCTTGTAGACAAATGTTCTCAAACTTTAAAAAAAACTTTGCACAATAGATGACTTTGAAATAATATGCGCATACTAGGGTTATAGGTATATAATTTTATACTCAAAACTACAATTGTAGTGATTTAATAGAACTTGATAACATACAATGCCTTAAAAACTATTTAAATTAATTAACAATAATAATTTTTGATATACATATACAAAAACTAATGGTGCTTTTCACAAACCTTTTTGTGCACACTTTAAAAACACGTTAAAAGTATATATTTTTATCAGGTGTGCCAAAGATTTTTTGTAAATTTCTTCCAGGTTTTTAAAAAACTAGTTTTTTGGTCCAATTTTAGTATAAAATTAAACTTAAGTAAAAAAAAAACTATCTTAAATAGTACAATGACATCAGAAAGATTCTATAAAGCTATTTTAAAGGTGTTTTTTAACAAAATAAATATTTTTATGATAGATTTTTCGTATCTAATCGAAATTTTATTACTTTAAATGTAAAAATAGTCTAAAACTCCGGTTTTTTTTAAATTTTCTCAAACTCCATGTTTTTTTGCCTAAACTGTCAAATTCCAGGTTTTTAGGCAACACTGATTTATATTAATATTGAAAAAAAGTTATTATAAAGTCAGTCAAAAGTTACCTCGCTTGAAGATTTCGACTAAAAAATAAAGCTAAAATTCACAACAATCTAAAAAGACGAATAAAAGCATACAAGTTTAGATTTTATATACTCATTGACTATTTAAGCAAATCAATGCCTTAAACTTACTTTGATGGCAAGATTGTAAGCTTCAACAGCTTCAGTATAATTAAGCATCTCCTGAAAACATTTGCCAATCAAGAAAAACGTCTCCGCTTGATACTGACCTACTTTTTTGAATTTCCTCTTAGGAAATAGCTTTCCCAAGTTTGAGGAATCTGATCCGAAAATGTTCATTATTTCCAACGACAGTTTGAAGTTTATAATGGCTTCCTTTAAAAGAATATGAGTTTAATTTTTTTATGTAAAATTTCAATAGCTAATGCGTTTATTACACACATGTTTTTCATATTAATACAATGTGTATTTGATCTCAACTTATAGATACAACTTAAGCGGAATCCGAATTTACCACAAGTCAATACAAAGCAACATTTACATGATATCTTTTAGCTTTCATCATAGTTTTTGCCAGCAAAACATGAATGTATGTAGTTGGATTCGTTTTGCAGATGCTCTCCATGTACGTAATTGCATCATCATAATTTTCAAGAAATGTTTGAACTATTGCTTTCTGTGCGGCCGATGATTTTTGGTCCGACTGCAAAGTTTTTGAGAATCACATAACAATGTAAAATATTTAACTTGTATAGTACAAATGTTTTGATAAGAACATGTTTTTACAGTCCCGTACAAATATGTAAACAAAAGTAAATAACTAACTTTTTTGTTAATAACTATAAAACATACTCGAACATTTTAAAGAGTAAGTTTTGTGTAAAAAGCTTATACTGTTTACACTAGAAAAAGAACAAATAACAACGTATTAAGCATCAAACCAGCTTAATAACTGTTCAAAAGCGTGTTTTAATGTTATACGTGTTTTAATTAAAACGAGCATTACAGTTTCCATGTCAGCGATGTACTTGATGCACTTCTTGGCGAGATCGAACTCCTTCATCTCATGCAGGACGCGCGCTCTCCTCACACGCAGCTGGTAGTCATCCGGATTCATGTGGGTCGCCCTCGCTATGTCGTTCGATGCTGATTTGTACAGCTTCAGCTGGAAGTAGGCCTCCGCCCGACACAAGTACGCCCTGAGAAGTTAATGAACTTTGTTGGCAATCGTTTTTCAAATCGTTTGTTAGTTACTGGATTTTTAGCATGAATTTTACCTTTTATGCTTTTCGAGCAAAATGCTGTAAAGTAAGTTTAAAAAATAAGTGCTGCGATTTGTACGTATTTTATTAAGTAGCTCAGATGCGCATAAAAGGTCCCTTATTAAAAACAGCTAGTGTTAGAGGTTTTAATTTAATTATATTGATTATTTTTTTAGTTTATTGTATATAAAAACTTTACTTCAATTTGCAGCTTAAAAAGTTTTGCTTAACTTTTTTCTAACTATTTTTTTTAATTGTCGGGCTAGAATATTTTTTAATAAAATATACAGTAATATAGACTTAATATAGATTTAAAATATTGTAACTAGAAGATACAAGTTAATTAACAAAAACAATAACCTGAAATAAGTTGGATCAGTTTTGATTGCAATTTCAAATTGCTTTGCTGCTTCTAGAGGTTCGTGCAACTTCTATCAAAGTCATTAGTATGAAATAAATTTTTATGAAAACTAACACATACTAAAACTAGATCGTTTAATTATGTAATGTATCAAGAAATACCCTTAATATTGTGAAATAAGTGTATAACTTTTTTATTTCTAACATAAGTAATTCAGTGGAAACTACTAACTTGCAGTATAACGCTTCCGATATTAACTCTGGCGCAAACAATTGAGTGATCCAACACTAACACTTTTCTAAAATCAATTAATGCCTCTGAATATTGGCCCATATCACAATAAATAATCCCCCGGTGTAGAAATGCCTTTAATAAAATTGTAAAGTAACCATTAAGTTTTATGACAAAACTAATGAGATAGTAGAGAAATTAAATATTATAAAAGCTAAAACTTGAGATACTAGAGCTTAGTAAAATGCTTAGTAAAAAGCACATATTCTTTAGTCAATAAAATTAGCAATGCTTTCAAATTATCAATTCTTTAACAATTTAAAGTCATAAATTTACTAATGAACTGTTTTCAGATAGATATACAATACTAACAATAAACATCTTACACTGAAATAACACCTGATAAGTTATGAAATAAAATTTCATCAACAAAAACAAAAAATTAATATACAAAAATTCCAAAAGTATTTTATAGCTTTAAACAAAAACAAACTTTATTATCTCAAAAAAAAAGAAAAAATAATATTTCAAGCTTTAAAAAAATATCACTTTTACATGGATGACGAAAGAAACTTACGATTTTTTTTTCCTGTAAACAAACAATATAAGTATTTTTTTAGATGATAAACGTGTAATTAATAAAATATAACATGCATTACAGTCAAACTATATACTCACAACTAGTACATACCAAAAAAAAACTTATGATTATCTATGAAATGTTTTTTGTACCAACACTTAAAATATGATTAAATAAAAATAAATTAATTTAGAGTATTAGTCAGAATTTATATTTTACTAACTTTTTTATTTAGCAAGCAGAAGCTAACCCCTTTTTAGTAAATAAAAACTAACTAATATTTTTTTATTTCTAAGACTAAAATTAACAGAAATTAGCTTTTATTTTTTCTGGTATTTGTCGGCAGTGCTTGTTTTTTGCAAGAATTAACATGCGAAACTAAATAGCTTAGATCATAAAACAAAATTACTAGTGCGTTTTTTTCTGTGTTGTTAAGCATAAGTGAAACGCTAAGATCTTGAGTTGCCTTCTTGGGTGCAGCTTTCCTTAGCATGGCTCCCCTCAAATAAAAGTTCTCGTAATTGTTCGGGTCTAGATGTATAGCGGCGGACAAGTCTTGCAAAGCTTCGGTGGTCCGGCCCATTTTGGCGTATGCTTGACCCCTATACGACCTACAAGTATTTTGACTATTTATAACGCAGTATGTAATTTTCTTAAAATTGGCTGAAAATCAACCTATTGACCTTGCCAGAGCCAGCTGTTCCGGATGACACGTCACTTGAGTGAAGGTTTCGATTACAGACGGCCACAGCTTTTCACGGAAGAAATACAAACCTCTTTTTATTAACGCATCGCATCTCGTGGGATCAATTTTAAGCACGGCGGCGTAATCGTCCATAGCTAACAACATGTCGCCTGAAGCCAAAGTTTTTGCAATAAATTCTTTTATTTTTTTGAAAAGTTGGTAAAAGAAAATAAACATTTGTACAAGTTTTGTTTGTGAAGTTACAAAACAGCACACAAGTTATTTTAGAAACTTACCCCTCAAATATTATAAGCAAGTTTATGATGACTTAATTTTAAAATATCTAAACTTTTTAACTGCAATAAAAATATTTTAAAGTGTAGTAAAGTACAGTAAAGTTTGGGGAAAGTAAATAACTTTCTATTTTTTAGCATATATTTTCATGATTTTTTTTTTTATTTACCCTTCTTTAAGTTTATTGTAATATTTAAATTTGAAGTAATTGCTTCAAAAATAAAGGAGGAGACGGACTTTTAGTAAACTTTTCAAAATTACGAGAAAATAGCTATATGAAGTTTTTTATATTACATATGATTTTTTTACAAATCTAATAATATCTCAAAATTAACTGTAATTTTTGAATGAAACTATTTTATAGTATGTACTCTAAGCTTTTAAATAAAAGCTGGTGTAAAAAATTTTAAATGTTGGACCCAACCGTGTGGCCTTAAGGCCATTAGTAGGTAAACCAGCTTTTATTACGACTAAGTATTAATTTGCAGATTTTTTAACTAAAAACCCTTTGCGTTTTACCACATTTAAAATCCAAAAAATTTTTGAGATAAAGCACATCAAAGCTGTAAAGTTTAATGGGTACCTAGTGTGAAAATTAAAACGGTCATAACCGACCATTTCATTAAAAGCAAAATACATCTCCTACTGTTTTTAAAAATTCCTGTTTAATTTCTCTCAATGTAATACTTGTGAGTTAACACACTAATAAAAATGTTACGTGTTTTTCAACTTCAATAAAAAAACTTTTATTTTCAATTTTTTTTTTGTATATATGTCTTTTATTGTATATTTTATTATAATATTTCTAGTATTTCCTTAATATTTTTTGTCTTAAAAGTACTACAAGATTTTAAATTTTCACAAAAATTCTTTAGCATAAAATGCCTAGGAAGTGATAAATTCTTATTGAAGTTTTTTGAGTGTCCAGTTCACCATAAAAATGTTCTCTTCATACGTTTGTATCAGAAATATTTACAAAACTGACTACATCTCAAAAGATATTATTTTCTATATAAAGTGTTTTATAGTTTTTACTTTAAGATTTTAAATAAAGCTTTTGTATTAAAATCAAAGTTTGACTGAAAAGTCAAACAAAGGTTTTCGTAAAAAAAAATTAAGTCCCCATCCCTATAACTTTTTGTTTTATAAGCAGTTTTGTTGGCACTGTTTACGCTGAATACCTGTTTTTTCGTAGACAACAGCACGTTCAAAAAATATACTAGCATCAAGAGGATCGATTTTAGCCGCTTGAGAGTAGTTTATAATAGACATGGTGTAATCTCCCATTAGTGCATACAAGTTCGCTCGTGACCTGATAAATGTTATAATGTTAAACATATTTGTTTGAAATCGTTAAAATAAAATTAAAAAGCAAAACTTTGCTTAGTCTACAAATAAAACATAGTTTTTAGAAGAAGATGAACAAATTTCATTAAATAAAAAATTACAGTTAGAACGATTGGTTATAAAATCTTTAAACTAGCTTTAATTTTGCAAAGTAAAAACATTAAACTTTTTATAATTTCTATAATAAAACACTCTTATTCATAGATTAGTAATGTATGCAAAACACATTACCTTTCTTTTTAAGTTTATAACAAAATAGCCATTAAGTTGTTTTCTACACAAACTTGTAAGCAGCAACATCCGTAGGGCTGATTTTGAGCAGATAATTTACATCATCCATGGCAAGATTGTGTTCACCATAGACAAGCCAAATAAGATGTCGTTGCCAGTAAGCTTGCGGAAGTCGCGTTTCATATTCCAACGCTCGCTCCAAATCTTTCAACGACTCTCTGTATAAGTTATAATTTAATAGCTGTTCAGTTATATATTAAAAAATTTACTTGCTAGTCAGCATTTACTATAGTAGATTTAATATCACAACTTTATATTAAATGTTTTACTTAAATTCGTAACACAGCTTATTTATTAACTATTTATCATATTTTTAAAACTTTTAACATAAAAATATATAAACAATTTTTTCATCTTTCAAAGTACGCATGTATTACCATACCACTCTTTGAAGAAAAAAATCTAAGTCGCCAAAATTAGTTTGAGTCAGTTAGAGTTTTTAAACTATACTAAAAAATACGCTTCCTCCGCTACATTCTTTTTATTAAGGTCTCAAACTAATACAGTTATCCTCGCTTATCTGGTCCTCGCTAATTCGGCCAGCTTTAGTCAAAAAGCTAACTTAATCAGATTCAACAAAAATCAATGTTTTCAGTTTAAAACTTAAAGCTGTTATATATTAAATTGTTTACAGTTTGGTTATTTTTTTTTTAAATTGATTTTAAACTTTTAAATTTTTTTTTGTTCATCTTTTATACGCTTGATTCTTTGGAAAAACAAAATAAATAGTATTAACAGAAAAATAAGTGCCATTTTTGATATGCATTACATAATATTACAAAAGGTATATTTAAAAAAGAAGACGATTTTATATTTTTATCCGGACATAAAAGCTTTTCCAACATTGTTGGATTAGCGAGAAAGCAATAAACAAGAGCTAAGTAATAAGATTTATAATGCGTGCTTACATTTTCGAAGCAAGCAGAAAACTTTACTTGTTACAAAAAAACACAAGTTTTACAAACTGAAAAATAAAAGCTAAGTTTTTAAATTAGCTGAATTTTAGGATTGTGATTGAAAATTTATTTTGAAGTCTCTATATAACAGATGTTGCTATAAACTAATTAAACCTCTTAACTTACTTTAGCTAAACTTTAAATATGGACATAAAGATCACTAGCAATAGTTTAAACCAACTTATCTCATTTGAGTAAACCACAAAACAAACTTTAAGAATTTCATAAAAATATTTAGCAGTGGCAGCCATATATCGAAAAATTTAAGTCACAATCAAGCTTTATACCTTAAAAAAACGAGCTTTAATTAGTCGAAAAAGTATAGTTTTCAAAAAAATCTGACTCAATGTCGTTATACTTCAGATAAAAACTATTCTTATTTACAACTAAACACTTAAAAATATCTTAAGGCCATAGCGGGGGGTCCAACATTTTTTTTTTACAAAAATTAACATTGGCTTTTTTATATGAAAGCTTAAGTACAAACTACAAGCTAGTTTTTATAGAATATCATTTAACTAAATATTTTCAAAAATATCATTTAACTTTTGAGATATTTAATTTATTGTAAAAATTTTCCAATATAAACGTATGGATCGCAAATTTTTGGGGGTCAATTTTCTCGGAAATTTTAAAATTCACTAAAAATCTATCTCCTCCTTCATTTTTCAAGCAATCTTCTTCAAATTTTAAGGAAACGTTCCTTATAATATAAAGAAAAAACGTTACTTTAGAATTTTAACAATTTAAAAAAATAAAAATTTTATCACAAAAATAAAATAAAAAAGTGTTTTTTTTTCAAAAATAATATATTTTTACAATTTTTTTTTTAATTCCAAAGTAATGTTTTTTTTTTTATTGTATAAAGATTAGACTGTGAAAATTTGAAGAAGATTGCTTGAAAAATGTAGGAGGAGATAGATTTTCAATGAAATAGTCTTTTTTTGCTGTTTTAGTTTTCCCTTCCCATAGGTAATCTTTTATGCGGCACGACTTTGACTGGTCATATCTCAAAAAATAATTTGAATTTGTTTAAACAATAAAAATCATATTGAAGCTTAGAAGAAACTCTATAAAATAAGATCAACTTGTAAAAAACATGGTTTATCCCCCCTATGGCCTTATGTTTTGAAAATAAAACTTGAAACTATCCATAGTTAGTCTTACTGCTTGCTTTAACACTCAAAAGTAAAACTAAACACACTTTAACTTTCCTATTTTTCGGAGCAAAGTTGCTCTCCTGACCAAGTGAAGCGCTTTTCTTGTTTTAGCAAAATTTTCAGTCCCTTTGATCTGGGCAGTCAAGTTTATTATTTCTGCTTTAATTGCATCTTCAGTTTCAACTACATCTAAAAACATATTTTTATTAAAATAGTAACTAAACAAATACTAGTATAATTTAACAAAAAGATTGTAAAACAACCGAGGTACAATTTGTACATATATTTTTTAATATAAAAACTAATACAATTTAAACTATTTTAAGGTTAAATAATATTTATAAATTTTATATTTACCACAGTTTATATATTTATAACGGTATGTGGAGGTAAATAAACTAAGTATATAAAAATGACAAACGAACATAATAAACAAAAAATGACAAACGTGCACTAACTATTGAAAAATATAAGTTTATTTTGCAATGATATTGAAAAATAAGTTTTAACAAGCTTTTAAGAGGTTTTAAATAAGTCAGTGGCAACAGCTAAAATAACTTTATTTAATACAACACGCATAAAAACGATTAATTTAATAGAAATCAATCTTCACTGACTGTTCAAGCTGTGCACGATAGCAGGAGGTATTTCATCAGGGATTACTTTCACGCTTGACTTGCTGATTTCTTTTCTGAGTTCTGCCTCAATAACATCATTGCTCTCTTCAAACTCTTTCTCTTCTTGTTCATATTGTTTTTGTACATCTTGTTTTTTGCCTTCTTCTTCATCTGGAATATATGCAAGTTCTTCTTCCGGGGGAAATACCTAAATGAATGTAAAATATCGTTGCAACACTACTTCGACAACTATAATAAATAAAATAATGTTTTAGTGTTAAACAAAACTTCTAAGACAAACTGTTCCTCACAAAGATTTAAAACTATAATTTAACTTTTAGACGTCTTTCCATACCAAGGATATGTATTTATATTTAGAACTAGAATATTTTCAATTTTTTAAAATCTAGCTTCCAATATATTACTACAGATAAATTGTATTCTAAAAATGGTTCCTACCGTGTAAATGCTTATAAGATAGTTCAACTAATAAACAAGTTCCAAAACTGTTCACCAAAAATTAAATAAGTCGAATAAATATTACTTATAAAAGTTAGTCATACTACTAAAATTATTAAAGCAGTTTTCAGTGGAAAACATAATATTCTTAACTTTAAACACAATTAATATTATGCGTACGTACAGTATTTAAGTAGCTTGAAACCACTGTTCTAAACAGCTAGTTGCATTCAAGCTCTAATCAGACATTAAGCAACATCTAATACTTTACACACAAAAGTTAAACTAAGGTTTTTTTTATCAAAAGTTTCAAAGCATGAAAAATCACTATAAAACATGCTTACAAGTTATTAAAATAACAAACCTGATCAAACCAAGCGTTCCAAATATCTCGTGTCCATTCTCTCTCGCCTTTTTGATATTTTTCGTGGTTCTCATGTCTTGATACAAACCACTCAAAATCGATATCGTTTGGCATGCTTTGTGAAAAAAAACTTTTACAAAAAAAAAAATGTTTTCTTAAAGACCTTTTAAGTAAACCCTTTAATAAATTGAAAAAATTTTATATTTCAAATAAATAACAAAAAGTTTAACAAAACTAGTTTAATTTTTATTATTTAACAAAACCTTTGCGATCGTTTCAACTCTCCGTAAAACAACGCAGTATGATCTTTGTTGAATTTTTTATTTAGAAAGATACACTGGTGGTGAAGGCTAGAGGAAAAAGAATCAGATCTTAACAACTTGTTGGGCTCGTATAACTCCAGTTGTTTAAAAGCAAAAACAGCAAACTTTGTTCTCTTTTTCTGTTATTGGATAAGTAAGGTAAGTATATAATTATCTTTTTTAACAAAAAAAGTAAAAATATTCAAACATATCAGTAGTATGTTTAGGTTTTTTTTTTACAACAGTCTATTCTGAAATATCTGAACGACATAACTAAATTTATGCAAAGCATCTAATTTTGTCTGAATATTAAACGTATACACGAAAAATATTACTTAGATTTGTAGTCTAAAAATAGTATGTAAGTTGAGATTCAAACTTAACATTTAACCAAAAGAATTTAAACGAGCTTCTAATACCTCAACGTCTGAAAAAATACAAATTTAATCTGACATTAACTATCTAACATGTTTTCTTTTTTTGGTAGTTGGAGAGGTTTTTCGGTTAGTAGGAGAAGTTCGAGTTGGAGAGCTTTTCTTTGTATTAGGCGATTTAGGTTTTGAAAGAATTTTAGACTCAGGCTTCATAGATAATCTTGATACCTTTGATGTGCGAGGGCTTAACTTAATTTTATTTGACTTCCTTTCATCGACTTTCACATTTGTATAAATGATTTTTTCCTCCGAATTAGCATCACTACTTAACTTAAAAAAAATGATAAAATTTAATTGAAGTTAATATTACTATGTCAGTTTTAAAAAGTTTCTGCAATAAAGGTTTAAAACTACCATTATATTAAAGTTTTTAAACAGCTTATAACTGTTATAACTAAAGTAGTTCTTTATTAATCAAGCCTTAAAAATATAAGTTTTTAAATTAAATTTCTTTGTTACTGAAAAGATTAAATTTATCACAAAAACATACTATTTAAAGAATCTTTTATTTATAAACTAATAAAACGTAATTGTACAAAACTTTTTTTATAGAAACTTTTGTTTAAAAATCCTTAAAAAATACACAAATAGCAAAACTTTAAACATTACAAGATTTTTTTTTGTTTATTTAATAAAAAAATACTTACTGAAATATAAGATTTAGCTAAGTGTGATTGTTGCAGATTAAAGTTAGACCGGACTTCTTTAGCAATTACATTCGCCAACTCGTCATCGTCGGTATCATTGTCTTTATCATCATCAACGCTCACTGAACTCTTTCGCTGCACTTTCGAGTCTAGAATAGGCCTGAGACCTCTTTTTAGTTCAATAGGAGCAGAGTACCTGACTCCTTCGATGTGTCTTCTGATCACTGCAGGATCGAAATAGTCCCAGTTGTCGGAAGTCGCAAGCGACGAAACCTTCGAAAACTCTGTTCTCATCAGCCGAGCTATGTATTCCTCCAGAGAGAGCTTCAACTTGTCCGCTTGTCCTTGCAAGTACGCTGCGTACACTTCTAGAGTCATGTTGTTTTCCTTTGCGTTTTTCAATATCCAAGCTTGGTACTCTTCAAACGGCAAAGTTTCGCTCTGTCTCTTCTGACAGCTGTCTTTGCTGCTGTATTTAAAAACAGCTCTTTTATCAACACTCTCCGACACGTCCGTAACGTCTTCGGATTGATGCTCGTTTTGATGCGTGATGCCGAGCAGCCTTTTGCTTTTAAGCGAAGCCTTTTTGTGTCCCCGCTTCGTTTTCGAATTGACCCGCTTTATGTAATCTTCCAACGGCAGATTGAGCGCGGCAGCTTCTTTTTCGCGTTCTTCCAACGTCTTAACCTCCATTTTAACGGCCTGATACTGGTTGAGAAGGAGCCACTCCTCGTATTCTTTGATGGTCATGCCCATTTGCAACGCCTTCTTGACAATCTTGTCGTGTTCCTGCGCCTGCGCATCTGCGAACGCTTCCTTCTGAATTTCAACTTCTTTCATCCCGGTCGAGTAGTCTGTGTTTGCCTGCAGTTTTGGTAGAAACTTAAGCTTTGATACTTTAAACGTTAGTTAGTATTATCTAAAATAAAGATATATTGTGAAAATAGAAGAGACCGTTAAAAATAGTTGTTTACCTTATTCTTACAGCTTTTGTTGTATTGAAAAAACATATTTTATTTTATATGCTTATAAAAGAAATTATATTTAATTTTTTTCTACTCAATGAAAATTTATAGTTTGTTATTCTATAACATAAAATTTAATACTTGAAAAATCAAGCATATTTTTATTCAAAAAAATTGTACAAAAATATCAAACTTGTAAAGGTAAATTATCATTTTATAAGGACTTAGTTTATTCAACAATTTCTAACCAGTGAAGATCGAGCGTCTTTATTAACAGCAAAGATGTGAATATTAGGCATTGATGCATATCTGTTTAATTTGACTTCATCCTCTACATAAAGTTTCTCGTCTATAATACCATTTTCTTCTTTTAAAAGTCTCTATAAAAATTATGTTTGAATTTTACGAGTAAACTTGTTTTAAACATGCTTATTTTTAATTATGCAAGTTTATATATGTTAAAGCAAAACTTTAAATAAAATACTACCAGAAAATTTATAAATTTACTGTCAAAGTTGTCTATGAAAAATACAAATTATTTTACTTCTGTAGATCTGTGTTTACGAAGTAACGTTGTCATGTCAAAAATTGTTTTTTTCCTCTTTTCTTCCAGAACTTCTTCGTCTGTATCAACTTCTTCAGCATTTAAAAGCTGTTTTTTGGAACGTTAATTAACTATTAGGGATATTTATAATATAAATATCTTTACATAAAATAACTTTCAATTTGCAAATAAAATAGAATTTTAATATTAATTTTTTTTTGTTTTAAGAATTCTGTTTTTCAGAAAGAAACTTTAACGATAATTTTTTTTTAGTTTTTATGGTTTTATGGTAACAGACTTTTTTTCTATGTAATTATAATTTAATTTCAGATTAAAAGGCACAAGTATTAAAAGTTATTTACAGATTGTTGCTTTTTACAAACTAAAATCAACAAGCCTTAAGTTATGTTTTACAGCTTAAAACGTTGCAAAATATACTTGAAACCTATGTTGTATTACGATAGTGGTATACATTTAAAGAAAAAAAAAATATTTAAATATTTGAATTAAGGATTTACAAATTATAGAACTACGTCAAAGCTTATCATATCATAACACTTTTAAATTTAAACCACCTGTTGGTCACTGGGATGATATTTATTTAACAAATTAACTGTTCCGTGGTACGCTGGAAACAATGATTCCTTGACAACCTGAGGTTTTAGCAACATTTTAGTGGGAACGAAGTCCATGAGAGCTCTGTATTGATTGCGCCCACTCTTTTTAACTCTAAAAGTTTGTTTAAGTTTGTCACAAACAAATTTCCAAAACACTGCTAGAATATTTACTCGAATTACAAAGAACTGCGAGGGGTATAATGTTTCAAAGTATTTATATAACATTTATAGCAAAACTATTCAGATTTTAAAATAACACCTATACTTTTTTCTTCTTTTTTTTTTCAGGGTGACACAAAAAAAAGTTATCACTTATATATAAATAAAAGTCAAATTAGATAACTAATTCGTTATATTTATATAAATTTGTTAATGTGAGAAAGTCTACGGAATTTGATAGTGAAGATATCATAGACTACTGAGCAAAGGGTGTTTACAGTTGAGACTTGTTTTCGGCATAAACCTATCCTCAAGACTGACAAAAAAACTTTTATTACATAAGTTTGAAAATCTTCCAAAGTTTTAATTTAACTTTACAAGATTTCACCTACATAACAACATGCTTTGTTTTAAAGATATGAAAAAATTTCAAGTTTTTTCTATGAAAAATTGAGAAATAAATAAGTTCGAAATGTGCTCTTTGCAGAAGCAAACACACTTGAATCTTAATAGCAGTGTTCTCGAAATTGACGAAAATAAGCCCCTACTATAAACTTATTTTGCTCAGTAGCCCATAGAATCTACAACATCAAATTTTGTAGACTTTAATAAATAGTTTAAACATATAAATTTTTAATGTACAAATAAATTATAAAGGCCATAGGGGGGAGGTTGACACCTTTTTTACCAGTTGATCTTGTTTTGTAGAGTAGCTAGGCACTAAGCTACAAGTTATTTTTTACATATTTTTAAAGTAAAAACTATTTTTTGAGATAAAGCTGGTTAAAGTCGGAGAGTATAAAAGGCTCCTTAAGGGAGACACAAACTAAAAAGGCGAAAAATTTATCTTGTCCTACTTTTTTGAGATAGACAAATATGTTCATTGTAATATTTAGAAAAATCTCTCGCAAGGACTTTAACCGGTTATATCTCAAAAATTAACTTGAATATTACGAATATGTAAAAAGCAACTTGTAGCTTAGTTAAAACTCTACAAAACAAGATCACATTGTAAAAAAAGTGACTTATCTCCCATTAGGACTTAATCATTTTATTATTTAAAGGTATATGATGAAAATTTTTGTTTGTGTCACCCTTACAACTTAAAACGTAAACTTCATAACATCCATAAGATGTTAAAAAAAAATAAACTGCGTTATGTTTTCAATAGACTGTATTCTACTTATTTCTACAATGCAAGTAAATTTTTAAAGAGTCATAATTTTCTATATAACATTCAATTATTAGTTCATCAACTTTAATGAAAAAATGCTCTAAGTCCACTTTTAAAGCTAACAGATCATTTAATGGGCAGTCTATTAGCTATAAAAACCAAAAAAGATTTATTATTGTTTAACCTGTTGCCGCGAATGCTGCAGTCAACTTCGTCTTGAAGCTTTTCCTCAACGAGCATCTTCCACCCTTTTATATCAGTTGGTTCAAGCATCGTGTGCTCCATTACACTGTTCTGTTTTTTTACCGTTACTGTTTTCGATTTTCCAAGGAGCGTGCCACTAAACATACCCTTATCACTAAAATGAATAGATTATATTAAAAAAAATTAATTACCATAGCATCCTAATTTTTTTTTCAAATGTGTGTCAAATGCTATAATCATTTGTCTTTTATTTAAATACTCATGCTTAAAAACATATTTAAACTTTCAATCCTTATATATTCTTTTACAAAACTTAATGTTAAGTATTTTCTTTTATTTATATTTATTTATATTATTTTTTTGAAATAGAATAAATTTTATTATCTAAAGCTACTATGAATTTTTAGGTTACAAACAACGAAAGCATAATACATAAAACAACAACAAATAATTAAAAACTAAATTAGAAAATAAAGATTTTTGCAAATCATTACATTACTAAAAAAATTATTTGTACTTATTACAGTTTTTTTAAATACCTCATGTAAACAAAATATAAGATGATAATAATAAAGTTAAGTACAAAAACATAAAAAAACTGTTTTATAAAATATATGTGTGTATAAAATGGTTTAATTTTATGAGAATGCAATTTTTCTATTATTATTTTTATCCGTTTTCTAAAAGCAACTAGTACCTATTTTGTTACCGATAACACAAATTAAATTTTTTAAATAATACACAAATTAAATTTTTTAAATATAGTAACAAAGTACATAAAAAACACTAAGCACAATGTACTTTTGTTTTCAGGTCGTAACAACCTTAATAAACTTAAAACAATGCATACAGACATGTGCTTAACAGTAGGTTCAGAGTACTTATCATTTTTTAATGCAAGAGCAAAATTCAAAAAAATTATTTATAAAACTAGTCAATTTTAAAAATCAAAGAATTTTAGCGGACTCACATTAAAAAATCAAAACTGCTCTCCCTTCTCTTATAAGATATGGTGAGATTACTATCATTTATCTCTTTTTTTGTATTTGGCTGATGAAGAAGTTTTAAAGAGTCAATTTCATTTTTGTTTAAAAAAATGTCTTCAGTATTTTCAACTTTGTGTGTAGACTTTTTTCTTTTACTGAGAGGAATTTTGCTTTCTATCAAAAAGGATTTTTAATAAGTAAAAAAAATAAACATAAAAATAAATGTAAAAACTTCTTTTTTTATTTTTAGAAATTTTTTCAAATTTCTTTTTGTGTTTTCCGACTAAACATTCTGTGGAGTCTAAAGAAGCTTTTAAGATTTCATCCTCTTTACACATAAACAGTTTACTGATTACCGGTTCAATTTTTTCTGCAATAAAAATGTAAGAAAAATAGTTGTAAAAATTCACAGACTATACTCAATTTACTTTTTTAAATTATTAAAAGAAAAATAAAGAATTTAGTAAAGTAGTGATTTTTACTGTGCGCACCTGTGTACAGTAGTGTGGACAGAAAACTTAGTAAGATGGAAAAATGGTTTTCTAATGACGTTTGTTTTTTGTTTTTTTAAGAGGTAGTTTTAAATTAAATTACAAGTTCATAACACTTTGTTTACATAATAAACATTCGAAACATTCTGGAAAAAGTTTATTTTTTAACTTATTTTTTTATAGTCTAGTGTGCACAGATTTTTTTCAAGCGATTAACTGTGCAATGCTGTACAAATAATTAAAGAATACTGCAATTAATAACTAGTTTGTAAATTTTTTTTAGACTATTGTAATTTTTAGTTTAATTAAAAACTTTGGGCTTAGATTAGTTTAAAAAATTTTAAGGTATACGATAAAGAAACAAGTAAAATAATTAAAAAAACAATAGAATTTTTTATTTGATCATTACTAATATTTTTCTGGTTTTAACTAAGAAAAGCACAAAAATAAAAGTTATAAATTGTAAAAACTTTTACATGCTTAAAGTTAAAAATTGAACTATATTTAAAATTTTTGATTTAAAAAGTACCCTTTTCTATTCTTTGAAGGTCTTTTTTTTTCTTGAAAGTGTTTGATTTTTTATTCTTTTCTTTCAACACTTTTGTTTTAGCAGTTTGTTTATCTATAGGTTCTTTTGATTCTTTTATATTTGGAAGAACAATGTTCCTAGAAAATGAGTTAGATTTATCCGGAGACGCAGATGAAAAATCAGAGACAAAAGAAGGCATTGGTTTGATGGTGCTGTTTTCTTGCTTTATAAGTCCCTTAAAAGTTTTTAAAAGACCTATTAGTCTTTTTCAATTTGTAAACTTAAAAGTTTAACTAAATAAATATTTCTTACTTTTCCAACAAAAAATTCTTATGGCTATCGAAGTATACTAATTTATTATACTTAAAAATTATGTAAATATAAATTATTAAAAAGTATTCATAATACTGACTTCACCAATCCATTGCCTAGCATGATCTTCAACTTGTTGCAAAATTCTTTCAATTTTCTCATCGGATGCAGCTGATTCTAGTTTTCTTTTACTTTGAGTCGATCTTATATCTTTAATAGTGTTTTCAGAGGACCTTTAATTTTTATGTGTATTTAATACATAAGTAAATAACAACTTTGCAACAGCTAATTTTGATGAAAGAAAACTATGAATCATAGAAATCTATATTTTTGTGGTTTTTATTACTTTTATAGATAGTATTTTAAATAAATCAATTAACAAAATCAACAATTTACAAAATTAGTAAAAACAATTACATATATAAAAAGTGCAGTTAACTCAGATAAACTTAGTATAGAAAAAAATATTTTAGAAACTTTTATAATAAAACTTTCTTGAATCAATTAAATATATTTATATAAACAAGTATAGTAAAATAGAATGTAAAGATAAAAAGAAGGTACTTTTTTCAACATGAACAAACATTTATTTGAAGAAATTGATTGAGCTTCGTAAAATATTTTTACTAAGTTGTTGTTAACTTCCAACTATATAAAGAATAAAATTAAGAAATTTAAGCTGACTTTCACATGTTCAAACTAGAAACAAAAAACAGATAACCTAAATTAAACTTTCTTTTCTATTACAGTTTATAAACAAAATCATTAAATACTTTTAATTTTTAATCAAAGTTACACTATAAGTTATTTAATCTAAGAGAGTTTTTATTTCTGAAAAAATCCAATGTGTGTATATATTAATCTAAAGTAAAAAGTATAATAAAAAAAATAAAATAGGTATTACAGTATTTCTGTTAAATATTTGTTGTATGGTTCTGTTATGTTAATAAGTATATAACAACTACTTAGCAAACAATCTCGTCTACCCATCCAAAATAAAAACAGACAACATAATAAAAGTACGTAGGCTTCACTAGTAATACATTAAAAAGTAGATACTAGAACCATAACACAAGATTAAACAAGAAAAAAAAGATACAACACAGACTGTCAACTTATACATGGGGCTTAAAAATACGAACAAAAACTAAAACTTTAAATAGGAACAACTTTGCCTAAGCAAAACAAAACATTAATTTAAGCAGCTTAAAGAAGTTTAATATTTAGAAAAAAATATTGCTAACTAAAAGAAAAAGGAAGACAACAGCCCTGTCTTCATTTAAATTGTTTTTACTATTTACAGAAAAATCAATAAACCTTACAGAAAAAATATATCCTAATAATATCTGCTAATAAGCAAATGGAAAACATTTTTTTTAATACCCAAAGTCATGTGTCAACAAACTTGCCACTGTATTTGCATAGATTTACTACCATATCAAACCCGCAATCATTTCTAACCCAATCATTTTTAACCCGATCATTTCTAACCTGATCATTTCTAACCTGATCATTTCTATCCCGATCATTTCTAACCTGATAATTTCTAACCCAATCACTTCTAACCCAATCACTTCTAACCCAATCACTTCTAACCCAATCATTTCTAACCCAATCATTTTTAACCCAATCATTTCTAACCCAATAATTTTAACCCAATCATTTCTAACCTGATCATAACTCAATGAGTAAAAATTTTTGGTTTTTAGATTTTTTTTTATCAGTATTTTTTTAATTAAGATATAATTATCTTTGTCTTATGCAAAACTTAATGTTTGTATAGTTTTAATTAAAAAAAAATCTTATTAATCAATTTATTTCAACTTATTATAATTTCAAATAATTTTGCTTATATTGTTTTTTTTTATATTAATCTGATCAAATATAAGTATTCCATTAATTTTGAAGTAAAAGTATGAAATTTAGTATTTAAATGATATGGTAGTTTTTAGTTTTATTTTATATCTTACTAAAAATATTTAATTTACGGTAATTAATTTTCTCCAGTTGCTAGTATATTTTTTTGTTTTCTACAGAATTGTATTTGTACAGATTGTAGAAATGTTTGTTTTTTAATAAACAAAAGATCTCTTCAAAGTGTTTGTATAAGACTGTGACTGATTTTTTTAATGGTTCTAACCATTTTTTACTTTTGTTAATGTGATTAGATTGATTTTTTAGATTAAATAAGATTTACTAGATTTCTTTACTTTTTATAGTTTATTCTGTTTTGTCAAATTCTTAAACTAAGCTGTTATCACTATATTTAAGTTATATCTACCCATCAATTGCGTAAGTATAATAAACTTTTAACGCAAGTAAATTTTAAAAGATTAACTGTTACATGTTTAAAGTATAATAGAAAGATTTTCATATTACAGTCTAGATGCCATGCTGTATATCTAGCTATTGTCATAAGTCTTGTATACTTAATGACTAATCTATTACGATTTTATAGTCGGTAAGTTTCCACAAAAATTGTTTTACAACTTGCACAGACCTTTTAGATAATGTAATTTAAACAAACATTAAGCGAACTTAAATACTTTTGCTTTATTTATTGGAAAATATTAACTTTTAGATATAATCACTTAAGCAGACTTATTTATTAATATAACAAGGCCGAGTATTACTAAATCTTGTTTATTTAATCTTCTGAAAAAACTTCACTTAAGGTTATTTAATATCCAAAACTTTATAATTGCGATTTAAACTAGTACTTAAGTTGATTTTTTATTTTAATTAAATTAATTTATAAAAAAAAGTTTTTATGAGCTTTTGCTTGTAAGTATACTTAATTTAATTACAAGTGTTTTTTTTAAGTTCTTTTTTTTGTTGAAATTTTGAACGTGCTTCACGTTGTTTTAACTTTTTTAAATAAAGTAAAAAATAAAAGATATGTATATCAACATAATTTTTAATAAAGTTGTACTTAAAACAAAAAAAAGTTAATCAATAATTAAAACTATGAATTTAAAAGAAGATTTACTAGACAATATTTGATTACCCACGGCCATTGTTAGACTTGATGGTGCTAGAGCCCATACATAAAGTGTGACATTTTGGCTGTTTTAGCATATCTCAAAATAAAAATATAACTAGAGCCCAACATATAATAATTTTATTTAATTTCCTTTCAATTTATTACAGTGAATTAACTTAGATAAAGGCTATTTTTGTTTTTATTCAGTTTTGGTCTTTAATTACGTTTTCTTACTTAGTCCAAAAAAAATCTAAAATCACTGACAAATAAAAAAAGTTTGTTAACCATTCAATAAAAACGAACATACTAATTTTAATTTATTTCTAAATGCTACGCAAACTAAGAAACATTTATAGAACCTTTTGTGGTTCTTAGTTTGCGTAATGCAAATAAAAAAAATAGCATTTTTCCTATGTTTAATAAAAATATTTTCATTCATCAGTTATTTTAGATTAAAAATTTGGCTAAGCAAGAAGAAGACTTATTTAAAGACCAAAACTGGAATAACTAAAAATGACCAATATCCCAAAAAAAAAAAAGTTTTTATGAAAAAAACAAACACGCTGATTATAAAGGTTAATTGATTGAATAATATTGAAAAGAGAGTTAATAAAAAGTATGTTTATTTTTTGAGATATGCTACCTAAACAAAAAAAAAAGTCCCACTTTTTCTATGGGATTTAGCATCAACCCAATAAACCTAAATTTAAAAAAAAAATCATTATAGATGTGTTATTTATCTTTTCATTACTGTAATAGACATACTAGATTAGTTTGTTGTGTGTTAAAATTTATTTATCAAAAAAATGTCTTATATTTCATCTTAATTAAGAATGTTTTTCGTTTATTAATTCTTATATAGTCAAAAACATGGGTTTAAGCAAATTTATATCACAACAAGGTAAGTAATTTGAAACTATAACAAGTTGAAATTAAGTTAAAACTAAAAGTGCATTTTAGTAGGACTATATAAACACTTTGTTTTGTTTGAGACAAAATAAACATACATTTCATTAAAAGAACAATTTTGTAATTTTGATTTTGTTTTTAAACTAAATCCTGATTATAATACCTAAAAAAAAAGTTTTACTAAAAGAGTTAGAAATGATCAGGGTAGAAATGAATGAGTTAGAAGTGATCAGGTTAGAAATGACTGGGTTAGAAATGATCATGTTAGAAATGATCGGGTTAGAAGTGATTGTGTTAGAAATGATCAGGTTAGAAATTATCAGGGTAGAAATGATCGGGTTAGAAATGATAGCAGGTTAAAAATGATCGGCTCCCATTTGCATAGTTTGGATTTTATTTAAAGTTAAATAAATTTTTTAAGTTAAATTTGTTTTTAATTAAATTATGAGTAAGCAACAGTGTTAAGTTAATGTGATTTTATGTGTTTTTTAATATTTAAAGCTATACTTTATCTAGAAATAATTTGAAAATAAAAATTTACAATTTGTAAAAACTATTGTTAACCTTTTGGAAGATGATTTTGAATCACTAGAAACAGATGTACTTGAGGAAGACTTGTTTGATAGACGACTTTTGACTAAAAATAAATTTAAATTTAAAATGGTTGGTCAGTAAATTTTGACATATAAAACATATAAATTTTTGAAAAACTAAAGTCAGGTATAATCAGAAATTTAGACTATCTCTACAAATATTTAAAACAAAAATTTATCTAAAGTATAAAATAAACAGCACTACTGCAAACAGAAAAATTTATTATTAGCATATTTGAAAGTATTTGTCATTTAAAAGATCAATTTTGATTTGCAAAATTTATTTTCAAGCTAACAGATTGGTTGGCCAGCTGGGTTAAGTTGCTATCTTTAACCTATAATTTTGTGATAGCTTATAACTAATTACAAGTCGGAACAACAAGGAAAATTTAAAAAGGACTACATAAGTAAAAATTTAAATATGTTTAGTTTAGCAAAAATTCATAATAAAAATAAATGTGTACAAAAATAAAAAGAAAGATTTAATAGTCTAAATTAATCTAATACTAAACTTTTTTTATAAGAATAACATAAAAATATCATAATGTTTTAGACAAAACAGTTAAAAAAATTATTGCAAAAATAATCTGATTATTACAACTTTTGTGTATCTAATTTTTTCCAATATTTAAATGCAGTAAATGATTTATTTTGCAAATTTACAAATGATTTAAATTGAACATATATCATTGAACATATATCATTGACAGTTTTTTGTCAAAAAGTACCAAGCTTTTTGTCTCAATAAACAATCAACTTATGAATAATTACAAAACATTTCCTTTTTTTAATAAAATA
The DNA here is from genome assembly GCF_965202585.1 of Thalia democratica. Classification (NCBI taxonomy): domain Eukaryota; kingdom Metazoa; phylum Chordata; class Thaliacea; order Salpida; family Salpidae; genus Thalia; species Thalia democratica. The sequence goes on from NC_139170.1 coordinate 17,348,070, forward strand.
AATGTCAAAAACAAATTATGGAGTTAATTATAAGTTCAAATATTTTTTTCTAAATAATCAAATTCAATATTATTTGAATACTTTTGTTAGACAACAAAATTTAATTTTTTCAAATTTTGGAATTCCTAATAGAACATCAAAATAAATATTATGTTAACAGCAATAAGTAGTAAAAGCTTGCCAAAAATTTTTTAATGATATAAAACTAACTTTTTATTTTTATGTTCGAGTCTTTATCTTTTATTTCATTTGTCATTTGCTTCAATTTAGGCTTACTTTTTAAAATATCATTAGTAAAAGATGGTTTTCCATAAAAGTTGTTTTTAGGTTGTGACAATTTTATAGCTTTTGATGTTCCTTCTGAAGCAATGATTGCAGGCATTCTAACACCTCTCTGATGAAAAGGATTGTACTCTTCATAATCATCTCCATAAGAATCATAGATGTCACACTGATGTTCCTGTGGAGGTGGTTTTTTCCTATTAGTCTTATTTTTACTTTCTGGATGTTCATCAACACGTAGTACAAAATAGTGTTCCATTTTTAACATCCAAAACTTTAAGCTTTGTTATAACTGTTTTATTTCATAATAGTTCATAAAGTTTATATTTATCTGTTTAAAACATTAATAAAAGCTTTTAGTACATGTGTAAGTGTATTACAAAGTTAGTTCTATATTGCTGGGTATAGTATAGTTATGTCAAAAGTTATTGAGTATGTATATTAATATTTATATTTTTAAATCTTTACTTTTTTTTATCAAACATTATTTGATTAAGTTAATTTTTTACAGAAAGTCTATCTTAAATTATAAACAAGTGAATTTATGTGATTTTAGAAATTTCATAATCATAACTAAAGCTTACTAAGTTTAATGGACTGGTAAAAACTTAGCATAAAATCTATAAAAACTTTTTTAAAGTTAAGGTAAACTAAAATATAATATTTATTTAAATTTTAATAATAAAATAGAAACTACATCAGTTTGATACTTGATACAATCACTATTATTAGGAAATATATAGTAACTGTTTTTTTTTTTTTGTACACATTCCATATATAATTTTAATTTTAAAACATTACATAGAAAGTAGCAGATTAATAGTCTGTATTTTACATTTTGTAATAAAAGTTAGAATAAACAACGTATTTTAGTTACAAACTATTGTAGGAATTGAGCTTAAAGAAACTTTTGTTTTTACTTATCAGGTAGGTGTTTTCTCAACAGTTTTAGTCAAAGAATAGAAATCAAGATTATCTTAATATGTAACTCATTTTCGAATTTCAGTAGTACACTTAAATTGCTTATATTTAAAAAATTATACATTTTCAGGTGTGAGTAAACTTGATCATTAGTTAGAACTCAGTTTAAACACATAAACATAAATAATATAATTTCCTTAAATGTTCACTACTTTTGACATTTTACTTATTAACAATTTTAGTTTTATACAAACAAATTTTTATTTATAGGATTGCAATACTATTGTTATAGTAAATAAAAAACATTTATTAGATTTTAATACATTTTAAGATAAAGTTGTAGTTTTTTAATTTAAATAAAATATTTTTATTATTTTACTCATTTTTTTATATCCTTAATAACAAAGGTTTTACAACAGAAATTACAAAAAAAACTAAAGCAGTAACTGATACAGTGTTGTCAATAATGTTTACAAAATAGCTTAAAACTAAGCTGAATGTTTAAACTTCTTTCTTTGAGTTAGTTCAAAATAGTTTAGTCTATCAAAAATAGAGAAAAATAAAACACTTTGCTAAAATTTTTATCTATTTTAGAAATGAAAACATGATTTTTGACAGTCTACTAGTGATACAGAAAGATATAAAAGAAACGCCAAATATTAAAAATAAATAGTTTGAGAAGCAAATTGCCCTAAAAATATTTTTTTTCATTTTTTTCTACTTTTTGTTACAACTTTTTTTTCCAATACAATGTCAAAGCTACAACATTTGTAGTTTGGATATCTATATTTTTACTTAAAAGTACTCTATAAAGGTATAAGTAAGTTTAAAGATGATTGCTAGTGCTAAAAAAGTTATTGTTTTCACTAAGTGGTGTCACAATAATCAAAGGGTTGAGCTAAAGAGTGCTTTTTGATTATAAAATCAAGTGTGTTGATCAAAAAACAAAATAAATAAAAAACATGAAAATGCCATTGTTTGAAACTGAAATTGCTTAAGTTTACAAACATCATTGAGTTAAAAACAGTTTTAAATAGTTTTATATAACATTTTTAACAGTAGAAATTTTATCGTGTTCAATTATAAAGTTTTAACATTTTTGGGCCATCTAAAAACTTAATGACTGTTTTTGCATAAATATAAAGCCATATGTTGGTAACTACCCCTTTTGTTTAATGATGTTATAATAGAATTATGATTGGTTTTTTAAACACTTTTGTTTTATATTTTATTATACAGGACTGTGATTGAATAAATCTTATTATATTTAAGCTCTGTAACTTTAAACAAAAACAACACTTTTTTTAACCTTTATCTTGTTTTGTAAACTATGATCTTAAAGTAAATTTTGGAAATGAAAAATTTAAAAATGTTAAACGATATTTAGTAACATATCAAACAATAATGTTGCTTTTAACTATAGGTTTTTTTAAAAACATCAAGTTCCACGATTTTTGCTAAAATTATCAAAATTAATGTTTATAAAAGAAATTAGGTTCTTTAGCAAAATTGTACAGATTAAATCTAAAATTTGCCTTCTAAGTTTTCAACAATGTTTGAAAGTTGTCTTAACAACATTTAGTTTTATGACTTTCTGCATTTTTGCTGTATTGGTGTTTTTAAAATAGTCTTTCCTTTTTATTTAAATTTAAAAACAACATCTTGATAAAAGCGACAATTAAATTTTCATGCTGTACTAAATATTAAAAGCTTATAATAAAATTTTAAATACTTTAAAAAATACTTTACTAAATTTTAAAGCTAATTAAAAACTCTTTCGTTCACCGTTTACAAACAATTTTTCTTAGATTCTAATAAAATGATACAAAATAATTGTTTTTATATAAACAAAGTATGGTTAACATAAGCATACTTTAAAAAAAATTGTTTAATTTAAAAGTCATTACTCGAGGTCGAGCTTTAGCATGACAGTTTAGTTTAAACCAAGAAAAAATATATTGACCATTTAATATTTAAAGGTATATGAATAAAAACATACTGACTGGCAAGTGGCAACAGTGGAAGTAAATTTTTTAGATAAAATTACTCTTAAATAATTACTCATGTTCAAATAAAAAGCAAACTTTAAGTATAAGATATACAGTTTAAATAAAATATGATATATATTTAAAAACTACTTAGGTACTTGTTTTCTTTTAACCACGTTTAAACATTTTTTAAGCTTTTGATACTATATAAAACTAATACTTTTTTATAGCTCGGATATAAGTAAATAAAATTTCCGAGAGCGTATTTTAACATTATCTAAAACAAGCTTAGCCTTGGTATTTAAATTTTAAACCTTAACATTACTATAGCATTTTAAGGTGAATTATTAACTAGTTTTAATTGCAAAAAGTACATATTGTATAAAGCTGCATCTTTAAGTCTAATTAAAAAGGTTAATTAATAAGTTTATAAACCAATGTAGTTGAAGTTGTAATTGTTTTTTTGTTAGAAATTTTGTACTTATTTAAATTTTAATAGTTTTACAATACACTTTTTTCACCTTTTGCTTTTATTTTTAAATAATAAGTAAAGTTTCTTTGTTCTTAAGTAGAATATTTTACAAAGGTAATTGTTTGAAATTTATTTTATAAAATACTTAAAATTTTACTACAAATCATACCTGTGAAAAAAAAAGTTGTTTATGTACTCGAGCATGAAAGTATCAACTTACAACAAAAAAATTGTATTATTCAGTTCTCACTGGCATAAAAACTATTGGAAATTTGACAATTCTGGTACGGACTACAAAGCAAATTATTTTTTATCCAATTAAGCCATAACTCAAAAATACACAACTAGGCAAAACACAAAAAAAAAAAAACAACGTAAAAAATCAAAAACTATATTACAAGATTATAAACCCTGAGGAAAGCTAAACCACTCCAGTTTACAATATAAAATTTGACTACTTATCTCTAATATAAAGATTTTCTAGGCAAAAATTTAATTTTTCTTGTAGCGTAATTAAAAAAAAAAATTAAAATTACTTAACACTAATTTTAAAATTACCTTGATGATAAGGCTTATAACAGTTTTTGATACTAATTTTTACATCATATGAAATAGTTTTCTGAAAAGTATTTTCAGGGTAATAAACTAAAATTATTTTTATTTGTTATCGAAAATAGTTACATATTAAATTAATTTCGAATCGAATACTTTGCAAAAACTACTCGTAATTTGTACCTAGTAAAAAATAGTTATTAAAAAGGTAGTTACCCTAACTTTAAACTTCAAATTATTTATTTATTATATGTTTTGATTCATAGAAAACAAATTAGAAGTGTGAAGTTAGCTTCATAATTTTTTCAATAATTTTTAAAAATTGTCCAAACTTTAGACCAAATTGTTTTCCTTATCTTAATAGCTAAATAAAAACTTTTTTTCTATTTTAGAGAACGGTTTAGAGATCTCAACTACAAAAGGAGAAATTATATATTTATTCTATCAAGACTTTATTATGGAAACTAAGAGTATGTCAAAGACCTTATCAGTGCTTAAATAAAAAATCTAAAAAGATATGTAACAGTCATGGAAAAAAGTATTTAAACAATTAAATAAAAACAAATTCACTTGAAAACAAAACAAATTAATTTTAATCTTAAGGTTGAATTTATGGTAAAGTTTAAGTTTTAGTTAGGTTTCTAAATCAATATGATAATAAAAAGGATAATAAGAACCTATATGTAGGCTTTTTTTTCTTCTAGTGAGTTTTCAAATAAACATTGCTTAAATAAAAATGTAGTCAATAGAAGTAAATGAGCTTTAAGCTGAGATACATTTTAATGCAGCTAATTTTAATTGTAACGCTATTTTTGAAAATTAAAAGAATTTTATACTTTAATAACTTTGAAAATTTGAAATTTTGGTTGAATTGTTTTTATAAAAACTTTTTAAAAAGAAAAAAGTAGCTACATAAAAACTTTTTAAGAGCGTACATAAAACCTATATTATGAACAACTTCAGACTTAAGTTTTGAAGTTGAGTTTTTTGAAGTGTGGGCAGGAATAAAAGAGTTAGTACAGTTTATTTAAGTTATCTCTCTAATTAATCTAATCTAAGTTATTTCTTCTTAGTTATTCTATCAAAGCTGACAGAAGAGATAACTTAAATAAATGGTACGAACTCTTTTATTCCTGCCCGCACTTCAAAAAACTCCGCCTAAAAACTTAAGTTTGGAAATTAAGTGATAGGATGAAGGTAGTCTGCCTTTTTTGACTTTAAAAACAGGACAGTTTTAAAAAAATTAACTAAATAAAGATATAAAATGGTTAGGAACCATTAAAAAACCACTATCTAAGTCTTTTACAAAACACTAACATTGAAAAGATATTTCATTTATTAGATATATATTATCTATTCTTATTCAAATAGGATTCAAATAAGACTGAGACAGTGATTTTTTTTTAGTTTTTCTTACAATTATTAATTTTGACAAATTTTGTTAAATAAATTGTTATATCCATAAGAGCTATTTTTTACAAAGAAATATTTATAATATGAATATAAGTATCTCTTTTGTTTTAGATAAGAGTTTTTTATGACTTAGATTATTATTTTTTTAAATAATCTATGCTTTAAAATTGCAATATATATTTTTTTATTTATAAATATTCTAAACTGAAACTACTTTTATGTAAGAAAACAGGTTTTTCAAAAGGTTTAAATGTCTTATAACAACGGTCAAAGAAGCTTTATGATTAAGTGGATTCAGAATATTTCAGTTTATCAAACTTACTCAGTTAGTTTAAGTTTAGTAAAAATAGCATTTAATGTTTTTTTAATAAATCTTTTAATAAAACTCATAATTACATCAGTATATCTTAAAACATATCTTCAACATGTGGGGTTACAGTTGGATAAAAAAGAATTTTATTGATGAAAGTTAAAAAGTTTGTTAGAGAGACTCTAGCATTTAATTTTCACCAAGCTTTGTCCTCTACTGTTTTTCATTACTTCTCCAATATTTTAAGCAGGTTCTATGAACCTTGGTAGATACTTTGCTCGTTTGAAAGCTAATTCTATTTAACCAATTGATCTACGATAGTATGCAGCAATTAAACTATGCATAAAATCCTGATTCTTTAAAGCTCTGAGATTGAACAAGATGTTAATTCATGTCTACCATTACTAGATATAAAGTTAGGTATTCCAAACCTAAAGGGAAAATCTCAGGCGTTTGGTTATTGTGAAAGGTTTCATTTGCAGTTGAGTCTATTCCCAAACAGCCTGAAAACTCGAATACAGTCAAAATGTTTTTACTGAAAAACTGAAAAAAAAAATCAGCATTTTTTTTTTTCAAATAGGTCAGTAGGAAGATTTAATACTTCTTTTGGTATGGGAGGCTGAGAAGGTGAATTTAATTTGCAGACTTGACATCTGGCTTGAATTGTTTTTTATGTGTTTTGTAAATTGGTACTACTATGTCCTTGTAGAATGTAGGTTCAATAATCACTAAGATACAATGCAATGTCATTGTCATACTTAAAGTAAGTTGACAGATATTCATAGGCAACTTTGTAAAAATCATTAGTTAAATGGACATTATCTGAGTGTTTCTGTTTGTATTAAGAACTATTCTTCTAACAGGGTTGCCACTTTACCTGGAAGCATGGAAAAACCTGGAATTTGAAATTTTAGGCAAAAAAACCTGGAAATACCTGGAATCTGAGAAATTTTCAAAAAAAACCTGAAATTTTTACAATTTTCACATGTTCAGTAGTAAAATTTTGACTTGACTAAAAAAAATTATCATATAAATAATAAAAATTTGTCATCATCAAAAACTTGTTTCATTAAAAAACATATTTTAAGTATCATTTTAATGTTTTTATACTATTTAACACAATTTCTTACCTTAACTTGACTTAAAACTAAAAATAGACCCAAAAATGTGTATTTTTTAAAACCTGGAAGAAATTTGGAAAACCTGGAAAAAATCTTAAAAAAACAAGTGGCAACGCTGTTCTAATGATAATGTCTCCAACACTAGCAAGCATCACATCCTTTATTACTTTTTCAACCTAACAAAGTTGCAATCGTCTACTGTGGGAAATGGCAAGTTCCTGATTTTCTTAAATACTAAAGCAAACTTTCTGATAGTTTCATCATGGTCTTGGAGTACAGTTGACATGCAATTTGATTTAATTTAAAGTCATTTCTTAATTTTTAAAAATTTTGAAATTTGAATACTTTAAAATTCATTAGCCAAACAGTTAAGATTTGAGCACATTTATTAGATCTAACTAAATTAAAAAAATTGTCTTTAACAACAAATTCTAGTTGATGTGAAGCAATTTGTAAGAATTTTACTTTGATCAAGTTTTTTAAATTATAATTCTATTCTAAAAGATAATACAATTGAACAACTTTTTTTATTTTAAGTATTTAAGAAAAATTGTAGTTATATTATGAGAGGCTTTGAAATTTTAGTTTTTTAAGTTTAATTAGTAGTTTTATCAAGATTTGATACATCTACATATTTTTTATCATAAATAGCCTACTTAAAGAAAACAATATTACCCTTGATAGTGAATTTTTGAACAATTGATTGTTTCCATTCATTAAATTTATTTAGAAACAAATGAACAATCTGTAAAGTAGAATCTAAAGTAGACAGTATTGCCCTTTAAGTAGAAATTTTGGCCATCAGTTGGTAATAATTATTATAGAATAAAAAAAGTAAATGAGTAATTTATTAGTTGATATTTAGTAAAAGGGGGCGATTAATTTTTTAATTTGTGTCGAAGGGGCGATTATGAACGCTAGTTTAACAAACCCTGCTGTAAATAGTATATTCAAACTATAAAAAAATGCATTATTATGACCAAAATTACAAATAATATAAAAATAATTTGTACTTGGTTTATAAATTATTATTTAAAAAATAGTTATTAACATTTAAACAATCTTGTTCTTGAAGTTAAACTAGTTTTTAGCTCTAGCACTCCTATTTTAAATAACACTAACTTATCTTAAAGTTTTACCTCATGTAATTGCTTATAATGTCATTCATTTAAGCTGTTACTCTAAATGTTTCTTACTTGAGCAATTATGAAAAAAGTTAGAGTTAGACATTATTTAATTAAAATTCCTCTAAAAGAAACTAATTAAGATAAAATAAAGCTTGTACATCTATTTTGTTTCAAGTTTTTTTTGTTCAGTTTTTGTAAACTTATTTATACATAGTAGTTAATTTTTAAGTCAACTATAGTGTCATGAAGTTTACAATGTTTTACCTGTAAAGATTCTTCAGAACTTACCAGTGAAAATAAAATTGCAATACAATATTAAATATCAAAATTAACAAATAGTTTTGCAAAGTCAATTATTAGTTTTTGATTATATGCAATATCCAAAACAATACAACGACATTTAAAATAAAAGTATTATATCGATAAGTAAAACTTAATAATACTTGTTAAAAACTAATAAGAAATAAACAATGAAACCAACAAAAAAACTTAAAAGCACAAAAAAAAAATAAATATAGAGTAATAGAAATAAAAAAAATTAAAGAGTGGACAATGTCTACTAGACATATAGATGTTAGTTGTTTTTTTTTCTAGTATTTAAGTTTTTTTTTCTACCCTCTTTAACAATATTCATAATTTATAGATTGCATCTAGTACATCTGCTCTTTAAGGTATTTTTAAACTGCCTTTATCTAGGATAGTCCTTCCTAAGATTCAATACTACCTCACACAGCAAACGTAGACAAAGCTGTCTTTGCTACTTTTTATTGGTTCTGTACATATTATTTAGTATTGTTTTTTGATTGACAATCATCACAGTGCTTCTATGCATTTTGTTGTTGCAGAAATAAATATTTTTTATGAAATAGTATACCTAGTACTTTTTTTGTATACTATAAAATAATTTGTGGTACTTCATATTGAAATTATTTTAAGAAAGGTCATTTTATGAAAAAAATGTTCAAAGTTTATTTTATTCTTCAGAGACTTATACTAGTTGGGTCAAACACCGCAGAAAATCGGTTTAAAGTGATACAAATTGACAGAACTATACAAAATGATTTACATTTATTTGAAGACGATGTAAGTTTTTTTCTTTTCAAAAATAATCATTCTTTTTTGTATGTCAGTTTTTGTCTATCTTATTTAATATAGAAATCTTTAAAATTTGTAGTTTGTTATATACATCATCAAAGCTCTTAAAGCATTTCATGTAGTCATAATAGTTTAAAAATGTTACATAAAACGATTAATTTTAACAAGGTATTAGTATAAATAGTATAGTTTATTTTTTATACCTAAAATTATTAAATCTGAACAAATAATTATTTTAGTAGTGATAAGTTTTATCTGAAAATTAAAATGTTTTTGAAATAATAATTGATCCTTGTATTAATAAAGTTTAATTATTAAAGATTGTACATACTCATAAGTATATAAAATTTTATAGTCATTTAACTGTTGTTTTTGTGAATTTTAGTTGCTTGATTGGTTAAATGGAAGATTGATTTTTGTACTGAATTATTGTAATGCACAATATTACGTCATACTGTTTTTTTGTTTTTTTGCATAACTTTTGCATCTGTGTTTAGTAAAGTCCTTTTTATCTTAAATGCAACTGACTAGTTATTAAAGCTTTATAAAACATTAAGGCTTTATGAAACATAGTACCAGTATATTTTAAGTCGTACTTTTCCAATAAATATATATATATAGAAATAAGTTGATTAACTTAGTAAATAAGATTTTTCAATACTGAGCCCACCTTGAGAGCTATTTTATAAAAAAAAATTTTTCAATATGCAAAAACTTGCAGAACTCAAGTTTCATGCCTATGCACTCCTCAGCTGCAAAACAAGTTCAAAATAAAGCACAGAACAAAACACGCAAATGAAAGTTTAAAATTTAAGCATAAATAAATTATAATATATGATTTGGTTTAAGAAAACAAATAGAGAGATCTCAACTACTGGAGGAGAAATAATGAATTTATTCTTTTAAGAATTTATTTTACAAACTAAGTTTTGGTCAAAGACCTCGTCAGTGCTTAAATAAATCTTATTCAAATAGAATTTCTAATTTTATGTGAATAAAATTTATTTAAGCAATGACAAGGTTATTAACCGAAACTTAGTTTGTAAAATAAATTCTTGAAAGAATAAATTCATAAATAGATTATGACATAATTTTGAAACTGTCAAAAATCAAACAAAACGGCTTGTGCAAAAATTAACTTACCAATCGACAATAAACTGGCAAAAATTCATAAAACTTCAGTGAGTGACTACATATTTGAACAGAAAATTGAATGAGATAAAAAGTTAAATAAAAATTTGAATTATTATAAGGTGAAACTAAAACTTATTAAACTTCAAAAGCAATTTTTTTTATGTCTACAGGACAATACATTCTTGCTTCTTTTGTTTAAGCATATCTTATCTTTTAATGCATATACAACGGCTGTTACTTCTTTGAGACACATTCTACATATTGGGATTTTACCGTCAACTATAGGATGTGCTCTTTTTAAAACTTCGCAGGGATCTTATATGTGCTTGGAGCTATGCAAACTTGTAGGACTTTTCTTGTTAGGCTGGTTAGAAGATATCTTTGGTTTAAATATTTTTGGGTTGTACAGAGACAATGGTCTAGCTGTATTACCTAATTCTTCTGGCTTTAAAGTTGAGAAGCTAAAAAAACAAACTCATGCCTTTTTCAAATTTATGGGGTTAAAAGTCACTGTGGAATCGCCACTAGTGATAACTGACTTCCTAGGTGTAAAGCTCAACTTGAATGATAAATCTTTTATGCCTAATAAGGAGCAAAACACAAATATTATGTATGTTAACAAGCAATCAAGCCATCCTAAAAATATCATAAAACAAATTACAAACATTATTAATCAACGCTTGAACAAACAAACTAGTAAAGAAGAAATTTTTTTAAAGATAAAAGATATATACAAAACAATAATGAAAAATGCGGCTACAATAATAAACTTAAATTTGAAAAACCTGAGCAACAACCTAAAACTAATCAAAAACATAAAATAAAATAAAATGTTATCTGGTACAACACTCCTTTTAGCAATTCACTTAAAACTAATATTGGAAGAAAATTTATAAATCTAGTCAAAAAAAACTTCAATAAACAAAATCCATTAACAAAAATTTTCAACAAACATAATATGCAAATAAGTTATTTGTGTAAGGCAAATTTAGAGAATATCATTAAGGCACACAATCAAGTAATTTTAAATCAAAACTCAGAAATTTGGAGTCCATGTCATATGGTTGCACTGGTAGCTGTAAATATAATTGATAGTGGGCAATTGCCATTCGGAGAACATTGTTTACAGGGCCACAGTTAACTCTGGCGTTGAGACAAGGTTCTACGTTGGCTTGTGCGCGACTCAGTCCAGATTCAGGTATGACCAAACATCAGCAGAGAATTTATAAATCTAGTAAAATCATTTCAACAAAAATAACCCATTTTCAAAGATCTTTAACAAACATAACATGCAAATTTATTCATGTATGGTGAATTTGGAAAGATTAATTTAGTCACACAATCAAAGGATTTTAAACAAAAGTAATTTAATCAAAAATCAGTAATTGCGCTGGTGGCTGTAAATGTAATTTGAAGGGGGGAAATTGCCGGTCAGACAGTTAACAGTGAACTCTGACCTTGAAAAGAAGTTCTACATCGGCTTATGCTCCACTCAGTTCAGATTTCTGTATGCTAATTATAAAAAAATATTTTAAAGGTGGTGTATACGAAAATGAAACTGAGCTTTCAATTTGCGGCCAAAAGAGTAAAAACATTGATTTTAAATTAACTTGGGAGCATTAGCCAATAGCAGATGGTAACAACCCTGTTTGTAGGCTGTGCTTAAAAGAATCAACAGCTGTTATGTATGCGTTAAAAAACGAAGGTTGTTTAAATAAGAGGAGTGAATTCATATCGTTATGTCGACATATGAAAAAGATCCTCTTAAAATACAACAAATTTTAAAGCATTTTATAGTCACTTAACTGTTGTTTTTGTTAATTTTAGTTGTTTGATTAGTTAGATGGTATATTGATTTTTATACTGAATTTTTGTAATGCACAATATTACGTCATACTGTTTTTTGTTTTTTTTTTGTATAACTTTTGCATCTATGTTTAGTAAAGTGCTTTTTATTTTAAATCAAACTGGCTGATGATTAAGTCATCTAGTCTTATGAAACATATGTACCAGTATTTTTAAAATTGTACATTTCAATAAATTATTTAAAAGCCCTTCAAGTGGGCTTAGTAGAAGGTGTTCAAGTTTGAATAATAATCTTGTTTTATATATACAGTGTTGTCTCTTTACCTGGAATCCTGGGAAAACCTGGAATTTGATAATTTAGGTAAAAATAACCTGGATAAACCTGGAATTTAAGAAATTTTGAGAAAAACCTGGAATTTTGAATAAAAAACCTGGAGTTTTTAAGAATTTTAACATGTTCTGTACTAAAATTTCGGTTTGACTCAAAAAGTTTATCATATAGATAAAAAAAATTTGTCATCACAAAAATTTTTTTTACTTAAAAAACACATTCTAAGTAGCTGTACAGTATCTTTTCAGTCTTCTTATACTTTTTAACATAGTTTCTTACCTTAAATTTTACTTTAAACTAAAAATAGACCCAATAATGTGTACTTTTAAAAACCTGGAAGAAATTTGAAAAACCTTGAAAAATTTCTAAAAAAACGAGTGGCTACCCTGTATATATATATATATATATATTGAAGGTTTTATACAAAGTTCTGATCGATAGTGCTCGACAAATCAAATTGGAGCTTAATATTTATTTACTGACGATCACATGAAATTTTGCATTTCAATGTGTGAAACAGCTGTTTAAATTATAGTTTTTATATAATTAAATAAATTTATATATATATATATAATTTATTAGAAAAATAAGATTTTAAAAATACTGGTACACGTGTTTCATAAGACTAGACGCCTTAATCATCAGCCAGCTAGATTCAAAATAAAAAGCATCTTGCTAAACATTGATGCAAAAGTTATACAAGTTACAGGGTTGCCACTCTTTAAGTCAAAAAATCTTCCCTGAGTGACCAGAAATTTCCCTGAGTAACCTTAAATTTCCCTGAGTTTCCCTGAGTATATTTCAAATCCTTATTTTTTTTTCTTCTAACACAAATTACTGATACCTCATGCTCATTTTTCTTATTTAATAATAAAAGAAAGGTTGTATGTGTATGCTTCTGAATTAAATGCTTACTAAATTTATGAAAAAAAATGTTTTCAAAAATTCAATCTTAAAAGGTTAAACCAATTAAAATTTAAAAACAAAATTTGTGCACAACTTTGTGTAAACTTGTTAGTTAACTTTCTACATAAGAGTAAAGTTTAATTTTGATTTTTGGATTTAACTCTTGAATTTTGGTCATTGGGGCTTTTTTTAATTTATCCGCAGTACAATGCCCTAAAAATGCTGAAGTTAAGTATTGACAGTGTACTTTTTTTTTCTTCATGCAACGTACAATCAAATCTAATTGAGTTTTTTGCAAGTCTTTATTGAAACACTCATCAAACGATATTGAATAAAAATATAAGCACAAAACTGTTTTTTTAAGACATCTTTAAAAGAAGTGGCTATACCAAAGTTTGTTATATATGAATATTTGGTTCTACTCATGAAAAACTTTTTTGCGATTTCACTATCAGGAAACATGGTAGTGAATAAAGTGTTATTATTTTCGCAAGAGTTTCCTGACCAGTTTTCTTTGGTACACTTGAGAGCCCAATAAATTTCAGCAGCTGTCGAAGAAGTTGCAGTTGATATACTACTTAAACTATTAGCCCCACCAAAATATGAAGTAATTGCATTATTGTTACTCTTAGAGGCTTTCAATTTAAGATGTTTTTTTTTGACATACTGTGCGATTTCTATGCTCTTATACCCATGTTTGATAAAGCCATTGGTGTATCATATCACCACACCACTTACATTTAAATTTTTCTTTGTCTGCATCCTCAAGTAACCAATCCTTGAAATCTTCATGGTTAAGCCAACTTTTTTTTAAATTGTTTTAAACTGTACTTTACTCATAATATTAAAAAAAAGCTTTTAAATTAAATCTGCAAAAAAAAACTGTAAAATACATTAAAACATTCACACTAAAAAATTAATTACCATTACAGCTACTACTTTTGAAATTATTGTTTATAAACAAAAATTTAACCTCTATTTTAACAAAAGTAATACAACACTAATCTATACTCATTTTAATTTTTTTTTACTGTAAACAAGTAGTTGTAAACAAATAACAAATAACTTATTATTTAAAAAATTAGAACTAATAGTACAACATAGTTTTTTAAACTACATAAGTAACTAAAAATAAAAAGGTTATCAAAACTTTTCAATACTTAGTTAACCACAATTTTCATTTCTCTAAACTGTTTATTTTTAATTAACTAAAGTAAAGATAAATATAAATTTAAAACTTAAAAAAACTACATTGTTAATACTAAGAATATTGAAGAACTAGCTGCAAGGCTAAAAAATTTCTAAATAACCACTTAAAATAAAGAAAATTACTACTTTTGAACAAAATATTGAAACTGGATTAACTAAACCTCATTCTAGATCTAGATTCTAGATCTAAAATCTTAAAACTTCTCTGAAATTTAGAGAAAAAATCAAAACTGCCCTGAGTTTCCCTGAGTTTTAAAAAAATGCTGAAATTCCCTGAGATTCCCTGAGTTTCCCTAAGATTTTCTACAGTTTGAAAATTCCCTGAGCTCCCTGAGTGTGTGGCAACCCTGAAGTTATAAAAGCAAAGTGCTTTTTATTTTAAATTTAGCTGGCTGATGATTAAGGCGTCTAGTCTTATGAAACATTTGTACCAGTATTTTTAAAATCTTATTTTTCTAATAAATTATTTAAAAGCCCTTCAAGTGGGCTCAGTAGAAGGTGTTCAAGTTTAAATAATAACCTTATTTTATATATATACATATATTCATTTTTTTATTTGATTATATAAAAAACAATAGTTTAGACGACCGTTTTGTATGCGAGATATAAAACTCCATATACTCCTCAGTAAGCTAAAGTTTATTACAATATTAAAAAGAAATTTAGAATTTATTTTTTTTTTATAATAATTATGAGGTAGTAATAATAGATAGAGTACAGTAAGCTGAGTTTGGAAAAGTACGCTTAACATATTATTTTTTACATTTTGGAAAGTTTGGAAAAGGTTAGATTATTAAAATGTTTCAACTATTTGAAAAATCTTTTAAATTATTCGTGTTTGCTGCTTAATTTTACTTTGTTTTACTTTGAAAGTAAAAATTAAGCCGCAAACACAAAAAGTTTAGAAGATTTTTCTAAAAGTTTGAAACATTTTTCTAATATAACCTTTTCCAAAACGCATGAATTAACAAGTTCAGCGTACTGTACAATAAACTCTATCTATTATTACTACGCCATAATTATTATAAAAATTTTCAAGTTCTAAATTTCTGTTTAACATTGTAATAAACTTTAGCTTACTGAGGAGAATATGGGGGTTTATATCTCATATACAAAACAGTCGTTTAAACTATTGTTTTTTATATAATCAAATAAATATTTAGCTTCAATTCAATTTGTCAAGACCACTATTGACCAGAACTTTTAATAAAATCTTTAATATATATACATTAAAATTATTTATTTATAGTAAAATTATTGCAGTCAACTTACTTAAACAGTAAAAATTGATTTTTCTAAAGGTATTTGCAAGTTATGAGAAACTTAAGTATAAATAAAATGTACATTATACATATTTTTAATTTTATATTAAGTACAATTAGTGCCAATGATTATAACTAAACTTTGTTTTATTTAATTTACCCATTTTTTTACCTTTCATTAATTAATCTTGATTTGACCTTTAGTAAGTATTTAAATAGTTTGTCATTTAATATTTTAATGTTTGAAATTTTAGTAGTAATTTTAAGAAAAGGTCTTTTGTGTAAAAATTTTATATTATAATATTTTTTGATAAATTTAATTATGTATATTTTATCCTTACAAGTTGTTAAGGGCATAGGGGAAGGGTCCGACATTTTTTTTTACTAAAAATAACATCGGATCTTACATGAAAGCTTGAAGTACAAACTACAAGCCAGCTTTTATAGAATTAACAAATCTTATTTAACTTTTGAGATATTGTAACTTCTATAAAAAGTTTCCAATACAAATGTATGGACTGCAAATTTTTCAAGGTCAATTTTCTTGGAAATTAAAAAAATCACTAAAAACCTATATTCTCCTTCATTTTTTGAAGTATAGACCTGAAACTTTCAGGAAACATTCCTTTTATAGTTTAAAAGACTTCAAACGTTGGAATTTTTAAAATTAAAAAAATTCCTGCTTTCAATCTTTTTTAAATTTTATTATACACTTTCTGTAAAAATTTAAAGAAGATTGCTTTAAAAATGAAGGAGGAGATAGATTTTTAGTGAAATGGTCTTGCTTTGCATTTTTAGTTTGCGCCTTCCATTAGGAACCTATTGAGGTCACCGACTTTTATAAAATACTTTGAGTTTTTTCAAGCCGTATTAAATGTCTGATAGCTCAAATACAACTCTAGAAAATAAGATCAACTTGTAAAAATCAAGGTGGACTCCCCTATGCCCTTAGTATGGCTTAGAAACATTTTAAAGTTAAATATCTTTTATTAGACTGATTATGATGAAACTGAAATAATTGAAAAAGTTGCCACTCTTGTAATGAAACATAACAACTCAACCAAAGTTAAACCAGTTGATGCATCAAATGTAATTAAAGCATTTGGAATTGTTGGTTAGGCTTTGTGAATGTTTTTATGTCAAAATGATAATACATACAGTACACAATGAAGTGTACTTTATAAATTTCTATCAGTTAATGTATTTATAATACAGGTTTTGTGAAATTTTTGGAAGGCTATTACCTAATATTATTAACAAAAAGACAGCATACTGGACAAATAAGTGGGCATAGTTTGTACAAAATTGAAGAAACAAGTATGGTTTATATACCAAATGTAGCAACAAATAACCCAGATGAAAGCAGGTAATGTTGTGAAAACAAGCTATTTTTTTGTTGTTAAAACCAACCGCATGAATATAAACTAGATGTTCTGTTATTTTGGCACACTATACCAGGGTTTCCCAAACTTTTTACAAATGGTCCCCTTTGAAGAAATAAAAAAAAAGCTATGGCCCCCTTCAACAACATTACTCAATGTTATTTGCCTAAAAAGTGCTTACCAATATTTTGTTGACGCCTGAAGAGAACGACAGTATTGTCCTTCGAAACAGCTGAAGCAAACAAAATAAACTTTTCCACTTGAATCTGATGTATATATATAATAAATAATTTTACAATAACTAAAGATTTATAGTTTATGAAAACAAGTTATACAGTATCCTTTCTTTGTACACTACTTCACTACTACTTTAGTACAGTGCTTATTCACTTATTCGGACAGTTTCGGTCAGAAGAAAATTAAAAAAAATTCAATATTAAACATTAACATTTTTGTATGATACAAATATGTAAGCTTTTATGCTGTAAAAAAACTTTTAGTGATTTTGTAAATTCTACAATTTTGTTCATTATTATCATGTAATAATACTACTAAAAACTACATTCCATCTTTGTTCATAACTAGTTTAGTTATCAAAAACCTTTGCATGTAAAGTAAGTAAGTTTAAAAATTTTTAAAGCAATGTAATTTAAAACATAACTTTTGTCTTAATTTAAACTTTCAAAGTTTTTTTATAGGTTATTAAATTCTGAATTTTTAGAAAATGAGTGTATAACAGTTATTTTATGTTTTATTTTTAGTTCAAACAACATTACAAATTTTGTTAATTCAAACATTTTTTGTTTAAGATGAGATGCATGACTATATATTTTTTATAGTTATATAAGTTTGACACACTTAACACACCAGGTTTTAGAGATGAACAAGAGTTCTAAAAAAAGGAAAACGAGTTGCACTAACCATTAAAAACAAACTAGAAGTTTGTAAAATGGTAAAAAACAAGCCAAAGTCTTTGATAATCAAGCAGTTCAGCATAGGCAGGTCAACTTTATACGAAATTTAGAAAAGTTTAAAGCAGAAAAAGAGGAGCTAGGATTAATTAAAGCCACAAAAACAAACAAAAAAGTAGAGGGAGGCTGGTTGGAAAAGTTGGACAGCGCCCTTCATATCTGGCTTTGTCAGGAACGTGAGAAAGTTAATCTAATAATTGATCAAGTACTCTTAGAAAATGCCTCTGAATAACACCTTTCATTTACGGTGAACATTCTAGGTCATTTTTAGCAAACATTGTTCAAAATCATATTATTATATGAAAATATTGATTTTTTGTACTTATCCCGAATTTTGATTATCCGGACATGTTCACAGAAAAATCTTGCCCAACTTGTCCGGATAAGTGAATAAGCACTGTACTTTACATTTATAGCTATTACTATATATATTATAAAATATTAATATATCTTGTACTTTACTTTTATTACAACTATATTAGTACTTTATTACATCTCTACTTTGTTGATGATGGCTGAAATAGATATTGGTTAAAACTGATCAAACAAGCACAAACTATAATCTCACAATAAGCTGACAATGTCTGAGACGCTGGACTGTGAATGTTTTAGCTGAATTAAATTTATCAACTTTACTCACAAACGGTCGCTTAAGTACTTTGTACTTAAGTCCTCTTGGTAAGTCCTAATAATAGACGAAACCGGTCGTAGGTTGTCTCGGATGCTGTTGTTGTTAGTCGTGTGAAGTTTATTATTTATTATATTACACTAAAATTATCCGTTAACACACAGAAACATGTGTTAGTGTAATAAAGAAAGGATACTGTATAATTTGTTAATGTTATATATTCCAGTGAACTTGTTTCGCTAGGATCTTTTGTTAACAAACGCTTAAATATATGTTTTTGAATACTTGGTTTATGAAAACAGAATTTTAATATACATAATACAATGTATGAGTTTTTCTGATAAAAAATTGGTTAACCTTTTCTGATTTCATATAAGTTTTCCTTTTTGTCAACAAATTTATTGTAGCTGTTGCAGTTGTTTTTTTTTATGTGACTTATCTTGTTATTAATTTCTAAAAATATATATTGTTTTTTCCTTCTAAATAGTAATCAAAGATATTTTCATTTGTAAGTACTACTTAAATAAAAAAGACTAAAACTTTTATGTTCTTAAACAAAAATATTTACTTAGTTTATTGCTGATATACGTAGACTTGTATCTATTTTTTAAGCTTACACAAAAAACAATATATTTATGTAGGAGTAATATTGATATTTTCAAACTGATGGTAATTTTTTTTATAGAAAATTTTGTTTGTCAATTAGAATTATACTTAAGCTAAGTTTTTAAGTATGTATGTTAACTAATATTTTTTAAGTTTTACCTCCTTATTTGTTGAAAAAAAAATTAATTTAGTATTTTAAACTTGGTTACTACTAATACTATGAAGATATAATTGAGGGCATAGGGGATAACGACCTTTGTTTAAAAAAATTAACATTGGCTCCTATATATAAATTTAATGCTTAAGCCAGGTTTTAGCGAATTCAAAAATATAATTTACTATTGTGGCATTATCATTTTTATAAAAATTTTTCAATACTGCAAATGGACTACAAGTTTTTGACTATTAATTTTATTAAAAGTTTTTTTTTTCTATTTATTTATGTTTTAAGTTACAGACCTCAAATTATTAAAAAAACATTTCTTAACGAGTTTAAAAGGATTGACAAACTGAAAGTTTTTGTTAAAGAAAAAGTGAATAAACTAAGACTTTATTCTTTTATTTTGGGTAAATAACAGACTAAATGAAAAAGTTTAAAAAATATTTCCATTGAAGTATTCTTTTTTAGCGTTCTACATTATTATGTTTCAAAAGAAACTTGTTGAACTCCCTGACTGAAATCCCTTGTATCTCAAAAATTGATTTGAATTTTGTTAGTGTCTTTAAAGGCTTTAATTAACTCCAGTTAAAATATGATTAACTTGTAAAAACAAGTTAAACCTCATATGCCCTTAAACTAGACAATATTTTTTGCAGGTATTTAAAGTTGTTCCAATCAGTAGACTTAAGTAGTAACTTCTACTTCAGTTATAGTTACGATTTGAGTAATACTTTACAACACAACATAATAAAGCTGAAAAAAACAGAACACATTTTAAGTGAAAATGTCAAGTTTGAGTAAGTTTTAACATATTTAACATTTAAAGCCGTAAAAAAACATTATTGTTACAAATACTAAAAAATGTTAATTTAAAAAGATATTGAAGCTATTTCTGTTTACTAGTAAAGTAAAGTTCTAAAGTTGTACATTTACTAAACATTTTGTTTAAATACATTTAATAATTATTTTTGAAACGAAGTAAAAAGAGCTAGTTGAATGAAATTCAGATAATCTAGATTTATAAATTAAGTTGAATCCTAATTAATATTTATTGAATATGTTAGACGAGATATTTTTTTAATCTATAGTGATTTAGATATATTTATAAAAAAGTTCCAGTTATTTTGTTTTTTAATTCTATTTTTGATTAAAGTAATGAATTCTTACTGATAATTTATATTCATATTTTCAACTTAACAAAAACTATCTGTGATTTCTTATCAAATACAACTAATCATATAGAAGTAGCGTGTTATAAAGCCCAATTAAGTGGTGTTCTAACGTACTTAAATTTATTATATGTTTTGATTTTTTTAAGATCTCTACTTCAAGAGGAGAAATTAATATAATTTGTTCTTCTAAAACTTAAATCAGTAAACTAAATTTTGGTCATAGACCTCGTAAGTACTTACATTAAAATTTAGAAAGATGTGTTTAACAGTCATGGAAAATAGTATGTAAACAAAACTAAAACATTAAACATAAACAAATCTGTTCATAAAGAACAAAACAAATCAAATTTTAATCTTAAAGTTGAATGTATGGTAAAATACTGTTAAGTTTCTGTTTAGTAATTGTTATTCGAAAAAGATATAAATAAAGTCAAAAATAATAAAAACCTAAATTTAGGCTTATTTTTTCATCTTGTTAGCTTTTAAAAATCAGCATTGTTTAAAAAAATTATAGTTGTTAGTAGTACAAGATTTATAAGTTAAGATATATTCTAATGTGGTTAATTTAAATTATGACATAGCCTCAAAAGTTAAAAAAAATAATTGTAATACAGTGCTTCCTCGCTAATCCGGCCAAGTTGGGCAAGATTTTTTTGAAAATACGGCCGGATTTGCCTTTGGCCGGATAAGAACAAAATATCGCTTTTTTTACAAATTATCTACCTTAGTTATATTATGAATGTATATAACAAAACGTACTATAAAATTTCTGTTAATTTAATCAATTTTACTTTATTCAAAGAAAAAAGAATTAAAAAAGACAAAACTAAACGAAACTAAATTTTATAAGTTTAAAATTAATGGAAAAAAAATACACTGTTAACACTTAAACTAAATTAAGATTTTTTTTTGAAAAAAGAAAGAATGGAAGATTGTTTTACAGTGCTTTTTCGTTTTATTAGCAGAAAACTCACGAAATTGGATGAGTTTTGACACATCTTCAGGTGTGGCTTCTGGTTGGCAACGATAGTAAGCTAAGTAATCGTCCATTTTCTGCATGGCTTCAGCATGAGAAAATAAACACTTAGAAGGCTAGGAAACACAAATTTCATCTTTAACAACTTCAACAGCCTCCTTTTCGTTATCCCCAGTAACCAGTTCAACAATTCCTTGCTCGTCCATATGCTCATATCCAGGACCATCGCAACTCATCCATCTTTGAATATAATCTTCTGTAAATGTGATATATAATCTCGCAAATTGCTGTACAAACTCGTTGTCTTAAGTTTTTTCTGAAGGGTCTATGCTTTGCATGGAAGAGCTTTGCTGTAATGGGATTAATTTCTTCCATGAGTTTCTAATGGAAGAAGGCTTTACCATACCCGAAGCAGATGAAACGGTGTCGACAACTTTTGTCATGAACAAACTTTTAGCAAACTTTTAACTTGTTTTCAATTGTTAGTTGAACGCGTTTTCGTTTTTTTGCTGTCTTTCCCATTTTTTATCCAGATATGTTGATTGTAGTATATTAAAGTGTAATTTGCTTAGCAAAGACAGAAAAATTGCAAATGAATAATACAGTAACCTCTCGCTTATTTACGCACATTGTGTCCACAGAAAAAGTGCGTAAAGATATGAGAGATCGTAAAGATACGAGAGGTACCAAAAATCTTACTATAATGACTGTTTTTTGATATTACTTCTAGTTAAAAGCAGACTGGGGACTTTTTCACTTTTAACAATTTGTTTGCTTTATTTATAAATATGAAAACAAAAGATAAAACTATACATATATTAAAAGAAAAAGGTTTTAAATTTATGTAAAATAGTAATACTTGTAGAAAAATTTTACTAGTTTTAATAATAAGTAAAAGTTTGCTTTATCTTTGTTTATATGTGACTTATTTGATACATAACATTTATATTCTATTCTACTTAGCAAATTCATAATTAAGTATTTGTTTACAACTAAGAAATGGTGTGATGTCTATATTAAAAATTGTTTCTGTAGTCTTTTATAAAAATATGCATTTGGTGCTGTAATGGATTTCTTCTTTTCAACAAAAATATATAAAATATAAGAAAAATATTTAATAAAAATTGTTTATGTTACTAGAACTTTTTTTAATTTTACCTTTGCCCACATAAGGATAAACTTTTCTTGCATTGTATTAAAGATATATTTACTAAATGTTTATAAATAAGTCAAGAAATATGAATTTACAAAGTCTAAAGATATAGAGAAGTGAGTTAGCATTTAAAAGCATAATTTAAATAAAAATTATACAATTAACATATTTTGTGCAATATTAAAAAAAAAACATTTTATTTTTTGAATTTTTTAGAATTCTAAAATGCGTAACTAAACGAGAGTGCGTAACGTCACGAGTGCGTAAAGATGTGAGAGGTTACTGTAAACAAGTTTGTTACAACTGAGCGGGAAAAGTATGAAAAAAACTTAAGATTAAACAATTGATACTTTATTATGACGTAACAATATATTGTTTGCATACTTATAAAACGTAAATTGAATACTTTTTCGAAGTAAAATGAAATTAAACGCTAAAAACGCTAAAGTAAATACAGTAGACTACCGCTTAAGTACGCACTTTTTTTGGTACGCACCCCGCCTTAAGTACGCACTTATCCAGTTTTTTTGCCTAAATTTTCAATCATCAAGTTTTTCCAGATTATTTTATGTTTCCAGGTAGAATGGCCGACCTGCTGAGTTAGCCTGAGACTTTTACAACTTTTAAACTAGGGTGAGTGATCCTGAGTAGTCTAAGTGGCCTGAGATTGTGACAGTCCTGCTATTAAATGTTAATAAACTAAATACTTATGTAGTGATTGCAGAAAAGTGAAAAGAATAATGATATTTGAGCTGTAATGCTATAAAATAAATAAATCTGATGACAAAGTTAAAAAAAAATCTACAAATACAACATAGTTAAGTCATAAATTAATTTAAATGTACACACATTGATGTTTTGAAAATGTTTGGTAAACACAATGTAGTTTGGTACTTTCCCTCTAACAAAACAAAATATGGAAAATATGGCATAATAACCTTTTTTATATCGTTGACTGACATTGACTTTCTATATTAAATGTATGTATTAATTATGTAGAAACTTTTTATAGAAATAATAAACAATTTTAAAATCTATTAAAAAATGTGCAGATTAGAATTATGTATTAAATGTTATTTTAAATAAAAAGACTTGTTTATTTGGTGGCTAGTTGTAAGAAAGATAACAAACAACTAAATTTCATATTATACTATGTCGTCAAAAAGTACGCACTACCCGTGCTAAGTACGCACTTTTTGGTCGGGTTCAATTCGCGTACTTAAGCGGTAGTCTACTGTAAGTCGATTTCTCGACTAAAACCGGCCGGATTAGCGAGGAACCGGATTAGCGAGGACCGGATTAGCGAGGACCGGATTAGCGAGGAAGCACTGTAACTATAAAAATTTGAAATTTAGCTTGAATGATTTTAGTTATTTTTATTTCAACTTTTTTAGTTTGCTCTTAATAGTAGCTACATAAAAACTTTTTAAGAACATACATAGAACCAACATTACGGACAACTTAAGAATTACATTTTGTAGTGTAGTTTTAGTGAAGTGGGGGCAGAAATAGAATAGTTCGTATCGTTTCTTTAGATTATCCCTTCTGTTGGCTTGGCAATCGCGACTTTTATAAGTATACAAGTACTACAAATATTGTGCTGGTTTTTGGCTTTACTAATATGATCGATTATTTCCCAGTCTATTTTAAACTTAATATTGTTATTTTTAAGTTTCCAGATGTATTTGATATGGCTGTGCTGTTTCCTCTATTCAAACCTTACAAAAAATAAAAATAAATAAAACTTCAGCGTTGAGTATATTAACAATTATTCGAACCATCCGTCAATTATCAAAAAGAACACCCGAAAATGAACAAAAAAAGACACAACAGACTATAAAAAAACCAAGAAGTTTTCAAATAATCCATAACTGGATACCAAAATGCAATAATTAACTTTAATTTCAAACATTAGCTTATAATTACTCAAATGACCAAAACAATCAAAACAAAAAAAAAAAGCACGAACAGAAATACGATCTATTTCGACCCACCCTACTGCCAGTCGGTAAGAACCCAAATATATAAAGCTTTTTTGCAACTAATAGATAAAAACTTAAAAGAAGGTCACAAACTAAACATAATAATAAATAGAAATAGTTGTAAAATATTATAAAGCTGCATGAGCAACATTAATAAGTTAATTCAAAAATATAACCAAAATACTTAAAATCTAAAAGCAATAAAGAAAACGAAACGCTTTGCAACTCCCAAGCAAAAAATGAATGTCCCCTCCATAACAAATGCCCAGTCAAAAATGTCTTATACAAAGCGGCAATAAGCTCGGCAAGGGAATTAAAAAAAAATTGGGCTTAACGGGTGGCACATTAAAAAAAAGATGGTACAGCCATTTATTTTTAAAGTTACAAGGAAAACGCCACAGAACTATTGAAATACATCTGAAAACTTAAAAATAACTATATTAACTTTAAAATAGACTGAGAAAAAATCCATCATAATGGTGAAGCCAAAAATTTGCACAATATTGTGTCCTTAAAAAGGCAATTGCCAAAGAGGACATAAGAGGTAACCTAAAGAAATGATACAAACTCTTCTATTTCTGCCCCCACTTCAAAAAACTACACTTCAAAACTTAGTTCTTAAGTTTTCTGTAGTATTGGTTTTTTATATGTCTTAAAAAAGTTTTTATGTAGTAACTATTTTCAGCAAACTAAAAAATTAAAAAAGAAACTAGCTAAAATCATTCAAGCAAAATTTCAAGTTTTCATAGTTATTTCAAACATTTATTTAAAAATTTTTTGATAGCTACGCCATAATTCAAATTAAACACACTAGAATATATTTAAACTTATAGCTCTTATACTACTAACAACTGTCATTATAAAAAAAATTAAGGGCTAACAAGATTAAAAAATAGCCTATATCTAGGTATTTTTACTAACATTATTCCTTTTAAATCCTTTTCGGCTATTAATTACTAAGCAGAAACTTAATAACATTTTACCGATTTGTATTGTATTTCAAATAAAATTTAATGCATAATAAAGTCTTGAAAGAAAAAATATACTATTTTTTATGGTTGTTAAGCATATATTTCTAGGTTTTAATGTAAGTACTGACAAGGTCTTTGACCGGAACTTAAGTTATTGATTAAAATTTTGAAAAAATAAACTATATACTTAAACTTAAGTTAAAAACTTAGTGTGTTGTACTTCTCAAAATTAGTAGATTTTTAAAACTTATTTGAAGTAAGTATGTAAAAAAACTTAGAAGCAAAACTACGGAAAGTAAAGTTGATAATGGTATGCCTGGACTGCTAAGTAACACAGAAGTTAGTTATACTTCATATATCAATTTTTATTTTCCCTATTCTTTTTTTATATAATATCTGGTGTGTAAAATAACAATTTTTAGCTGAAAAAAACATGGAGAGACCCAAATGGTAAGTTACCAAGATTAGATAAACTGTATAGATTTAAAAATAAACAATATATTTTGAATTTAGGAGAAAGCTGTAGCGTTTGTGGAATTGGTAGAAAAAGGTATGAACAAATTTTAATTACTTTACTTTTTCGATACAGTTAAATTTTATAAACATAATAACAGTAAAAATAACTTCTAAATCACTGGTTTGTTGTAATGCCTAAAAAAAGACAACATTAACATTTAGTATTAGAAATTTCCATTTAATAGTAGAATTACCATATTTTTAACGTTTAAACTGTATTAAATAATTCTGAACTGTTCATTTGTCAAGCATATGGATCTGATTTTCTGTATATTAATAAAACATTAGGTTTTACAAACACAATTGTTTCACTATTCTGTCAGACAAAACAGCTCTTCAGTTTCTTTCTTATAATAATATCTTAAAACATAAATCAAAATGTACATTAGATTAATCAAAAACTTTAAGGATTGTTACATCACTATATAAACCATAATAAAATATAAGACACTCTAAGTTTACATAACGGTTCTAAATTATTTAAAATAAAAGCTTGAAAAATGTTTACAATTGCTAAAAAGTTCATTTCGTTTATTTAAAGCTGGATTTCAGTTTAATTTTGAGATCTCATGTTTTTCCATATTGCAGAGAGTTCTGCCATGTTGAATTTGTTATTTGTTCGTGCTAAAATTTCCCACTAAATGCTAAAATCTTTATTTTTATTTTTCAAATCCCAAATGTATTTCGAAAGCGTAGTTTTTAGTCTGTATTTACTGATGTTAACAGAACATTTATGCAGCGTTTACCTACGTTTAAACGATAAACCTGATGAGCCAACATACTACCTACTTTTCTCTTATGTTATTACCGTCGCTCTATATAAAAACATTTGTTAATAAACAGTTGCCATCCACCATGCATTTATTTCTGCAGTTGCATTGCTTTCGTTCCTCTGCCTTATCTTTAAACAATTACGAATATGAGACATTATCTAGCTCTTCATGTTTCGCATGCACGACGGCAAAATTTTTAACAGTTTTCTGTTAAAAATTTTATGGTACGGGTGCGTTGGGCCAAAGTTTTGACTAACAATTTCCAAGAACTGTTTGCCGATTTTTGTCTCTATGGACAAACAAAATGGTTGCGTGATGTACAGGATATTTTTCCTTTTGGTCTTTCTATCGTTACCAGCGTTATATTTCAAATTGTGCTTGTGACCTCCTTTAACTAAAGCTTCCTGGTAGTGCTGTTTCGCTCTGTTCAAAGAGCTCGCATTTTTAGATATAGTTGTAAACATTTTGTTGATGGAATTAGGTACATGGTTGACAACATATCGATGGTGTCATATAATATATATTTATTTGTATTTAATTATTTATAGTTGTAAGTAGATTTTGAAGAAATAGTGCAATGTAAATTTTAGAAAATTACTAATGTCAAAAATTATAGCATTTGTATTTATTACATGATTTTTTTACTTTAAATATTTTTATGTTTTATGAAGTATCTTAAGAAAATATTCTAAACAGTGACTATGAAAAGGGTAGTGGTCCACAAAGGCGGTTTGTATGGAATGATTATTTGCAGTATAAACTAACATCAAACAACATAAATCATCTTTGGAAAATTGACGTTATACACGGGTATATAAATCAATCATGTAAGTCATCAAAATATAAGTTTTTAATTTGACTAAAATATTATATTTTACCTATATGTACTAGCAGTTATTTATTTTTCTTTTGTCATAAAAAAAAAGTTTTGTTTTGAAAGTGGTCACTTGAAGAATGATTTTAGGCATTTTCTCTATAGGTATAGATTTTGGCGTTGAAAAATGCTATGTTACGCTTATTGCAAGAAGGTCCAACAAATTTGCTGGAACTCGATTTTTAAAAAGAGGCTGTAATAATAAAGTATTTTGTTTCAATGTTATCTTAACTTTTTATATCACTCAAAGTTTGTGTATTTAATACGAAATGTTCATTGATTTTATTAAAACAAGTTTTCTACACTGACCAATTTATGTACTGGTTTAATTTAAAAAAAAGAAGCTTTCTTAAAATTGGTAGCTGACTTTATTCTAAAATATTTTTATAGCAATTTTCTTTACTAAACTTAAGCTAAAAGGTAACGGCTAATTATATCATTAGAGTAAATCCTTTAAGAAATATAAGGTTTAAAATCATAAGGGAAAAGTGGCAAACGATGTTGAAACAGAGCAGATAGTAAGCAAAAGTATTATGACCTCATTGAGTACGAGTGTCATGACTTCATATGTTCAACACAGAGGCAGCATTCCGCTGCACTGGAGTCAAGACATAACTGCCAATGTAGTTCCTGCTAAACCTCCTATTTGTTGTATGTTTATAATGAAATTTGTTTACATTGATAACGTGTTCAATCATAATTTTGTAAGCTATTTTGTAAAAACTTTATTAAAGTCAGCGATAAAAAAAAAAAACAGCTAATAATAAAGTATAACAAAAAGTTGATTTTTTGTAAAATAATTAGCTGTAAAAGAAATTTAATGTTTGGTAAATTAAATTTTATCTAATACAGTTTTAAAACTTTAAGCTCTTTTAGTTGTTTTGATTTTTATTTAAAGCTGTCATTATTTTGTTTAACAATTTAGTTTTTTAATTTTGCTATTAAACTGATTAATCATTGTTATGTTTTTAAATAAATTACAAAAATTTTTTACTAAAACTAATTACTTGTTTAAAAAACTATTATAGTATTTATTGAGTATGAAATGCTTAAAAAATGTATACATATTTAAATTTAATTATAAAGCACACAACATTAATTTCAATTATAAAGCACACAACATTAATTTTAATTGATGTAGTTGAAACTTTTCTTATAAACAACCAATTAAATAGTGACATCCGACAATGCTTATGCACAATCCACCGGGCTTCATTTTTCTGAGTTGATGCAACGATATGGCGCTCCAGTTACTGTACTTGACCTTGTTAAGGTTTTTAACATTTTTAATGTAAAATAAATAAAAAGATTAGTGTAAACAAAATTATATTTTTAAATTATAGTTTTAGTTCAGATGTGCATACAACTAAGTAATTTCCAATTATTTTGAAAATTCTACAAATATAAAGGCATAAGTTTTAAAAATTTTTTACTTATTTAACGTCTTAAATGATTTTTTATGCTATAAGCAAAAATTCTTGATTATTTTCCATATCAATTTATTTTAAACAGAAAAGAGATAAAAATGCAAGAGAAACAATGCTTGGACAAGAGTATAAAACTTCAGTTGAATTTTTAAATCAGTTTGTAAGAAGTGACTACCAAATTTATGTAAGTGAGATCTTAATCTATAACACCTCAACTTACTTTAGTTTTTATGATTATCAAGTACTTCATCAGTAATTTTATTTAATAAATAAAAACATAAATCAAAACGCTCACAAATTAAACTAAAATTTTTAGGAATTTTCACGTCATTTAGTCAATTAGTTTTAAAGTAGCCACATTAAATTTGTGTAAACGTTAAAATTTATATAAAAAGCAGCTAGAAAAATGTTAACACAAAAAACAAAAGTATTTGTTTGTTTAAAGCTTGATTTAGGTTAGTTTTTAAATTTAATGTTTTTCCGCAAATACTTGTGGAGGGCTTCTCTATTTTCTAATTTACTTTTAAAAAATGTATGTATATATAAATATATATATATACAGGGTTGCCCTTTTACCTGGAAAAACCTTGAAAACCTGGAATTTGACAACTTAGGCAAAAAAACCTGGAAATACCTGGAATTTGAGAAATTTTGAAAAAAAACTGGAAAACCTGGAATTTAAACAATTTTCACATTTTCAATAGTAAAATTTTGATTTGACTTAAAAAATCTATCATTTAAATAAGAAATTTTTGTCATCATCAAAAATTTTTTTTAGTAAAAAACATATTTAAAGTAGCTTTACAGTATCTTTTCAATGTTTTTATGTTATTTAACACAGTTTCTTACCTTAAACTTAACTTGAAACTAAAAATAGACTCAAAAATGTGTACCTTAAAAAACCTTGAAGAAATTTGGAAAATCTGGAAAGTTTTTTGAAAAAACGAGTGACAACCCTGTATATATAATGTGTATTTATATGTCAATGAGACAATTTTAATTATTACTTAACACTGTGTTTCATGTGCTTAAGCAATGATCACATTTTGAAAACTCAATATTAAATGTGTTCAATGCCTAAACGCATGAAACACAGTGTTAAGTAATAAACTCTGAATTTAAAATTGTCTCATTGATTATCATATTTGCTCCTTTCAGTACAGCTCTTTCCTGTAGAATAATAACTTATCTTAATGTTATTACTATTAATGTGTATTTATGAAGCTTAAAAAAAATTACAAAGTTTAAAAGAAGATGAACTAGTTTGTCATGCTTAAATGGCAATGGTTTTAAATTTAATTTGTTTAGTTGTAAGCTCGTTGTTATACGTATAAATAATTTTTTTCTTAGATTTTGGCTTATAGTATCAGTATTATTTCATCTTGTCTATTTAAATATTATATATTTAAGCTATGATAAATTGTTTAACAATTAAAACGTCATATATTTTGAACAAGAAGAATTTTATTGTATAAAACAAGAGTAAAGTTATTTTTGACAAACTTATAAATGTAAATTATTTTTAAATACAAAAAAACTAAAGTACAATGCTGTGGACATGGCCCATTTGTTAAAAGGAACAAACGTAGATGTTGTTGATCGATTAGAAAAAATAGCAGAAAGGTCAATACAGAAGACTGGATTTTTTCATTCCAAACCAGATCTTGTTTTGCCAGATGACGGACGGACCAATAACCCTAAGTTAATAAAAATATTTTTATATCAGAAATAATTCTTAGAGTTCTTTAAATTACACTAATCCGTTTTTATTCTGTATTTTATGGCTTATTTTAAGATTGTTTTGCCGGTGCTTACATTAACTAGTGTGTACAAAAAAATCTATCAAATTTTTTTAAGCTATAATTTAAAAAGTTGTAGTTTTTTATTTTTTTACTTTTCTTCAAAATAGTAAAAAATGAAAAATGCAGAAGTTGTATAGGTCTACATTTTTTTTCATAAGACAATTCAAAGACCACAAAATTAAACAATATAATCGTGACAGATGGATGAAATTAGGCGGGGTTTTTGCAGAAGGATGCAGAATTCAGACGGGAGTTCTAAGAAGTAATTGTGTCGACTGCCTTGATAGAACCAACAGCGCGCAAATAGTAGCAGCTAAATGTGCATTGGCATATCAGTTATTTTCATTAGGCGTCATCGACAAAATTCATCTGCATTTTGACACTGATGCTATGCGGTTAGCTCTTATTCAAGCTTTTTACTTAAAGTATTTAAACACAATTATTTTTCGATTATATAGAAAATATATTAAGTAAGTAAATTAGTTTACATGACAATACTTTATTTGAATTAGTATATGTAAACATTAGTTAAAATGTTTAGTACTTTTCATCTACTTAACATTTCTAAGTAAAAATAGTTGCTCCAATAAAGACGCACTGTTTTGTTTCAGAATGTTTTGCCAAATGTTTGAGATTCATGGAAACATAATAGCATTACAGTACGGAGGGTCCTTATTGGTCCACACAATCCAATCATATCGTCGCATTGCTAACCCATGGTCTTCACATTCTAGAGATATAGTGACTACGTTATCTCGTTACTACAGCAATACTTTCTCAGATGCAGACAAGCAGGTTTAAATGAAATTAAAATTCATAAATTACAAGCTAAGATAAAGTTTTAATTTAAAATTTCTTTAAGTTTTTATTCTATTCCATATACTTTGATAAGCTTTTCTCGCATACAAAAGTCAAATTTGTTTTATTTAGAGATGAGAAACTAAAATTTTCTTGTGAATATATTTACTTTAGGCGGCAATAAATTTGTTTTTGGGAGTTTACAAGCCTCCTTCGCCGGACAGTGGAGTCAACATGCCCCATCTGTGGGAAATGACAACTGATGAGTACCTGCACAACACAAACCAGTCGAACAAATGCAATCCTTCTCATTGGTGGAAATCATCAAACAACTATCCTTTACCAACCGCTATTGGTTTGCAGCCGACTTTGATATTTAAAAAAAAAATTTTGCTTACCCATTTGTTGAAATTAGATTCTAGTAGAACTTTAGTGAATGGAATAGTAAAAAATCTTAAGTTTAAGATGACAAAGCTTTGATAATAATAAGAATTAGCAATTTCATAATTTTTCTTTACAGATTACTTCAAGTTTTTCTTTAACATTGTTTAGATAAAGCTGTTGCGAAATAAGTGTATTTTTGATTACTATATGTGATTAGTTTTAATACAACTTGAACAACAAAATTTTAAAAGAAACTGAAAATTTTTAGGTCGCATGTTAGAAATGCCACCTACAAAGTTACAATTTTGCTGTTCTGATTGCACTGATTGGTTTGATGAATTTCATAAAACTTCTAAATTGACTTCTTTTGATGATTGCTTTTTAATAAAAATGGATAACACAAGATCTAGGTTTGCTTTAATTTGGTATTAAAATTGCTTTTAAGTAGATATACCGCATAACTACTCATACCATAAGACTATGAACTTATTTCAAAAAACAAAAGTTATTGTTATTTTATTTATATGTTGATTTCAATTTATATTTTGATTAAATTTACTGAAGAAATAAACTTTATGATGAATTATCACATTAAAAGCGTGTTTGCTTACAAATATTTTGTAACTCTCTGCTATTCGTCTGATAGCAGAGAACTAATAACTATTCGATTAACAATCTTAGGTTTTTCACTATTAAGACTCATAGCTTAAAACTAAGAAAAACAATTAAATTTAAACTAGTGGTCTTAAGATATAGTTTAATGTATGCTTTTAAATTAGGCCAAAAAGTACTTATTTGGCTTAGGCTATAGTAATTTAAAATACAACTTTATATATAGTCTTAATATAGACTAGAAAGTAATTGTTTAACTTAGTCTGAGCAATCTTGATGTAAAACTAACTGTACAATTTTAATATAGAATTAATTACGATACACTAGTACTAATAACATAAATTTTACATATCTACGTAATACCGATAATACTATAAAACAGATATTCAGCACTCAAAATTTATTTTACAAATAACTATAAAGCGATAAAAAAACATTCACACACGTGCAAGTCAGAGCTCGACGGTTTGCTTGCACGGCACTTTTCACTAGATGTATTAGCGTTTATTTTAAGTTCTCGGTGATTCTTACTGAAGTCAGAGCAAAGTCGAAAAATGAATGAACCTGCAAGTGCAACCCAGTTATTGTAACTACGCTGAAAGCTTTATAAATCTGAAAGCAGAAATGTACCAAAAGACTGCCACTTTCAAGCCGCGCTCGGCCTTATATAGTATTACGCTACAGTAAACTTTCTTCTTTTTTCAAAGTCTCTCGGAGAAGAAGCATATAGCGCTTACAATTTTAGTTACGAATATACTTAAAAGTGATATATATGTTAAACTGATATAAAAGTAGTTGTAACTCATTTTTGTTAAAGTAAAGAGGAAATATATGAATTATGAATATGCACTGAAATATTAAGTAGAGCAGCTAGTGTTAGTTCTAAAAGAAACATAATTGTGCTTTTATGCTTGGACATCAGAGTTTTGCTACCAGGTCTCAATAGTAGTCTGTACAATCAACAAAAACATCGGCGAAAGTCAGCAGAGCAGAAGCATGGACCTTCGTATGCCGTGAGACAATCTCAAGTTTAACATAAGGGTTGATCATACCATGATTAATTCTTATAGTAGTCTATACGTGAATATTACTTTGAGTTTCACTGCCCAACTAAGTTTTCTGACGTTTTGATTTACTTTTTTTCTTACAACTCTTAAATTATCAGACAATTATAAACTAACGGTAATTTTAAAATTACAGCAAGTTTTTCAGATCCTAGTACCTTTATTTCATTCTAATGATGTTTATTCAGACTACCACACTACTGAGTTTCAGTGCTATGCACAAAGTAATATATAAAAAAAAACAGGGTTGCCAAGACACCTGGAATCATGGATAAACCTCGAATTTGACAATTTAGGCATAAATAACGTGGAATTTAAGAAATTTTGAAAAAAAAAATGAAAGGAGTTTCAAATAAAAATCACAAAAAACCTGGAGTTTTAACCGATTTTTACATATAAAGTAACAAAATTTTGATTAAGAAAAATCTAATGTACAGAATTTACAAAAAGTGTATCATATAAAAAATGTTTCATTAAAAAACATATTTAAAGTAGCTTCGCAGTATTTTTTCAATGTCATCATACTATTTAAGACCGTTTATTTAACCTAAGTTAAATTTTAATATGTATGGACCAAAAAACTTGTTTTAATAAAACCCGGAAGAAATTTAAAAAAAAACTTTTGGCAACCCTGAACTTTTTTTTATTTTCTTAAAAGTTTTTTTTTTCCAGCCGAGAATTGATTACTCTTTTAAATAAATTATTTCTAATTAAACTTTTTTTTTTATTCAATTCTCAATATGGATTGTAATTATTGAATTAACTAACTCTTGCGGATAGCTATTTTTAATTATAATTAATCTGAACTAATTAGTTTCATCAAATAACAATTCTTCAGAGCATTTTATTAGTATTGAGTTGTTGTGCATGTTCGAATAAATCCCAAAAATTAAGATACTTGTTTAATACATAATCTTATACTTTGAAATATATTAAGTAATATTAAGTTCAAACGTTTAGAAAAAAATATTTTTATATTAACAAAATTACGTATTGAAACTATTACCTTAAAAGCTGTTTTGTTATAGAAGTATTCAAGCTGGCTACGAAGATTTAAATCCATTTATTGTGCGCAAAACTGAATCTTCCACCCAAAATGATGACAAAGACCTGTAAGTCATGTACATGATGTTCAAAAAAGATAGAGCATTTTAGTGCAAGCATATTTTATGAACGTATTTTATATTTGCTGTTTTGCCTTTTATATAGAACTGTTTCAGAACTATTGTGTACTAATTGTTTAGTCAGGAAGCAGTATTTATTGTAAGAATTTTTTTTATAAATTAGTTTTACTTACTTTATTAGTTTTTATTGGTGCTGAATAATTTTTTTTTTGCATTTTATACTCAATGGACAAAAAAATTTCATTTAAAAACTAATAACAAACACAGAATTTAAATTAATTTTTTTGTTTAAAAACTGACTTAAAGACCCTAGTAAAAGTTTTGAATATTTTTTTTCCAACTAATAAATAATGATGATACAGCTTGGATAAGCCTTCAGATATATTAGAAGGTTTTGAAGATTATGCGAGTGATTACACTTCTAGTAGTGCTGATGATTCCAAGAACTCTGAACAAATAGATAGCTGTGAAAAAGTTTATGCTCCTTGGTTAGAAAAACCCACCTTAGAGGTTTGTTACTGCTATGAATTATATTTACATTTATTATGAAAAACAAAACATGATACTGCTATTTTTTATTTTATCACTTTAAAAGTAAATATGTTCTGTGTTAAATAGTATATAAAAACTAAAAAGTTATAAACAGAGTTATACTTCAAAAGCATTTTATGGAATAGACTTAAAAGTTTCTTCCGAAAATGTTAAGTTATATGAAGATTATGTTAGAAATAAAAACTACAAAAACAGGTTAGTTAATTTAGACAGTATTATAAATAGTTTTATTTGGTACAGATTTTAATCGTAAATAAACTAAATTAGTGGTTTTATTGTAATGATAAATATTAAATTTTCATATAGCATTTTTATAATTTAAGATTTGTTTAAAAACATGTAATGATTTATAATTCAAAAAGTAAATAATAAAATATGTATTCAATTTTGTTGCAAGTTTTTTTTTTTTGCTACAATTATAAAAATAAAGTTAAAAAACTAATTTTATTAAACTTCACACAAAAGAAAAAAAAATATTGAAAATTTCTAAAATATTCTTGCTTTAATCTTCTTCTAAAACAAAAATTAACAATTTTCTGCAGTTTCAAAACCTTAAAAAATCATGAGATTTACAAGTCAGTTGAGATACCAGAACCAAAAGTTGATGAAAGATCATTAAGAATATATGAAAATAGTGTGAATAAAGTTTTTACTGTTGACCGTCAGTTTTACCAGGACTATATAGACCGGTTTCGTTTGAAATGATTTATTCATTACTTTTCAACTTATATTGTTCGCTATAAAAAATCGTATTTCAACTTGACTATGTTATATAAATTGAAACATATAAAGTTTTACATGTTTTGTTATCAGCTCAAATTGGAATATTATTAGGTTTGTTTATATTTTTAATTTTAAAATGTTGTAATTTAGTCTATAAAATAAGCAAACAGAGAACAGTTTACAATTCTGAAAACATGTGTTTTACAAATGACTAATATCAGGCACTAATATTCAAAGTAGAATTTGGTTTAATGTTTTAAATATTATGATCAGTTAAAAAGCTTTTAATTAATCTAAAAAAATTGTATGATTTATTTTTACTATTTACACAGAGATTTTTCTTCAAATAAAATTTTTAAGGTTTTTACATATTGCTGTAAGTTTATTGTTTATCATAACTAAAGAGGTTTTAACAAAAAATAGAAGAATAAGTAAAAATACTAACATCAATTTATTTTGCAAAATATTAGACTGTTTGGCTTATCAAGTAATATATTATTGTTAAATTATTTGTGCTCAGTCTACCAAAACCTTGTAGTCTATGATCCAAGTGGTTAATCAAAACTTTATTTCCAATAATTTAACAGTTTTAAGGATGTATTTTTATATATTTTTTAATTCTATAGTTGTGATAAATAATTTTGGTGTATTTTTTCTTGTACTTTTCTAAGCATGTGCAATAGCTTTTTAAAGTGTTTGTAACTCTATTTGTATTTTTAAAGATTTGTATTGACTTTATAATATAAAAATCAATTAGTATTTTTTTTAAGTGTTATATATCCATTACATTACATTTTTTTATAAATTGTGCCTAAAATGTATATTTTTCAGATGTATTTTTTTGGTTAAAAGAAGTTTTAGAGCCAGAAAGAAGTTTAATTATTTTAGTTTCTTTATTTCGTCTTTTATTTTCAAATAAAAATGCTACTCTTCAAGAACAATTTTTAACAAAAAAATCTTTAAAAGCTTTGTTTTGTAATTATTTAAGTTGTAATTTTTCCCTAAACTTGAATAATTAATAATATATACTAGATAGTAAATACATAAAAAGTTTTCAAATAAACTTTAAAAAGTTCTTTTTTAAACTAAAAATGTTATAATACTCGCTAGATTTCATTTATTTTATGAATTTGAAGAACTTATGTTTGCCAAATTATTAATAATCGTTGTGAAAGAAAAAAAAAAGTCTTAAACAGGTTTGCCATAAAACCTGGAAAAACCTTGAACTTTGTACAAAATCGTGTAATGTACTGGAATGTTTTTTTCAATTTATTTTCTAACAACTATAATATAATAGACAGTAAACAATATATAAAATTATACTTATTAAATATCATTGTCTTTTTTTTTAATATCTAAGTAGTGTCTTTGTATTAAGAAATTTAGTTCAAAATAGTGTTACCAACATACTTAAAACTAAAAAAAAACAAATTTCTGATTTATAAAAAAATATTCAAAACTGAATTTAAAATTAATTGATTTTCTCTTTTATTATCTCTTTTGTTTATGAAACAGTAAAAACTTAAATTAAATAATTTTAAGTAAAACTTAAAGGTAAAATCAAATTTCAAAACTAACTGTATAACGGTTAACTTTTTGTAATCGACAAATTTGTCTCAACATGTATAACTGTATGGAAACATTTTTAATGAAGTCATACGAGTATATTGGTAATCGTTTACTTTTACATGGGCATAAATCATAATGAAATTGATAGGTAAAGCTTCGTTGATGCATTTTAAATTTTGATATGTTGTTGTTTCAAATGAGCTCGGTTTAGGTATTTTTTGACAAGTTTGTAGAAAGAAAATTTAACAAGAACTATATGCAAGTTGACTAAATACCGTTGGAGACTATA
Source organism: Thalia democratica (assembly GCF_965202585.1). Taxonomy (NCBI): domain Eukaryota; kingdom Metazoa; phylum Chordata; class Thaliacea; order Salpida; family Salpidae; genus Thalia; species Thalia democratica. The sequence continues at coordinate 17,386,507 of NC_139170.1, forward strand.
TACAAGTTGAAAATTCTGGAATTGGATCAATAATCATCGACTAATAAAATGAATTGAAACATTTTTTGAGTATCTCTTACATTTGACTTTTAAACGTTGTATGTCTAATATTTTTATATTTAGAATGGTAATTTTTGATATAAAGTATAAAGATTTTACTTAATTCTAAAAATTTGATCACGTTTCCAAGATTTACAGCTTAAGAAAAACTAAAGAATTTTTAAAAGTAAGAGATCAATGTTAGTGAATTGAATAGGTTTCGTATATCATGTGAATAAAAAGACTTAAAAATATATATAAACCATTAATTACATAATAAAATTTTCACCCTTAAGATTTTGCAAGACTATAAAATGTTTTGATAAAGAATTTTTGTATAGTAAACAAAAGTATAACAAAATTAAGGTTTGTTAAAGACTTTCATTATTCAAGAAATACATTGATACTCTCTTTTTTGTAGAAAACTTAATAAGTTTATAAATTTTTCAAAAAGTTGTTAGCTATTTATTAGAAAATTTCTATTATTTAAATTATTTTTTGTACTATGCTTTTTGCTAAAATTAAACACACATATAACAAAATAAATCAAATTAGTAAAACAGTCTTACAAAGAAAGTTTTCATGTTAGTCTATTTACTAATTAAAAATTGTTTATTTAGTAATGAGCTTATATAAAGTAACAGTGTTTTAGGAAAATAACTACATTACTAAATAAACTATTTTTGAGCTGATTTAAAAGTATTATTTTAAAACTTATTATCTAAAATCAGCAAATAAATAACTGATGTTTTAAAACCCTTTTTTTAGACCCTTGTTTAATAAAGAGTTAAAAATTAATTTTACCTTTATTTGTTTTCAGCTATTGAATCCAAATTGTATAAAAAAACATCTAATATTATTCATTATTCAATTTTGTCCATTAAGTTATACCCTTCTAACCAAATAATTTTCGTAAAGCTTATGTAATTGACCTAACTAATAATTAATTTGTACAATATATTCCTAAATCTAAAGGATAAATGAGCAGAATAAAAAAACAGCTTTATTTTATTGCAACTTTTGTTTTATTTGTTAAGTTTTTTTTTTTCGATCTAAAACATACAATCATCATTACTTAATCTTATTTTCTCGATACTTTTAGCTTTTTAACTTCGCTTATAATATTAATTTTTTTGATGTTACTAACGTCTTTTTTTTAATAAGAGTTTTTTTTCTGTTACTTTGTTTTTTTTTAGTAAAAACAGTACAACTTTAGTAATCTAAAAAATATTTGTTTTTTAACTTAAGAATTTACAATTTAATAACAAAACAGAGTTTAGTTAAAAGTTTAAATATTAGTTTTTTTTACTTTAGATACATTAAGATTTTTTTTAGTGTGTAGTTCTATTTATTTTTAAATGCAGTAATAATGATATTAGTTTAAAAACAAACATATTAGTGATCAAAAAATTAAAGGTACTTTAAAACACTAAAATAAAAAAAAGTTAAGCAGTTCCAGATGTAAAAAGTAATAAACAATGTAAGCAATATTTTAAAATATATCTAAGTTATGCTGGTGACTAAAAGCTGTGCACGTTTAATTCTTCCTTGACTGTAAAGCTGGCTGAAAGAGTCGTAAATTAAACTATCTAAACTTTCTACTGCAAATATAGTTTTCTCTGTGCGACAGCTGCAAAAGAGTGTAACGAACAAAACGTGCCTTTCTATACCGATATCATTGACCTTACGAAAGCTTTCTATCGAGCAAGTAGGGATAGAATGTTTGCGATATTGTTAAAATTTTTAACATAGTGAATTATTCTCGCACAAAAAAAGAACAAAGCTGACTACAAATTTTGACGGTAGCGTTTTTTCATTAAAAGTAAAACGGACTTTACATTTAAAATTTAAGTTGAGATGAAGCAAGGACGTGAACTCATGGTAGCCATTTCATCCTTTTCAACCTTCTGAGAGCAAACTTAAAGAAAAAACACTATAGTACGAGATCTTATCTCGGCTGATGTTGCTGCACTTGCTCTACCAAGACCTTTAGGTACTACTGAGTCTTTTTTCGTCAGGATCTTCAGATTTTAGACTTACTGCTAGCCTTTGAAAATTTATTTCCTAAACGAAGGGTCATATTCTCTACCGTCAATCAACATCGTTGAAATGGACGTGAAAATTGTATAAAAAACTTTGTATAACTTGCGTCAAATGCATCAGGACAAAGAAATTATTTGTCAGTTAGTGGGAATTCACGCATGCCTGCTCAACTGAAAGCAACAGTTTGATATTAAGTATTTGCATAAAACCTAATCTGTTGTAGTTTATAAAAATATCACTTTTCTATAGTATTTGGATGATATTATAAATAGATTTATGAAGCTTGTTTAACTTTTTCTATGATCACGTGTTTTCGTCTAATTTCTTGTGGAACTTTGTTTGATAAAAAAAATTAATAGTTTTAATAAAGATTTTTAAGAAAAAAATCATATCAAAAACATACTTTATATTTTTTCAACTGTTTTGCTACAAAATATCTAGACCCCAAAATAGCATTTTTTTACTAAAAACAATTGTTTACTTTTTTTAGTAGAGAATATTCTTAACTTTTAAAAGTTTAAAGATTTATTAGTTCAGACTAAGAGTCGATGGAATAATTCTATTAAAAAAATATTTTGCGAACCAAAACAAAAAAATTTAGCAGCCCGTGTAATTTGAAAAAAAAGAAGAAAATTCAATGAAGTAATCACTTAGTAAGCACATTTGTACTAAAATTAACAATTAATGATTTTTTAGATATAAATTTGCTCAACTTTATTTAGTGTGCACAGGATTTTCTAAGCAAAAATTAAGTCGCAGACTATAAAGTTCTTTTTTCGGGCCGTATCGTACGTTGCTGATTCCTATTATAAACAAAAAGTTTTCGCTCGTTTTCTTATTTTTAAAGTAGTTTTGCTATATAAAAATTTCTTATTATTTTGTTTAAAACTGTTTTTTTATTTTAATATAATAAAAATTAAACACGAGTTTTAAATGCCTTTAAAATAAAGACAACTGTTTTTTTTTGTTTTGGCTTAAATTCAAAAATAAAACACTTTGACATAGAAGGTTTACTTAGTATTGTTCGGTATGTTTTTATTCTAAGGCAATTTTAGTTATTTTATTTGTTTGATATTCTATCACATAATTCATGTTTAAAATTCAGATATTAAGCATAAAAATATTTCAACTTTTTTAACTTTAAATCAAGTTCTAATACACTCATTTAATGCAGTTATTTCGAGAAAAAATAACAATTGGTCTAAAGTAGTTAACTTATTTAAAAGTTTTAACTAAAGTTTACTATATAAAAAACAAGCTTTTTAGATTTGATTATTTTACTTTAAAGGATATATATTATAAAAAGAACGAGAAATTTAAATCTTAAAAAGCGTTTAATGTTACCATCAAACTAAACTAGAAATATTATAATTAAAATACATATTACAACTATAAAAAACAGTACAAGATAATTCAAACTTTTCCGAAAACAGATTTCTATAACCTTATAATTTTTATTTTAAAAACTAAAACGTTATTAACCTTTTTAAACAAGTTTTAAATTTTTTTAAAACAGACATAAATTTATTTTTTTAGATTAGTTACTTGTAGTGAGAAGTGCTAGAAAATTTAAATCTAAATATAGCTCTGCTAATTAAAATAAGTAAACTAAAGTGTTTCAAAGTGTTAAAACTGGTTAGATAACCCTATTAAAACCCGTACATTTAAGTTATGTTTATTTAAATATTCAAATCTTAAAACTGTTTGAATTTATGTTAAAATTACTAATGACTAATCTTTTAAAACTATACTGGAATTAAAACTAGTTTCTTAATTATGAATTACTAACTTAATATAAATCAGTTGTACAGTTTTTTTTTGAATATTTAAGCAAAAGCAAATCTTGTATTCAAATGTTTGGATTTTAATTTTACAGTTTCATTGATTTTTTTCATATTCATTTTAACTAAAATATTAAATGCTTAATGTTTTTAAACCTTAACTAGAATATAGCAAGTTAGTTTTTCTATAGATCATTCGGAACTTATAATTTAGCTTATAGTATTTGTTTAAACTATGTAAAGTTTTTTCTCAAAAAAGTTCAAGTTACGTTTTTTATATGCCAAATATTTATAAGCTTTACTTAAAAATCTTATAACAATATTTTTTTCAGCAGTGAAATAGTTTAAGGTTTAGTTGAAAAGAAAATATTTAATATAAACTCTGTTTTTTTTTCTTTGTACTATATGTCTGTAATGCTTTTAAGTGCTTACCTTTTACGACAGGTAATCAATTTAAATGTTTAAAACTATAAAAAACGAAAGTATAAATAGAATTAAGAAAAGAATTGATTGCCCACCCGACACTCAGAAAAATAACTTTTTCTGTCATAAGAAACTCAGCACTATTTTGAAAAATGGTAACTTGGAATCTCATTTCATGCATCAAAAAACACCATTGAGCTTATATTTAAAACACCGTTATAAACCTTCAGAGAGTAGAGCAAGTGTTTTAAAAGAAACTGAATCTGCATCAAAAACAAATGTTCAACTTCGAAGTAAAACAAATTTACCAAACTGCTCTAACAAACAAAGTAACAAAAGAGTTACTTTTGACTTTACAACGTTGAAACCAAAACACCTGAACCTAACTGAAAACAAAAGAAGTTCTACCGGAATTTTAAAGAAAGTTAAAAACAAAACTCAACGCTTTTCTTATTTTTAAAGAAATTGTTCAAGTAGTAGTAAAACATGGGTATTTACCGTTTAACTTCTTTCAATTGGTGATTTGTTTTAACTTTTAGTTTTCTGTTCCAAACCAGACAAATCTTAAAAATAAAAATTTTTAGGTATTTTTTTAATAAAATTAAAATGTACATTAATTAAAAATTAATTTAAGTGAAAATAACCTAAGTATTTTTTAAGTTATTTTACTTTGAATTTCAATTATGTCTGTTAAGTTTGTTAAAAATAATATATAAATATATACTTTTTGTGTTGGTAGTGTACTAGAAATTGCGGTAAAGAAATTATTCACATGTAATTCAAAACTTTTTGAAGTTTTACATGCATTTTGAACAACATATTTAAATAAAAAACTTAAATAATTTTTGTTTAATATTATATTGTATGTTATAGTTTTAATAAAATATAAACTCAACTTTTTTTCCATGCGTTATTACTTATATTTTAACAAGCATACATTACGGTTGTAAATTACGGTAAACGGTTGTAAACATTTTTGAAAGACTGAAATTCTAACTAAAAAATACTTGTAAACATAGTTTTTTAGTTATTTACTGACTAAAAGTTTTCAAGATGTATTTTTCTAAATTACATAACGCTGCTTATATATAAAGCTGTCCTTGAATTATTTAAACTTACTTTTTTAAACTTTTATTATTTTAATAAACGAAGTATAAAACTTTAAAATTTAACAAAATTCTTATAGCTTAAGACATGGAAAATATATGACTATGAGTAAAGAACAATTTGAGATATATTTTTAATTTTTATGAATATTTAATATATTATACTAATTTAATTTTAGCACAACTGGAAAAAATTTGAATAAAGTGTTAGAAGTAAATTAAGTAAAGTATAAGCTTAAGATTTTTATTTATATAACAATCCATGTTTAACAAAAAAGCATTTTAATTCTTTTTGTAAAATGAGTTTTTTATAAGTTAATAACATTGATTATCTATATTTGAAGATTTATTAAATATAAATAATTTTTGAATTCAGAACAGCAATTTTTTCCAAAAACTTCATACAGATAAAAAGTGACATCAAAAAACTTCTTATTTATAATTTTAGCTAAAGTATAGTCTCCGTTTAAAATAAAAAGTTGTAAAATATAAAGTCAAAAATTTCAGATTAAATTAGTTCTTAAAAATATGTTAAATTTTATAGCAAAAAAGGTTTGATGGCCGTTCTGAGAAACCAACTAAAAAATACTTCTCAGCGATTGGGCAACATTTGTTGGACAATCCTGAGTGTGTTAAAAATTATAAAAAGGACAATTTTTCAGTCTTATTGAGAGCGGAGAACTCTTTTCAATTGCATATTCTGGAAGCCTTATGTATTCAATTTTTAAGGCCCAGTTTATGTAAGCAGAAAAAGTTCGTTTACCAAACTAGACTTTTTTAAATCCTTATATTAGTAATTTTAAAGTAATTAGTTTCTTGTTAAACTTTATTTTTAAGCATAGTTTTAATTTTAAATTTTTATCGCTTCTTTATTTAGATTGTTTTAATTCTACCGAGTTTTATTAGTATACCAAATTTGTTTAGCATTAGAACTTATTTAATTTTAAACTTTTGATTATTACGTCATTTTATATCTTAAAACTTTAACTGCAGTATAATTTTATTTCAATTTGTATTCATTGCAATCCAGTAGGAAACAATTTCTGACGAGTCCTATTTGAAAGTACTTAAATAAATTTAAACAAAATGAAATGCACTCTGTTATATATTTTTAGTAAGTTATGCACCGGAAAAAAGCTGTTCAAAAAAGTTTTGCAAAACGATTTACAACATTTTTTGACGCAGAACAATTTAGTATAAAATATTTATTTATATGCCTCTATTTTTATAAATACGGTTATAGGTGGAAATGCATTATACAATGGTGTAAGTATGATACAAGACTTTATTTATTTAAGTATGATGTTTACATCATTTACAAAAGAAGCTAAAAAAAGGTATGTAAAACAAATTAACTATATAGTTAGGTCAAACTTGACTAGTTGTTTCATAAAATTAAAAAATTATTGCGTTTTTATTTAATACGACTTAATTACTGAAACATCAAAGTTAACAAAATAATTATTGTTTCTGTCATCGTTAAATTAAACCAATCATAGAAACCATTGGTGATATAACAAGTTTTATAGATCTAACGATTGTAAAACATTTTTTTACATTTAAATCTTCATTAATTTAGCACCACAGTTCTATAGGGGATGATGGGAATTTTTAAACTAATGCTTATAGAGCATTTTTATTAAAGTCATAAGACAAAATCATAACAAGCTCCGAAGTTGATGCCCGTTGGAAACTATGCAATCAACTCAACGGTAGTGCCGGTTTAAATTAGCTGGTTAACCAAGTTTAAATCGTATATGATACTTAATCTAGATTCATATTAGTTGTCAAAGTATGAAAAAATGGTAAAAAAATTGTAAATTTGTAGTTGCAGAAAATCAAGTCGTCGTAAAAATGTTCAAGTTAAATTCAATCGTCAACAAAAAATATATTTCTGTAAGTAAAGTCTTGTTAGTTTGTTTAATTTAATTAAAGCAAACTCTCACCAACTTTAAATATAAAGGGCTTTACCAATAGTGAACTTTTCTGCTTTAGTAACTTTTATTTTACTAAAATAAAGCTTTTGAATTTTGTTTATTATAAATATTAGTTAACAAAAAAAGTATTTAAAAATATCTATTACATTACATTCCGAACTAAAGTAACAAATAAGTTACAAACGATATGATAAAATAAAATAAAAACTATAGTAGTTAATTACACAATAGCTTTAATGTAGACCATGTAAAACAACATGAGACTGACGCAAATAAATCGCTGATAATTAAACATTTAACTAAGACAAAGAAAACATCAGCGAAAGTCTATGAAAGCCAAGACCTGGACTTACTTGTGCTGTGAAACAAGGTCACGATAAGTACCAGCTTTTTTGCCCAGTAGACAATGCATCAAATTAAGGGTGAGCAACGTATGGCCTGCAGAGCAAAATTGACACGCCCAAAAAAAAAAAGCTAAATTAAGTTTGTTCTAATATATTAAGCATGTTAATCCGTTCTACTAAACCAAATTGTTATAATTACACTAGAAAAATATGGCTTCAGTGTACAGAGAAAAAAAGATCTTTTAATATGAGTTAGGTAGTTGTGTAGTTTTTGTTAAATAAATGAAAATTAAATGCTCCGTTCTGCAAAGGACTATTTTTCTCGACTGGCCCGCTAACTGAAAACGTGGCCCGCTTGTATATTAAGGTTGCACGGTAATTTGGCAAAGCTGATCATACATACCAGAAAACGGTAGTTGACAAACCGTTTGTAGATTGACGACTGCAAGTTTTTTATTGCGACTGACTGACGATTTTCGAGCTTTAATAAAAACGAAACCCGAGTCTTAGTCTACTGAAAGCTTGTGATCTGATGATCGAAATGGTATGATCAAAACTTTATGTGTAATTACGGCATTGTCAGTTTTAATTTGAGGTTATAATTGACGCTAATTTGGCTGGTTAACTAGTTCTAATACGAACACTGATATAGTTGCAAAACATGCTGTTTTCAGTTTGAAGAAGTGGACTTAGTAGTACTAGTGCTAGGGTACAAACAAAGTTAATACCCTAGCACTGAAGCATCCGATTATGGGTGTTGTCGAAAAACAGCTTTAAAAAGTTGTTCTTATTCGCTTTTTGTTTTTAGAATGTTTAAATTACAATTAAAAGATATAGCTGTTTTTAGGTTTAAATTTAAACATGTAAGTAAATTTTTATTAAGTTGTGTAAATAAATTTAAGACTTAATTCTAAAGTCTTTTCTGGTAGGAATAAATGCTAGTTTTTCACATTTTCTAATGACTTATAGTTAAAAAAGGTAAAAAATATGAAATAAATTATAATTACAGTACTTAAAGTTATAGCATTGTTGCATTGTATAGTGCACGTAGAAAGAGAACTAAAGCTAACAGCAAAAATATTTTAGTATTTCTAGTAAAAGAAGTGTAAACGATAAAAACTCCCTATACTGAATAAATTAGTAAGAATAGTAAACAAAACAAAATTTCCTTATTATCAAGTGGTTTATTAAACAAAAACGAAAAATTGATCAAGATTTTATGGTTTAAGGACCTAGATACACAAAACAGTCATCGAGTTGCATACCCAACTTAATCAAAATTATAATGGGCTAAAAAAGAAAAAAAAAAAACTTAACAGTCAAAATTTAAACTCTAAAACAAAAAAATATGAAAAATGAGACTATTAAACTTTACAACATTAAATATTTTTCTAAAAAATAAATATTTAAATAAATTAAAATTATATTTGTATAATAGGTCTAACATTATATTATACACACATAAAATATATATTGAAATCTACATTAAAAGGTTAAGTTTCAATCTGAAATGTTTTTAATTTTTAAATTTATCAATATTGGCAAACTAATATAAATTTAAATTATAAAATTATAAACTATGTTATAATTTTAGCAAACAATTTAACCTTTTATATTATTTAAAAGAAAATTTGAAAATTTAAATTAGTTAATAAATTTGAATATTTTTTTAAAAGTATGTTTAAGAATTTAGATTCTATTATCAACTTATTTTAACTTAAAAAATAAGTAATATCAAAATAAAGCTATAACATTAAAATAAAAATAAAATTAAAAAAAATGCTGCAATATTTAAAATAAAACTTTCAGTTTTTACAAACTTGAATAAATGTCTTAATACAGCAGTTTAACTAAACCAAAATAATAATGTAAAAAACCACAAATAAATACTTAAAATAATAATTATTTTTTGAATAAAAAAAATAAAATAAAAAACAATGACAATCATAAATAAGTCAACCTGTTATTAGTTTCGAATTTTATAAGTAATTTTAGCTCATGATTTAAATAGCTAACTTTCTTTTTTTCTTGCTAAAACATTTTTAGAGATTATTAATTTAATTTATACAGATAAAATGTAGACTATTAAATTAAATTGTTTACTAATAAACTAACAAGCTACAAAAAACAATCAAATGCTATTTATTAGTATGATAAATTTTGAAATACATGTTAAAAAAGGACATTTAAAATATTTGGCTCTAAGACCTGGTGCACAGAGAACCTTTAGGTTTTCAAGTCACACAAAACGGATACCATTTAACGTTTTGTCCAGAGACATAAATTGTCATTGAAAGATCATTAGACTATATGTTGAGAAAAATTTAGTTCAAATGAGCAAAATACTGCTCTTTTTTATTTTGGATTACAATAACAAGACACTTTAAAATCAAATTTTTCATAAGTCAATTTAATAACAGTAAGCCTTCCTTTCTGTTGTTGCTACATGTGTGTTAAAGGGGAACTGCTCAGTTCCTATCCGCGATCATTTCCCACCCAATCAAATCTGATAACTGCTTACCAACCAAGGGTTAGGGATCACATAGATCAAAAAGAGTAAGATAAAAAATAAATAAATGAAAACCAAAATGATAAAAAAAGTTAAATGAATGAGGAGTTTTTTTATTTTGGTGGGAGTTGTGCGCGCATGGAAAATGATTGCTGGTGGGAATTGTAAGTATACTGTCTTATTGAGCAGAAGTGGGGGGTACTTATACAAATATTATAGCTATTACTACCAGTATTTACATAATATTGAAGTATAGCATAGGCACTGTACCAATTACTTTAATAGAATTAAATTTAAATTTTTAACTATCTATAGTTAGTCCACACTGGTAGGAGTAATCATATGGTTGGATTGTTAAAGCTCGGCAGATACTTTATGATTTTACCACACTTAAGAGTTTTTAGTGTTGAGATTTTAAACTTGTGAGTGTTAGCCAAATGACATGTTACCAAGGGATTTTTTTCAGTTTTATAAATAGTTTTTATTACTATTTGACTTTAGTTTTCAAATCTTAAATAGCATTACAGGTGATGCAACTTGCTTAACCTTAAAAAACTTTATTGTTGTAGAGAAAAGAGTAAGAGTGATGTTTTTCTAGCAAAAATCAAACCAAAGTTTTTTAAAAGAGTACTTAAATGATATGAATTTAAATCAACTCAGTTCCAAGACTTTTCTAGTATTTTTTCCTATTATAATTTTCTATAATGGTCCTTAATGGTTTTTTTTTTGGTAAAATGTGTTAAATTTTTGTGATTATTTTAAAATTTATTTTAAAATTTTAGCTGAAACTTATCTTAAAGGCACACTTGACAATAAATAATAGCCTATTTTCTGGTTATCATACTGTGTTTTTGTTGTCAAAACAATAAATTTACATATAACTTTCACTAATTCTTTGGTATAGTTTTTATTTGATCTCAAAACTTCTTAATTTATTTTAGCTTTTAAGGCATATAATTTTTCACAAAACTTAGGTAATAAAAGTTTTTACTAAAACTATAACACATATTTTTTCCGTAATTTTTATGTAAACTGTGATCATGCTAATTTTTATACTAGTAAATTACTTAGGTTGGCTAATGTAATAAGCTTACTAAAGCTAGTTGTTATAACTTATTTAAAAAGGCTCAGGACATTTTAAAAATTATTGAAATAATAATGAGTTAATTTTTTTCAAAAATCAGTAAATGTTTTTTTTTCTAATAATTTTGTTATTTAATTTTTATTTGTTTACGTATAAAGTTATACAGTTAAAAATAACTTTTTGTTTGTGCTTGGCAGCTTCTAAACAGATACTTATTTTGCTTTTTTATCATAATAAAAGTACGAATAAATAAATTAAAAGTTTTGAGTTAGAAGACAAATATAGATAAAAAGCAATTTTAAATTTATTAAAAATTTTTGTAAATTAAATGCTTTAATAGAATAGAATTAATGAATACTTTTCAAATGCTCTTAATTTTCATACTTAAGTTTTTTTGATTTTATTTGTGGAGATTTCAATTTTTAAAATGGTTTAGTGTAAAAAATGTTGTTTTAATATAGTCAACAACTTACAGATGTACAAAAAATCTATAAAATAAACATGAACCGCTTTTCTAAAATAGTTGGTGGTGCTGCAACTTTATATTGCTCACACTTAGTAGCTAGGAATTTTAAAGAAAATTCGTTTGTTGAAAAACCTTTCAATTTTCATCATATCAACCCAATTAGTTCAGGCCTGATTCAAGCTGTCAAATGCAAAGCTGTTGCTGAAAATATAACTTCTTTAAAGACAGAGTCTTCAGATGATATAACTGTTGAATCAAGCAATGAAGTAGATTCTACTCCAGAAAGAAAAAAGAAAACTGGTTTTAAGGTACTGTTAAAGGACTTGATATTTGTTTGTTTAAAAAAATTAAAGTTTTCATTCTGTAACCAAGTCTTTATATATTCTATAAACTATAGTACTTTTTCATAAAAAAAAATATGGTAAATTATTTTTAAAAATACAATACATGCTTATTAAACTTTTTATTCAACAATCAAAGGTGCTTTATTAATATTTGAAAAATTTGAGGTTGTTAAGTTTGTTAACCTTTTTACAAAAATCTGAAAAGTTAAATAACATTTTTAAATTCTATAAAAACCTGCTTGCAAATAAGAGTGATTGCTAATTTTTCTGAAAAATGTTAAACATCCCCCTTAAGTAGTATGTTTTATTTTCTGCACTTTAGAAATAGATAATCAAACACAGTTAAAAGTTTTAAAGCATGTGTTAAATGAATCAAAATCTGAAAAACTAAATCAATTTTTTTAACACATTTTTTTTTATTTATAACTTTAATACTTACATAGAATAAATGTAAATTTACATTTACTTTTGTTTTAAAAATATTGTAAGCTTAAGTTATGTACTTTACTTTTGGTGTAACTTTTACATAGCCTTTTTTAATTATACTGTTAATTCTAGTGATTTTTGAGCAAGCATTTTTCTCTGTTCTAAAGTAAACTTGATAATATAGCTAGTTTATAATTAAAAAAAATGCTACAGTTTTGTTAAAGTACTTTGACAGTCAATTAAAACATAGTAATTAAGCCAATGAAATAAGTTGTATAATATTTTTTACCCTCTTTATTTCTATTCAGCAATTAAAAAAATTTAGGACAGGAAAATAATTGAATATGAAAATCGTATCAGAGCCTTCTCTACACCTGACAAAATATTTAGATATTTTGCAACTTACAAAATAATATATGAAACTGGTGATAGTGAGATATTTATGACTCCTGAAGATTTTCTCAGGTCTATTACTCCTGGGCAAAAACAACCTGAAAAGTACGGATTAGACAAGTTCAAGGTAAGTTTTATAATTTTTTTAGCTAGCATACTTGTAATATAGTATTAAAAAAACAGTAAATTTTATTTTTTTTAAGTTTTTTTTTTATTAATAAAAGTTAGTAAATAACTTTATTTTCAAGAACCATTTTCTTTAATATGTGAAAGTAAAAAAATACCTACTAATCAAAAACAATAGGCTAATTTGTACTTAACTTTTGTAGTTGTTAATGTTTATATTTACATAAATTTTAGCATAAAAAAGCTTCAAGCCTTGTAAAAACTTTGAATGAGTGTAATGAAACAAATTCTGTGGACAGCTCACAATCTATTTTCGAGGTACTTGGTGAAAATGGATTGATCAGTTTCAGTGATTATTTGTTTTTGCTAACAGTGAGTTTTAGTACAGTGTTTAATTTATGTATTAACTTCTTTTTGTATGCAAGTATCTACGAATTAAAATAAGACTTCAGTTTTCAACCACTAATTCTAAAAGCAATTGTGTATTATTTTAATTATACTTTATGATAAATCTATAAAGGCTCTCCAGTAAAACTGAAAAATCTTAGCTATTAGAAGGTTAAATGTGACTAAAAGTTAATTACTTTATCTTTGTTTTACTTCTTTAAACAGAAGTTTTTCGATTCAACTTAAATAAATTCTTTTTATTAACTTTATTATACCATTTCAATTTAATTCTTGTACAAACGCTTTTTATTTTTTTTTACTTCTATGAGAGTTACTTTTTGAACTATGGAACGTTCAATATAATTCTATAGTATTAATTTATTAGCTTTATATAAAATAATTTTATATAAGTGCTTTAAATGTGTTTTATTTTGTTTTAATGTTATGATTTATAATTACAACCATTTTTATTTGAAAAAACTGTTTAAGTAGCATTAAATTCTTAGAAAACTCACATTATTTATTCAAACTCGACTTAACTATTTTAAACTTTTAGGTACTTGCAACTCCGCAAAGAAATTTTGAAATAGCATTTCGTATGTTTGATTTGAACGGAGATGGTAGAGTTGATGTCCATGAGTTTTATCAAGTGACTACCACTGCAAGAAGCCAGACAACTGTTGGTATGAGACATAGAGACCACAAAAATACTGGCAAGTATACGAAGTATATTATTTATTTCCAAACACTTGTAAAGGCACAATTCATAAAACTTTGCCTTTAGATTTATTTTGCCTTAAAAACAATAGCAGTTGAATCCTTTTGAAACATAATACTAATCTATAACATTTTTTTTAGGTAATGTAGCTAAGTCGTTTAAAGAATCTAACTCGGCCCTTGTAACATATTTCTTTGGACCTACTGGTAAAGAAAAAAAACTTACTGTTGACAAATTCGTTGAGTTTCAAAAAAAACTGCAAGTTAGATGATTAATTTTTGTATAGGTGGTAGCCTAAATATGATCATAGTATTTAAATATATAATTTTTAGAAATAACAAATTATTATTTTTTAATTTTTTTTAAATTTACTTTATGGTACATTAACCCCTTTTTAGTGTTTTAATTTATTTGAAAACGCTGTTAACAACAACTTCAATTGAGTTAGAATTTTTTTGTCAAGTATAAGTTATCAATAATAGTTTATATATATTTTTTGTATCTCTCTATTCATGTATTACATCCGTTTAAAAAACACATGTTCTAATATACTCTTTTAACAGTTAGCAGGTTGATTTTGAAGATAGCTTGTATTAAATCCAGAAGAGGGTATACCTTGTTGTTTTACAAGTTACTCTTAGTTTTCGATTTTTATTTTAGCTATTAGACAACTTTACGACTTAAAAACATCAAAGTAATAATTCAGATCTACGAAATCAAAGTTATGAGCCCAATTTATTTTAATATAAGGCACCAGATAAAAAGGCATCAAATGACTTTTTAACTTTAAATCTATTGTCCTTTCAATTTTTTTTTTCTAATATTCAAAGTTAGTCTACTTTTACTGTTTAAATCTTGTATAAATAGATTTTTATTCAATAGAGTATTATAATCGAGTTATTAGATAAAAGTTTGTATGTTTGGTATTATGTGCATACCTATTAAATATTTCCTGCTAGTTAAAATTTCTTTTGTAAAAAAAATAGTTATATTTTTAGTTAGCATTGAAATTTTCGAGGAAGATAATAATTATAATGAGTCAATACATAAAAAAAAAATTATCAAAAAAATAGAAAAACTTAGTATATCTTATAATATAGTTAATTTTTATTATCTCCAAAAATTTACTCTTACTTTATACATGAAGCTTTCAAATATTTTTTTTTTAATGTTTAAGCTTCTCTAAGGCCTTAAAAGTCAATTAAAACATCTAAACTTTGAATTGTTTAGTTAATGATAGTACTCAAAAAGGGCTTATTATGCAGTAAAATAAATTAAGTTTATTTTAGCCAAACATTTAAAACTAGTTGATAAAAGAAAAGTATATTTTGTAAGTTTGATAGATAGACTATACATCATTAACATTAAAGGAAGATGTTTTGAAGTTAGAATTTAAAAAATATTTGGAAGATGAAAGCGATACAACGATTACTGAAGATAAATTCATAAAAATGTTACTGACGTATTCTGGTCTCAACCCAAAAAAGCAAAAATCTATGCTAAAAGTAAGAGTTTTTTTTTTCTTTAATTTAAACTGGATTTGACTTTTTTTTTTAATTTAGTCAAAATATATTGTGTTATTCGAACTTAGTTTTAAATCACAATCTTACTAACACCTGTAATCTATTTTTATTAAATATAAATCTAATAAAAACTAGTTTTTGTAAAATCAAGTAAAAAATGATTTTTTTTTAAATAAAATACTAATGTAAAGTTAAGTTTACATTTGTGTTATATGAATCTATAAATTACAAGTATGTTTTTCTTTATGAACTTACAGCGAGTGAGAAAACAGTTTAGCGATGGAACGAAAGTTGGAATTTCTTTTGAAGAGACAAAATCATTTTTTCTTTTCATCAAGCAAATTCATGATGTGGATCTAGCTTTCGATTTTTACAGAGTTGTCGGAGCTGAAATTGACATGGAAACTATGAAAAGAGTTTGCTGTTTCATATATCTTTTTTCTATAGATACTATTACCTATCAAAAATTCATTAGTGCATAAATTTTTGATTTAAAGCGTATTTTTTGTCAGTGTTTTAATAATTACACAAAACAAACTTTTTTATAAAAGACCGAATTTATGATTTAGCTTGTTATTTTTTATTATAAATAATTTAGCTTGTTAGATAAATAAATGAAGTTTAATTATGCAGTAATCTAAGTAGAGTTTCAAAATTTTGTGTTGTATATTCCAGTTTTATCTAAGTTTCACCAACATGCTTATGTAATTCAACTTGAACGATCTAATTTGTATTTTAACTACATCCATCATCATTTTCTTTGAAACAATCATAGACAACATAAATTAAAGTTACTGCATATAATAGCAACAGCGCTCGTTTTAAATTAACCAAGCACCGCTTCAGGTCGCCAAAATGGTTTCGGGTCAGGTGATTTCCGACCACGTGATCGACGTCGTGTACGCCGCCTTCGACGACGACGGCAACGGAAAGTTGTCGGATCGCGAGTTCGTCCAGATCATGAAGAGGAGGCTGATGCGGGGGTTGGAGAGGCCGAAGGACACCGGATTCTTCCGGCTGGTCGACGCCACTTGGAAGTGCGCCAAAGAAACGAGCTGGAAGTTGGTTTTGTCAGCTTTGTATTGGTAGTATTAAACAATAGAAAAGTAAGCTTTTTAAAACAGCAGCAGTTAAATTGTAGGTAAAGTGTAAGTTGTTTACTTTGTCCACAGCTAAGACGTGTTGTTGAAAAAAAAGTACAAGTTGTAGAAGATATTTTTTAGAGTTAAGTGTGTAAACTTGAGATTTAAAGAAGGGTTCGAAAAAGTCTTAAAATAATAAATAACTAATTGAATAACGAAAACAAGTAAAACAGTATTATATTTTTGTCAACCGTTTTGTAAATAAGCCAAGCCAACAAATTAACTGTAGAAAAAACTATGTTCTAATAGTAAATAATTTTTTTATTTAAAAATTATTATAGATGATGTGTTAAGACGTTAAATCTTTAAAGATACAGACAATCCAGCCAATTAGAAGTTAAACGTCTAAATTAAAAATTTATAGGTTTAGATAGTCTAAATTTGAAAATAAATATGATAATAGTTGTTGGATATTCTTTATATAAACATTCATTAGAGTTATTAGTTGTATGCATTAAAACTATGCAAAATTTTGACCATATATAAAGTACTTATTAATGTTTTTTTTAAACACTCATTAGTATGTTTAAAACAAATCTTGTATAACTTAAAACGAGTTTTTATTAAAAAAAAAGTCAATTTCAGATGGGTTTTACTTTTCATAACAGTTTTGTTATGAAAGCTTAAAAGATAAATTTCGGCTAAACTATTTTATACTTTTTTTCTAAAATTACTTTTACATAAGATTAATTTTAACTATTTGTTTCTATTTCATAACAGTTTTGTCAGTTATTAACTGTTAGTTTTGTTTCCCAATACTTTTCTATGCATGTGATATATAAAAAATATTTTCCACTAAGGAGATATAGTCTGTTTTGATATTGTCCTTTAGTTTTATCTTGTTTAAAAGTCTTACTTCCCCCTTATTTAATAAAATTCCATTAGACACTTGTTTGTTGTATAAAATCAATAACATGTTTTATTGACATGATACTTGGACTTATACATGTGACCTCAACAGAAATCAATAAAAAAGCACTTGCTACGCTACCACTAGTTTTGTGGCTATAAACAAGTTGTAAATAATTTCTTTAATATTTTTGATTGTATCATAACGGCAATTAATGATAATGTTACTATTAAGAAATTTTTCAAGTCTTTTTATATTTGATTATGTTCTTAAAAAATTGTGTGGATTTAACTTTGTCATATCAAAAAACTTATTTAAAATTAGCGACCATAAATTGCAAAAAAAATATCTGAAGTACAGCTTTATACTTTTATTAAGTTAGTATACTATATTATAACTGTATATATTTAGGCTAAAAAGTGTTCATTAGATATTTGATTTTTTTTTAAGACAAAAACAAAGTTGATATTTATTTAATTACTTAAAAATGTTTATGTTATTTATTAATTACTTAAATATTATGTAGTACAGTATTTTTTATAATATAGTTTACTTTTTATAGTTTATACACTAAAAACTGTTTTGTAGTTTGTACATCTTGATTTAAAAAAAAAATTAATCATAATTGTTATACAAATTTCAGATTCCCGTGGTCAAGTGATTGAATACATTATAAAACTTTTTGCACAACGTATATCTATTATAAATATCCTTGCATTTTCTAATCAAGTTTTTTTTAAATGCTGTGTTTTTTAACTTGAAAAAGCTAAGTGTAAATATTAACTTTTGATGCAGTAATTTATTCAGTGATTTGTATTGACTACGTTTTTGATTTAAAAGTAGATGTCAGAAATGCATAAAACTCAGTAAAATAAAATAAATTATAAAGTTGTTTTTTAATTGTCGATTTGATTTTTTTTTACTCTATACACATAGTTTTTTTTTTTCTTAATCAGTAGTTTATTATTTATTTTATATTTACCAATAAAATTCAGTATTTTCTTCAATACCAAGTTTTGTATTGATTCTATAAATTAGTAAATACAGCTTCTTGTAGTTTTTTCATTCGTAATTTATAAAGTTGTTTACAATCACAATAAAAGTAGTTTAAATTAAAGTTATAGGTTTCTGATGGACTCGTTCTAACAAATATTTATTGCTTAAACACTTAAAAGTTTATTAATATTTCAACTTAACACAATAAGAGTGTAGTACTAATGAGTTAACAAAATTTTTTTT
The DNA here is from genome assembly GCF_965202585.1 of Thalia democratica. Taxonomy (NCBI): domain Eukaryota; kingdom Metazoa; phylum Chordata; class Thaliacea; order Salpida; family Salpidae; genus Thalia; species Thalia democratica. The sequence continues at coordinate 17,405,387 of NC_139170.1, forward strand.
TATAAATTTGATAGATAAGCTAATAAGTATAGTCTATAAAAAAGTTAATTTTATTACAAATGTTATCTAGTTTATAGTTGAAGTTTGATGTATTTTAGTTTTGTTGAAGCGTATTTTAGAAAGCTAGAAAAAAAAAACTGATACAGAAAACTTTGTTTTCTTTGTATAAATTCATTTATTTTTCTAGTAATAAAATAAGTACATATAAAGCTCTATAATTTTCAATCAACAAATTATAAAAAAAATGATTTGTATGTTTTCAGGAGTTTATCATGGTCTTATATTTTAACCAAGCATTAGTAATGACCCGCTAACAGCCGAAATCGGCTACCCATAGCGTGGTCACGTGATTTTTATTTAATATACGTGGCAAGAATAAACGATTTAATTAAGAACAATTATATTTTTTTGTCTTTAAGTTGTTGTTGTTTTTTCGTCCTCTTGGGCTTGCTGAATATTTTTCTATCTTACCCAGTTATTTAAAAATTTGAGTTCGCAAAGTTTTGAGATTAGCTATGTCAACCCTTCAATTCCTAATATTAATCTCTTCAGGCCAAGCTTAAAAACTTCTTTGTAACGTTGTTTTGGTCGACAAAAATAACGCTTGCTAACTACCAACTTTCTGCAAAACAAGGTTTTTGAAATGCGCATACCTGTAATTTTTAGAACAATACCAAGCCTGCGCTGGCTAAGGGTGGTGAGATAAAAATGTCTCAGGCCTTTATCGTTGCTTACCTTAAGTTGCCGTTAAATGCGAAATACTCGTTTAATGAAGGTCTTAATTATCAATTCTAATAAAAATTAAAAGTCCTGGTTTAGATGGTTTAATATGTATCAAATGGTATAAATAAATGATGAACTATTTTATGTAAAGTTATTTTTAATTAGTTTTAAGTACTATACAACACATACAACTTCTTGCATATATAAAAAGGTATGATACTTCAGACGTAAATTAAAAGAGAAAACTAAGAACTAAATTGTTAAAAAACAAAACTCAGTTTCAAACCTAATAGAAGTTATAAAGTTAATGGTGGTTTTTTTCTAAATGTTTTCTACATACTGTCACAACAAATTTAAGAGAAAGCAATACGTTGCACGTTCAGGTTTAACATATAAATCAACTTCTGAAGACATTTGCTTTGATATGAGTTCTGGACAAGACGTTAAAAGGTATCCGTGTTGTGCGACTCGATAACCGAAAGGTTCTTTGTGCACTAGGTCCTAGGACCAAATGTTTTGAGCGTCTTTTTTGTCGTTCAATAAACTATAGTAATATTAATAAAAACTAATGTCCTGATAATTATATTACTAAAAAACATTTTTTCTTATTGATTTAAGAGAACTCGTCGTTAAAACGGATAAAAATAACTTTCAAAGTTACTATATTATTTGTAGTACCAATAAAGTTGAAACTAAAAAAACTTCACTACAAAACCTAAACAAATTGTTCATTAAATTTAAAATTAACTTAAAATCTAGTGTTTAAAATGAAATATTAATAAATTTAATTTTGTAACTTGTTATTCAATTCCTTTTGTTAGATTAATTAATAGTTGGCAAAAACTTGCTTAATTGAAGTGGTCTACTTAATCTGACCATAACTTTGAAAGATCTGGATCAAATAAAATACTTGAGAAAATAAATGAATCCGTTTTTGACTGAATCTCAATTAAAATTAAGTTCATACCTAATTTTGGTGTGACCTTAGTTTATATTAAAGATCCGGCCGAGCTAAACTTAATAATAAATTTGCTCGTTTTTCGATTTTTAACTACATTGAAATCAAACCTAAACTAAATAGGACATAACTTTTGAATTAATATCCAGTCAGAACCGGATTCAAACTTTTTTTTTTCAAAAAAAATCTTGCTTGATCCAGATCTCGGCAACCTGAGGCCAGATATGGTAGACCACACCACTTTAGTTACTTTCTTCAACAGAATACTTTAAAGATGATTATTAATTAAAAAAACATTTAGAAATAACTAATAGTTTTATGCATTTTAGTAAATAAGTACGTCCCTTTTTTTTTTCTTTATGAAATACAATTTTATTATTTTAAGAAACACACTTACACTGTTTCACCGCTATTTTCAATCTTTTTATTGGATACATTACTCTGTCAAACTTGTTTCCAACTCAATAGTTAAAACATTTTTAATACCAAAAAACATAAAAAAAAAATAATACTACTTGTAATACTCTATAACTTAGTAGGTTATTTAGTTTGACTGCAAAACAATTTCCAGCTAATTAGTAAACGAGTTCAAGTTTAAAAAAAACAACAATATTTATTTCAACAAATTAAGTAAGTTCAGAAAATAAGAATCAAATATTTTAATGTATACCTTAAAATATGTAAAAATAAACTAATAAATATTTCTAGTTTATTCAAACCTTAAAAATAACAGAATTGGTTTATAATTTTAGAATTAAATGAAGCTTTATTTTTGTTGGCATAAAGTACTTTTATCATAATAGTTGTACAAAGGTATACTTTGAGGAAAATATCAAAAACTAGACAATAAAAAACTATAATATTGTTAGAAGTATCCAAAAAATAAATACTTTAGGTTCTAAAAATTTTTTATAAACAAACAAGGGAGTTTTGCAAAAGAACAACATGCAAGATCTTTTGTAAATTCACATGATTCTTATAACCATTCGTTTTTATCAATGTCATAATATATAAAACTTGGATGTCAGTTCGTAAAAAAAAAATTTTGCTTCCAACATTAGCATTATAAAAAATTTAGTATACTTGATGATTTAAAATTTACAAACTTTTTAAAAAGGTTGTCGAAAACTTCAAACTCGTTTACACTGTGTGAAATTACATAAAACTTGTTATAGGTAGAAACCAAACGGTGTCCATATTTAGTAGTGTTCATGTTAGGAATTGGCAACCATTCGGCCGGTAGAACATCGAGTGATTCAACCCTGTTCGTTTCTTTATAAACTGCGCAAGCAGCACATGCTCTGATTCATTCTAGAAGTATCTTTCAGAGTTCAATGTTTGGGTTCAAACTTTCAGCAAGAATCTAATGTGTGACTTTCTTCATTACTTCCTCCTATAATAAAAATGTTGTTCACAAATGCACGAAAATAATAAACTTGACCATCTTCAATCATATCAAATACTTTATTCTAACTATTAGTGACAGGAGAATATTTATCAACAGATTCTAACCGTTTTCTACTTAGACCGCGACCACTAAATACATAAAGTTTACCTTTTAGATAAACTACTTTAGAAAACTGTCGCTCAGTTATTATTTGAGATTCAACTTTTGAAATTCCTAACTTACATCAACAAAGTTCACATTGCTAATTTTTCGAAACATCTTTATATCAAATCCTCGACAACATAAAACATAAATTCTTTTTGGCTACAATACCTAGTTGTATAATAGTAAAACAGAGTAAAACATATAATATCTACTTGTATAATAGGTAGTAGAATCTTTAACAGAAATACTATTTTTGTCATCCAAAACCTCTTTTAATATTTCAACACACTCAGTTACTTTAGAGAAAGACGACGAGTCATTTAGAAGTAGCTTAACAGCATGAACTGATAGCAAGTTAAGACGCACTTTCAACAAAAGATCTTTAGCAAGTTCTTTACGTTCATCAATGTCGTAGTTTAACCATTCATTAGCAGCGTTATAAAATTCGATTTCTGAAACTTGTAAGTTTATTTTCTAAACAAAAATAATATCTGGTTGTAAAAAGCATTTTGTTTAAACTACAGAATACAAAATAATATTAAAAAATTACCTAAAATCTTCCCCTTTGCACAACCTTGTTTTCTATTAGATTTCTTTTTCCTTTGTCGATATTAAACTATTTGTTAAGTTACATTCCAAAAATTGCTTTAACTACCATAACAAAACAACGTTTTATACAGCTTAAAATTGTTCTTTTGATACCTAGCAAACTTAGCAAATTAGAAAACTTGAAGCAAAAATCAGCATTTTGATTTTGTAAATTTTTTTTGCTGTTACGTTTGTGCAAGAATACACTTTATCTTTCAAAAAGATTTTGTTTAAGTTAGACGAAAAGTAGTTCGATGTTGACTTAGTTAATATGACCTAAAAAATTGTGTTATTTGATACTGTAATAATACCAAAGCTATGTTAGTTATAATTCATTAAGTTGTTATAATACTTTTTTTACTTAAGTAGTAGCATCCTTGAATTTTTTAAACACAAAATTCTTGACCCTAAACTATTGAAAACTATTAGCCTAATTTAAAACTTTTAACACCCATTTGCTACATTTTTTTGTACAAAGTTTTAACTGTAAATATATAAATGTAACTTGTGTATTAAAATAGTTTTTAGTTCTTTGACATTATCGGTTTACCGTTTAGTAAAAAAAAAATTTTACAGGTACTTAATTTTAAAATTAAACCTTATTCATACCTTTTTTAGTTTTTGGCGCAAAGTTTGTATAATCGGCACGCTTCGGTAGAAAATTATGTATTTTAAGTAAAAGCTTATCACAAAAGAGTACAATCGGCTCTGAACTTGAAATAAAATAGTATGTATTCATTTTAAAATAATTAAATTTCTAATAGCATATGGACCTTGGTTTCATCAATAACTTTGTTTTTTTTATAAAGTAAGTTAAAAAAAAAGTTCATATAAAGTAGTTGTTCTAATCGATAAAAAATACTGTTCTAAACCAAAAAAGTAAAAAAAAATAATATTTAACAAGTCACATAATGTTTTTAAACTGTTAATTGAATAGCCTAAATTGTAAGTTTTACCACGAAAAGTTATAAGTGTTTTTCAGTTATAAATTAATCGCGGGCCGATCTCTGGTTTCAAATATTAATTGATAAGTATAAAACAAACGTATTATATGCAACTTTTTAAAGAACTATTTTTTAGTTTAATAAAACTTTAAAATTATTGTTTTGGGGGATTTATGTTTTAATGTACAAAAGTTACTTTAAAGATTTGTTAAATTAAAACTAAAATTATTTATCATGATAAAAATTGATAATCTGTACAAATTTGCTAAGAACGAATCCTCATAAAGCTGTAAAATGAGTACAAATTTTAATACTCTTTTTACATATAAAATTTTAGTCAGTTATATAAAATTATAATGTAACTTAGTAGACCATATTGCCTCATAATTGTTCCCCAAACATAAAACAATCATAAGTGGACACAATAAAAAGCTGCTCGAAAAACCATCAACAGGGCCAAAACTATGTAACTGTAAAAACAAAATACTATGTCCAGTAACGAACAAATGTAAATCCGAAAATGTAATCTACGAAGAAATTGTCTCATCAGAGAAAAACGAAAATATGTCATATATTGGATCCACTTGAAGACCTTTCAAAATACTATTATACGAACATAGAGCACCATTTCCTAAACCAATCATAAAGAATCCCACCAACTGCACAAAACCCGCCAATTACATATGGAAATTGTATGAAAAAAAACGAAAAATACACAATTAAATGGAAAATACTTAGATAGACCAACAGAAGATTCAAACCAAACTTTATGTGCTCATTATGTAATAAAGAAAGACTGTACATAGCAAAAACTAACAAAAGAGTAATCCTAAATAAGAGAAATAAACTGGATACTTAGTGGCCTCAATACCCTAAGGTAGTGGTTCCCAACCTTAAAACACCCCGACCCCTAAAATATTTTTATTTGCTCTCGCACCCCTTGCAGTAAATGTAATGATTCAATAAGAACAATTTTATAGAAAACGATAAAGACTTGTTTATCAATTTCTTATAGTGGTCTACATTAACAAGAATTAAATATATGGAAATTAAAAAATACAACAAACTGCATGATTTTTTTAAGGTAAAAAACAGCAGAACTCAGACTCCTTCTGCAACGATAAACGTTTTCTGAAGGTCAAGCAAGTGAGTTTTAGGCTCATCACTCGTTATTCTACCTGCCCTATCTTTGAATAAGTTTAAAAAAAATAACTTTTAATCAAACAAAATAAATATGAAACTATTTTTAAACACAAAAACAAAAATTTTATTTTTAACTAACGAATATAAAAACAAAAATCTAATTCTAATTCTTCAATAAAACTCCTATTGACACGTCGTTTGGCGAATACTAACAACGTATTTAACGGAAAATTAAGTTTTTATTTATGCTAGACTTTCTTGAAAAGATTTAGAATTCAACAAAAGATCAACTTTAAAATTAATGACCATTTTTTTCTATTTATTATTAAATTATAAATAAATGTTATTCTTTATTACTAAATTAGTATTGGTTTTGAAAGCTTAGGTTAAAATTATTCAATTATACTATGGCGTAATTATCTTTTTTTTTTCTAATGATTTGAATTGCTTGTTAGCTTTAAAAATCGATAGTTATGTTTAGTGAACGAAGTTTTGGCTTACAGCCACCCAAGTTTAAAAAATCTCCTTATCTATTAAACAAAATTTAAAAGCCATCTTGCACCTCCTTGAATGCTGCCTCGCACCACAAAGGGGTGCGAGCACCCCTGGTTGGGAAACCCTGCCCTAAGGAATAGTTTTAGTTTATTTGTAATTGTTTTAACTAAGTTTACTTTATCCTACTTAGTTTATGATTCTGTTATATTTATGTTTGTTTTGTGTATGTATTTTTGTTTTGAGTTACAACTTTTACATAAAAAGACCATTTTTGTTTTATTAAAATCCTCTATAAACCCTAATATTTACATTTTTTCAAAGTTTAATATAAAAAATATTGTTTTAACTTTGTGCAAAACTAATTTTATTTTTCTTTATTAGCATGGATTTAAATAATGTATAGTTAACAGAATACTTAAATTTAACTTTCCTATATTTTATTGTAATTTATTTTTTATAAACAACATGTTAATGGTAAGTCATATTTTAAATTTAGTTTTACTTGTATGTGTATTTTTATTTTATAATTCATCGCTTTGTGTTTTGTTTTTCAGCTTTTGTTTGCGTCTGATGAACTGCTCCGCAGCGAAATGGCGTAACGCAATAAAAGTTAAACAATAAATTAGTATAATTCCTATATCCTCACTAACGATTGATAACTCTGTCTTGTTCTGCTTTTTTACCCAAAAGTCATTTAGTTCTACCTAGTCTACAATTTAAGAATTTTAGTTTAGAAAAAAGTTGTAGTTTTAAATTACTTTTAAACCAATTATTTGTGAGAAATGAATACAGGATTATTTAAGAATTTAAGTTATTCAGTACTCAGAACTCTTTGTTTTTGAATTCTGGTAACCCTGCTTTAAACTTAGTAAACTTTACTATTATACATATAACAGTATGGAAAAAAAACGTTACGTAAAAGCAAGTGCAATAGTTTAGGATTTATAATAAGTAATTCTTCTTTTGGTTCTGGGGTCAATGTCGATTTAAAGCTGTGTTGTCATTTAAGAAGGTTAAAATAAATATAAAAAACAAACAAGCGGTATGATAAATAATAAGATGTTAATATAGGATACACTATGAATATCTACATATCATTAGCGATGTAAGAATAAACAAAAAGAGAAACGTGTTTATAACACAAGTTTTAGGAAAAAAATCTTAAAACTTTGATGTTTTTTTATTAAACACATTTATATAGATATATTTATTCTTTCAAAAATTTATTTTACAAACTAAGTTTCGGTCAAAGACCTCGTCAGTGCTTAAACACATTTATCTACAAGTTATCTAAAGACGGTTCAAACCTGTTTCTTTTAGCCTGTGCTAGCTTTAAAAAAGAAAACAAAAAGGAAGTTTAGATTATTTGTTGTATTTTTTTTCGGAAACTTTACATGTGATAGTTTTGCTGGTGGTTTTTTACTAATTTTAAAGTATTTATTTTCAAATATATAAATTGTAGCGCAATAGGAACATCTTAAAACAGCTATAACTATTCCAAAGTGGGTTGACAAATGGTAAAAAAAATTCAAACCGTTTTTGGATTGATGACTGCAGATTTTTCGTTTGTGACTGACTGATTAGTCCTAATAAGGACGAAACCGGTCTCAGTTTAATGAAGGCTTGTGGTCTGATGATCGAATTGGTATGATCGACCCTTATATTAAACTTATACTATAGTAGTGTTTATAGAACGATGAAAAAAGCGCTCAAAATATTTAATCCTAGGATCTAGTTTACGAAGGAACCGTAAATCGGTTACCGAGTTAAAGTAAACTATTTTTTAACTTGTAATTTCTATTAACCGTGAAAAAAATTGCTATAACATAAATGATCAATAATGTAAACTAAAAATAACTTTTTTTTTGTTTTACTAAAAAAATTTTAATAATTTTTTGTGCTATGGGTAGTTTTTTATACAAATAATTGTTCAAGAACAGTTGACCGAAATAATCGATAAGCTTAAGTCTACTTCAAACTAAAGATTTAAAACTGTACTTTTTTTTTTCGGTAAGCTAAACTTAAAGCTATTAAATAAACATCAAAGTTTATGAGTGAAATACTTCCTATAAATTAATTTAAGTAAATACAAATTAGAAATCGAATATTTTATATACAAATGTCAAAGATATACATTGATATTTTTTTAACAACGTAACTTTAGTGAAAAATACAGATTTGTGTATTTTTAAACACCTTTTTTAAATAAAGTTATGTTTGTTATCTAACTCAGACTGGTTGTTGACAAATCAATGCGGCTACTTTCATGTGTGAAAACTATTAATCACGCACAACCTCTTGTATCAAGAGTACTTGAACTAAGCATAAAATTCAATCAATGCTTATAAATTAATTGAATGCATATTAAGTAGTACCAAATACACTTTAACTATTTTTTTCTGAAGAACTATCTGCAGACTTTTAGTTTATTAAAAAACAATTTTAATGAAATGTAGAGTTAAATTAGTGTTAGATATTAAACTTTCTTTTAATAGTGTTATGTCTGTTAAAACAGTTATTAGTTTTTTACTTAACCTGAGTCTATTAAAAAATGTCAGTAATAATACTTTTGTAGTAAATTTTTAATACTCATTTATAGTTTAAAAAGTTCAATTTTTTTTATTAAAAATTACTCATTAAGATATTCATTGAATCATTAATTTAAATTTTTATTTAGGAAAACTTCAAATAGATGTTGAGTTATACCTTACAAAAAATAAAAACTTTAGGTACGTAAACGTATAGGTTATTACCTAAAAAATAAAGAAGCTATTTTCGAATTTAATTCTATTTACAAAATTGTTACTAATGTCTTTAAAATTTTAAAATTAGCCTAGTTAATTTAGTCTCTAAACAAAATATAGTTTTAACGATTTAAGCTACAAGTTATTGAAAAATGAAGAATTTTGAAATTATCATCTGTTTTAAGGTATAATTATTATAACAGAGAAAATAAGTGTACAAATATCAATAAAGTAACTTTAAGATAAATTAACTTGAAGAAAATTGTTTAAAAATTGTTGTTTTAATTATCAACAACTTTTTTTCCAACATTCACTTTAAAGTATATAAAATACTTTTTATTAATCAAAGTTATATAAAAACTATAAATAAAAATTTTGTAATTTTCTTACTTATAATTACGTGCAACTTATAATCTGTTTTTTTTTATTGCAACACAAACTTTCAGACAACACAAGCAAAAAACTTTAAATCAGCTTTAAAAGTTTTAAGAAGCTCCATGACTACTTTGCAGAAAATTTTCATTAAACAATAAATTTGAAAATTAAAGTAATTTCCTTCTAAAAAATAGTTTTAAAGTTTTTAACATTTAAGTTGAACATTTAAAATATGACTGCTAAGTTCGTGTAAAGTATTTCAAGCATTTCAACAACAGATAAAACAAATATCTTTTGAAGTAAAATCGTATGAGAATATTTATATTAGACCCAGCTTTATTAGTTTTTTGTAATAAATTTAGATTTGGCTATTAACTGATTTCTTTAACTATTTGGACAATTTTTAGTAGTAAAGAAAATTTACTTATGAACATAAGTCAAACAAATAGGCCATATTGAAAAAGAAAGTTATTTTAGTTTATTATTTAACTATGTATTGAACAATACTTCTATAATAAATTATAGTTTATGGTACTTGGTTTATAGTTTAAGTCGTAGACAATACATTAAAAGGTTTCCAAGTTGTGTGCGACTCGATAACCGAAAGGTTTTTTCGTTAACCAGGTCCTAGGATCAATTATTCTTTTCCTTGTATTTTTGTTGCTCAATAAACAGTACTGTAGAAGTAGTACTTTGTTGAATACGTATAGCAGCTTAAAACTACATTAATACTTGAAAAGCTTTTTAAGATTACTAAAAAGCCATTAAGAAAAGTTTCAAACAAAACTGAAATACTTTCAACATAGCGATAAAAATGTTGTTAGTGTTTCGATTTTGTGTACAAAAAAACTTTTTTCATGCATACTGATTTTAGTAGCATGCTGCATGATTAGCATAAACAGTTAAAATGAGTGGCTATTCAATATCTAAAAAGTTTAAAAGAACCTTTCCAGGTTTATTTTTATTTTAAATTATTTTTGATTTCTATGACCTAGATTGTCATAAGTTTAGTTTTTGCTAGTTTATAAGTTGTAGATGCTATAGTTTCTCATACTTAAATCTTAATTAGTTTTGATGAAAAAAAAATCAAAATTATTACTTCTAAATTTAAGAAAGATTTATTAATTACGGCTCGGCTTTAAAAGTAAATTATAATTTTTAACTTTATAACATTATGTAGACTTTAAAAAACTTTTTATAGCAAAAAAAAACTAATGGAACTACTTTTTTTATAAGATTTTATCAAAACAAATTTATTCCAAGCTACTAAAGTTGATTGAATTTTAATTAGCTTGCAACTAATACTCACGTATTTTTTGACCACCGGAATTTCCTAATTAAATGTTTTTACGGACATAACACTCATACTACTTTAACATGCAGCAGCCTTAAAAACACTTGTAAATGTCAATAAAAGTAATTCCCCCCCACCAACTCGCCCGCCAGCCGATGGTGCTCAGGCTGCTCGGAAATCCTGCCTTCGGTTTCCCTCAGCACAACGACTGCATGCTCAAGTGCCACTCGAAGCGCGAACAGCCGAAGCGGTTGAGTTTTCCGCCAGTTGAAGGACTGCTGGTCAAGGACGGCACCGACCAAACGTTCGCGGTCAAAGGCTGCTTGATGCTCGAGCCGAGGTCGATGGTGACGAGAAGCTTGCAGAGTCACGTCAGAGAGACTACCGAAAGAAAACAGCCGAAGAGAAAATACATATTCAAAGCGAAGCCCGAAGCGAAGAGCGTACAGTTCGACGTTGTCGACGATTTTCCCGACGGCAAAAGACCGCATCGCGATGACTTCCGACGGTACAAGAGAAGAAACAAAGAAGTTTTAACACTGCCGAGCATAAACTCAAGCTCAAATAAAAGTTCTTGTTAGTTTTTGATGCTATAATTGAACAAAATTTAGTTTTGTACAATGATAATAATCGTAGATTAAAACAAACTTCTATAAAACAATTGGTTATAATAATAGCTGTAGCTAAAATACATAAAAAAAAAGTTTGTCTTTGTTAGACTTTAACTTTTTAATTTTTAATTATTTGGTTTTTTTTTAATTTTTCATTTTAAATGTGTATTAACAGCTTTTATACATTTAATAATTAAGCTGTTCTATTGAAAAACAAAACAGTACATCTGGTTGTAACTGTTTAAAACATTTTAGGTGTTATATTTCCTTCGCATGCATGGAAAAATCCATCTGAACCAGCAAAAAAGTTTAATTACAAATTTACGAAAAGCAGGAAAACGAACAAACACTTCCATGCCAACTCTGTAGAAAAAGAAACCTTAAAGCCTGTAGGTTTTTTTTCAGGTAAAAAACAAAGCTACAAGAGCTCAACAAACAGGAATGTTAAAACTTTCAACAATAATAAAGGAAGTTTTAAGTCTGATGCATTTAAAAAGAAAGAAGTTTTAAAACCAAAAAAGTCTCCGTATTTAGTAGACCTTTGTCACACTCAACTTCACGGGTAGTATAAAAACGGTAAACAATAGTTTTAGGAATGTTAAATTAAAAATAAAAGGTAAAGAGAATGGTAAAAAAACAATCAATTTTTGAATTTTAATTTAAAGTCTTAGGAATTTTTATATTTTAAATCTGTTTATTTCAAAAATAATTTCATTGAGCAGCTAATTAAAATTTTGTATATAAATTCATAACTTTTTTTTGTTTTACAATACAAAAAGTTTAATTCAAAAATAACAATACTAACATTTAATAATATTATACTATTCCCTGGTTTTGCTTTTATACCATTTGAAAAAAACAATTATAGCAAAGGTTACTTTATGCAACTTTTTGTAAATTACACAGTGTACCTGTACCAGTATGTTGGTTTTCATTTAAATTTTTTTGTTATAGTTAGAAAGTAAACAACTGATTTACAACAAAACTAAATTTTTACTAAAATTTTTTTAACTAAGCTAAAAAAATAATCTAAAGTGTTTTATTTCAAATAAAACATTTCATAAATCACATTTCAAGAATTTTTTCTATAACTAAAACTTACTAAAATTAATTTTTATTTAAAAAGTTAATATTTAACTTGTTAATTACTTTATATATGTTTCAAACTTTATTACATTGAAAAAAAATATTATTAGCATCAACTGTTGATGCACTTATGAGTTTATAACGCATTGAAAAAATAAACCTTTGTATAAAACAAAAAACTTAGTGTTTATAATATATTGAAAAAAAAGTTACAAACAGTTTAGAATTTAATAAAATTATCATAATGAAGAAAGTTTATATACTATATTTATTAGTCCTTAAAGTTTTATTAAACACCAGCTTTAAGAAACAATTTGTAATAATTAAAATTTTATGAAAAAAGTCGTAAAATTTTGTATTTGTCTAAGAAAATTGGTAAAATTTTTTACAAAACAATAGTAATCGTATTAAAAAATCCCCTACTAAATTGGCTTACTTTATATCTCGCTAACTACACTGAACATAGCAGCTTTTTAAGCCATAAACAATATCTCTTAGATCTAAATAAGATAAAATTATTAAGAATAAGATCAATTTTAACAACTACGCCAAACTTAAAGTTGATTAATCTTGATGCTTTTCATTTTTTAAAACTACTAATATTTTATAGTAAATAAAGCTCACAAACATATTCTGTACTAATATTAAGACAAAAAGTGGTAACTAATTTCTATTTTGGCAACTAAATAACTTTTAGGTAATCGAAACTGTTAACTTTTTAGCTACAGATTTTTGTTTTATTGCTAGTAGTTTGTCTGCTAGTTTGATGTATTTTATTGCTAGTATGTTGTATAAAGATGAAAGCGTTTTTTCAGTTAAATATAATGTGAAAATTAAGTACCTAGTTTCATTTAACACGCAAATTTCTTAGTTTGACTCATAATTACGATCTTTTACAAGTTCTCTTTCTGTTTTTATCTATGTTCTTATCAATTTGAAAACAATTCTAAGTGATTAAATAACTTTGAATCGACTTTTGAATTACTATATGAGCAATATATGTAGTTGTTATAGTTTAAATAACAATTATTACAAAGTAATTTTCTAAAATGCAGTACATATTCTTGATAAAAGGTAATAATATATGTTATTATAATAAGTTACAAGTTTCAAAGTCTAGATAATCAAGTATACTAGCAAAGAAGTATAACAGATGACCAACTTTTATATTTTTTGACTATCATAATATTTTTTATACGTTTATTAATTAAAATTGTTAACTTTACTTAAAGTGAGAGCATTAAAACAGCATATTTTATAATAAGTTGTACACATAGCTTTTTTTCAAAATAAAATTTTTATTAAATAACTTAACTTCAAACTTTTTAACACAGTTTAAGCTTGTATTATTTAAATAACAATGAATTTTCATATAAACAACTATTTATCGGTTCTTTAAACCAGTAATTTCTAAATAAATGAGGGTTGAAAAATATTTTGGATATGCATTAATGTTGTTTCTTTCTTATAAAGGCTAATATTGCACACTTTCAAATTATACCTTGTTTTACTTTTTTATAATGAAAAACTAATTTAAATTAGTTTACTAAGTTCCCGTTTTGACCCATCATAAAATCTATATTTTACGAATTGGTAACTTAAAAAGGAAGTTTACTTGTAGTCATTTTTAACAGGTAAAATATTCTCACTGTAAAATAATGAAAAAAAACGAAATACTTCTCATAATACATCTGTTTGTTGTGAACTACTTAATTAAAATGAAGATTATTCTAAAGTTAGACAACTTTATAATGTTTTCATGATCATTTATGCACGTTTTTAGCGATATGAAATGATATTAGTTACTTAGTATATTAATTTTAAAAACTAAGCAACGATTTTAAAAAATTAATTGCTCAGTATTAATTTTCAGTGAACAAGAGTTTAAAAAAAAGTAAAACTAGTTTTTTATAGAAGCGCAATGGTAGCTCGAACATATTTTGGTCTTAAACATATTTTAGGAAACTATACTTTAGCTTTGACTTATCTACAAAAATTTTAACAACTTTGTTTTAAGGTAGCAATGTTATTTAAAAACTTGATGTTTTGATATTTTTTTACCGACATATTAACTATTATAAACTTTCAAAAGAATATAATAAAAAGTGTTTCATGTTAGATAAGCAATAACTATTGATACAAAATAACTGATTTTCCTTTAAAAAGTTTACAGGAGGGGTCGGTAGTCTTTTATAACTCGCGAGCTAATTTTTCTAATAAATGTTGCTTGCGGCCCGCACTCTGGAGAAGAACAGTCTTATGCAGGCCGTAGTTATTGAAAAGAGTAATGTCAACCAATATAAAAATACCATTTTAATCTAAAGTGTGATTAAATAAGCAATAGCAAAGCAGTCGTAAATAGCAACTATTTAATTAAAAGTATATTTTTTACTTTTTACTATAAAAACTACTTTTTATTCTTTATTAAAAGTATTTTTAAGTACATTGCAGACCAAAAATTTTTGCGTTGTGGGCATCAAACTTCCGACTCCTGGTACAAGATGTGGACTTTATAACAAAACAAATTATCTATATTATATTATAGGAGGGTAAAACGTATTTATATAACCATTTGCAACTTAGTATATATAAATTACTCATTTTTATTCTATATTTTGTTTCACAAACATTTTTAAAACTATACGAGTTTCATTGTCAAGTGGTAAATGTTAAATAAACTTGAAAAAATTTTGAACCATCAAAAAAAATCAGTCTCAGTCTTATACAAGCACTTTGAAAAGATTTTTCGTTTATTGTAAACAAACATCTTCAATTCTTACTCAAATAGAGTCTATTTGAGATTCTTGATTTCTATTTGAATTTAATTTAAGATTCTATTTGAATAAGAATTGAAAACGTTTATTTTTTAATAAACAAAAGATCTCTCTCTTCAAAGTGCTTGTATAAGACTGAGAATGATTTTTTTTGATGGTTCTAACCAATTTTTATTTTTGTTTATCTAAACTTCAATCCTGTCCGGTCTTTAGAATTAAAAGAGGAAGACTACTTTCATCCCATTTTAATTAAAGAAAAAATGTTGGTTAATAAAACAGTTTTGAAATATGTTTCAATCATGACGTATGAACAAGTTCAAATAAATACAAACTTTAGAGTTTAGCAAGTAAAACTAAAGTAAAGATATGTCAATTATTAAATTGTTAATAGTTTTGCTTTTCCATTTAATGCTATTAGCGTATTTAACTTAAGTCGTTATTTCTCAATGAATATTTATTCCAGGCTGTAGAGTTTGCTTTGTTTACATCGTTTCAAAACTTTAGAGTTTTGAACTGTGTCAGAGTTTTGACAGCGGGTTCAATCAAAAAGATGGTCAAAAATTGCGCTGTTTTAATCTGTTCCGCAGTGGCCTGTAATTCTTCGGAAGATTTGCCGTAATCAACAATTAAATAACACTGATTTAGCCAACTTCTATCATGAAATGAATACTCTACACACAAAATTAGAATTCACTTTAGAAAGATCCGTTGACGAAAAACTACCGTTTCTCGACACTGAAGTAAAGCAAGTATCAAACCAACTACACACAAATGTGTTTAGAAAACCAACAGACACAGGTCTAATAATGCAATACACTAGTACTTATCCAAAATCTTGGAAACTTGGTTTAATAAACTTTATATAAACAGATCGCTAAATATATGCTCATGTTTTACCGCATTTAGAGAAGAACTTACAAAAATAAAAAACTTATAGCTTAAGAATCAGTATCCAAAAAACCTTATAGTGTCCAAAGTCAACAAATTCCTTGAAGTTCATAAAATCAACAACTCAACATTTAAACAAAATTAAAATATTTATACAAAAAATCAAAAGAAAACAGAAATTGAAAACTGCTCTTATTTCACAACAGTTTACGTTGGTAGTTGTTCAATAAGATTCCAAAAATGAATAGCATTCATATTATAAAAACACAACATTGTTATTAAACCGGCCTACACCAGCAAAAAAGTTCCTGACTATTTCAGAACAAAAGTAAATGCTCGGTAGTATCTGACGCAAATGTTATCTATAAGTACACCTGCTCTGCAGATCAGAACATCTCCTACATTGGAGAAACAACACGGCAAGTCTTTTGACGAATTACAGACCACTGCGGAACAGATAAAAACAGAGTAATTTTTGACCGTCTTTTTTATTGCTCCCGCTGTCAAAACTCTGACACAGTTCAAAACTCTAAAGTTTTGAAACGATGTAAAGAAAGCAAACTCTACAGCCTGGAATAAATATTCATTGAGAAATAACGACTTAAGTTAAATACGCTAATAGCATTAAATGGAAAAGCAAATTATTAAGAATTTAATAATTAACATATCTTTACTTTAGTTTTACTTGCTAAACTTTAAAGTTTGTATTTATTTGAACTTGTTCATACGTCATGATAAAACTTATTTTTTAAACTGTTTTACTAACCAAAATTTTTCAAGTTCATTTAACATTTACCACTTGACAATAAAACTCGCATAGTTTTGAAAACGTATGTGAAATAAAATATAGAATAAAAATCAGTAATCTCTATATACTGAGTTGCAAATGGTGTATATAAACAAATTAATTGTACCGCATAACCCGACTATGTTTGATAACGTTGGCATGTGAATGATTTAGCTGTGTCAATTTATTTAACTTTACTCACAAGCGGTCGCTTCAGTGCTTTGTACTTAAACCTGTTTGGTAAGATCACAACAACGGTTTTTCGCGACCATGCCTGCCTGATGAGTCCTAATAAGGACGAAACCGGTTGTAGGTTGTCTCGGATGCTGTTGTTGTTGGTAGTGTGGTGAATATTATTATATATTGTACGGCATAGAAATATAGTTACAAAATAGTTTCTTAAGAAATATAAACTCTGATTGTTGTTTAATTAACAACTGCGTACTTTTATTTGGTACATACTTACTTTAGAATAAAAAAGTAATAAAAAAAAAGAATTTTTGTTGTGTACTTAACTGAAAAATAAAAGCGTTCTGATCTAAGCGTACATTTTGTTTGCTGCAGTGAACAATTGCTTAGTTTAAAACAAAACTATTGATTTTCCTTAAATAAGATATATTTTATAAACATAGTTACATGAAAAACTTTTAAATAATTTTTTTTACCAAATCATGGTGTAATATGTAAAAAAAACTATCGATTCTTTTTTATCTACAAGCAAAATTTCTCGATGGCTTATTAACCAAAAGTTAAGTTGTATTATTTACTAATCCAGTTTGATTATTAACTATATTTTTTATAAAGATAATTGATGTTGGTCGTATTACTTTTACTATGTTCTATAAAAGAGCTGGTTTATATTTTTTTACTAATAAAAAGATTAGTAAAACTTTTAATTTACTTTTAAAAAAACATTTGTTGTGTAAATATTTATTATACCAATAGTTTATTTTATGTTTATATAAAGAGTCAATTAGATTATAGTAGACATTTCTGATAGAATACTTTATATGAAAATAAAATTAAAGCATTAAAAGCTTACTTGTTTTAACTGTAGTAAATTTCTTAAACAAAAGGGTTGATCATGCCAATTCGATCATCAGATCACAAGTTTCGATAGACTGAGACCGGTTTCGTCCTTATTTGGACTCATCAGTCAGTCACAACCGAAAAACTTGCAGTCGTCAATCTACAAACGGTTTATCATGCTTTCACATAAAGCAACCATTTGCTGACAATGATCTGACTGAATTTTCGGTTGTGACTGACTGATGAGTCCAAATAAGGACAAAACCGGTCTCAGTCTACCGAAACTTGTGATCTGATGATCGAATTGGCATGATCAACCCTTTTGTTAAACTAGAGTTTGTCTCACGGCAAACGAAAGTCCAGGCTTCTGCTCTGCTGACTTTCGCCTTTGTTTTTTGTAAATTTCTTAAATTAATAAATAACTTTTAAATTTGTTTTAAGGTATTATATACTTTACCTATTTAACTTTTATAAATGATTATAATTTAACTATAAGCTTTTTTCAACTGTTGGTTTTAAAATAATGTAGCCCAATGCTAATTAACTTTAACAATTATAAAATTTTGAAATAAAAAATAAAAAACAAATAACTTTTTTTTTAGTTCTTTGACATATTAGACAATAAATATGTTTTTACTTTTCAGTTCAAGAAATTAATATATTAACATACTGTATGAATGACCCTAGCAAAGTTTTTTATTTTTCATAAGTTTTAAGCCTCTTTTTATTTATTGATAATACTTAAAATTTTTGTTTTTAAAGTTAAAACAAGTTTAATTTTGTTGTTTTCCATATATTACTCCAAAACTATCGATCTGTATGTGTTAACTAAAATTTATAATAAATTCTTAATGGAAGGAGAAAATAAGCATTTTATTAGAAGTTTGTGTTTAAAATCAACTAACAAACTTTTGATAGTAATTTAAAAATTAACAATCTTTTAAACTTTAAATTTGGCTTTAACCGTGTTATTGTCGGTTTATGATTACTAATTCAAAGAAGAAATTTAAAAAATAATCAGCTTTATATATATGTCTAAGTTTACTTGATAAAAAAGTAGACGACGGATGTATTTATTTTTGTATCTATTTTTTCTAAAAAAGTTTACTGAGAAACTAAAAAAAGAAGTTATAAAAAAACTACTTTCTATACACCTATAACTTTTGCTAGGAATGTTTTTTGTTGTATATTAAAATAAAATAACTTCTGGTGAACTTTTTGAAATATTATATGTATTTTGTTATTTAACAATTAGTTTGATAACTTGTTGAACAACAAAAAAAAATAAACGCTCAAAATATTTGGTTCTACGACCTGATTTTCGAAAATATTTATGATATCGAGTCATATACCACTTTAATACAGTTTAATGTCTTGTAATTTTTTTGAAATTTTTTTTGGTGTTTAGCTTACTTTAATTATATTATTAAGTTTTAGACTCGATAAAAATTAAAGTCAGTAAAACGCTGTAAAAAAGTTGATATCGATAATAGGCAAACTCTAAATTGAAAACTTTTCTAAATTAAAAAAAGTTTTAATTGACGTAAACTAAAATTTCTTATAGTTTTATTTCGAATTTGTTTCTAAAACCAATGATACATTGATAGAAATTAAAAGCATTTCAATTTCTATACATGTGTATATACTTAAAGTTATTCTCAAATTATTATCTTATGTTTAAAACTTACAACAAAAATATGTAAAAATATAGTAGAACTAGTTTTTTTAGTTTTCATTATTAATAGACATTTAATGTTTTTGTCCGAACTAAATATATTATTTTATAAAGATTTCTTATTATAATAAGACAATGTTTAGTAAACTTTTAAATTGATATAGTAGTATATCTTAAAAATAATTTTCAAAGTACTTTAATCTTAATCTTAAATACGCTCTTTGGACACATTGTTAAATTCAGTATTAAACAGGAAGTGCATATCTAAGATTTAAAAGCCCAAGTTTAAAAATACATTTTGAACATTAAGTTTATTGGATTCTAAAGCATACCTGAGAAGTATTAGAAGTATTAACAGGAAGACTGGTGTAGTAGAATTGGTAGCTATTAATACTGCTTAAATTTGTGAAAATGTTTTAAAAAGGTTTAATTTTTTTCCATGAAGCTACTTTTACTCATAGATCGATCTTAAATAATAATGTATTGGAATAAGGTACTTTGTATCAAGTTATGTTAGTTTGGAAATTTCTTTAACTATAATAAGGGATTTTTTGTTTTTGCTTTTACAGTGTGAGCTAAAGATAATTTGTTGCTTTTCTTGTATGTGATCCGTTTATATGATTTCACAACTATGAATAAACTAAAAAAAGTTATAGTTAAAATTAAATTATAGATAATACGGTTTCACAACTATAAGTGAATTATAAAAAGTTATAGTTTTGTTTTTTAATAACTCATTAACGTTTCTTTTTAGTTTAGTGTTATAACGCCATGAAAAATAAATAAAAACAACACTTTTTCATTCTTGTAGTTTAATTCCGCTCAAAACCTTCAAACAACAAGTTAATATTCAAAATAGACACAACTAAAAATTAGATTAAAATACTTGTTAGCCTACGTGTAATAATTAAAAAGTTAAATACGTTAATATTATTGTAAAACTGAGCAAGTTTGTTAATAGCTTCGTTTATAACATGTAAAAGTATAAATGTTCGGTTTTAAATAATTAAACAAACTACAAGATGGTTTTAAAACATAATTTTACTTTAAATATAACACTAAAACACTTCAACGAAACTGATAAAGACAAAAGATTAAATGCTTTGTTAAATATCGTTTAGTGTTATTTGTTTTTGTTTTGAAACTAAATACGACACCAATAACGTTCAATGTATGTTATTGTGCATTCGGATGCGCAGCATTTTTCAGAACTGTGGTGTCTTTTACTAATTTTTCTTCTTATGTAGTTTTCTTTTTCTTGTACAATTCTGCACAAACGTGTGTAAATTTAAATAAATTTTGAAAATTAAGTACTACAATTTATTTGTAAATAACTGAAAAATGACTTACCTTTCACTTTTTTCGTTCAAGTACTTTACTGCTGCTCTAGTTTTTCTTGCTGTAAAATATTTTTTGAAAATACTTCAGTGAAAACTAACGGGCTAAAATTTTAATCGAAAAAATATTTTATAAACTTAATAACACGCAAAGCAAATTCTATTGAACCTTATAAATAAAACGTGTCTAAAAAATATAACTGGTAAATGTTTAAATTTTAGACATTAAGTAAACAAAAAACACTAAATTATAATAGAAAAACAAATAAAAAATACTAAACTTAACTTACATTTTAGCTTTTCAGCAAAATTTACCACAGCAAGAAAATTAAGGAATTTCATTCTGCAAACTTTTGCGATCGTCTTAGCTAGTTGTCTTCCGCACTGTCTTATTTTAGTATTACCTTTAGGATCAACACTTATCAACTGTTCAAGTTTTGTGTTACGTCTTATAGCATTTCCAAATGTCCCAGTTGTTCGAGAAATCAATGCAACAAGAAAACAGA
This sequence comes from Thalia democratica, assembly GCF_965202585.1. Lineage (NCBI taxonomy): Eukaryota > Metazoa > Chordata > Thaliacea > Salpida > Salpidae > Thalia > Thalia democratica. The sequence continues at coordinate 17,426,896 of NC_139170.1, forward strand.
AAAGTAAAGCTGTAATTATTTTCATGATTCTGAAAAAACATTTTCACAAACTTTATAAATGAATATACTAGTTATAAGAAATAAATTTTAAAATTTTCTAGCTGGAACTAAACCATTACTAAGTTAAACCGATATAAAAGAACATAAGTACTTATTCTGTAGTTACAGACTTAACAATCTACTTAAAGTATTTTCTTAAGGTTACAACTTTTCATATTAACTTGAAACTATTTAAGCAATAAAAAAAATCATTTTATAGTTTTTTATAATTATTTTCTCAAAGCTAAAGAGTAAGTATATTTTAATTAAAAACAAGTTGTTAAATCATATTTGCACAGAGAACAAATCTCTAGCATTTTTTCATTGTTTTTAGTTCAGTATAATATTTAATTATACGAGCACATTTACTTGTGATATTTGTTTAAATTTACTATATCAATATTGCAACTTAAAAAAATTGTTTCAGTTTATTACAGCTTCCAGACAAATCAAATCTGCATTTAAAAATAAAGATTTATGAAATTAGATTGTAGGTTTAAGTACACTTGTAAGAATTACTTCGACAAAATTTCTTTGAAATAAATTAAAAATGTAAATATTTTTAAGCTAGTTATACAATGTAGACACAAAAGTTTTATAAAACTAAAATTCTTTAAAATTTATCTTGATGAAAAAATTATAAACTTTATGTAAATAGGCTAGGTTAGAGATTTCAATTTCAAAACATTAAAAAATGAACAGTTCAGCTCTGCAATTAAATATATCATTTTAAATAAAACAGTTTTATGTTTTTTTTTACACTTTACCACACAGTATTAGCTGTTAGATAAAAACTATATATTTGAATTTCTCATCCCAAGGATCTAAAAAGTACATAACTTTACTCCTGCTATATTAAAACTTTAGTTTTATGTACAACACATATTCTAATTTTTTCTTCCCTTTGAACCAAAAACTTCTTTTAAAGTTTTTCCACCACATTCTTGCCATAAGTAAGTTTATACTAAAACCAAACAAACTTGTGTTTTTTCGTAGAAGTTTACCGAAACTAAAATTATAATTATGACTATTGTTCTCATTTTAAATTTAAAAACCTTTTCTTTTAAATGCATAAATAATATGATTAGGCTATTTTTAGAAAACACTTATAAAAATGATCTTATAACCTCAAACTTTTAAATTATCATCACAAACTAATACATAGTAATTAGTTACAAAAGTATGTAACAATTTAAAAATATAAAATCATTTTTTAAGCTAGTTCAGCGAATAAAAGTCAAAGAACAACCTAAAGTTAAATAAAAACCGTACATAAGTACGTAGTAACATATTTTTTTAATTGAAGTTTGTGATAAAGTTTAATTGGTAAGTAAATACAGTTTATCCCTATTTTTTTAACTCAAAAACATCTTCAGTCTATAACCGAACTATAATTCTATACAAATAGATTTTTTTTTATTCTTTATATCTAAGTTTTTTTACAATATTTTTTTAACTCTACGATGTAAATCTTCTTCAAACTTTTAATCATACTTATGTTTAGAAATGCTTTTGAAAGTTTTTAATTTTAAATATATATATATATATATATCTACCTTAAACAAATCCCTTGACAGAACTCAAATTAAAAAAAAAGTTTATATACTTCTCGCTATAACCACAAACATATGTTGACAAAATAATTTTCAACAACAATCACACCGACTTGAGTAAAAACCGTTCAATTAAAGTCCAGTAATCTTGTTAAGTAATTGTGCAACGCTTAGGAATGTTATGTAAAAGACAAATGCAGCAAAACAAAAATTGCGGTTCAATTAAATTTATTAAAACCATTAAGTTGTTTGATACCAAATATAATAATACATTTTAATTTGATGCTGTAAGATTTCAAAAGTTTATTAAAATTATCAAACAATTAAATCTCTTTTTTATATAAAACATCTATTAGTAAATCTATTGTTGCTCGATTTATAGACTTAAGCAATACAGTATGTTATAAGTATATTTATACAATTAAGTTTATATGAAAATTTCGAACTGATATTAGATATAAATCCAGTTCAAAATAGAAAAACACAAACATATTTTTGTTTTCGGACTTTTTGAATCGCGTCATGGAGACGCATGGTTTTCAAACAACACAAATATTTCTAAAAACCGCAGCATTTAAAAATATTCAAACAAAGTTTTTTTTAAAACTAATAGATTTAAACAAATAAATAAACTGCTGTATAATTTAAATGAAATCTCATTAGACTATATAATAAAACAGTAATTACAAAACTTATGCACATTTTGTAACACATTATCTGTATTAATGTTTTTAGTGTACAAACTAAAAAGGAAGCTTTAATTCTTGTAATAAAAACAACTATTCTAAACTTTGAATTCACGTGTTTATAAATGCGTTTCCTTAAATCTTTTTTTAAGTGATACGTGAGCAAGTAAAACTTTACGTACTTACCATATTTTCAAAAAACAGTAAAACTTACATGAAACTATAAGGAGGCGTATACATATTGTACCGTACTATTACCATTATACATCGCTACAATAATTGTATTACAGTAAAAAAGTCGAAGTTTTTTATTGAAAATAATTTTTTATTGGAAAAATTATCTCGTTACATTTTTACAACTTGGTTGGTTTAGAGTTTTTTTTCACTTATAGTACGAAATATCTATAGTCTAGAATCTATAAGCTTTTGCATTTTAACAAACAATCTATGTAGGTTAAAAACAAACAGCAAACAACAATCAATGAAATATCATCGGAATAGTTTAAATATCTTAAAATTCATGAAGCTTTTATTTCTTATTATATAAAAATCAATGAATTAAAAAAAATCACGCTGTAAATGAATTTGGTCACAATTCAATAAAAGCATTAAGTAGAGTTTTTTGTAATACCCGATAATTACGTTTTTAAAAAGCGTCAAAGTTAAAAAATGTTTGCTTATTTGTTACGATGGAGACAATAAAATAAAACAGAAATTCATATAAAAAATGTTTACAACGATCCACACAAGATAATAGTACTTTTTATTTATAGAATTATCCCCTAAACATTACAACTTTTCTTGTTGTTAGGTTTCATAAAATAAGAATTACATTTAAAATATAGATATATTTAATAAGTAATTAGATTAATTTAGTCTCTCTATAAAGTTTTTTAACCATATACTTGTTGTTGAGGTAAACTTGTTTTTATCAAGATAATGTTTTTGACTCTTGAGGATTGCCAATTATTAACATGTCTGTTTTTTTAATTTGCAATATAACCGCTAATAATTCGTTTACGGAAGTCAACTGTAAATGATATTTTCATATGTAAAATGATAAGAAAACTTTAAAATACTTATAAAAACAAAAATACTTAAAAATAAAGTAAAGAAAAGGCTATATAAACTTTATACTTAGAGTATAGCAAAATTCCATTAAATCAATTTGTATTATTATAATTTTGTATTAGATTAAATTTTTTTTAATTAAACACTTAAAATAAAATTTATTAAAAACTTTGTTTTTAGTATGTATAAACTTAATATATAGTAAAGTATAGCGTATTATTGTTGAAAATATTATCAAGCGTATAATATAATTAAATTTACCGTTTAAACAATTAAAACTTTAAATATATATATTAACTTATGCGCTCATATTTAAGGTACATCTAGAATAGGTTAAAACTTTTCAACAACATATATAATAAAACATATAAAATAATGGTTTATAATCCACAACAAGTAAAAAGACAATAATGTTAGTTTAAATGATTTCAACTGACACAAGTAGATATAAATCTAAATGTTTTAAATTTCTACGTAAACTATGTTTTTTTATCATACGTTTAGCAATAGTAATTTCACTAAGACTTTTACGATAATTTTGACACACTTTTTGAAAGTGGGTATGTATTTCGAAAGAAAATATGTGAACGGTTATGTTGACAAAAGCAAGAACACTTAGCAGAATGTAAAAAAAAAACTAACGGATACATATTAAAACAACAATAAAAGATACCATTTTTTCGGTTAGTAATTATTTAGTTTATGAGTAATTATTTAAGTTGTAAAATAGAAATATTAACAAAAGCAACTAAAAGAATACGAAAAACATCTGCTTGAGATTAAATACAACATTATAGCTTAACAATAAGTCGTTAGACTTTTTAATTGTAGTAATAATAAAAATTCTGGGTTTGCAATGAAATTTTTTTAATATTTCTATTGAAACAATATTAACAGATTTTTTAATGTAGGTTTTAGTTTTTTTTAAATTTTATCGTTATAGAATTTTAATATTTTTCGAGCTTCGTTAACACAATAAGAAGCTATAATCTAAAAAGTTTATATATACGTATATACTTTTCAACTTCTAAAGCCTTGAGGATACATACAAACTTTACTGAATTACAAAATTTTAATTATAGATTGATGTTGATTTACTTATCTATTCTATAGTTAAACATGCCACTAACAACAAGTATTAAAGTAAGTACTTATTACAAGTTATAATATTATGGTTAGAAAAATTATATTTAGTTATTAAATCATACATTTTGAAAGCTAATAATTTTTTTAATATTAGATAGATTATTTGCAAAAAAAGTTATGATACAATACTACTATTAGGCTATTAGGAAAAACATATTTTTTTGGGAAACTTAATGTTTCAAAAAATATCATCTAGATAATATTTACTTTCTTTTATCAAACAATATTTTTGTGGTAAAATACTATTTGCAAAACAGTATTCAGTTAATGCGCTTAAAAAACAAAAGTTTTAAAAATATAAGAATGTAAGTTTTCGATCAAAAAAAATTACTTCAATGAAGAACTTGAAAACCATTACCTATAGTAAACTAAAATGAGGAAGTTTAAGTTGTCAAATAAATAAAAGCTTACCTATATATAATTAAAAAAACTAAAAATATAAAAAAGTAGATAAAAATAATATTTCAAAATTGTTATAAATTATAGCAAGCAGAATTATAAACTTTATATTACAGTATAGTTAGTTCCTTTTTGAAATTAAAACAAATAAGTGAAATATAAGCGTATAACAACTTAACAACTTTTAAACGGTATTATTTGTCTCCAAAATACTTACTTTTTTCGTTAGAAAAACGTTAAATTTTAAAATTTAACATAAAGTTACTTATTAACTTAAAAATTCTAGTTTGAAATTGTTTCCTCGTTAGATTTAAAAGCAAATTATAAATTTACTCTCAAGTTTTAAAAGACAAGAAAAATTTCGATTAACAACTAATGTACAATAAGGGTTTCAGAAACAAATTTTTAACTTTATTAAAAATAAAATTGAATTTTTTTTTTTGCTAAAAAAAGGTATATATTAAACTGACTAGATTTTCTTTATATTTAAAGATTTTTAATTAAAAAAGGTTTAAAATCAAAAAAGGTTTCTAACTTAAAATGTTATTTATGAAACTAGCTTACTATTTTTCATTCAACTATTTCCCAACTATGTAAAAACTTATATAAATAAACCAGGCTTTTTTTAATGATAAAACGATACCCTTTGCAAAGATAAATGTTTTCTTGGCAATAGCAAATATGCTACACATAATACATAATTTTACCTATCCCATTAATGTTTAACTTTTTATTTTCAAAAATAAAATAAACAAAATATATCTTTAAACAAAAAATAAAACATACTCTTGGTTACACGCTATTAGGAAAACGCTCTAAAAGCTAAAATTTTAAACGAGCGTTAACTTAGCTCAATAAGCATTTTTTGCATAATTTAAAAAAATTTCCAAACTTTAGATCCAATTATTTTCCTTATCTTTATAGCTAACACAGATTTTTTTTAATTATAGAAAACACTCCTTTGCCTTTAATTTAAAAAGAAATCCATTGATTGGGGTTAGAATTTTTGAGTGGAACCCCTTAGATAAATATGTTTTTTTTTTTGAAATTTTACTCAAACGGATGTTTTAGCCAAAAAATATTGTTTTTTTTTTTTTAATATTCTTACTTTGCTGTGTTATCAAGGGTTGTTGTTTTTTTTTCTCTAATTCCTAATATTTTAATAACACATACAAATATGCCCGATTGTAAAATTCAAAACCTTCAATTTTTTAACGGCCACTATAGCAAAAAAAAATAATTTTAATACACTTAATTATGACTATTTTAAAGAGTTAACGCTTTTTTATCTAAACTGTTTTTATGTAAGACATGACCCATGTACGTTTTAGTAAAATTATCATTATTTGAACATGTTTAAATAATGATAACTTAGTAAATTAATTATTAATATTTAAGTGTACTAAAATTAATTGGAAGACTGTATTCAAATCATAGAAAAACCGTGTTTTTTACTTTCTACGCAAATTAGATCAGCAAAACATACTACAGGTTTTACTTAACACATAACTACCTTGTAACTTTAAATTTACTTTAAACATAAACTCTTAACTTATTATGTATACAAAATATTTGTAAATCTCTATTTTATTATAACACCCGACTGTTTTTTTTTGAAACATAAAAATGAATTATCTAAATTACAATTGAAAGTATAGGCATTTTAATTTGTATTGTTTTTGAACATAATAATGTGATGCATTTATTAGTGAAAATTTTAAATAGGCGGAGGCAGAACTTTATTTTTCAATTTATTTTGCTTTTTTTTTTAATTTTGAGCTCACAAAAACTTATAGAGATTTTTCGTACTTGATTTTAAATGATGTTTAATACAGATCTTTAGAATTTTGTCTCTTTTTTTTAAATCTACAAGTTAACTATAAATATTCTTTTAAGATTTCTAGTTTGCTTTTTCTGTAAAAAACTTTAGAACTTTACAACATTGATGAATCATATCTAAAAAATAATATTGTATTGAAACAAATAGGAGCTTAAATAAAACGTTTGAAAGCTTATAGAAATAACTTATAGAAAAAAAACACCTAATGCCAAGCTAAACATACTGATAAGTCTTATTTAAATATTTCAATAGCTTAAATTTACTAACAGCTAAAATATAAATTGTTTTGCTTTTTTTTATATAAAACTTTTGACAATGGAATAATTTTACACAGCTTAAGTTTATTGTCGGGTACCGAGAACCAGCATCTTTTTACTAACAATTAAATGCAAAATCTCTGTCATGGCGATTTTAATATTCTGAAGTGGCCCTTTATAAACTATATAAGTTTAAACTAAAAATTAGCAAATGTTTTTACTGATATTTTTACTCTGTTTTTGATAATATTTAAAACGATGTAATCTAGTTACAAGAGTTTAGTTTCAATACGGCGTAAGAACTGCGGCTGTAAGTGACATAGTTTTTTTAATTTAGATAATCAAGCGACTAGTCTTGACAAATTAAGGTCTTTTTAAAGTTAACCATAATTAAACTTTATTTATAAAAGCTTTTCTTTAAAAAAAATAGTTAAGTGAAAATACCTATACAAATAATTGGAAATAGCTTGTTCTGGCAAGCAGGGTTTTTAGTTCTCAGCATGCTATTGTTTGCTAATGACCAGTAAACATTGACTTTTAATAACGTTCGTTTGTATTAAGTTTTGATTTTCTAGTTATTTTTTTTTAAATAGGTGTAAGACTATGAAACAGACAAATGACATGCTTGCTCGCAGGAATAAATATAACAACATTAGTAAATATTACTAACGTATTTTTCTTATTTATTACAATGTTTTGTTAAACTACTTTAATTTGATTTTTTGCGTTATTGCCTTTACTTTAAACTTAGTCAAGAAAAGGTAAAACATTTTTTGGTTAAGTCGCCACACCACAATGACAGCTATGATCGTAGTCGTAATGTATCACTTTTGAACACTTTTGATAAAACTAATACAGAATAATTAGGCTTTTTAATGCTTAATATAACATATTAAAAGTATTTTTTAAGTTATTACTTAACCTTTTTTTTTGTCCTAATTTATAAAAATGTTTACAGCTAAAGTAACATGGCAGATTTTATAAAAACTTTATTGAGTTTTAACGATGGGGATTGTAATGTACCTTAACTAGTCTTAGCGGGTAACTTCATATTTCCGCTACTAGCTTTAGCCATTCAGAGCCAGTTTTGTTTTTAGCTAATCAGATACTGTATTAACCGTAACTTAACAACAACTAATGATAAGCTAAAAACAATGTGTGATGTAAAGCCGTTTATTTAAATTAGTGAATTATTGAATTTATTAAGTTCTTTATTACAGAATTATTAAACTAAGTTAGAATTTATACGATTCAAAAATAAGCTTTATTAGTGTATATCGCTAGTTACATAACTTATTACAAAAAATTGTTTTTTACTTAAAATTGTTATTTTAACTCTAAACTAATATTTAAAATTTTATGAAAGATTTTACTCAGCTATTGTTTTAAAACATTTAGTTAAATCTAAAAAGTAAACTAAATTTTAAATAATAAACACCAATTTTGTATTATTCTTTACTAGTATTTCGTATTTTTAATTATATATTAATTAGTATTTTAGTAACTGTCACTAAACAAAACAGTATACTTAATTTAATCCTTTTTATTTTGTATACAACGAGCATAAAACCAGTTTTTTCACTTAAGCTTGTATAAATTGTTGTTTATTTTTTACTAGCATTTATATCAGCCATCATCAACAAAGTTGAGATGTCCGCGTCATCAACAATAAATAATGAACTTTACCACACGACCAACAACAACAGCATCCGAGACAACATCCGACCGGTTTCGTCCTTATTAGGACTCATCAAGCAGGCATAGTCGCAAGCAGACATGTTAAAAAGCTCTGCTTTGTTTACTCAAGCGTGAAATTACTAACTTAAAACAAACCAAAAATAAAACACTTCATTGCTGAATTACCATAGTAACTTTTAGCATTTTAACATCTCTGGTCGCAAGAAACTGCTGTTGAGATTTTACCAAGCGGGCTTAAGTATAAAGTATTGAAGCGACAGTTTGTACTTAAGCCCGCTTGGTAAGATCACAACAGCGGTTTCTCGTGACTATGCCTGCTTGATAAGTCCTAATAAGGACGAAACCAGTCGTAGGTTGTCATGGACGCTGTTGTTGTTGGTCGTTTGGTGAAGTTCATTTTTTTTTGTATACTACAAATGCTTGCCTTGCAATCTTGTCGTGTTTTAAAGATTTTTAATTTTTGGCATAATAAAATAAATAAATAAAGTTTATGTCGAATAATTTTTGTTATCTAAACAATATTTCTTTATTTTCTTTTGTTTTGTATGTGTAAGACTTTTTTTCGCTCTGGTTTAAAATTTTTTTTTTTGTTTTTGTGTATCTAAGGGGATTTTTCAAATACTGTAAATCTTAAGTTTTAAACTCAACCATAGTATTTTTTACCCAACAAAATCAGACTGGACAAGATTCAAAAAATGTAATCTTAGTGTTTTTAGTACAAATTTTTTTACATGTGACAATTATCACAAAAGTTCTTCTGATATTTTTCTACCTTAAAAAAAGATTGTAAAGTGATAAAGAAAGTTTTTTTTTTGGCACTACTAGATTAAAAAAATCTGGAAACCCAAGAAAACTTATAAAAAGTGATACAAAATACATAAATTAAATAACTGCCTCTATTGAATTTTCTTTAAATTGACTTAAATGATACACATTGTGTTTATGTGATAATTGCCAAATGTGAAACAAATCCAGCAAAAAAATCCAAGTTGCAATTTTTGGATCCCATGTAAAAAAAAAAGAAAAATGCTCACAACTATGGTCAATGGATTGGTGTGGAGAAAGACCTTCCGGTCATAGAGCTTCTCACCAAATATTTTGTAAAATACTTTGATAAGTTATATTTAGAACTTTAATAAAATTTAACTTTAAGATCACTATAAATGATTTTTTTTACTTAAACTAAATAAACTAATTAATTCTAAAAGAAAAAAATAGTATGCAATCTTTTTTTAAACCAATTACTGCCAATATAAACTGTGAAAACCATAATCTACTATCAGCGACACACCGTCTTCTCCCAAAGATTTCAACTTCTATTGATTCTATTTGAATAAGGTGTAATTTTATTAAATTAAAATGTCAATGCAAAAACCAACAACCTTGAAGAGTTTGGAGAAATTGATGGAGAAGTTGTTCATGGAGGTGAGGGCAGACTTTGCAAAAGGTATGGGGGGTCTTTCAAACGATGTGAGGGAACTGAAGGAGGAGCTAATGATCCAGAAGAATAGAGTTGTTGAGCTTGAAAAGTCTGTGAAATTTATTAGTGGTGGTTTTGACAAGCTGGAGAAGGAAAACAAAGCCATGAAAAGTCAAATAGATGTGCTAAAATCAGATAATGGAAAATTATCTGAGATTGCTAGTAAAGTTAAAGAAGGTGGTGAGTTGTCCCAAAAAGTTAACCAGATGGACAACTTTCTTAGAAGGTCAAATGCTGAAATCCAAGGGATACCGGTATCAGAAAATGAAAATCTGGAAAGTTTAGTGATGAACACATTGAAAATAGTTGACCCACGGATTCATAGAAAGGATGTTGTTTCATTTAGAAGGATGAAACCAACTGGAAAGGCTGAAGATAAGAAGAAAGCATTTAATCCGATTTTAGTTAAGTTTAGATCTTTTGAGCAGAAGGTCAAGATCATGAAAGAGAAGAAAAAATTGGCAAATGCTAACCTTAACTAAATATGTAAAAATATTGAGAAGATTTACATCAACGAGAACCTATCACAATTTAGTCGGGACCTTCTTTACCATACAAGAAGGTTCCAAAAGGCTAATGGCTGGAAGTTCTCTTGGTCGTCTGGTGGGGTGGTTTTGATGAGAGAGAAGGAAACAAGCAAGGCTGTGGTAGTTCATTGTGTAGAAGAGTTAAAAAAATATTCTAAAAGTGATTGTTAACTATCACTTAATTCTAAATATTAAGGCCATAGGGGGGGGTCCGACTTTTTTTTTTACAAAAAAGAACTTTGGATTTTATATGAAAGCTTTAAATACAAACTACAAGCCTGTTTTTATAGAATTCAAAAATATAATTTAACTTTTGAGATATTTTATTTTTTGTAAAAAGTTTCCAAAACAAACGTATGGACAGCAAATTTTTCGGGGTCAATTTTCTCGGAAATTTAAAAATTCACTAAAAACCTATCTCCTCCTTCATTTTTTGACCTAGAGACTTCAAATTTTCAGGAAATGTTCCTTTTAATATTTTGAAGAATCGTACTGTTGGAATTTTTGAAATTTTAAAAAATAAAAATTTTATCCACAAAAAACTAAAAAAAAGGGTAGTTTTTTGACAATTATTTTTTTTTTACTCAAAATTAAAAAAATTCTTACAATAGATCTCTTTAAAGTTTAATGATACACATTCTGTGAAAATTTGAGAAAGATTACTCAAAAAATGAAGGAGGAGATAGATTTTTAGTGAAATAGTCTTTTTTCGCATTTTTAGTTTTCGCCTTCCATAAGGAACGTATTGAACGCCCTTTCTTTGATCGCTTATATCTCAAAAGTTACTTTGAGTTTTTTTAAGCGGTTAAAAGTGTCTGATAGCTCAAATTAAATTCTACAAAATAAGATCAAGTTGTTAAAAACAAAGTGGACCCCCCCCTATGGCCTTAATATATTTATGAATTTATTTATTTATTATTTTTTTTTAAAGTTTTTGTTGAGATTTTACTTAGTACTTTAAATGAGCTCATATAAGACAAAATTAGTTAAAACTGCTTTTGTTGAGATTTGTAAAGTTTGTAAAAATGATTTTAAACCTCCAAATTTTGAATCCATATATTGTGATGGGTGTAAAAAATGGATACATTTAAATTGTTCTTGGCTATCTAAGCTTAATTTTAACTTCTATTCTTATAACAGTGATTTATTTTACTGTAAAAATTGTACAAATAATTTTAAGTTTGACATTGTTGGGAGTGAAGACTTTTGTAAAAATTGTTTTAAAAGATTTTCTTCTAAAGATAAATGTGTGTATTGTGAAGGTTGTTTTAAATGGATGCATTGCAAATGTGTCAGTATACCAAACAAGAGTCTTAATAAGATATGTAAAAATGATTTACCTTTTTTTTGTAAAGATTGTGATTTGAACATGTCTGTTTGTTATAGATGTAGTTTAGCTTGTAAAGACTCAGAAAATTGTTTAACTTGTTTTTTATGTAATAAAAAATGTCATTTTAAATGTACAACTAGTAAAAATGTTCTGTACCAATTTAAAAGCAATAGTTTTATATTTTATTGTGATCTATGTGAAAAATCTGTTTTTCCATTTCAGAATGTTGATGATCTTGACTATGATTGCTTTAATAAACCTATTAAGATGAATATTAGTAGAAAAGATGACCAATATTTAGACTTAAATTGTGTGAATTTTGGAAAAGAAAATACTATTAGTGTTGTTTACATGAATATTAGAAGCATAAATGCAAATCTACATAAAATTGAGGAATTTTTGAATTTAGTGAAAAATCTACCTGATATAATCTGTGTTTGTGAAACTTGGTTGACTAGTCTGAGACCTTTTATGGGTAAACTGCATGGGTATGATTTTGTAAATAAACTGTCTAATAGTAATCAATCTGATGGTGTTGCATTTTTTGTAAGAGCTTGTCACTCTTATGAGGTTGTAGAAGGTATATCATTTAAACAGTGTGATGTAGATGATTTGTGGATCTCTATTAAACTTGGAAACAATAAACATCTTATACTTGGTAATGTGTACAGACACCCAAGCTCTACATTTAATACTTTTAAAGAAAATTTTGTTAAAGTTTTAGATATATTTAATGAAAAGAAAAGAGATTTTATAATTGGTGGTGATGTAAATATAAACTTATTTAGTAGAGATCAGCGTACTTGTGACTATTTGAATTGTGTTTCTAGTGCTGGTGCTAAACAATTTGTTGATTCCCCAACTAGACTTTCTTCTGATTGCTCCTCTAGTTCTTTGATTGACCATGTTTATTCTAGTTTTGGGCGTGAGAAGCTAAATGTTAATGTTGTAGATTATGATATATCTGACCATATGCCTGTTGTTTGTGAAATTAAATGTTTAATGAATAAAAATGAATTGTGTTATCAAAAATCAGTTCAAGATTTCAGTAAATTTGATGTTGGAGTTTTTTTAAATGATCTTAGAAGGAACTTGGGTAAATTGAAAATGAGTATTACAAAAGGTGAGGATATAAATGAGTGTTGGAATGAGTTTGAGAGTGTGTTTGGTAGCACAGTGTTTTATCATGCACCAATTAAAATTTTAAATAAAAAAGATCAAAAACTAAAAGCTAAACCTTGGATTTCAAAGGGGATTATTGTTTCAATGAAAAAAAAAAATCTTAAATCTAATGTTTAAGTCTGCCATCAAAGATAAAACAAAAAAAATTTCAATTACATTCAAAAAATATAGAAATATTCTGAATCGAGTTATTGAACGATCTAAACTACTTTACTTTAAACAGGTTGTAAACAAAAACAAAACAAACAGTAAAAAGTTGTGGAAAATAATTAACAATATTGTTGCTACTAAACCTATCTCTCATTAAAAAATCAATGGTGTGCTTGATGTGCATGTTAATGTTGTTGTTGAACCAAAAAAAAAAGGTAATGTTATGAATAAAAATTTTTTGTCAATTGCTGATGATTTAATAAAAAAAAGAACACATGTTGCTTGTGATTATGATGAGTTTTCAATAGGTTCTGTAAAAAATGGTTTTGTTTTTAAGAATATATCAGCGAGCGAAATTGAAAATTATATTAAAACAATGAACCCTAACAAGAGTGTGCGTTCTGATGTCCCTAGTATTCGTTTTGTGAAGCTTAGTGCAAAAATAATTTCTCCCTATCTTTCTATGTTGTATAATAGCTGTGTTGAGTATGGTGTGTTTTCTAATTCTCTTAAACATGCTGAGGTAGTGCCGATTTATAAAAATGGTAAAAAAAACAATGTAAATAATTATAGACCTATTTCTCTTTTGTCTCCTTTTTCTAAAATTTTTGAGTCATTGGTGTGTGAGAGACTGAGTGGTTATTTTCTGTCAAATAATTTACTGCACTGCAAACAATATGGGTTTATAAAAATAGTACGACTGAGTTAGCAGTAAATCAGATTGTTGAGGAACTAATTGAGGCTGGTGAAAAAAAAAAGGTAAATTGTTCTGTTTTTTTGGATCTTGCTAAAGCTTTTAACACTGTTAACCATAAAATTCTAATATCAAAACTTAAATGTTATAATATAAAATGCTCAATGTTAAATTTTATTGAAAGTTATTTAAAAGATAGAAGTCAGTCTACTGTTGTTTTACTCCAGTAAGTATGGTTCATACACACTATACAAGACATTCAAAAAATAATAATTTTGTTATTGAAAGACCTAGAACACAACTTGGCCTAAACTCCTTCAAGTATTTGGGCCCTAAGTTGTGGTCTAGTGTTCCAGAAATTTTTAAAAACCTAAAAAAAGATCAGTTTAAATATAGTTACAAAAAATTATTGTTGAGCCAATATACTGAGTAGGTTTAGAGTGCTGTGGTTGAATATTTTGTGTTGCATGCAGATTTTGATTAATTGCTTTTGGTTTTTATTTTTATCTGTTTCTCTTATTATATGTATGGTCAATTTTGTTTGTGTCTACTCTGATCATGATTGGCTGGTTTTGGTCTGTTGATGGGGAAATATATTGTAAGGTTGTGCGTGATTGTTTTTTTTTGCTACTATCCAGTTTTTATTATATTTTTGTTATATTTATTTGTTAGCTGTATATATTAACTATTATTGCATAAATATAATTTTTTTTTTCTTACTTTTATTAGACTAAAATTAATTCCACCAATACAAGTTTCAGAAACTACATTTTTCTTAATAGTTTTTGTTTAATTTTTATTTATTTATTTTTATTTTTTTTCTAATTTAGCTTAATTTTTAGATTTTTTTTTCTGAGTACCATTTCAGTAAATTAGTTAATTATCAAGCTTTAAGATAGTTATTTAATGCTAATGTATTCATTATAATACTAGTTTTATGCATTTGCCCAACAGCTGATTGTGAGTTCACTTTGGTGGCGGTGATCACATGATTGGATTGTTGGTGTGATTTTTTTGTTGTAGCGCCGGTGAACACTTACTTGGGGATTTGAGCTTCATGATTTTCCCACACTTTGTGGTTTTTAGTGTTGAGATTTTAGCCTTGTGAGTGTTCTCCAAATGGCATGTCACCAAGGGCTTTTTATTTGTTTAAAAGATAGTTTTTTGTTTATTTTATTTTTGGATAGTTAAAGTTAAATATTAATGGGGCAGGTAAAATTACATATGATGTAACACACTCACTTTTCCCCAGAAAACGTTTATCGTTGCAAGGGGTAGAGTTTGAGACTGATGTTTTTTACCATAAAAAAAAAAAAAACTTTTATGATCATGTACGTTCACATTTTTCTTGTTGCCCTCTCTACAAGAGTAACCCTGAAAAATGTAATAAAAAGGTCAATAATAAAACAAAAAGAGAGAAGTGGTGAAATTGCTATAACTTACATATTTTCCTTTTTATATGTGAAAACAAACATTAGTATAAGCATTAATTGTAGAGCATAACCTATTCTAATATGGTCTACAGATCTATGTGCTAAATACAAAAAGGAAAAAAAATCAGTATTTTCTTATACTTTTTTAATATGTAAATTACTCAGTTACAATAACTATTCCTCATGCTAATAAATACCAGATACATTTACAAAAATAAAAACAAATAAATCACACTTATAAATGTACAACTAAATGATTTAAATAATAAAATTAAAAATAAGGAAAAAACTTAACAACTACTTTAGTAAATAAAAAATTAGTTAATAAATTTCTATTATAAATAAACAAAATAAGTTTCAACTATATGTGTTCAAAAACTTTGTTATTTTAAAATTAACTTAACAAGCATTTTAAAAAATAAAATTCTAATAATATATAAAAATAACGGTTTACTATCATTTCTAACTCGCTATCATTTCTAACCTGATCATTTCTAACCCGATCACTTCTAACCCGATCATTTCTAACCCAATCACTTCTAACCCGATCACTTCTAACCCGATCACTTCTAACCCGATCATTTCTAACCCGATCATTTCTAACCCGATCATTTCTAACCCGATCACTTCTAACCCGATCACTTGTAACCCGATCACTTCTAACCCGATCACTTCTACCCCGATCATTTCTAACCCGATCACTTTTAACCCGATCATTTCTAACCCGATCATTTCTAACCTGATCACTTCTAACCTGATCACTTCTAACCTGATCATTTCTAACCCGATCAATTCTAACCCGATCACTTCTAACCCGATCACTTCTAACCCGATCATTTCTAACAAGATCATTTCTAACCCAATTACTTCTAACCCAATTAAACCCGATCACTTCTAACCCGATCATTTCTAACCCGATCATTTCTAACCCAATCATATCTAACCCGATCGTTTCTAACCCAATCATATCTAACCCGAAATTTATTTAGCCGATCTGTATTAATATATTAATTTATTTTTTTTAAGATAAGGATTTGTTTTAAAAACAAGTTAATCTCAACTAAATTGTTTTTTTTTTTTGTGAAGTTTAGTTTATTTTGTTTAAAATAAAACCTAATATTCAGATAGCTTTTGTTAAAATTTAATTGTTGATATTAATTGGGTTATTTATTGTTTTGACAATAAGATTTAAAATTGGATTATTAATAAAGTGTAGTTAGTTAGTTTTAAAAAGCATTAGGAAAAGTATAAGTCTTTTGTATTCTAAGGATTAAATATTAAGTTTTGATAGTCGTCAATGTAAGAAATATAATAGTATCGCAGCGGTTAAAGTCTATTCTGTACTTTCTTTTGAAATGATTCTATATGGTTAATATATATTTTTAAGTGTAGAAACCAGATTACCAATTTGCTTCAAAATTCAGGGAGAATTTATATGAAATACAACTTTTTTAAAGTATTAATAACAGCGTTTATGAAAATATAAATAATACAGTTAATAAAATTTAGTAATTGTAATTATAATGGTGGTTTCATTTAAAGTTAATATCATTAAATTCTAAGTCCTTTAAACGAAAGTGTATACTGTTTACTACAAAGCCAAAAGTAGAGGTAGAAGGTTTTTTAAATATTCAGAACTTGTCATTTACTTGAACTTTGATTTAATTTTATTTCTTAAATCAACTGGTAAATTGTATATAAAGATTAACTGTAATTAAGTTATAATTAATCATAATAAACTTAACTATGAAAGTTTAGTGTCGAAAACTTATTATTACGCATTTTTCTTTTTCTTTTGAAATAAAATTTATGTAGGGCAAAATAAATTTACATTTTTCATAAAAATTTAAAAGTTTTCAAAATTTAAAATTGCAAAAACACGATTATTCTCACGATTAATAGTAGATATTTCTAAAATAATTTTCTTGATATCTATTGAAAATTGTTGTTTTACAGGTTTTCAAAAACACAAAAACTTTAGATTATTTAGTGATCATTGATATGAAATAAAAGTATAAATTATTAGAGTAAACTATATAACTTAAAAACTTATAACAAAATAATAAAACCATTTTGTATTGTGAAACCTACTATATAGGTTTAAATTTTTAATAAAGAAAAAACTCATCATATTTTTAGAAATTTAAAGGTGCAAAAAACCACTGAGAATAAAGTCAATAGAATGCAAGCCGGCTTTACAGTAATGAATAAAAAATAAATATGTTTTGTGTAATAATCGTCTGGAAAAAAAATTGATTAAAAGAAACAAAGAACTTAATGGAGTTTTTATAAAATTCTGCTCCTAATTATACTTAATCTTTAATTTAAGTATAATTAATTTATTATTCTATTTCAAAATATTTACTTTTAATACTTATTTTGTTTTTACTTTCGTTATTTCAACTGCGTATAATAAAGTAATTTTAAAGAAATTTTTGTCAATTAAAGTACTAATTTAAGTCGCAATTAAAACATGAGCGAGATTTAATTACCCTCAAACTTGTTATACAAATAAACTTGTCTTTTTAACTATTAGTGTTAAACAATTATTTTGCTCTAAAACTAAGTAGGAATTTATTAATGATGTGAAATCTAGACGGTCAATCGACATAACAACTTTTGCGGTTTAGTTATATGACATAACTGTTTTAATAGCTAGTTTCTATTAAAAACCAGGCTTTTCCACTTAATATAACAAAAGTTTTTTACTTCTCCTAATGTTTGTTTGAATTACATTATCTTAATAGGCCTATGCAAATTGCATAACAATTTGAATAAGTTATTAAGATGAAACTTATTACTATCCTACTATAAAAGGTTAATACATTAGTAAGCAATAATAAAACATTTACGTCAGACTTTCAATGTAGTTTTTAAACCGTAATAAAAAAGTGCTTGTATCTGAATATTACAATTTTAAGAGTTTACTTTTTAAAATTTGCTAATGTTAAAACTAACGTAGACACGTTAATTACAATAAGATCCAATTAAAAAATAATTATCACTGCTTATTTTAAAATCCCACAAAGAAGAGTCAAAAAACTTTAAAGTAAACAATTTAGTAAATTGTATATAATTAACAAAAAACGTTTCTTAAAGTGTATTGAAAAAACTAAAAAAAATAATAGAAAAAAACTAAAATTATGTGTAGGTAAAAAAATAAAAAAATGAAGTAAAAAAATATATCAAGATTATGTTAAGTTAATACTAAAATTAAAATTTATACTAAATTTACGTAACACATTAAAATCATTATGTTTTAAAGTAACTATAAGTTTAATTTTTTTTTATTATTTTAATAACTTCATTAAGACTAGCATGAATCCAGATAAAAAAGTTAAAACGTAACATAAGTAAAATGGGTTAGAAACGATCGGGTTAGAAATGATCGGGTTAGAAGTGATCGGGTTAGAAATGATCGGGTTAGAAATGATCGGGTTTAATTGGGTTAGAAGTGATTGGGTTAGAAATGATCTTGTTAGAAATGATCGGGTTAGAAGTGATCGGGTTAGAAATGATCGGGTTAGAAATGATCGGGTTAGAAGTGATCGGGTTAGAAGTGATTGGGTTAGAAGTGATCAGGTTAGAAGTGATCGGGTTAGAAATGATCGGGTTAGAAATGATAGGGTTAGAAGTGATCGGGTTTGAAGTGATCGGGTTAGAAGTGATCGGGTTAGAAGTGATCGGGTTAGAAGTTATCGGGTTAGAAGTGATTGAGTTAGAAATGATCGGGTTAGAAATGATCGGGTTAGAAGTGATCGGGTTAGAAGTGATCGGGTTAAAAGTGATCAGGTTAGAAATGATCGGATTAGAAGTGATCGGGTTAGAAGTGATCGGGTTAGAAATGATAGCGGGTTAGAAATGATCGGCTCCCAAAAATAACAATCATACTTAATTACAAAACTCAAATGAAAAAAGTTAGTTAAGTTAGTAAATGAAAACTGCATGTTCAAAAACTATAACCAAGACTAAATCAACTCCACTCACACTCAGCCAACACAACTGCCATTGATTAGTCTTAAAAACAAAAAATAGAGAGTAAAAACCTAGTAAAGAAATAATTTTCCGTGATACTATATAAAACAGAAAATTAAGATTTACTTTTGTCTGATTGATTTTTGAGTTATACATTTTTTAGTCCAGATTGAAATGCTATAAGATAGTTTTGTTCTTTTAAGCTTCTTGGAATTTTCTCCTATGTCTTACATCCAAGATAGGATAAGGGTTTAAAATGGTAAAGACTA
This sequence comes from Thalia democratica, assembly GCF_965202585.1. Taxonomy (NCBI): domain Eukaryota; kingdom Metazoa; phylum Chordata; class Thaliacea; order Salpida; family Salpidae; genus Thalia; species Thalia democratica. The sequence continues at coordinate 17,446,625 of NC_139170.1, forward strand.
TTTACTCTAGAAAAAAATATTTTGTCTCTAAAAATCTCGTTTAATGATTGTGAATTTTGTTTATTCTTGTAAAGTAAGGATTGAAATTAACTGGCAATATACCTTTTTTGAATTTGTACATAAAGACACCTAACTCATACCAAAACATGTTTTCAACATCTTAATTTTTTTTGATATTTTTATACTGCTGACATTTTCATTTAAATTTTTAAAATGCATGCACCTTATTGCTCTATTTATAAGTTTATTGATCTCAGTAATAAATTTCATACAGTTTGCATAAGGGAAGTTTTTGAAAATTAAATTCCATCAAGGTGTAAGTTTCTTCAAATCAACTAAAATTTTGCATAATTGTTTTTTTTTATGGTACTTGCCAATTGTAAAAAAAATTCCAGCTGAAAAATCAATGGTCACCGATTTTATAACAGGGTTGTGAAAAAAACCTTGAAACCTAGAAAAACCAGAAATTTGACAACTTGAGAAAAAAAAAACCTTGAATTTTAAATAAAAACCACTAAAAAATATAGAATTTTAAACTGTTTTCACATTGCAATTTTTTTTGGTAAGAATTTATAGGCCAAGATATGCAAAAACAATTTCTGCAAAAATTGAGAAAAGAACAATAAAAACTTTGCTGAAAAATGAAAATTGAAAAATGTATAATATTTTTCTTGATTATTTTTTAAAAAGTTTAATTTCTTATATTAAAATAAAATATAAAATATTTTTCATATATTTTAAATTATCTACAACTTTGTTTTTAGTTAAGGGCATAGGGGGGGGGGGGGGGGGGTAAACACCCTTTTTTGGTTTTTGATCTTATTTTATATAATTATTATTAAGCTACAAGATGCTTTTTACAGATTTTAAAAATTCAAAATAATTTTTAAGATATAGCCGGTCAAAGTCAGAGGCAACAATAGGTTACTTATGGGAGGCGCAAACTAAAACGGCAAAAATAGACTATTTCACTAAAAATCTATCTTCTTTTACGTTTTTTGAGATAACTACCTCAAATTTTCAGGAAATGTTCCTTGATATATTTAGAAAATTCTGTTGGAACAAATTTTTTTAAAATTTTATATAAAAAATAAACAAAAAAAACAGTTTTTTTTAGTTTTTTTTTTATAAAATTTTTATTTTTAAATTTTTTAAAATTCTGTTCCGACAGAGTTTTCTAAATATATCAAGGAACATTTCCTGAAAATTTGAGGTAGTTAACTCAAAAAACGTAGGAGGAGATAGATTTTTAGTGATTTCTAGTTATTTGCTGTTTTAGTTTGCGCCTCCCATACGGATCCTATTGTTGCCTCCGGCTATATTTCAAAAATTATTTTGAAGTTTTAAAATCTGTAAAAAGCATCTTGTGGCTTAGTAAAAATAATATAAAATAAGATCAAAAACCAAAAAAGGGTGTTTACCTATGCCCTTAAAATATGTAATAGATGACTGCTACAAAAATGGTTTAAGCTTTGTCTTAGTACTTTAAGTAAATAAGCTAGTAAGTAAAACTCTGTTGTTTTTGTAAGTAACATAAAAAAAGGAGCTTAATTATTTTGTATCATAATATGAGAACATAAAATAGTAGTTATTGTGATAAAGTAGTAAATGGTCTGTTAAATTAAGGTTAAATATTTATTTTGTTTTAAGAATAGTTTGCTGGACAATTATTATGTAAGACAAGCATTATCTAAAATTTCAAGTTCTTCAATATTGAAAGATATAGACAGGGTTGCCAAAAAACCTTGAATAACCTGGAAAAACCTAGAATTTGACAATTTAAGCTATAAAATCTGAAATTTTTAACAATTGTAACATGTTAAGTAATGAAATTTGGATTTTACTCAATAAATCTATCATGAGATAAAAAAAATTGTCATCATCAAATTTTGTTTTATTAAAAAAGCACATTTAAAGTAACTCTAAAGTGTCTTTTCTATGTTTTTATACTACTTAACACAGTTTCTTACCTTAAACTAAACTTTAAACTAAAAATAGACCCAAACATGTGTTCTATTAAAAACCTGGTGAAAATTTTGAAAACCTAGAGAAAGTTTGCCAAAACATTTAGCAACCCTTTATAGATTAGGCAAAGAGTAAATAATTGTTCTGATAACAAAATTAATACAGTTTTAGTTTAGAAACTAAGCAGGTTTGCAATCATCTTAATTAAATATTTATTTTTAACAAACCAGGTTTTCTACTAGGACAATTTTTGCGGTACACGTTTTTAAATAGAATTTTGTATAACTTACTAAATCCTTAGTTGTGTACCATTTGTTTTTACTATTAAAAAAATCCTTTTAAGCTGATCAGTTTTATTTAGAGGTAATTTTGCTATTGATCTAAAGTTTTTACTTTTCCTTTTATTTACCCTGTTTTAAAAACCTTTTTTGTAATTATTTAAGTTAAGTATGATTAAAACTAAAATAAAGAATTGTTCAGTATTTTATTAAACCTTAACTAGAAAATATCTACTTACACAATTACCTTTTAATATTTGGACCAAAAATAATACTTTTTGTATAAATAACTTAGTGTATAATACTTCAGACTCATAAAATTACATTATAAGATTAGACTAAATTATGGGTAAAAAAAACAAAAAAGAAAAAGGTAGAGGAGCTGAAAAAACTGCCCAAAAAATGCTAAAAAAACAGAACAAAGGTAAAAAAGATGATGATTTAGAAGACTTAGAAGCAATGATTGCCCAATTTAAAGAAGCTGATAAAAAGAAGACAACGTTTAATGAAGAAAAGGTTTCTCACCCAAGTGCTAGGCTGAATATGAGTGTTTGTGCCCACCCAGACAAAGATGAACTACTTATCTTTGGAGGAGAATATTATAATGGAAAAAAGATAGCTATGTATAATGACTTGTTTGTGTACAATATAAAGAAAAACGAATGGTCAAAAAGATTTGTTCCTAACCCACCATCCCCCAGAAGTGCCCACCAAGCGGTTGTTGTATCTAAAGAAGGTGGCCAGATGTGGATTTTTGGTGGTGAGTTTTCTTCTCCCAACAATGCACAATTTCATCATTTTAAGGATTTGTTTGTGTTAAATCTGAAAAAACATGAATGGAAGCAGGTAAAAGCAGCAAATGGTCCAACTCCGCGCAGTGGCCACAGAATGTGTGTTCATAATAGAAATATATTTGTTTTTGGAGGTTTCCATGAAAGCACTCGTGATTTTATTTATTTCAACGACTGTTACAGCTTCAACATTAATGATCACGTTTGGACTAAAATAGTGGCAAATGGCTCTGTGCCAAGTCCAAGATCAGCCTGTCAGCTGGCTACTGCTCCAAATGGAATTTTAGTTGTTGGAGGTTATAGCAAAACAAAACTGAAAAAAGATGTGGAGAAAGGAACAGCTCACGCTGACATGTATTTGTTGACCCAAGAAGCAAACTCAAAATGGAAATGGAGTTTAGTAAAGCAGAGTGGCCAAAAACCATGGCCTAGATCTGGCTTTTCAGTTGCTCAAATTTCCCAACAAAGAGCAGTTTTGTTTGGCGGCTGTATAGATGAAGATGAAGAAGAAAACCTTCAAAGCCAGTTCTTCAACTCCATGTCTTGCCTTGATGTAGTTTCAAACAGATGGTTTAATTTTGAGTTGAGAAACTCTAAAAGGGATGAAAGTAGTGAAGATGAAATGGATCATGATGGTGGATCAAGATCTGCCTCTGGAGCATACCCTTGTCCCAGACTGAACGCAGCTGTGGCTGTGAAAAAAGGAATTATGTACCTTTATGGTGGTATGCTGGAACACAAAGACCAACAGATCACCCTTAATGATTTGTGGGCTATTGATGTTAAAAAGGTCGATGCGTGGAAGGAGCTTGTTAAGTCAGATGACACTGCAGCTGATTGGCAAGAAGAAGCTTCAGGTTGGTTTTTTTATTTAGTTTATGTAAAATTTAGCATTTACATAATATAAAATCAATGACTGTATCGTTTTAGTATTTAAGTAAAAATAAGTTTTTCTTTTGTTAGTTTTAAAATATGGAAATTTCAATAGTAAGCTGTAGATAAATTATTAAAGTTACATTTTTTCAATTTCTATAAATAAATAAATAATAATGTGCAAATTAAATAAGTTCTTTACATTTCAGTAAATTGAGCCACTTTTTTTAGTTAAGAAAAATAACTGTATTAAATTTGTATAAAAATTATTTTCTTTTTCTAGTGAATCAACCTTGTGTTCAAAATATTTTTTTTACAAATTAATAATTTATTTAAGAATGGTAAGTAAAGTTATTTTTACATTTTTCTTAATGCATATGCCACTAATATTTTTTAATGAACTGATTGACAACTTGTAATAACTTAAGCTATTTTTTTTTACATTTTAGAATAATTAGCTGTTAGCTAAAAAATTCAGTTGTAATTAACCATATTAATTTATTTTAATAAAAAGACTTGTATCATAACCAAGCATTTTATAACAACTGTTTGTTTAGTTCTCAAGTATTTGTAACCATTTTTTTGAGTTATGCAAAGTTTTTCTAATAGTTTCTGACCCAAGAATTATTTTTATAAAAAAGTAAACAAATTAAAATGGGATGAAGGTAGTCTTCCTCTTTTGATTTTAAAGACCGGACAGGATTGAATTTTAGATAAACAAAATAAAATGGTAAGAACCATTAAAAAAATCAGTCACAATCTTATACAAGCACTTTGAAGAGATCTTTCGTTTATTAAAAAACAAACATTTTCAATTCTGTAGAAAACAAAAAAATATACTAGCAACTAGAGAAAATTAAGTATTGTAAATTAAATATTTTTAGTAAAATTTAAAATAACTAAAACTACCATATCATTAAAATACTGAATTTCATACTTTTACTGCAAAATTAATGGAACACTTATATTTGAGATAGGTCAGTAAAGCTTGATATAATTTTTCAATTTGAGAAACTGAGAAAACGACACTTTAGAAAATTATTTTTGTTTACTGTAACTAAGAAAAACTATTTATATAAACAACAAACAATTAAAAAATCCCTTAGTATTGTACTTGATAAAAAAAAATTTTTGATGACATTTAAAATTTTTTATTAAGACTATTCTTTAAAAACACTGTTTAAATTAATTTTTGCCTTAGTTTTTTTAATCCACCATTGTTCTGTGTAGTAAACAAACTGTGTAGTGAAAAGTAAACAGTTTACTATCAGTTTAAAATCATTAACAGGGCTGCCACAAGGTCAGGAAAGTCAAGAAAAAACTAAAAAAATGACAAAAGTCAGGAAAAATAGAGGTTTTTGAAAAAAAAAGTAAGTTTGACAAAATTTAAAAAAAAACGCCAGATTTTTTTAGTTCAAATTTACAAAATTCCTTGTTTTCCAAAGCCTTCATAATGGTCAAAAATTAATTAAAAATCCCTTATAGTCAGGCTTAAATTGCAAAATTTTCCTATAATTTAACAAAACTACTTTCCAATGCATCCATCTGGTAAAAATTATAAAATATCATAAAACTGCAAAATTATTCTATTAACATATTAAACAACTACCCTACTTGAATAAACAGTTTTTGTATGCTTTTTAGTATTGAAGATCTGTGACAAGGACACTTCGATAGTGAAACTGTGATATATACACAAAAGTTTATCTTGCAGAATTTTAAAATCAAAGAGTTTTTTGTTTAAGTAAATAATTACGTTTTTTTATAATCTAGCACTAACTTTAGTATTTTATGTGACAAGTTTATGTGTATACTTAACCTCTTTATAATTTTTTCAAAGCTATTTAATTTTGAAAAACAAGTAAAAGCAGATTATTTTGTTAACTTGCAACAAATCTACTGCATTTTACTTGTTGTTTCATTTGTTTTGAATTCTAAATATTTTGAGCTAGACAACAATGACCATAAATGGAAGTGAACTTTTAAAGCACCCAAATGAGTTTGAAAATTAGAATAAGTTTAAATTAAGAGTTTGATTTAGAAAATTCAGGTAGATTTTAGGAAAAAGTCGGAAGTTTTTCTCAGCTTGATCTGTGGCAACCCTGCAGTAAAAAACAACCTTAACTACAACAAACTATTTTACGCTGATTTTTATAAATTCCAACCAATCACAGAAGCCGATTCTGACAGCGAGGAAGATGAAGAAGGCGGTGGTGACAGCAAAGAAGCAACTCAAAAGCAGCAGCAAAGCATCGATTGGGGCGACCAAGATCTTCCCAAGGTTCGCCCAAACGACAACCTGCCCTCTTTTTGGTTCCGGACCAGGGAGATATGGTTGGAACTTGTGGGCATGAAGTTGGACGACGATGAGGGGATGCGGGCGGATAAGGTGGCTGGTTTGGCGGAAATGGAAGCCAGGAAGTATTATCAGGAACAGCAGGAGAAGAAGTCGGGAGTTGAGGAAATGGAAACGTAGTGAGAGCTATGATTTTAGGATGTTTTTCTAGAATTAATTTTTGTTTAGAAAAATTTTTAGTGTTGTTGAAACTTTTTAAAGATTTAAATAGACAACTTTTTAATATTAACTTACCAATTTTTATTAACTTTAAGCTATCCTTAAAAAAATTCAAGTGTTTTTTTGATGATAGTATTAAAGCCATATCTACTAACTAATAATTTGAAGTCTTTATAAAATAAATTATTTAAATACAGTTATCAGTTAAGGTATATAAGATGAACTTGGTATTTTTTTAACATTGAAATAGTTTTAGAAAAATTTATATACTAGTAACTTTAGTACATATGTCTGTGATTAAAAGTTCATAATATACTTGAAATTTTTTTTTTAATTGTCTTGATTTTATTCTAAAAAATTCTATATCTATACTTTTTTAATTTAGATAAGTTATTTTGAAATAAATAAGTTTTTAAAGTTGAAATAACCTTAAAATGTTTGGTAGGAAAGTACTTATTCAGTTTAGAAGATATAAATACTTTTGTAATGGTTTTGATAATACTTAGTGTTTTTCTACTTTTCTTTACATTCTTAGGTGTAAATAAGTATATCAAATAGTTCTTAGTTGTTTTAAAAATTTCATAATGCAAAAAGTTATTATTGAAACTGTATATAAAATTTAAAGTTATTTATTTCTGCCACATACTTCTTAAAATTTTTAAAGCTTGCTAAAATTGTTTTGAAAGTTTCAATATTATTTGAATTTTCTTATATTAAAAAACGCTTTTTAAACTTTAAAACTAGCTATCTACCGGGTCAATAAAATCAAAGTCCTACTGGATCCAAAACTTATATTAAACTCGGGTCTTATTTTCAAATTAGGATACGCATCCTAAATATTTTAATGTTGCTTATAATGTAAATAAAGTAAAAGCTTATGCATAATAATTAAGTATTGTATTGTATTACTACTAATTACCAAAAAGTTTGAACAATATTTTTCACGTGTTAATAAATAAATCCAATTAAATTCAGGGTTGCCACACACTCAGGGAACTCAGGGAATCTCAGGGAATTTTCAAACTGTAGAAAATCTCAGGGAAACTCAAGGAATTTTGGCATTTTTCTTTTAACTCAGGGAAACTCAGGGAAGTTTTGATTTTTTCTCTAAATTTCAGGGAAGTTTTTGAAAATCTCAGGGAAATTTTTTTCTAGATCTAGAATGAGGTTTAGTTCATCCAGTTTCAATATTTTGTTCAAAAGTAGTAATTTTTATTATTTAAGTGGTTATTTAGAATTTTTTTAGCCTTGCGGCTAGTTCTTCAATATTCTTAGTATTAACATTGTAGTTTTTTTAAGTTTTAAATTTATATTTACTTAAGTAAAATCAAACAGTTTAGAGAAATGAAAGTTGTTGACTATTCATTGAAAAGTTCTAATAAACTTTTTATTTTTAGTTACTTATGTAGTTTAAAAAACACTATGTTGTACTATTAGTCCTTTATCATTTTGCGCCACAAGATGGTTAGAGTCAAAGCAGGTAGCTGACAGAGCCATTTTTATTTGGCCTAATGTTGTTAAAATGGTACAGTACTGGAAAAAACTCCCTGGTTACAAACAGCCACCAGGTCAAGATTTTATAACTATAAGCAATGCTATAAAGGATGATGTATTAATAGTTGTGAAATTGAATTTTTTTAGCTTTGTTGCCTCAATTTTGGTTCCATATTTAACAAGGTATCAGGAAAACAGCCCAAGCATACCTTTCATGTATGATGATATACAGAAGTTAGTATACAAGTTAATGAATATTGTTTTTACTTCTTCTTTCATGGAAGCCCATCCAAATGGAAAAAAGCTACTTGAACTAAATAATGAGCATTTTCAAAATAAAAGTTTTCACAAAAAAAATGTAGAGTTAGGATGTGCTGCTTCTACTTTAATTCAAGATTTGCTAAATCAAGGTAAAGTTTCTAACATTTTGTTCAAGTCATTTCACAATGAATGTAAACTTTTTAAATTTGCTATAATAAAAAAAAATTAAAACAAGAATGACTGTTGGTTTGAACTTTTTAAGAAGGGCTGCTGTTTTAAATCCGGCATGTCTAATTGGAATGGGTAAAGACCGTTGTGTCAGAAACTTTACAAGGTTGGTCCAACAACTTGTCAGCATGAAGATACTAAAAGCAAAAGAGGGTGATGACAGCATTAATCAATACATTGATTTGTTAAGTTCTTCTAACACTCAAATACTTTTTGAAATTTACCTGAAAAAAGTCACAGTTTAGACACCTTTTATTTTGACACACTTGATATCCCAAGCAAGTATAAAGATTTAACAAGAGTCCTTGAGGCTGTTTTTGTGCTTCACAATGGCCAGGCAAGTGTTGAACCGGGCTTTAGCTTAAATAAGGAAGTAATATCAACTAATATGGGAGAGATGACAATAAGGTCCCGAAGAATGATCAAAGATCACCTTGTAGAAAGTTAACTAACAAGTTTACACAAAGTTGTGCAAAAATTTAGTTTTTAATTTTTAATTGGTTTAAACCTTTTAAGAATGAGTTTTTGAAAACAATTTTTCATAAATTTAATGCAGAAGCATACACATACAACCTTCCTTTTATTATTAAAGAAGAAAAATGAGAATGAGGTATTAATAATTTGTGTTAGAAGAGAAAAATTTTTTTTTAAGATTTGAAAAATACTCAGGGAAATTAAAGGTTACTCAGGGAAATTTTTGGTCACTCAGGGAAGATTTTTTGGCTCAAAGAGTGGCAACCCTGTAAATTGTTTAAATACGTTACAGTAGACTACCGCTTAAGTACGCAAATTGAACCCGACCAAAAAGTGCGTACTTAGCACGGGTAGTGCGTACTTTTTGACAACATAGTATAGTATGAAATTTAGTTGTTTGTTTTCTTTCTTACAACTAGCCACCAAATAATTAAGCCAAATAAACAAGTCTTTTTTAATTTAAATAACATTTAATACATAATTTTAATCTGCAAAAACTTTTAATATATTTTAAAATGGTTTTTTTTTTCTATAAAAAGTCTACATAATTGATACATACATTTAATATAGAAAGTCAATGTCAGTCAATGATATAAAAAGCTCTGTAATAAAATCTCTAGTGAAGCAGCACTTGGTATAGCTCCTGAGCTCTATCACAAGCTAAAAAACACTCATGAAAAATATCAACGTTTGCTAAACAAAGCAGCCTTATCTGAGCAGGGCTCGCACAGAAAGAAAACCAAGCATCTCACACTTTTTGACATAATGAAGTAGAGCCAAGATTTTTTTTAATTCTGAATAGATTGCTAGTCAAGCTAAGTTTAGTTTTATTTATTACTTAAAACCATTTTTCTGTTATTTGCTAAATTGTTTCGGTTTAGAATAAACTAGTTTTCATTTTTTATTAGTTTTTTTTTGCTAATTTTTTTTGTCTTTCTAGATAAGTGCGTACTTAAGGTGGGGTGCGTACCTAAAAAAGTGCGTACCTAAGCGGTAGTCTACTGTATTTTAAAAGCAAACAATGAATATACGTCTCACAAAAAAAAAAAAAAAAAATAAAGCTACATAGATAAGAGCTCATTTTAAAGTTATTGGCACTATTACAAGCTAAATTTACGATAAAGTTAAACTTTCGTGATTTGTATGCTTTTAAGAGAAATGATTAAGTTTATACTTTAGTGACTGCTTATAATAGAAAACTAAAAACAAATAAAGATAATTTTTTCACGTTCAACTAAGGATTAATTTTTACTTTTACGAAAAACAAAAAAGAACCTTAACTTTCGCGAATGTTCAACATTTCAAAACGAACGATTATTGCTAAAGACATTTCTGCGCTCTTAAACTTTAAATATAACTATACTAGCTTCTTCAAGTTTTGGTGGAGAATCAACTAAATTCTCCGCTATTTGAAGTCAATCGATACGTTTCTACTTGTACGAGTCACCGACTTCGGAAAATAAACTTTTAGAATACACAGAAGATGTTAGTGCGGAAACTCATTATTATAAAGAAAGGATTATAAAGTTTCAAATTTTTAAACTGCAAGAAATAAAAATTTAAAAGTATTAGTTACTAAGTAGTAGTGAGGTGTAAAAAATCTTACACTTTTTAATTTTCTGGCCTATATTATAAAAATTGAAAGGAGTAAAGTAAGTTCAGTGATCTACAATATTAGGATCCGGAGTTTACTTTCAAATTAAAATCCGGGAGATCACTTTTTTTAGTATAACAAAATTTGAAGTAAGTACTTGATAGATTTATAAGCTTAAAAAAGTAATGTTTAAAAACTTAAGTTATGAAATTAGTATTTACAAATGTAGAAAGATTGTATATGGTAAAAAAAAGATTGAGTAATTTTCGCTTTATTTTTCATTTAGTAGGGTTATAAAAACAGGGTTGCCACGTTACCTGGAATTTGACAATTTAGGCAAAAAAAACTGGAGTTTGAGAAATTAAAAAAAAAAAAACTGGTAAAATCTGGAGTTTGAACAATTTTCATATATTTAGTTGTAAAATTTCGATTTGACTCAAAAAATATATCACATAAATAAAATATTTTTGCATCATCAAAAATGTTTCTTGTTAAAAACACATATAAAGTAGCTTTACAGTCTCTTTTCAATGATTTTATAGTATTTAACAGTTTCTTACCTTAAATTTGTAGTTTTAAAAACCTGGAAGAAATTTGTAAAACCTGGAATAAATTGCAACTTTAAACAATTAGATTTGAAAATTAATTTTTAATATGCGTCTGTACGTTGTAAAGTAAACAAAAATGTCTATACTCCAATACAAGTACTAACAGGAGTATTGGGCGTATGAATTCAAACAACTTGTTTTAGCTTTTCTAAAATTGAAAATAGTGACTTAAAAATATTACTTAATTTATTTATGAATCAAATGTATTTTCCTCCCAGACATTCCACATCTGACTAAATGTTTCCGATTGATTATCATACACACAACTTCAGTTGTAAATTTCAGATTTCAATCAATGAAATATATATTTTTTGTATGTACTAATTTACTATATTCAATTATAATACTTAAGTAAAGAGATGAGTTTTTTAAACTATCTTACGATGTACTTAATTTTTTTTTTTCAAACGAAACCTTCGTAACAAAAAAACCTAAATTACATCAAATACCAAATTAGTTTAGTCAATATATAAATAAATTTTAAACGATTGTATTTTTTAATACTTGATTTTTTTTATAAAGCTAGTTTAGAAAGCAACATCTTAACTATATGCAGTAAGTAACTAAGAAAATTGAATTTTAACAGATTAAAATGTTATATTAAAAATCATTTTTATTTAATTTTCTACCCACCGTAATGAAAACTAATTGTTTTATAATTGATATTTATATTATCAGCATAAACTTGTATATTATACAGAAAAAAATTCAACTTAAAAGTTATAATTCTTGATCATAAGCTTTAGATTGTTAAAAAAAACTTAAACTAAAAAGTAATGAACAGTTTAAAATATTTGTGAATTAATTTAGTCTAGATCAGTGGTTTTTGAAAAAAGTTACTAAAACTCTTTTTAGTAGTTTACTCATAAAATATTTAAGCAGTTTAGAATAATAATGTTTGTATTTTAAATTACTGTTTGTTGGTTTAACTCTCGTTGTAACTTTGAAATTTATTTTAACATTTACTTAACAGCAGTCTTAATAACAACATAAAGAAAAAAATATACATGTTTTGAAATTTTTTTTATTTTTATCAAAATTTCAAGGATATAATTTCAGTGCACATTATAAAACATACTGACTTACACAAAAATTTATTTGGAATTGTTTTTTCTACAAGATCCATGTTGAAATGACCATTTTAATAATACACTGTTTTAAGAACTCTCAAAAAACAACTTTTTCTTAGTACTTTTACACTGTGTGAACATCAGCTAGTTACAAAGCTTGATTATATTTTTGACATACTTCTTTTTCAAATATTGAAACACAACTGACTACTAATTATACAATAAGGTATACAAGACTCACAATTAGTAAAACTAAATATATTTCGAGCAGTTCTCATCCGTAGAGTACAAAGCTAACAAGAGACAAGATTTTGCAAACTTAAGTAACTAATTAATCAAGAAAGTAATTAAAAATAAAAGCAACTAGTTAACGTTTAAGTTTATTGTAGCTTAATTGTAATTTAAGTAAGCTTAAATTATTTTAATTGTTAACTAATTGATTTTATTACTCTCTTGATTAATTAGTTACTTAAGTTTGCAAAATCTTGTCTCTTGTTAGCTTTGTACTCTACGGATGAGAACTGCTCGAAACATATTTAGTTTTACTAATTGTGAGTCTTGTATACCTTATTGTATAATTAGTAGTCAGTTGTGTTTCAATATTTGAAAAAGAAGTATGTCAAAAATATAATCAAGCTTTGTAACAAGCTGATGTTCACACAGTGTAAAAGTACTAAGAAAAAGTTGCTTTTTGAGAGTTATTAAAACATAGTATCATTAAATAAATACTTTTGAGTACTAATTTTTGTAGGTTTCAACTTGTATTGCAAAAAGTTATAACATATTTGACACAATATAGTAAGAAAAATTTAGCTTTAAAATAAATAATTTCAGTAAGTTTAGTTTAGGTAAGATTTTAAAAGTCAAGCACAGATGTTGTTATCTTAATCCATTTCGCACACTTTAAACACCTGATTTTGTTTATAGTTTTTAGTTTACAAATCATAGTAGAACACCTTCAAATAAAAGTCTTTTACAATTTTAGCTGTTAAATAAAAACCCTAACAAGGCGAAAGCTGCTCCAACAAAAACAGCAGCAATCATGCCAGACACATTATGATACACTTTGATCTTAACATTTTTCTTTAACTGTTTTTCTCCCTCGACATTGCCACATCTCAAACCACCTGCTTTTTTCTGCTCCTTTCTCGACTTGTAAACAAGCTTTTTTCCTTCTTTTTGTCGGCACTTCATCGTGCCTTCTATCCACTCCTTGTGGTACCACACGCTCGTGAATATGCACGGCATCCCCTCCGCCCCGTACTCCTCAACCTTCGCGTGCTTCGCCCTCCCGCTGTGCGCCACTCCGTACAGGTACTTTCCCTTCTCGTGCACGCAAACGAGCCCTCCTCCCGAGTCTCCGTGCCTTATCGACGCCCTCGCGTGGTTTTCCTTCCCTCTGAACTTTTTGTGGGGCGTTCCGACTGTGAAGAGGTCTTTGAAGTGAGATATGCCGTCGGTCCAGTTGTCCTTGGACGGAAAAGGACTGACGATGCGCGTTTTGGCCCACACGAGCACGTCGCTCAACTGACCCTCGTTGCTTATGCCCCATCCCGAAATCAGGCAGTCCATGTGCAGTTTTTCCTTTTTCGGAGCAAGTTCCATCTTGTTGCAGTTTTCAGAGTTGAAGTTCAATGGTGTTTTCAGGTGCATCAAAGCAATATCGCTGCCGGGAAGGTTCTCGTCGTAATCGTGGTGAATTATGACGCGGTCCACTTCAACTCTGCTTCCTTTTACTTTCCGATTATGTTGACCGACCAAGACCCTGACTTCTTCTACGTTCGACGCCACTTTCCTCTTGAACAAAAACTTTTCTTCTTTTACTTCCTTGTTGAACAAGTGTGCTGAAGTCAGTATCCAGCTCTCGGATATTATTGTTCCGCTTCCTGCAGCTATGAACTTTTGCAAAAACTCAGGAGTTTTGATCTTCGGATAATTCACCGGATGCCAACTCAATCTCACCTCCACCAGAACTTGACTCGGAAATTTGTTTTTGTCGTCTGCTAGTTTGACATCGTCGCCTACAATTTGCCCTTTGCACAAATTGAAGCGGTCGCATGAAAATAGCAAGTTTATTAGAAATATTTTTAAGAAGTTTGTCTTGTTCATTTTGTTTTGTACATTTTTCAAGCTGGGCTTGCGAAAAAATTTTTGTCAAAAAGTTATGTTTACTAAATGACGTAATATTAAAACAAATTTAGATTTTAATATAAATTTATGTAAAGGAATGGGATTTGCATAAACTTTTTTAAATATGTTATTTTGTTGTAACTACGATGAATTCGTATACATTTATCTAAGAAACTTAAATTCGTTCTTTAACAAAAGTCATTTGTCGACTTACCAAAGTTAATAGTTTGATCAACGAAGTACTTTTAAAACTTCTGAACTATTCATTATTAAAGTCTGTACATACTTTTATTTATTAAGACTTTTTAATTGTCTCTTCAAATTTTTGTTTTACTTTAATTTTATTATGATTTTTTTTACTTTCTAATTACGTGTCTATATGATTTAATCACTTTTCTTTTTTTTTCTCTCTGTCCATAATTAAATATACCAGTTTGTTTAACAACATAGAATAAAAAATCGATGCTCGAAAATTTCGGCCACAAGACGATCACTGTGTGTTTTCTGTTTAAGGGGCTTAGTTGTTGATACCAAGTCCAACGTTACACAAAAAACAAAAATAATAATAAAACATCAGAAGATAAAGTATAAGTTTTGCTTTGATACCTTTAACTTTATTTCTTTTAAGTACTAATAAGAATTAAACTGAAGCAATTTGTTTTTTTTTACACTAAAAAATAAATCAATTTGAGGTTTTTAGTTGTTCAACTTTTTGATAGTATGAGCATTTAAAAGAAACCATATTTTGTAGTACTATGAATATAAAAACTACTTCAAAGTTAAAATTTAAGTAAGATATATGACACGCCTATGATAAAATACAGTTCCTTTTTTTTAACTTTCACTGTTATCATACTTATTTGCCAATAAAAGTAGTATTCAAGTGAAATAAATACTTGTCAATGAATATCTTGCACAAATAATATATATTAAATGGAATTAAATTAAATAAAATTTGATAATAACTTTAATACATACTATTGTTTTTACTACTTAATAGAATGGTCGGTAAACTTTAGCTCGCGGGCCAAATGCGGCCTTCAAAGAAAAAATCTGCTGCCCGCGAAGTACTCTTCAGATAAAAATATACTATTAAGAAAAATAATATAAAAAAAATGTGGTGAAATACTACTTACAAACTTACAAATAGTATCTTAGTTTCATGAGTACTCTTTACAAGTGCTTATTTATTGCTTATTTCATCACATTTTAATTTGAAAATTTATTTTTATACTTAAACCATTTTAAAACAACTGCAGCCGGCGGAAGACTTTTTACTTTAAAGTGCAACCCGCGACGTAAAAAAGCTGGTGACCCCTGACTTAATGTAACCATCTCAGATAAAACTAAAAATCCATGATTTTAAAACCTGTGTTTTAAATAAACTATTAGGTATAAGAATAAATTAACACTTCATTTCTAAGCTTGTCTACCGAAATATCTCGCAGCTATATTTGTTTAGAAATAAAATTAATTTTAGTTTAATGCACAATAAAGAAAACTATGCTTAGAAAAATTTTGAAAGTTACTTTAATCAAACTTATCAACAGTATATAGTTAGTTGAAGTAGTTATAAGAGTATATATATTGAGTAAATTAAATATTATTTAACATAAAAACATTTTCGCACATATAAAGTTGTACGTAATTTTTTCTTAGCTTTTTACAGAAAAATATTAGAGCCTGGTTACTTTTTTTTTAATAAAGTCTTTTATAAACTAAAAACAATAAAGTATTACAAAATATAAATTTGAGGTTATCAAGTTTTCATGATAAAGACATAGATATTACGGAGTTTTATTACAAATATGCACTATATGGAATAATATTTAAGTAAAATCTACTGATAATTACTGAATAACGTTTTTCTAGAGTATTTACAGTTTTTCACCTTTCAAAGCTTAGCTCCATACACAGTTGAAATTGTAATCAAAACTTAACAAACTGAAATCTTGGATTATATTAATTTTTAACTTCAAAACAACACTTTGGTGAAGTTCTGAAATTTTCCTTTATGTCTAAAGACTTTAGTATAATTTAAAAGTTCTGTGTTTATCTGTTGTTTCTATCATAACAAAATGCTAATAGACTTTGATAAGATTCAAAAAAGCTATAAAACTTTGAGAGGCTTAAATGGTTATATATTAATTTTAATATTTTAGGAAAAATTAACACATATTCGAAAGTATGGTTTATGAATTTTTTTAATGGTATCTAAAGGGTAAGAATGAAAACTAAAAAAGCATAGTTACTGTAATGAATCTACTTGAAACTGTCATTGATGTTTTTTTTACAGTCTCTATAACATTTTTTTCATTTTAATTGTTTTACTATAAAACCTAGCAGGTTTATATTGGTTTAATAAGTAATAATTGGGCATCAACTATTGAATTAAAACATAAGCTTTTCGAGGTCTAATTTATTGTAATTAAAAAATTCAAACATAGACTTAAACTAACACAAATTTTAAACAATAAATTCAATAAATATAAGCTAAGTTTTTTTTGTGTGTTAAGAATATATAACTGTTTAGGTCTAAACGTTGAGACTAAAAAAGATACTTTTATATGATCTGTACGATGTTTTGAATTTTTTTTTATTATTTAAAGTATTTTTTATATATTGGTTTTCATACTTAAAAAATTTAATAAAATTAAGTAACAAAGAAGGACTGCGAACAAGTTTATACATTATGATGAATATAACTTTTACTACAAATACTGCATTTTATAAATTGTTAGAATTTGAGTTTAATCGACAGGTTTTAAAAAAGATATGTTTGTCATTTTTTAATTATTTTAACATACTGAACAATTTTCAAAGAATTTTCTAACAATTATAATAAAAAATACACAGCAAATAAAATTGTCCTTAGTCCTTTTCATTATAATAGCTAAAATCTTCCTAAAATCTATCTTGACTATCAATTATTTTTATGAATACTAACATAATACTACACAATTCAATACAATGAAGTTTCTAATTACGAAATATATCTATTAGTTGTATTCATAATGACGTCATAGTAAACAAGATATCCATTATCCCATGCGTAAAGACGTTTTTCGGTCGGATTGTAGGAAAGCATTGTGTTCCAACCGTACTTGTTATTAAATGGAATCTGTTTTTGTAGGAAAATACTAAATAATATTATTATTGTAGAACTTAGTTAAACAGATTAATAAAATAACACAAGCTAACTGAGTCTTTATTAAAATAACGTTATAATGTTGTAATTAATCTTTTATAAGTTTTGACTTTATATCTCTTTTATAGATTAATGTTCTTAATGTGTTATTAATCAATTAATTGTACAAAAATAATTGTTAAAAAACTTAGGTAAACTTCTGTCTGTTAGAATTTTAAAGTTTAATATTGTTTTTTTTTTATTCAACACATTAACTGTTTGTATTTTTTACATTGAAAAACACAATAACTTGGAAATCTATTCATGGTTGTAGAAGGTTTTAGGTCTACTTAAACTAACTTTTTTATGCTTGTATCTCTTCGTATGAGTGTCGTACGTAAATCCTAAAGCAGTATTTTTAACGTCATATTTTTTTAACGTGTACAAAATACCGCAAGCCATAAATGCATTTGAACACCATTGCTTCCTCCAGTTAGTTATCCACGTTTGTTTTATCTAGAGTAAAAAATTTAATAAAAGAAATACAAATATTCTTGTAAAATATAATTTTACCATAAATTTTACTACTTATATCAGTACAAAGAATTTTTTTTTACTTCAAGCGTATCAACATCAATTTTGCTTAATACAATATCTTGAGCGTTCTCATGTGTGGCATATATTGCCCACAACCCTTCTTCATCATACGACAAGTCTATATCTGTGTTGCCTAACCACTGAAAAAAATACAACAAAATAATATACTTTTCACTAGAATATTTAATCTAAAACAAAAAAACTTTTTACAAGAAAAATTATTTCTTAGGTTTTAATAAATACTTGTCTCTTGACTTTTCACTTATAATTTCATAACGATACTGTGCTTAAAAGTAAACACATTTAATTTAGAGAAGGGGTGCTCAAAATCTGTGCACACTAAGCTGCAAAATTAAGGTTCTGTGTACCTCAAGCTGTAACTTAGTGCGCTGCAAGTTGTAGGATAACGTGACCTTTATTTAATCTTTATCACAAACTCAAAAATATCTCGTGTATGTTTTAAACCTCCGAGCCTATAGAATTTTATTACTTATCATTTAAAATCCTGGAATATATAAGTTAATAAGTTTTAACAATTTCTAATTTATCTGGAAAGATTTACATGCTCGAGGACACAGTTTGCCGACCCCTGAGTTAAGTTTGTGTAAGTTATAAGAGAAACAACGAAGTTGTCAATTGTTACCAAAATGGTCAAAAAAAAATTAAAAAATAAAAAACAATGTTAAATTTAGCATTAACCTTTAACTATACCGCTTGAAAAAAAAAACTTTAACATGTCTTTCTGTGTACCCTAAACAAGCTTTTTTACACTAAACATTTCGAGCACGCTAGTATGCACGGGTGTTCACCGTGAACACCACTGGTTTGTAGGAGTTAGTTTTGTTTCTAACTAATTTTTTGAAACACTGAAATAGAATTATGAATACTAAACTGTTTAACTTTTTCAAATTAGAAAAATCATTTGTAAGTAATAGTTACTATAAAAGTATATAACATAGAAGAGTATTACAACATACCTATTAAAAGCAAAAAAAAAGTTATAAAAAAAAAGTTAAAAAAAAACTTTTTCAAAAATTTTAAGTTTATTTGTTTTGTACAGTTACCTACTGTGCTACTTTGCATGTTGAGCACAAGTTAGAAGTACAAAAGTATACGGAGAACGTAAAAAAAAAACGTAGAGGATTTAAACTTGGATTATACTTTGGCTTAAATGCTATTTAACAGACATATTTTTAATTTTTTGTATAAATTGTACAGTACATATATTGTTAAAAAAGTTAATTGTTATGTGGTAGTTGCTAAAATTTACAAAAAGAAAAAAAAAATTTACAACAATAAAAATATCATAACATAAATTAGTCGTAGATATTTTTTAACTTCTGAGAGAAAAAATTTGCATGACATCAAGTAATATGACTTTGACTTTAAAAACAATAAATATTCTTTTTAATTTACTTATATATTCTAACGTTTAAAGTAATCAATTAAATTTAATACCATATAGTTTATTTATAAGATGAACCTTATACGGCCTTATACAAAGTTACGCAGAAGCTGTCTAATACTCATTACAAACCTGATACGGAGCTTGATTACCATACAAAGCTGCTGTTATTGACTTTTCAACTAAAGTTTTCTTCTCTATCATATTATACTTAATGATTTTGTTTGAATTTTTTATATTGTAAAAGAGCGAGTTGTTTAAAACTACGTGTCCAGTACCTTTAACAATAGAATGTATGCTTAGAAATAATTATTTCAATTTTTTAACTTATTTTTAAACAGGGTATTTATTAAAAAACAACTTGTATTTTTAGAATTTTTTTTCGTTATCAACTTTTTTGAATTTTTTTTAGTATAAATTATTTTAACACTATCTTTGAATTTATAGAATTTATTAAAACACGTTAAAATATGTTTATTTTTAACTTTATGTTATATTTATATTTTTACATGTTTTTAAGATAAAAACATATTTGTTTAACTTAATTTTAAATTTGTTATAATACCAAACCTGCCCACTCATAAGGAAGCTGGTAGATTTTTTCTGATTTCTTTCTGATTAAATTTCTCATATTTGAATATTCTTTCAGTTGCAAGTTATTCTCAAAGTTTCCCATAACCCAGAACGGGCCCCAAGTTTCTCTTTTGCCTTTTGTTGTGAAGTCGCGCATCCAGGCCCCGTAGATATCGTTCCACCTTGTAACACTTTGAGGCTGACCAATTTCAATTATTATCCCGCACTCTATACATATATTTTGCATTCTGTAAGACTGCATGACAAGTATTATTGGTTTTACTTTATATTTATATGTTTTAAACACTTGATTTTCTGATCGTTAAACATGAAAATTGATAGTAACTGCATAAAAACATACAAAAATGTTTGTATTTTTAATGAACATTTTAAATCTAAATTAAAAACAATTTTAAATCATTTAAATAGAAAAATTAATGTTGGAAACCAAGAAAGCAAATAGAAATACACATGCAGACATTTTTAAGAATAACTTATTTAAAAAGTACTAGAAAAAAAGTCTTTCTCATTATAAAGTACGTCTTTTGATTTTAAAGAGGTACCATTTTAAATTTTACTCAATAACTTGATACCTGTAAATAATAACACTAATCACTTTTCTTTTCAGTTATTTTTTCATTTGTAAAAACTAGTGTGCTTTCATTAATTAGATTTTGGTATGGTAGCATATAACTTGAAAGATCTGTTTGTATACTAAATTCAAATTTTCCGTTTGATTTAGAGGCTTCTTCTACTAGTTTTTTAGCTATCTAAAAATTTATTAGAACAAAATGCACAAAAACATGACTATTGAAAAAAAACTCTAACCATTAAGAAATTTTAATTGCGACTAAACAAATATCTTAAAAACATTAAGTGTTTTTCAAAAAATTTATCAACTAAAATTTACTATTAAATTATCAATAATTACTAAGTACTTGTTTATAAGTATCTGTACTGGTGAAAAAGTATAGTTAACATTATTTTAATTTGTTGTAAATTAAAAGCTCATTAAAGAATTTATTATAATTTTGTTTCAGAAATTGAAACAAAAATATGCTTTATAAACTGAGTTCTTAAGTTTTGTATGTTTTTTTAAACAATGTTGTCGAATGAGTTATATTTATTTGATTTTACCTATACAAGTTTTGTTTTTGTCGGTTTTTTACACCTCGATAAGCATCTTTAAGTTTTTCAAATACTTTTGTTCATGTAAAGTTGTTTAACGCTTTAAATTCAAGTTTTTTAAATTTTGGAGTTATATTTTTTATAAACCATTTTAAAAAGATACACATTACAAATTCATAATTTACTTTTTGTTGACGCCCTTTCGACTTTTCCTCTATCATTATTAAAAACAAAACTGTCCAAAATAATTTAAAATTAGTGTTAAAAAACTAAATATATAACACAGATTAAGTAATAAGATATATACTTATATAAACAGTTATATATTAAATTATATAAACTACAGTAAAATTACAAGGCTATTCATAAAATTCATACACATTTTTAGTTATTTTGCACAGTTTTTTTTTTTTGATAATGACTAGGGAAAAGTCGAAACGGCGTCATTATGAAAAAAAAACTATGAATTTGTAATGTGCATCTCTTTGAAATGGTTTTTAAAAGCTCAAGTATCCCTTCCTGCAACATGTTTTTATATTTAAAACGTATACTAAAACATAATATTACTCTATTTTGAAAAATTCTGTCTTACGTTTTTATCAGACAACTGTACAACCAAGGTTTTGTGTCCTGATTTTGTCGGAGCGTTCATTCTGTAAACTTTTTCTATGTGCCTTTTGTTGAGTTCTACATCTAAAAGTTCAGAAACTTGCAAAACCTGAAAAAATGTATTAAGTCAATATCCTCCAGCGTAGTTAGTTTGTATAATTTTTACTAAAACTTTTTAAAAATATCTTAATATTATTACAAGCATATACAAGCACTTAAAAAGTATTTTTACACTCGAACTACTTTTGCCAACATAAAATTGAAAAATATTTTTTCAAGAATAATCTAATATAACTACTTTTATATATTATAGTTTATACAAAATAGGATTACCTCAAACTAAGGATGCAAAACTTCTCACAAGAAATTGTAAAAAATTAATTTAAAACAGTATTAGGTTTTATCATTTCAAATATTCTTTAAAGTTGTTGTTTTTGCTATAAAATAAACTGACCTACCCATTTCTTTTTATTTCATTGCACATATGCTCTTATTTATATATAGTTTTTTTTTATAGTAATGTTTTTAAAACATATTAAGGCCCAAAAAAGTTTATTTTTTATTTTCATACGGTCCTTTAAGAACTTTTTCAGTAAATCTGACCCTTTATTTATAAAAGTCTGCCGCATACTGTATTTGACTAACAAAATAATTTGAAAAAGTGCGATAAGGTATAGAACCTTTTTTATTTGCTTATTTTTGCAATTATTAAATCTGTTATGGCATTTGTGATCCATAAAAGCGGTTGTTTTACTTGATTTTGTACTTAAAAAACCTTAATTATAAAAATATTACGCTTTGAAAATCTTTAAATATTTAACTAAAACTATGTTGAGCTATAATTAAACGACTTAAACAGTGACTACTTGTATTTTGATATCAAAAATTTTATAAACCACTATCTTTTGTTTTTAGCTTTTTGTACTTAAAAACTATATCTTATTATTGTTAAGGTACTAAAATATCAACAACTCTAACCTTTTCATATACGTTTTCGTCTTTCTTTTCAGGGAGGTTTTTTATTCTAATAATACTTTTTCTAGTCTCTTCGACGAGCACTTTCATTTGCATGTATTTAAGCCTTATATCTTTGTTTAGCTCATCACACTCTTCAGTTAAGTTTTTGATAACAATGTTTAACTTTTGTCTTTTGTTTAGTAAACTAAAGGTTTTTTGATTAATACTTTTACTTGCCTTTAAAAAGCAGTTTAAACTTACTTCAATGATCGCAATTTTAGATCTGCTTTTCTTTTTTCCAGACTGTTTAGCTTGTCGAATAGGTAGAAACACAACAAAGCTAATAGTATAACAAGTATTACGTTTGCCCATCTTTCAACATTTTTCATATCGTATACTTTTTAACATACTTAGTTATGTTTCTTTTATAAACAAGTTTATTTGAAAAAACTTCTTTCTTCTTTTTTATTTTCTTGAAGTTTACTTACCTTATAAAAAAGTATAACTATTCAAACATTAAAAAAAAACATAATCAATAAAATTATCAGTAGTTAAAAAATTAAACGTTTTAGTTTGGTAATTTAAAAAAAGCTTTTTCCGACTTATAAACATATATACATCGAGTAAACTAATTTCACTGTATAAACGCCTTTCAGGTTTTACTACATCTGCTATAATAAACCTGTTCAATTATATACAAAAACTTGAATGCCCTAAGGCTTTTAAGTAATATACTGAAGCATTTGTGATTTATTTATATGAGAAAGTAAATATGATAAAGTAACAGTAATTTCATCGATTATCAAAATTTAAGAATAATATATATTTCATCGTCAGGATTCTAGAATAACTAGATTTACTAAATACAAAAAGTATGACCCAACTTAAGTTCAAGCCTTTTTGAACACTTTTACACTGTTTAAACGGGAACGGGTTACTTTTGCACGAGTGGACAATTTTGCACGGAGGGTCACTTGTGCACGAGAGTAAATAATATATAAAATAAAATGAAAATATTATTGTATAAAAAAAAGGTTACCGACCAAGGGTAAGGGTTAGTGGTAACAGTTATAATAAAATTAAGAAATAAAATAGAAAAATTACAAAATAAATAAAACTAGACAAAAAAAAATAAAAAATAAAAAATAAAAAAACTACTGACCGATGGTAAGGGTTAGGGATAACAGTGATATAAAAGAATATATTTACTTAATAAAAGTTATTAATTATAAAAAAAATTATGAAATATATTTTAAAAATTTAAAAAGTTACCGACTGAAGGTAAGGGTTAGGGTTAGTGGTGAGAGAATTTTTTGTTTAATTTGTGCAAAAGTGACCCTCCGTGCAAAAGTTTCCCCTTGTGCAAAATTGACGCTCGTGCAAAAGTGACACCCACCCGTTTAAACACGTACTAAGATAACAGATGCTATTTTTGTCATAAAACTCTGAATAAGTCATTTGTTATTTAAAATTGAAATACTACATTAATAAAGTATAATAATTTGAATGACAAATATGTTAGTTCTTTTGTTAGACCTTTTATGTTTTGACTATCCTCATAATTGTTATATAACATATGTCAATAAAAAAAATATGTTTATATCAAATACTTCAATTGTTGTTTTATATTCTTCTACTGTTACATTTCTAAACATATGTAAATAATATCTTTTTCGAAAAATATAAAACTCAAATAAACAATTCAGCTGTACTCATAACCAAAATCAGCTACATAAGTTGTTCTATAAAACTTTTTGTTAACATTTTCTAAAAGAAAATTCTGACGCTAGTTCTTTTGTTTATTCATTCTCCAAAATATTTATAACATCTGCCGAAACTAGTGATATTTCGAATCAACAAGACTAGGATCCTAGATCCGGTAAATAACTAGAAAGAGTATTTCAATGTCACATAAACCATATTATAAACTCTCTAAAAACTTTAAACGAAAAAAAAAAACGAGCTAATCAAAATTGTTAGTACTAAAGTTATAATTAAAAAAACATTTTCCTTTAAATTTCAAGTTATATTTCGTTAGTCCTGGACAAGACGCTAAAAGGTATCCATGGTGCCGAAAGGTCCTACGACCAAACTTTTTGAGCTTTTGTTGTCGTTCAATAAACTATATAGTTTGCTTACTAAAAGACGAACAAACAAATAAAGAAACAGAAAAAAAACTGTAGTAAAGTAAAATTGTGTAAAAATAAGCATTTTTTTTAGTGCTCACCATGGCAGCTGTGACTTTTTAAGCAGAGTTGTTGGAAGTTAACTCTTTCTAAGTTAAGAACTTAAGCGATTCCAATTTTTGTATTTTTACGAAGTTTTTTTAAATGGTAGACACATATGTTCTAACTACTTATAGAAAAGTTTACAACTGTTTACACTAGAGGGTAACAACGTACAGCTCGAAGGCCAGAACTTGCCAGCGAAGAAAATTAGGCTTTTTATAATAAGTAGTTTTATAATTATCTGCAACTATTTTCATAATTAGTAAATAGTCGTGCCTTTTTTATAGTTAATTTACTTCAGCTTAGTTTATGATACATTTTTTAAAAACTTTTGTAGTTAAATTTTTCAACAATACACGGCCTACTGATATTATTCCAACAACCTTAGTTTACACCAAAATAAATTTTCGTTTATAGGAAGTAGGCTGCAAACATTTTTTTTGATTTTTACTGCAATCAAAAAATAACATTTAAACTTTTTTTTTTATAATGAACTTTTTGGGTATTTAGTGAGTTAAAAAAGTTTTTTAAATAAAAACAAAAGTTTTCATTAGTTTAAAAAATATAAAATAAAGTGTAGTATAATCTAAAAATGGCTTTGATTGCATATTTTATTGATTGTACGAGTTCATCCTTATAGTTAGTATAAGAGCATTAAAATAGTGTATAACCTTAGAAGTTTCAAAGGAAAAACCAAGTTTATTATTTCAATAGTTTTTTTTTAAAGTATGTAGTGGAGGTTTTTTACTTAACATTTACAAACTACTAAATTTTATGATTTAATTTAAAACAAAAAAAAAATTTATCAGTTGCTTCTTAAACTAAATCTTTACTTTCCATATCTTAAAATGTTTAAAACAGTTCTAATTAAAATTATAAAAAATAAAGTTACTGAAAAACCAAAAAAAAAAGGGTCTAAGAATGTAAATCAATAAATCAAGGCACTAAAAAAAACGGGAACGGGTCAAAATTGCACGAAGACTAAATTGCACGATGGGTCAATTTTGCACGAGTAATAGTTTTGCACGGAGGGTCATTTTGGCATGAGAGTAAAAAAAAAGTTATAAGAAAAAATATAGGAAAATAAAAACTAAAAGATAAATGAGAAAAAAGCTAATGACTGAGGGTAAAGGTTAGGGGTAGGGTAATAGTGATAGTAAAAATAAAGTAAATAACAATTCATTACTAATAAAAATTACTAATAAAAAAAAATAAATAAAAGTTACTGACCGAGGGTAAAGGATAGTGGTAACAGTGATAGTAAAAAGAGGAAAAGTTAAACTCATAAAAAAATAACATTAAAATTAAAAAAAAAAAAAATTCAACCCGTAAATAAATGTCTTCGTGCAAAAATGACCCTTCGTGCAATATTGTCTGCTCGTGCAAAATTATCTTCGTGCAATTTAGTCCCTCGTGCAATTTTGTCCGCTCGTGCAAAATTGACACCTACCCCTAAAAAACACTTATAGATGCAACATATTTATATATAAAGATTTAAATAAGCAGTTTACTTTATATTAAAATGTCGTTTAAAAACATTTTGTAGCAATCATATAAGTATAATAAAATAAGAAAGTGTATTAAAATGTGCTGCTCATTTTATTTTTAGTACATATACTAATTAACTAAACCATTGCTTATTAACAACTTTACTTTTATTTTAAGAAGATATTTTCAAGAATAGAAAGCCTGCTAATTTATTTTTGTAAATGAGTCTCTCATTAGAAAAATTGCTTAACCCTGATTTAGACTTTAGTTTAGTATAGTTTACTTAATTTATCTCAACTATTATTTTGTAATGATTTCACAACAGAAAGTTCAAATTGAATGTTTCAAGAAAACCATACATTAAAATTAAAGAATATGTACATACTAAGTTTTTGCTGAAAACTAAGTTCTTTGTTTTTGGTTTACATTGCAGACCTTAAACTAAAATCAATAGAATTTTTTAGTGACTTGACTACTGTCTAATAACAGTAGATAAAACGATTATTACAATTACTCGTATTATGAAGATTTAAATAGGTATCAAAACTATTAATTAATTTTAGTAGATGTGTTAATTTTTTTCTTAAATGTATAATTTTTTTTGCAGTTAAGTGATAATGAACAAAATCCTTAAAAATTGTGCCAAGCGAATAAAAAAGATCTTTTTAAGTGTTTGTTTTAACATGCAATGTCAGGTGATACAATTTTTTTTCTCCTAAAGTAAAAATTAATGCTCAAAATAGAACTAGCACTACTCAGTTTTTACTGTTTGTTTTAATAAAAGTTTTTTAATGACAATGTTTTACGTAAAGTAGTGAGATCTTGTTTATACTTAAACTAAATTTCTTTAACCTAATTTTATAAGAAAAAATGTAAAAAGTATTGCTTTGTATTATTATTATAACCTCAAACTAATTATTTACAAAAGTTTTTCATTTAAAGATATCAAAATGTAGGTATTTTAATACTGCTTTGTAATTTTGTAGTATAAAAATAAAATACTTTCTTAAGATATAAACAAAACACCAATATTAACTCTTCTCTCAGCAACAATAAAAACTTTAAAACAACATGCAAGTAACTTACAACATATTTTATTTTTGCTTTCCCATTTAATAGTTAGCACATTATTGTCCTTAAAATTAGAAACAAAGTATTTATTTTCAGATGAAAAACTCAGGCAAGTCAATTGAAAAAAAGTTGGGAAACTGAAATATAAACAACTAAACAAAATACTGGAAAATTTTTAAGATTAGATATCCAATATCAATGCTGTAACTAAAATAAATCACCAGAAATCTAATTATAAAATATTTGCCACAAATTTTAACTACTAAGATTTAAAATAAGTTGTTTCACTAGCATAGTTGCCACTTAGTCAGAAAAATTGTTTCTTTTTCTTCAAGATAATCAGGACTTTTTTGTGCTTATTTAAAGGGTCACTGTCAGTAATATTTGGTTTTAAAGTAAAAAAATGCTTTTTAGTAAAAGTTCCTGTTTGATATAATTTTAAAAAGCTTTATAGTGTAAATTAATGTTAGTAATTAAAAGTTTGATGATTATCTGTCTACTGTTAGCTTCTTTTACAAGTAATTGTTTGACTAGTAATCATCAAATTTTATTTAATAAAATATTATTAGTTTTATTTTATTATTATGCTGTTAAAGCAAATAACTGTTTACTTTTTTACTTTGTTTTATTAAGTAGTCTTTTTAATGGTAAAAAATATCAGTCACTCAACCCTTTCTGGGCAAAAGCAAGAGTGTCCAACTGATGAAAAAGTGTTGCTAAAAAACTTGGAAACCTGGAGTTAGACAATTAAGGCTAAAAAAACTGGAAAAACCTGGAATTTTAAACAAAAACCACTAAAAAACCTGTAATTTAAAAAAAAAATATGTTAAGTAGAAATAATTTTTAATAATAAAACTTTTATAACAAAAAACAAAAAAAAAACTTTTTTTTGTTAATTTTTTATATAAAACTTTTATTTTTTAATTTTTTTAAAATCTGTTCTGACTGAATTTTCTAAATATATCAAGGAACATTTCCTAAAAATTTGAGGTAGTTATCTCAAAAAACGTAGGAGAAGATAAATTTTTAGTGAAATTCTCTATTTTTGCAGTTTTAGTTTGCGCCTCCCATAAGGAGCCTATTGTTGCCTCTGACTTTGACCGGCTATATCTCAAAAATTATTTTGAATTTTTAAAACCTTTAAAAAGCATCTTGTAGCTTGGTAAAAACTATATAAAATAAGATAAAAAACCAAAAAAGGGTGTTTACCCCCCCCTATACCCTTAATAGTTCTCTGCTTATATATACATATCAGGAAATAAGTAATTAAAATCCTACTCAACAGATTATCAAAACAAAAAAGTTTTTCACTCTAGGTTCTTTTGATATTTTCAGTTATTACCGTTTAAAAATTTTGTTATAAGAATTTGACTTGGTATACTTAAAAAATCATTTGCATGAAGTTGTTACATTTTTGACAAAAAACATTTATATTTTCAAGAATAAACAAAAGCATGGTATTTTTAATTTGTATTTTTGGTAATTCAATATTTATTATTGTTTTTTTTCAACTTGTTACTACAAATTTTTCTGAACCTTGCAAAAAACATTTCCTAAAAATTTGAGGTATATATCTCAAAAAAGGCAGATTTTTAGTAATTACTATTTGTTCAAAGTTTTAGCTCTCTCCTCCCATAAGGAACCATTTGTATTCTACGACTTTACCGGCTGTAACTCATAAATTAGTTTCAGTATTAAAGTTCTGTAGAAACCAACTTGTAGCATTATAAGTATTCACAAAATAAGATCAAGTTGTAAAAAATGGGGTTTAATCCTTCTCTTTTTCCTTATGCTCTTAATAACTAAGAAAAACTGATCAACTACAACAAAACAAGACATGTTTTGTATATATATTTTTGTTCTTTCAAAGGTTCTCTTGTGCACACTATAATAGATTATATGCATAAAAAACATCAGATTATATATAATATCACCAAAAGTGCAAAAATTTTTAAGGCTTTCATATGAACTGAGGTTAGTTTTATGTCTCAACAAGAGGCAACCTATTATTAGTGTGATATTTACTTTTAGATTTTTCAAAATATATAAAACTTGCTAGTTATTTATCTTTTTTTTTAAATTGATTAACTATTTTAAAAAGTCAAATTATTAGACATTATTTTGTATTAGAAAAACTGTAAAGTACTCAAAGATAACGTTAATTTTTAAACAGCTGCTAATTGTTATTTTTAAAATGCTTTTAATTGTTATTTTTATAGCAAAAGTATATAATGGAAACATACAGAATCAAGCCTTATTTGTTTTTTTTTTAAATTGTAAAAATCTTATAAATTATAGAGCTTGTTTTTTCTGGTATAATTGTTTTTAATATACTTTTTATTTAAAGACTAGCAATACTGTATGTAATATAAAAGTTATTGAAAGACTATTTCATTGTTCTATATTTGACTTAATTAAAATATGTTTTATTTTAGTTTTAACAATAAATTAATATTATATATATACTGTGTTTGTTAATTGTTGGTCATGTCTATCAATAGAAGTATTGGACCCCAAATTAGTTTTTGGGAAGGTGAAATGTTAGTTTATTCATGTATATTTTTTATTTTAACTTTTAAATCATAGTAGTTATTGGATTTATTCTGACATAGATCAATTAATATACTTAAGTTTTTTATAAAAAAAAGTAAATATTTTATTATAATTTTCTAAGTTAAGTTTTACTATTGTTACGATTAAAACATCTAGTGTTATAAATAGTTACCTTGGAAATTTGTAAAAAAATGTTGTTTACTTATAAACTTTTTAACATTTAGTTTACTACAGGGCCATTCAGGAGCACACAAATATTCAGATGGTACTGAAGAAAAATTCACATTCAAACGAGCACTTGAAAGGAACCAAGGCGGGAAAAATTTACTTGACAAACTATAGGGTAAGAGCTAATTATTTATGTAATTTGAAGATAATATATTTGTGAAGAGTTTATAACTGCTTTTACTTAATTAGTATACACTTATTAATACAACAGAAACAATTATTGCATTATTACAAATTTAAATACCTGACAAGTTTTTTTTTTCTATCAAATTTGTCTGGACAGAGAAATACTTCAGTAGATAAAACTTTAGCATCCTGAAACAGTTAGATAAATTTTCTAACTTCCTTTGCTTTTCTTTAACTTTTCTAGAATAATGACTTGATTATTAAAAATTGATATTATAATCAACTTTAAACCTAGAATTTTTGGCAACCCTACAAAGTTTATCAGTTTTAAACTTTTTTAATTAAAAGTATAATTAGTTTGTGATTCATACTTTTAAAAGTAATTTGACATACTATAAAAGCGTAATATGTTTTTAAAGCTATAGGATTACAAATATGTGTTTTTTGCATTATTATTATTAGTTTGTGCTTATTACCTTAAATATTTATTTTTAATTATCAGACCTTTAAGCTTTTTTTTTATTAATTCTGGTTTTGTGTTACTCTAATAATATTAAATTATTTAAACCCTGTTTATTGTTCAATATATTTAATAAATTTAAGACCAAAAGTTTATAATTTAGTCTTGAATAGTTTTTGTCTTTTTCTAAAAAACTTCAATTAACAATTTTATTGTCAATTTTCTTTGGAGTTAAAAAAATCACTAAAATGTTGTCTAGTTTTATTATATTAATCTAAAGATTTCAAATTTTTAGGAAATATTCCTTTTAACAAATTTCAAATTTTTATGTGTTGATTTTTTTAATATGCTTTGTCAAAGTTCATAAACTTCTTTCTCACTATTAATAAGTTTTAAACTCATATTAGGCAAAATTGGTTCATAAATAATGTCCAACATTTTTTTGACATATTAATATTAGACGTTATATGAAAACTATAATTATATAATATAAGATACTTTTCACAGATTAAAAAATATTGATAAACTTTTAAGATATCGTCAGTTGTGTAAAAGTTTCTAATACAAACGTATAAAGCAGGGTTTCTTTTTTTTTTTTTTCAAAAGGCCCTTTTTAAAGAAATTAAAAGAAGCTATGGCCCCCTCGAACAAGATTTTTCAAAATCTACCGTTAAAACTGCCTAAGACCTTTTTTTTCTGCCCTTTATCTACAACTCCAGAATATCCAGTGTAAGTTTTAGATTATGGCCTTGTGGCTCCCCCTTTTACAGCTAGTGGCCCCCTAAATTTCCAAAAATATTTCCGTAATATCTAGTATAAGTTTCAAAACTATCATTTTAAACGCCTAGCACCTTTTTTTAATCTTTATCATTAACTCCAGAATATCTAGTGTAAATTTCAATTTATGACTTCATGACCCCCTCCCCCATTTGCTGTTTATGGCCCCCTAAATTTTTGTAATGGTACCTAAGGGGGCTACTTGGTCCAGTTTGGGAAATTCTGGTATAGAGAAAAAAAAAATTGTCTATTCTGAGTGAGTTTTAAAAAATTCACTTAAAATCTATCTTTTTCTTTTTTTGGTCAATCAATCTCATTTTTTTTTGTAAATGTACCTTACACTAATAGAATAAATCCTTTTAAAAGAATTATATTAAAAAGACATTTAAATTTCAGAATTTTCTGATTAAGATATAAAAATTATTATTTTTTAAATATTTTTTCACTTTAAAAATCTTAAAATAGATATGTTTATTATTTAATAATGATTAAACTGAAATGAATTACAAAGATTGATTAAAAACTGTAAGAGACAATAGATTTTAATA
The DNA here is from genome assembly GCF_965202585.1 of Thalia democratica. Classification (NCBI taxonomy): domain Eukaryota; kingdom Metazoa; phylum Chordata; class Thaliacea; order Salpida; family Salpidae; genus Thalia; species Thalia democratica. The sequence continues at coordinate 17,478,781 of NC_139170.1, forward strand.
AAGTTTTTTTTTTGTTGTTTTACTTTCATTCCTTACATAAGGAACCAATTTATCTCTCCAACTTTTCCACCCATAACTCAAATAATAATTTGAATTGTGGAAAGCGGTAACAATCAACTGCTAGCTAATTAAAGACCCTTAAATTAAGATCAACATGTAAAAAAAGTGGTTTACCCCCTATAGCTGTAACTTTATTTTTTTAGTTTATTTTCCCTAAATGTAACATTGTATATTTTAAACTTGCATACTTTTTTATACGTAGAATTTAGTTGTTTTTTGTTTGTGTAGTTTAAACTAAATGATAGTTTTTTAACTTAAATTACAAACATTTAAACAGTTAATTTTCCGAACAAAAAACACAAATGACATGATGCAAGAATTGAGCATGCCTTTCAAGCAGATTAAGGATTTTGAAATAAAGCAACCAGTTTTTGGAGCAAACTTTCTCACTGCTAAACTACTTGCAGAACCTAATGGTTTGTATTATTTTTGTAATTAAAAAAAAAAAGTTTCAACACAAACCTTTAAATTGTTATATTTAGATAGTGCAATGAAACTTTTTATTTGTGAATATAGTTTTATTTTATTAGCATTTCCTATTGTTATACATAGTACATTTAAGAACTGAAAGTATAAATAATTAAAAGTCAAATTTGAACAAAAAGGTTATAAATGATAAATACTAGAAAAAATAGTCAGTGCTTTTTGTACCAAGTTCTCCTCAAGTTATAAATGATAAATAGTTTTACATTTTATAACATTTTCTAAAAGTAAAACGAACTCTTATCTGATGGTGATTATAAGTTTTTTAACAAAAATATTATAAAATTTACTACTCTGATGTAATATATGATGTATATTGATTTTTTTAAGCCTTAGTTTTTACATTAATTTTGGATAAAAAATTGTTGTTCAATCTATTTTAAATTAAAAAAATAGTAAATGTATGGAAAAATAAAGCTATTATAACTTTTATTTAACCATGTTTTTTCATGTGTTACAATAAACAAATAACAGGTGGTTGGGAAGGATCAGTTGTGTTTGAAATAACATTTAAAGATGGAGGCGCAATAGAACTCGGTCAAAAACTTATTGATATTGCCAGCAAGCGTTAGTTTTGTTTAAAGCTTGCTGTTAATCACATATGAACTTTAAAAAACTAAAAATTCAGAGAGGTTTCGGTATGAAAATATTTCTTGGATAATTTTATAGAAGTTTTTGTTAATTGAGTTCAAAGTAAAACTTAACTTTATAAAACTGTTTTTTTAACAATTGCTATTTTTAAATAGTATTTTTTAATAATTTTTCAAAATAATTAATCTATTTTCAGCTTGGAAATAAATAAATATAAAGTTTAATACTGCTTTAGTTAACCAATTTGTGTGAATATCAATAAAGCTTTTGATTAAAACGTTTAAAATGAAGCAATAAATTCTATAAGCTACAGTTTATTATCTAACTTTAAGATAGTATTAAAAAATAGGATTTTCTTTTCTGATCTTAAGATGATTGAGTTATGGTCTACCTTTACATTAAAGTTATGTTTATAGAAGTATTTAAATGTTTTATTTTTAAATAAACGTTAACCATCAAGTTTTTAAACTCTTATTATTTTAAACTGCTATTTCTTCGGTAAAATTAAGTTGATTAACACTAATATTTTTTACATCAAAGTAAATTAATAAGGTTTAAAAATAAAATATTTTTGAGTAGTATAGTTAAATCTTTAATTTTTTTAGAGTTTATTAAAACTAAAATTTTTTATCTTAAATTTAGCTTTAGGTTACGTTTTTTAAGATAACTACCTCAAATTTTCAGGATATGTTCCTTGCAGTATTTAGAAAATTCTGTCGGAACAGAATTTGAAAAAATAAAAAAATAAAAAAATTATAACAAAAAAACAAAAAAAAACTGTTTTTTTTGTTTATTTTTTATATAAAATTTTTATTTTTTATTTTTAAAAAAATTCCTTCCGACAGAATTTTCTAAATATATCAAGGAACATTTCCTGAAAGTTTGAGGTAGTTATCTCAAAAAACGTAGGAGAAGATAGATTTTTAGTGAAATAGTCTATTTTTGCTGTTTTAGTTTGCGCCTCCCATAAGGATCCTATTGTTGGCTTTGACTTTGACCGGCTATATCTCAAAAACTATTTTGATTTTTTTAAATCTGTAAAAAGCATCTTGTAGCTTAGTAAAAACTATATAAAATAAGATCAAAAACCAAAAAAGGGTGTTTACCCCCCCCTATGCCCTTAATACTTATATAATCTAAGTGTACTATTGTATTTAAAGTGTTTAGAAACTTTACAACGAATCTTAATATATTTTCATTTAAGTTTTTATCAAATAAATATTTTTTACGAACAAAAACTTTTTTTTTTACAAAACTGTCTGTGCACGGTAAAATATTTTATGCATATTGTGAACACCATTGGTTTATTATATTTAAATATAATTTATTGGATTTTGAAATAAAATTTTAGTGAAGCATTTCTTTGGTTGTTTCAAATACTAGAAAAATATTCATATAAATAATTAAACAAATCTTCAAAAACCATGTTGCTAAATATGTTTTCATTGGACAATTACTGATATGTTTCAACCAATCACAGCGTTGCGTCCCATGTACATGCAATCCACCATCCACTTCGCGCAAACTTACCCGCCCCAACATCCGGGTGGCTACGTCGACCAGCATTACCACCATCAACCGCCACCAGGGCAACCACCCATGTACGCGGGTCACCATCCCCCTCCGCCCCCTGCTTACAACGGAGCTCCTCCCCCAAGTTTGTTTGAAAAATGTTATATTTGATTTTTTGAAAAGTTTAATTTTTTAATTAAAGTAAATAATATCAGAATAGAGTTGCATGTTTAGCATTAATTGGCTGAACGAGAATGGTATAATTTTAAAGACAATTAAATTTAGTTTTCTCTTTTTAGTTTTGTTTTTGAACTTATTGTTGTGTTTTTACTTAAATAAGGATTTAACGTTTAAAAAATATGAACCAAGTTAAATTCTTAAAATTTATCTGCTGATAATTGGTTGTATCACTATATTCAAAATAATTACTATACAAACCCGACTTTAAACAATTTTAATACATATAGTTAGAATAAGTTTTTTTTACTGAAAGCTGTAACTATTACTTTAATACTGCACTAGATAAATCATTTAGTAATTTACAACATTTAATTTATAACAATACCAATGAGACAATTTTTATTATTTACCACTGTGTTTCATGCATTATGTAATGGTCACAAATTAATAAACTCAGGGTTGCCAAAAAACCTAGAAACCTGGAATTTGCCAATTTAGGCTATAAAACCTGGAAAAACCAGGAATTTTTAACAATTTTTACATGTTCAGTAGTAAAATTTCGATTTGACACAAAAGTTCTATCATATAGATTTATCATTATCAATTTTTTTTTTATATTAAAAAACACATTTACAGTAGCTTTCGAGTATCTTTTCAATGTTTTTATACTATTCAACACAGTTTCCTACCTTAAACTTAACTTTAAATTTAAAGTAGACCCAAAACGTGTACTCTTAAAAACCTTGAGGAAATTTTGAAAAAACTGTAGAAAGTTTGCCAACCCTGTAAACTCTACAAAGCAAGATTGACAAGGCTATATATACTATTACTTAAGTAGTGATAAGTTTATTAATGAATACTAATTAGATTCTTATTATAACTGTATAATACATGCAAAACAAAACTAAAATATGACGAAAAGATTAAATCAAATAAATATGCCAAGTTAGTATTTCTTATTGAAGAATTATTATAGAACTATTATTTAAATTATAATAATAGTTAGAAAAAAAAAAAGAATAGGTAATAAAAGTAATAAAAATATTTAATAAGGCATACAATAAAAATATAAATCCGATAAAAATACAAGTACAAATACATCAAACTTATAAAAAGATAAAAATTGCAAAGAATAGACATGACAGTAAATGTTATGATTGTTATGAAAATAAATTTAGCAAAATGTCTGCATTTATCAATAAGTTCAGTTCTGTAGTTGAGGGATTATTTTTGTCAGCGAAGGCAATTTCTAATCTTTCTACATTACACAGAGTGCATATCCTACCTGGTTTAGGTTGATTAATTTTATTTATTTTCTCAAATTTTACATGGTTCTTGATCATATTTTCGTTGAACTTAACTGTCTGAATAAAAGAGCTTAAATTTTTAGATTCTTTCAAGTTTTTGTTTCTGAAGCTATGCATGTGTTCGTTACATCTTGTTTTAAAGTTTCTTGCGGTGTATTCAATATAGTACAGTTCTTTATCATTATAAGTGACAGTAGCTTTGTATAAGCCACTTTTGGTAAGGCACTTACCTTCCACTTGGCATAAAGTCTTTATTTACCATTGCAAGTTTTTTCATTTTTCTTCTGGTTTCTACTTTCTTCTAGGGTTTTAAGATTCGGTTGGGTGATTTCGGATTCGATGTTAGGCATTCATGAATAACTTATTTTAATTGTGTTCTTGTTGAGAATTTTATTGAAAGGTCCGTTTTTAGGGAAATGCTTGTCTGCTATTTAATTTTTTTTAACCTATGTTGGTCTTTAATGCGGAGCTAAAAGTGTGGTGATTATAGATTACTCGTTTGTTTTCTTTTTTTCTACCAGCTGTATTATCATTTTGTTTTGTGTATTCTAAGACATTATTAAAGCCACTGTTTTATAATGCTTTCTCTTATGGTTCCTTGTATTTATTAAACATGGTTTTGCTTATTGATAAAGCAGATAGTCTGTTTTGTATCATGATAACATATCATAAATATTAAACTCGAATTTAAAATTGTCTCATTGATATTGATTTGCTCCTTTTAATTGAGCTCTTTCCCGTTGAATTATAACTTATCGTAAAGTTGTTACTATGATAACAATATTCTTATTAAAATTTTAAGAACGCTATACACAAGTTACAAATAATTTTTGCTGTACAAACATCAGGGTTGCCACAAGGTCAGCAAAGTCAGGAGAAACTAAAAAATGACAAAAGTCAGGAAAAAATTAGGGTTTTTGAAAAAAAGTCAGAACATTTGACAAAATTTGAAAAACGTCAGTTTTTGTCAGTTCAAATTTACAAAATTCCTTATTTTCCAAAGCCTTCAAAAAAAATTAATTAAAAATCCTTTATACAACTCCAAAATTTTTCTATTAGCATATTGAACAACTACCCTACTTGAACCAACAGTTTTTGTATGCATTTTAGTATTGAGGATCTGTGGCAAGGAAACTTCCATGTGTTTATAAGTTATAAAATACAAGTATTTTGCTGATAGAGCTTTTTATTGCAAATACATCAATCATATACAGATGGTTCAAGTGATCTAATGGAAGTTAGATGATTGAATTCAGAAAAAAAACTGTTGTTTTAATCTGTATAAAAAAAGTGAAAGCTTAATATAGTTTCAAGTTTTGACTATGTATTTTAGAATAAGTTTTAAAAATATTTTGATTTCAAAAAGTCAGGTAAATTTAAATAAAAATGTCAAGAGAGTCAGGAAATTTTTCTCAGCTTGATATGTGGCAACCCTGAGACATGGTCAAATGCGTTTATTTATTTCATATTTGTTTAGACGAAAGCTACAAACTGTTGTGTTATTTTAATACATTGTACGTTTACAACAACAATTAAAAAATACTATTTTTAACAAAAATATTATACAATCATGTTTTATGTTTTGTAGGTCTTTTACAATGGTTTAAATAGTGTAAATAATAAAACCTTGTTTACTTATTTTATTTTACTATACTACCGTTCAATAAAAAACCTTATCTTTTTTTGATTAAAGTTTCTTTTATTTTTGATGAAAATATTAATTATTTGATGTTCTTAGTTTTATTCTAAGTTTTTTTATAAAACTAATTTACTGTCAATTAGTTGACTGACTGAATATATGGAAAATTACTATTGTGTTTGTATTTAGTCTTAAGTTTTCAAGTCACATCAGCATATTAAACGTAACTATAAAAGCTTAATACTACTTGTTTATGAATTATTTCTAAATTATTTCTGTAACGTCTATATAACTCTCAATAAGGTTTGAAGTAGATAGGTTAGTTTTTTTTTATTGGCTAGTGTACTTAAAAGTCAGTCTGTTTGCATATTTGCTAAGTCAGCAAAAAATTTGTATGCTTTTGTAAGTTTAATCATTAAAAAGTTTATTCTTAATATATTTAGGTAAAGTGGGTTAAGCATAAAAGAAAGGGTATAAATAAAAATAAAGCTTTAAAAAAATTTGCTGATTCAGCAAATATGCAAATCAGACTAACGTTATAGTATAAATGTAATTTCCGTTTTTATTTTGGTTAAATTAGTTTTATAAAGTTTTAGAATTCAAAAAAAAGTATATTTAATTGGGCACTTTCGACCTAATATTTGAAATGAAGAACTAGAAGTTTTGAAAAGTAACTTGATGATTCAAACTTCAAAAAAAAAACATGATTAAGCGACTAGAGCGGTAAAATGTTTATGAAGTTAAAAGGAACAAGTTTTAATTTACAATAAAAGAATGGGTCCAATAAATTTAAATACAAAACTTATAAACAAGTTTAAGAAGATATACGTAATAAGTCTTTAATTTTCATCTTGAAGCTTGAAATTTTTAACATTTTCAAAAAGTTAGTCAAACAGGAAATAACTGATAAAAGTAAATTTTATAATCAGAGGCATAAGTTTTGTAGATCATTTGATATATTTGAACACCAATATTCAACATACTGCTGGTTTTTCGTTTACCAACAAGTTAAGCTCATAGTTGTAAATTTGAATAATTTCAGACATGCAGCAAGGAAGTACATTGCCACCTCAGTACGATCCGACACAACAGCCACCCGCTTACAAATAAATGCATGTCGTTATTTTTTATTAAGAACTACAACTGATCTTTCCGTAATTCAAGCTGCAATCAATTTTTTTTTGTATTTTTTTGGCCGTTTTTACTCAAAACTTCTTTCTGTGATAAATAAAATCTATGTGATTGACAATAGCTTTCTTTGCATGATTAAACGTTTTAATAGTTGATTGTTATATTAGATACGTCATATAGTTTAGTTGTTTTTATAAGCTGCGGAAATTTTCTTTTAGTTATAAAATAAAAAGCAAAACCGAATACAAAATCAACTACTTAGCAATTATACAATTTACACGTATCTTTTCGTTAATGGTTCAAACTTTATTCAAAGTATTTTTCTTTTATTTTAAATATGTTTTAAGTTTGACTTAAATTAAATGTTATGAAAGAGATATTATAATCATTTAAGAATAGCAGCTGTTTTGTAACAGCTCAAAAAATTTTTTTTTACAAACTGGATTTAACACTTTAAACTTGTTTACAAAATCTAACAACAAAAATAGTTATTGCCTGTTATACACTCTTGCAGTTTTAAAACTTATCAAGTTTACTAAAATTAAAAAAAAAATGTTTTAACCAACTTTTATAACTGTACATTAGTTCTAGTCGACAAACTGTTGGTGTAATGAAGAGTAAAATTTTGCTTTAAAAACAAAAAGAAAAGTTTTTGTGCTACAGACTTACAATTAAGCTCATAAATCTATAATTATTAGAACTTTTTTGGTCTTATTTATATTAATTACTATGTTTAATTTAAAAATATGCTGCTCGCAAGAAACTTTTTTTGGGAAATTGATCCGCGACTTTAAAAATGCTTTTTACCCCTGATCCTAACCATAAATAATGGCAAAGTTTTAAAATTCTCCAGAGTTGAATATCTATCTACATAATGTCATACTGCTTATAATTATCTTTAAGCTTTTTTACTTAACTTTATCCCGTAACTAACGTTTTTCACTATTGAAAAAATGTTGGTATTGCTTTAAAAGTTTTCATAAACAAGTCTAAAACTTATCATGCTTTTTTCAGGACAGCTGTTTTAAAAAAGTAATTCATTTACAAAAAGTTAGTTTTAATTTATACTTATCCTTAATCAGAATTTTATTATATTAAATGTTTTTTACTCCTAATAAAAAATTAAAATGTTCCAAGTTTATTCAGGACAACCTATAGTAAAAAACATGCAATTTTATTAGGCTTATTGATAAGTATTTCAACATCTAAACCTTATAATCTACTTTACCATAAAAAATGCAGTTTTAGTCAAAAACCTTAAGTAGCTTAAATAACTATTTACGCATAATTTCTTAATATTTTAAGTTAAAACTTAAAAACTGAGAGTTGAGTTTGTAATTTGAACTTTATCTTACAAAAATTTTTGTAATGGGTAATATAGTTTTTGTATCAAGTAGTCTGAAATAAGTTTTAGCTGATAAAAAGAACAAATTTTTTTAGAAAACTTGAGGATCTCACTACTTTTAATTTTGGTTGATATAACACTTATAAAGTTATATGTGACCTGCACTTTATTTATTTAACGATAAAAGAAAAGCGCTAAAAATATTAGTCTAAGGACCTGGTGTAAGTAATAACCTTTTGGTTATTGAGTCTCACATGCTTTTACAAGCTAATAAAATATAATTTCTAAAGTTTGAAGTTTAAAACCTCAACAAACAAGACAAACGATAAAAAGAAAACTGAAGTTGAAATGCTGTAAAACTTGAAACAATCATTAAAAAAAGTTACTTTCTTTCAAATTAGGTATAGTTTAAGAAAATTCATTTAAGTTAATGTTATCCAGGTAACGTATGACATTAAGTTATTGCGTGATGTTTAAACTTTATTTGGCGTAGTTATCTGTCATGTTAAAAGCAATTTAAAAGAAACATTTTCGTTTGAAAATTAGTGCTGCTCTTTTTTCAAGTAACTATGGTAGTAAATGCATAACAAAGTCGTAGTTTTATTCTTATAAAAATTACTAAACTTAAAATGCATGTTTGACGCTTTTTAAGAAGTAAGAAAAACTTGTTTTTGTAAGACAAGGCGTAGATTATCGGTGCTTATATAATCAGGTTTTAAGTGAATTGTTAAAACTTATAAGTATAAACCAGGGTTCCCAAACCCATTTTAATAATATCCACCTTGGCAAAAAATTGAAAACAATCACCCCCTTTTACTAAATAACTTCACTCTGATTTTTAGTTACCAATTTACTTATTAGATACCTCACTTATTATTGCCCCCAGATAGCTAAAATCACCCCTTAAGTGTTAACCTTTTTACTTTTTTAAATTGAAAACTGTCAGTAATTTTTTTTTAGTGAGTTAAGATTAGCAACAATTTTTTTAATGATTAAAGACATTAAAACAAAACTGTTAGCTATTAAATTTTATTTTAATCCTTATATTACTACTATTTCTAATATACATCGTCATTGTTTTACAACCGGCCATATCTAAACATTTATTCCCACATTGTCAATGTCGACACTAAAACTGTTTACTTTTCTTAACTTTAGTCATTCTCATTATCATCCAATTCTTAACTTTTTTTACATTTGAAGAAATTCTTTTTTTTACTGTTTTCTTCTGTCTCGCACCATAACACTCTAAAAATTTGGAGCTTTTAGAGCCTGATGGCCGGCAATTTTCAGAGTCTGAAAAATTGTAATTTGTGTGAAGATCTGTATGATAGTTGATGTTTATAGGTAAAGTTACAAGCAGCAGTTTTGATTTAAAGTTTCAAATGATTCACTTAAACACTATTAAAGTTTTTTTTAAGTGTAAAGGTGTTAAATTATGAATTTTTTTAAAACTATTGTTTATTACTTATTTTAAGTTGTTAAGTCTTACTTTAAAATAATGTCTACTTTTAATTGTAAATGTGAGGATTTTTTAAACAAAAGTAGCAGCTTGTTCAATAAGCTCTTTTTTTTTAATTAGTTTTTGTTATTATTATTAATTAGTAATTAAAAAAAAATGTTTCTAAATACTTGTTGGTTTTTTAATTCTTTTGCTTTAAAACTATATTTTCTATATACATATATTTTTTTAAATTTCCTGAAATACATATTAGTCCATAAATTCATTGGCATTTTCAATAAATAATTTCATAAAGTTTTCTTTTTAAGACTGCACTAATTAAAAATAAATATCGATGTTCCAAAAAGATTTTGAAAATATTTTTTTTTAGAAATATACATTACTAAAATTATTTATTAATTTTTAAATAAATGTGCCGTTTAAGCAATAATATCTTTAGTTATTTAGTATAAAAACTGTTAGGTATAACTTAAATGTTACCTGATTTTTCCTTAATATTAGTAGTGCTTTCAAGCTTTTCTCCATTTGAACAAACATCTAAAATTTCATTTTTCTCTGTTACATTTTCATAGTAAACATTTTCTTCGTAGCTACCTTCTACGTTTTGATCAATATTCTCTTTTTCTTTTTTCTCACAGCTCTCTACCTCACTCCCAGCAATGCTCTCTTCTTTATCATCACAACTCTCTACCTCATTCTCACTAACATCCTTCTCATCACAAATCTCTACCTCAATCTCACCGATGTTCTCTTCTTCTTCATAACAGCTCTCTACTTCACTCTCACCGATGCTCTTTTCTTCATAACAACTCTCTTCTTTAATCTCAACGATGTTCTCTTCCTCTTCATCACAGCTATCTTCCTCAATCTCACCGATTTTCTCTTCATCACAGCTCTCTACCTGATTTTCACCGATGTTGTCTTCTTCTTCATCACAGCTCTCTTCCTCAATCTCACCGATGTTCTCTTCCTCTTCATCACAACTCTCTTTCTCAATCTCACCGATGTTTTCTTCCTCTTCTTCACAGCTCTCTACCTCAATCTCACCGATGTTTTCTTCCTCTTCATCACAGCTCTCTTCCTCACTCTCACCGATGTTCTCTTCTTCTTCATCACAACTCTCTTCCTCAATCTCACCGATGTTCTCTTCCTCTTCATCACAACTCTCTTTCTCAATCTCACCGATGTTTTCTTCCTCTTCATCACAGCTCTCTACCTCAATCTCACCGATGTTTTCTTCCTCTTCATCACAGCTCTCTACCTCAATCTCACCGATGTTCTCTTCTTCTTTATCACAACTCTCTTCCTCAGTCTCACCGATGTTTTCTTCCTCTTCATCACAGCTATCTACCTGATTTTCACCGATGTTGTCTTCTTCTTCATCACAGCTCTCTTCCTCAATCTCACCGATGTTCTCTTTCTCTTCATCACAACTCTCTTCCTCACTCTCACCGATGTTCTCTTCTTCTTCATCACAACTCTCTTCCTCAATCTCACCGATGTTCTCTTCCTCTTCATCACAACTCTCTTTCTCAATCTCACCGATGTTTTCTTCCTCTTCATCACAGCTCTCTACCTCAATCTCACCGATGTTCTCTTCTTCTTCATCACAACTCTCTTCCTCAATCTCACCGATGTTCTCTTCCTCTTCATCACAAATCTCTTCCTCAATCTCACCGATGTTCTCTTTTTCTTCATAACAACTTTCACTAATATTATTTTGTTCTTCATCACAACTTTCACTATTATTATCTTTTTCTTCAACACAACTCTCTACCTCAATCTCACCGATGTTCTCTTCTTCTTCATCACAACTCTCTTCCTCAATCTCACCGATGTTCTCTTCCTCTTCATCACAAATCTCTTCCTCAATCTCACCGATGTTCTCTTTTTCTTCATAACAACTTTCACTAATATTATTTTGTTCTTCATCACAACTTTCACTATTATTATCTTTTTCTTCAACACAACTCTCTACCTCATTCTCACCGATGATCTCTTCTTCTTCGTCACAACTCTCTACCTCATTCTCACCGAAGTTAATTTCATCACAACTCTCTACCTTACTTCCACTAATATTCTCTTCTTCTTCAACACAAATCTCTACCTCATTCTCACCGATGTTCTCTTCCTCTTCATTATAACTCTCTACCTCACTCTCATCGATGTTCTCTTCATCACAGCTCTCTACCTGACTTTCACCGATGTTGTCTTCATCTTCATCACAGCTTTCTTCTTCACTCTCACCGATGTTCTCTTCTTCTTCATCACAACTCTCTTCCTCAATCTCACCGATGTTTTCTTCCTCTTCATCACAGTTCTCTACCTGATTTTCACCGATGTTGTCTTCTTCATCACAACTCTCTACCTCATTCTGACCGATTTTCTCTTCATTACAACTCTCTACCTCATTCTCACCGATTTTCTCTTTCTCTTCATTACAGCTCTCTACCTCACTCTCACGGATTTTATCTTCCTCTTCATCACAACTTTTTAGTTCACTCTCACCAATATTCACTCGTTTACTTTCTTCACTATTACGAAATCTCTCTTCTTTTGTGTCCTCTTTATCTTCAATGTTCTTTAATTCCTTTATGCATACACACACAATAATAATACTCCAACGTAATATTTTTCGTATTACTATAATTAATACAGTAAACCTGCAAAATTTTAAGATTAATAAAAGGTTGAAGTCTAAAGTTTAGTTAATGAAATAAAGATCATTAAAGCACTTTAGATTTTTATACGCCCAGTGTTTGACAAACTATTAGTTAATATTTTTTCATAACATCGCTATTATACTAAAAAATAATGATTACCGGATCCTAAAATACTTATTCGTATCCCGCCGGTTCCTAATTTAAAAATGTGATCTGGATCTACCCGAATCCTAGTTTTAAAATAAGATTCGAATCCGGTAGATCACTTGAAGCTTTTTGGATTATACTCAATTATTTACCATAACTTTGATGAAATTTAAAGCTGTTCAGAAAATATTAAATTAAAAGTGGTTAGGACGTGAAATATACAAGGTAATATTAAGAGCAAACAGTTTAAAGTTAGAAACGAATGTAAGTTAGTATAATGCCAAAAAAGCTATAGATTAAAAGTAATAGTCTGAAGCTAAAAATATCTCAATACAAAATTTAATTGGACAATTCATTACCAAAACAATGTTTCACTCGCTTAAACTTAATCAAACGAGATCATCAGTTGAATAAAATCTGTAAAAACTTCTAAAATAACATGCAAGAAGACATTAGGCTATACTTTTAAAAAAACTAAATAAAAATATAAATAAAACCTATAGTGTAAAGTTATTATTATAGGAAAACCATAATGTTATTTGGTTATTTTACCTTAAATAAAAATATCTAGAAATATCTAATGAGTTATCACATGCTTATTTTTTGCCACTCGAAAGTTATTTGTGGGAAAACTCGAGGACAAATGTATCATTCAATTCTTCAACAGCGCATTCGTTGAATAAAACTTTGGGAGTACAAACATCGTGTTTTGCATTGCCGGGAATTGGAGGGTGATGCTAAATTGAAACTCTGTGCTAAAGTGTCACACCGTGCTATAGTGTCACTCAATGCTAAAGTGTCACCCCGTGCTAAAGTGACGCTGTGCTTTTCTGACACCTACCCTGATTACACTGGCCAGTATATTTCTAATTACTTTCAGGATATGCTAAGTAATTGGAAGTTTATCTTGGATCGTGTTCACGTTTTTTTGCAAGACAATGCATTCAGCATAAGGCTGGTAGTATCATTGTTAAAATTCTCATCAGTATCTTGTTTTATCCATACGCTTCAACTAGTCATTAAAGATTCATTTTTAGTAGACGATCGTATAAATTTGCTACTAGCTATTAGCAAATTCACGAAAACTAGTTTGTTACTTAAGCTATTCTTCTAAAGCGTGTGAAATTCTAAAAAAAACAGATAAATTAAAAGCTGCACTAATAAAACAAAAAGCTTTACTTCTTGTTCAAGATGTGGATACAATGTCGAACAAACTTAGCTTATGCTGAAGAGGCTAGAAAAGTTAAATTTAAGTGTTCAGCATTATGTGGCTAACTATAAATTCGGGTTAGACTATTAAAGCTCAAGAATGGCAACTGGTTAATCTCATTATTTTGCTCCTTGAACTTTTTTTCATTATAACAAAGAAGATGCAGGGTCACTGACGAAGTTTGTTATCAAATGTTTAAACTTTTATAAAAATTCAGAAGATATATCAAATTTTTGTAGAACTTTAGTCAAAAAGTAGAAGAGGCTTGCAAAAGAAGGTTCTATAACAATAACAACAACTTAGACCGGAATGACAACAAATAAGTGTTAGTCATAACAGCTGTTGATCCACGACATCAACTATACGCTTTCCCTTCTTATTGTAAATTAAAGTTAAAAAGCTGCTAAAATTAAATTCTAAGAAGCATAACTGTTGTGAGGCTGATCAAAGTGGTGATTCTCCTATTTGCCATCAGAAAAACCAGAGCAATCAGGAAATTTTGATCCGAAGAAGTTTTCAACTTATTATTTTAATTGTTTTACTAAAGTACACAAATACAAAGGATAGTACTAACTTAACTTGGAACTTTACTAAGTTTCAGATAGGCTTATTTTTAACAAACTTCAAATAAGTCATCAAATAATAACAAAATTTTATACTTAAAATATACTTTAAAGTACACTTAGATAATCAAATTTACTTATAAAAATCAACTCACGTGTGTTTTAAAACTACGTTTGTTATTGCGTATTGAATTGCTAAAATAAAGATCCAGTAGTCATTTCTTAGCTTGGTAATCTTTTGATTATAAATTGTCAAAACCTGCCCAGAAATAGTTTTTTCTTCGAGTACGACTTTTTTAGAGCTGACCAATAAAGTTAGATAATTCAAGATCCCATCTTTTGAGCTTGCTTCTTCATTCTCAATAAAATTATCGAGAAATCTTATAACTTTTTTATTAAAAGCTGCTGCATTTTTGTTTCTGCCGTTTAAATTATCTTCTTTCGCTTCAGTTTGTTTAATATTTCCTTCATCGAAGAAACATTTTTTGCCTACCAAGCACAAAATTAGCGTAGTTCCTACCAAGCACGTAATTAGTATTCTCATATCTAATCCGATTACTTAAGTTAAACTTAAAGTTTTAATATTATCAAACGATAAAAAAATTAATTAGACCAAGGCTTAAAACACGTCATAATTAATTAAGTTTAATGATTTTTTTTTTTGTTAAATAATTAAATATAGTATAAAAAAATAATTAAATATAATAAAATTTTATAAATTTTAAGTCTAATATTTTTTTTCTAGTTTATTGATTCAAAAATTCATTTATAAAAAAATCTTTTATTAAGTTAATAAGATTAATGAGATCCTCAGTTATTATAAAAATCTGAAAATCAAAATAAACATTTATGGAGACATTAGATCTTAGCTTAATTTCACGATCTATATTTATACACATACAAAAACTTCATTTCATATTAATAAATTTGTATTTTTGTTCTTGGTAACAAATAGATAACTTTGATTGTAACTCTTGAAATTAATCAAAAGTATACATTTAGTATTTAAAAGATAATAATAACAACAATTTGTACGGAACTTGCTTTATTTAACTGACGCACGTTTCTTTGTGTTAGAAAATTAACACAGCTCCACGGAATTAAAAAAAAATTACTGCAAAAAAAGATTGAGGATAAAGAAGATTTTTTTTCTTTCTCAGTCTTTATTTTTACAGAACTCCTTAAGTTGCTTAACTCGTTTAACATGTGGCTGTTCAATAAAGAAAAGTACTGCACGAATTGTTTTCATTATATACTCCAGCGAACTTGTTTCGCTAGGATCTTTATTAACAAACGATTAGCCTGGAACTTTGAGTATTATTTATTGATTTATTTTATTCATTTTAATATTCTTTTTATACTCAAAAACCTTTTGTTCTATTTTTTGAAAAATTTTTACAAGTAAAGTCTGAGCTAGTGAACTAAGCACTAAGCAGCTCTTATTCTTAAATTTATGATCTGCAAGTCATAAAAAAAAAAGTCAACATCCTACAAAATATAATTTACTGGACGATAAAAAAAGAAGCTCAAAATATTTGGTCCTAGGATCTGGTGCACGAAGAATCTTTCAGTTATCGGGTAGCACACCACGGATACCTTTTAAGGTCTTGTCCAGGATAGAATAATGAAACTTTATGAGCTAAATTTTTTTTTTCAATCAGCTAAACATCACAAACAACTTTTTTTACATACATCATGAATTTTTAACGATAAAATATTATCAATTTCTTTTGTAGTAAACAATATTTAAATAAACATAAAACTAAAAGTTATCATACTTATAACTGATTCAATATTAACAATGTCTTTATGTTAAAGTTGTTCAGTTTTTTTTACTTTTGAACATTTTGAGTTTTGGTTGGTTATGCATAAAAAGCTACTTTTAAACAAAAAAAAACATTATTAATGAAATCATAAATCTTAAAGAACTGTGAGTTGCTTAAAGTTTACTGCAGTCTACCAGAAATTTATTTTTTATTAAACTGGTCAAGGTATAAAATGGCAATACTAAGTTTTTATAGGAATATAATTCTTCATTTTTATAACTTTAATAAATGAAAACAACTATTGATTTATGAAACTACTACTTCTGAGAAAAAAGGTCTTAAAATAGGTGTGGACAACTCACTGGCCGGGTTAACATTAAATATTAAGAATTTAGAGTTGTGACAAACTGAATTAATTAAAAAAAACGCTTTAAATTACCAACAGTAGAAGTCATACACACAAATGACTTTAAATTTGTAAGATGTCTTTATTAAGACCCGAGACATTTTTTATTCAAAAAATGCATTTTTGTATTAAAGTTAATATTATTATCGTAGATATTGAATATATAACAAGACATAACATATATATATATATATATTGAAAAAGCAAGATTTCAATAAATTATTTAAAAGCCCTTCAAGTGGGCTCAGTAGAAGGTGTTAAAGTTTAAATAATATCTTTATATATATATAAACTTGTTTTGAAGCTGATGAGTGCATAGGCACGGAACTCAAGTCCTTTGAGTTTTACATCTTTAAATAAACCTTTTTATTAATAAAACCCTCAATGTGGGCTCAGTGTGAAAAAATTTGATTTGTTTAGTTAAATAACTTAACTATATATATATATATAGTTATATATGTATATATATACATAAGATGTAACGTTATAAGGCGTTAAATCCTGGAGATCCTGATAAGCTAAGCTTATCGGAATGTATATCACAGATGTTCTTGTGCTAAAACTTTATTTCAACTAACGGCGTTTCACTGCTCTCAAATAAATTTAAGAACAGATCTACGGAGTCTATAAAATGTTAACACACATTAGAAAAAAAGCAGAAAAAAGCATGTATAATTATGTATAGTATTTATCTAGGTGTAGACAATTTTATAATTTTATGCTTTTATCTCAAACTTTGTTTTTAAACCATAAAGTCCATTTATAGTTACTACCTAGATAAATACTATACATAATTATACATGCTTTTTTCTGCTTTTTTTCTAATGTGTGTTAACATTTTATAGACTCCGTAGATCTGTTCTTAAATTTATTTGAGAGCAGTGAAACGCCGTTAGTTGAAATAAAGTTTTAGCACAAGAACATCTGTGATATATATATACATATATATACAGTTTTTCTGTTAACTTTGTTATTGTGACACGCTTAAAGCGTAGAAACTATTGATAACAAATCGAAAACTTGTTGTTTTTTTTTGTATTGTTAACAAGACATAATATATGTTTATATAAGATATAACGGTAAAAGGCCAAACATGGAGTGGAGTATTGTTTCAAAGATCAAACATGCATCCAACGGAGTAAGTAGAACTTGCCCAACTTGCAATATAGAAAGAGCAGTAATTGCAGCAGAAGATAAAGACCTACTTCTGAATAAGCGGCAAGATTTATTGAATATTTGTCCCCACAACCGATGATTCTACTTTAAATAACTCTGTCTACTTATGTACTAATTTATTTCACAACACTCACATTACAATAACATACACTTGCAAGTTTAATACTTCATGTTTTTAAGCTGTATAAACTATTGACCAATTTGTTAAATTTATTATGACGTAACATTTCTGCACAACTCAATTTAATTTTCATTTTAAAAACTTGCCTATTCTTAGAGCTTTTTGAGGTTAGTGCCTACTTTTATTAAATTTGTATTTTTTGTAGACAATTTTATAATTTTATGTTTTTATCCCAAACTTTGTTTTTAAACCATAAAGTTCATTTATAGTTATTACCTACATAAACACTATACATAACTATACATGCTTTTTCTGCTTTTTTTCTAATGTGTATAAATATTTTATAGACTCCGTAGATCTGTTCTTAAATTTATTTGAGAGCAGTGAAACGCCGTTAGTTGAAGTAAAGTTGTAGCACAAGAACATCTGTGGTATATGTTTATATATATATATATATAATTTATTGAAATGGCGATTTTAAAAATTCTGGAACATATGTTTCATAAAGCTTTAATTTTTCATAAAGCTTTAATCATCAGCCAGTTAAATTCAAAATAAAAAGCACTGTAATAAACAAAGATACAATGATAAACAAAGATATCGAAAGCTCAGTTGAAAGTGTTTAAGTTTAAACATTAACCTTATTTTATATATATATATATAGCGACAGTCATAACTGATAACCAGACCAAGTTTTATGTAGGCTCGACTGGACTATCGTTCAAGAATCGCTACACAAAGCACAAGTAGAGCTTCAAACACGAAAAACATAAAAATACGACAACTTTATCGCAGTACATTTAGAAACTAAAAAATAACGAAGTTAATTTTAAAATTCAGTGGGAAATATTAACAAGAACGAAAAATAAATACAGTTTAAAAAACGGATGTAAATTGTGCAATGCGGAAAAAATCGAAATTTTAAAAGTTAAGAAATCTGAATCTCTAAACAAAAGAAACGAATTACAAACTGGCTGCATACATTATAGAAAGCAACTTATCTAAAAACTCTGTCAAAAATTTTGTCTAAAATCAACTATCTATTATTACGTAATAACTAATTTTGTATAATTTTATTGCTGTACTTACAAATTTGCTTTTCATTAAATAAAACTTGGCTGAGGACGCGTATTAAACGCAGAAACAGCTGTACCAAGCAAAAGTTTATTTTGTGTATGTTATTTCTATATATATATATATGATATTTATAATACAAAAAAACAACTAATTTTCGTATCGTTTACTAAGTCTCAACGTTTAACACGTGTCTTCGAAATAAAGTACATAGCACAATTTTTAACGAATCACACAAAAAAACACATTATGACGTTTCAAATAAAACTTAATAATTTCAGTTAGCTTATCTTAAAAACAACTTATGTACAAGTCAATTTATTTTTTGCTTTGTTTGATTTTAGTTTTATTTTATTGCTATTTTTTGTTATTAATTAATGGATTTTCTTCTTTTAAAATGCATGTTTTGATTGTGGAGACAGGGTTGATCTCTGTTTTCGCATTAAGAACTTTGACATTTGTCAATTAAAAAACAATTTCAAATATATATATGATGTATTAAAGACATGAAACTTTATGCTTTGGGTATTACTTTCTTTTTTTAGTATACAAACTTTCTAGCCCAAAAACTTTAAGTTTTTTTAACAATGGTGAGACTTTCTTTTCATTTTTTGAGCAATTAATTTATTGTTTTGGGTTATAAAACGTATTTTTTTAGTTAAGGTGTTTTAATCAATAACAAGTCTTAAAAATAGTCCTGAAAATGTCAAGTCATTTGACTGAGTAACTTCGTATCCAGCACTATTTTACTTATATTTGAACTTCAATAAGATTAGGTTAAGCTTTAGCTAAAGTTTTTTTTTAATTTTTACTTGAACTTAATTTAATTGCAATCATATATATTTTTTTAAGTTAGTTTTATTTTGGTTAGATAAAACTCAACCGTGCAAAAGTTACGACAAGCGTAAAAGTAGCACCCGGCCAAACTTGACTCCGTGCATACTTGACCCATCCTAACAAAAATACGGTGTTTCACGAAGTTCTATTTCTAGTTATCGATGCAAATCGATTTTTCCACATCTATTTCACCGACTAGAAAAGTTGCCTACCTCTTTAATAAACCATAATAGACAAACAGTCTTTTGAAGCCTTTGTTTATTTAATGATATGTGTATGAATCGCATGTTCAAAAGTTTAATGAATTCAACTAATGTGCTTTCACTTATACTTTAAATATAAAACAAAAGTAATCTGTTTAAAACAATAATAACCAAAAATTGGTCATAATATTCTTATTAGAAAAGTTTTGCTTACTTTGTTTTTCATGAAACTTTTTTAAGTTTATTAGAAACTAAAACAAATCTGAAATAATAAATAGAAATTAATAAACTTTTTTACAACCTTAAACATAAAAAAACGCTAAAAATGCAGTTTAGCAATTACGTTTCATTTATAGCATTAGTTTTTGAAGTGTTTTACACTTGTAGCCTTTTCAAAATCATTTTTTATTAACGCAGATATACTTTATTTATCATCGTTGATGTAAAGAAAAAACATTACTATTCTTTAGAATTAAAATACCTTTTTAACAGACAAATCTCTGCTAGTCCTATTGCTTCAAATTTCATAAATTGATAAGCTAGTAATTTTTTAAGTAGTTTTGCAGAAACTCTAAAAATAGTATAGCTTCTTAATAGCCTTTTGTAACACTTTAATTATAGTAATTCGTAATACACTGTTCAAATTTTTTAATAATTTTTTATATCACGGTTAAAACCGTTTTGGAAATCTTTGAAATCATTCGTAAAAAAACCCAAAATTACAAAGATAATATAAAGATCTACAGTGACAAAAGACTTACACAGCACTTAAAGTATGTAAATACTTTTTCAAAATACAAATTGTTAGTAAAGCTAAACATTAAATAACCGAATAAATAAGAATTTTAGAGCTTGCATGAAGCTTTTTATATCTTTTCAGCAAAAATTAAATGATTTAAATAGTTTTCATGTGTATTAATTTACCTTTTTTTTTTATTATACTAAGTTGTACCTTCATCTGATATAAATCAAAAACTAGTTTAAATAAGTATAGTGATAATAATATCTAAATGATATTAACGTATGTACCCAGTATAAACCAAAGGACAACGAAGGCTGTGCAATGGCATAAATATTCTCTACAAACAAGATCGACCATAATTATTATTATAAGAAAAGTGTATAACAAATGTCATGTGTCTTATAGTATTTTTTTTTAATTACGCTACTTTAAGTGTTACTTATGGTAACCATCGATCATTAAAATGCAAAAACAATTCAAATTTCATCAAACTATATTTGACCTAATATAAGAGATTTGCCTTAATAAATGTTGTGAAACGATTATAAGCTTTTTAAAAAATAACGGTTTAAAAAAAGTAATTAAACTTCTAAACTTACCTTAAAGTTTTTAACTAAAAATAGTTTTTATAAATTTATAAAATATAATTATATGCACTACGCACTGATTTTTTATAAAAAGAAAAAAATAAACACTTTGCCGTATATTTATACTTTGGTAAAACACCTTTAAATATTTCTTAATTCTATAGTATATTTAGAAAATTTCTTTATTTATTAAGAAATTCATTAAGTTTGTTTATTGTATGACAGTTGCTTAACTTACTTTTTAAGAATAATATTTTGAATAAGGTTCGGAATACTTACAAACTTGTTTTCTTTTTTAGCATGCCAATGTAAGAAAAAAGTTATAGATATTTATACTTTAACAGAAAATTAAGTATCTAAATAGTAAGCCGAGATAAATGTTTCAAGCAAACTTATGTTGAAAAATCTTCTTTTCTAGGAAATCAAAAAAAGAAAAAATTATTCTTTTTTAAGTTTGCAAGTATTAATTGCTTTCTGTTATTACAATTTTAGACTTGGAAAAGTATTAAAAATATAAAAAGTATATTTTAAAATAGAAGGAAATTTGTTGTTGTTATTATTGTTTTTGTATTTATTTCTCATTAAGTGCATAAATGTTAAAGTACTTATCTTTATATTTTCATTTGTAAAAGTTAAGTTCAGTTATGGTAGAATTAACTTCTTTGAAATCATTAAAAAATTATACAATAGTATATTTATCTAATCAAATGTGAAATTGTGTTTACTGTTTAAGTAAAATTACTAAATAGAAAAGAAAAATTACACTTTAAGCACAAAGTACTGATAAAATTTAGCGTAAAAATATTTCAGCGTATTACATTTTTACCTTCTTTAAAGAAGTTGTAACCTATCATTCAAGTATTCACAGTTTTGCTATTATTATTGATTATCTCCTTTTATTAGTTAATTTAAAGCTATGTATACATATATATAAATACTTTAGTTCTTATATTATTAGACAAGTTTTTAAGTACATTTTTCAACTCAAAAATAAATTAATTTTCTTTTCTTTCATTTCGTTTAATTGATTATTTTATCACTAAAGATTAAAATATTTAGATGATAAAACAATTATGAATATTCGCTCGTAAGAAATTTTTTAGGCATGTGGTGTACGACTCGATAACCGAAAAGTTTCTTTGTACACTATGTCCTTAAACCAAACTTCATCTATTGTTTATCGTTCAATAAACGATATTAAAAACCACATCTTCATAGTTTTAGAGAAAAATATACACAGTTTGGTCCGCACAAAAAAATAAAAACTTATTGGAAAATTAGCTTTGACAATACCAGGATTCTAATAAATTTAAAACTTCAAACATAAATTAAAATTTCAATTTTAATTGAAGCTATGCAAGTTGGCGCGATGTAACTTATAGAGTTTTTGTTTACGTTAAATTAGATATCTTATTTCATAGTTTAGTTGGTAAACTAATCAAAAAAAGTTCTTAAAGTAACAAAAAAATATGTATTTATAAAGCTTTTTTGGTTCTTATAATAATAAATCATTAAAATTTTATACATAACGATATATGTGGAGCTTTTAAATATATATAAATAAAAACTTCAGATTTAGTAGATTCTAATGAGGTAAATATTTTTGAATTCCAAAATCTTATCTACAAAGTTTTCGAACATGATTAGTTTTACGACACACACGTAGTAAAACTATAGAATTTTTCTAAAAATCTTAATTAATCTTCTACGATGTAAAACTTTATAATAAAATTATATGGAGAAAATCAATAAGGTTTAAAGAGGAATAATATGTTAGTAGAGTAAAAATTATTGACAGCGCTACACTGATGAACTTAAGAAACCTGTTTTATAAAGTCTTTAAAAATTTCCGATATCCTTTTTTTTTTGTGTTGATTAAAAATTTATTTTGATAAAATTTTAGGCCACACTTACTAACAGATTAACAAATATTGATATTTTAACGAATCAATAAATTCTTTTTACCAGCTAAGCGCGATTTAAGCTCACCGATATCTACTTAAGAACTAAAAGTTTTAACATTATAAATCTTAACTTTTTCTAAGATAAGTTTAATACTAAACGTTTAAATAATTGCTTTCTAAAGTATGCAAACATTCGATTTTAAATAAAAGGATGAGGATGAAATTCAATACATAAAAAATGATAATAAGAACAACTTTTACTATTCATTACCCTAATCTTCTATTCTGTTTTCCAGTATTTATTTTTATGCGTTTACAAATTTTAATTTATATTTAACTCCAAGAAACTATGCTAATTTACCTAACACAGAGAAACATATGTTAGCTCAGGGGTCGGCAGGTAGTTGGTGCTCGCGGGCCAAATTTCAAATTTTCAAAATCTTCGCGAGCCACAGTTTTAGTTTTAGTGATATTTGAATAATCTTTTGGCTTTAGTTTTGGTCACACCAGAGATAATTTTACTTTTATTCACTTTATTACTTCAAGTGACTTTTAGCTGCACATAGAATGCCTACTTGGTTTATAAACATCTATTGGTTATGAATTTACATTGTTATCATACTTAAGTCTTAGTAATATATGTAATTTCTTAAACAATTAATAAGTTAAATTTAATAAAATACTTTTATTATTTTACTTACAACCTAACTCTCTATAAATACTGAGCTTGAAAAATACTTATGAGTCACTTTTGTACATTTTTTATATTATGAACCACCTTTTCATTTTTTCAAAAATGTTAACTTTTGAAAATATTTTTTGCGTCTTAAATAGTTTGCATTCTTTATAAAATTCAGTAATTAGATAGTTAAATAAATTTAATACCTATTTATACTGTAGATAAGCTAAATCAAATTTTTTAACATAATTAATGCTGGAATACTTTAATAAAATACCTTATTAGTAATTAGTTAATCTTTTACCCGGTCGCAATTTAAAAGCAAACATTTCCGGTTGTCACTTTAAAAGTTTACTAAAAATTAATATAGCTAAAAACTTTCTGTTAATCAAGCAAAAATACATAAGTAAAATATCATTATTATAAAAAAGCACAATATGTAAATAGACAAAAAAATATAATTAGTAAACTACACTACAATCATAAAAACTTTTCTGAGAATTCGAAAATTTATTCAAGTTGTTTGAAATAAAAGTTTCGGATACACCTGAATTAAAATTTTTTTTAAACTAGCCTGTTTGTTTGACAACCCTGTTTAGAATAAAAATCAAAAAGTAAAGAAATACCGAAGTTTAATAACAGTGAACTAACTATATAAATGAAAAATAAATATTATTCATTTTGAATGAACAATTAAGTTTTTAATCATTTTTAACAAAGGTATAAAAATTTATTAAGCTATTAATGAACTTGAAAAAACTTACTTTCTATTGACCATTATAGCAATTCTTTATCTGCAATAAAAATATTGCATTTAAAAAGAACAAATGTGAATTATAAGACGAGCTATTAGAACTATGTTACGTTAGTTTGGAGTTAATGCGAGAAACAAAAAAAAATAAATCGCTTAAGTCAGTTTAACAACGCACATAACTATTTTTAGTAACTACAGACTGATCAGAAAAAAATTGTTAAGGCAAGTTATAAAGTAGCAAAAGTAATTACTAAAAAAAGATACCGTTTAGAGTTGAATACTTATTTAAATAATTTGTTTTGGGGTTAGTAAACTATTTTTGTTAATTTCTTCAATATGTAAAAGAAGTCGTGTTTAGGAAATTTCTGAAGACTTTAAAGCCGCATAAACCAAATTAGGGCTTAAATCAATTTTTTAAGATGTGAGAACTGATACAACGTATATTGCTCGTTTTAGAATTTTTATTACAGGTGGTTTTACTAATTTTAACATTTTAGAAGAATTTCTAGGTTTAGTTCCAATACAAAGCACAACAATAGGAAAAAAGATTTTAAAAGCAAAAGTGCAATGCACCAATATAAAGTTTTTTAAAATACAACTTTTGCTGCTATTTTAGTATATGATTAAGTTAAAAGTGAAAAAAAGACTGTGTTAAATAATGCAGAAAAATTTAAAAGATACTTACTGTTAAGCTACTTTAAATGTGTTTTTTAATAAAAAATATTTATATGGTAGATGTTTTGTGTCAAATCGAAATTTTATTACTTCACATATAAAAACTGTTTAAAATCCCAGGTTTTTTCGATAATTCAAGGCTTTTACAGATCTTTTAAGCATACATTGTCAAATTCCAAGCCTTTCCGGGATATTTTAGCAACACTTATACGTATACAATTAATATAAATAATAATTCAAATTATATCAGCTGCAAGACTTAAAATCTAAAATATATTTTAATTCAAATCAACACTGTGTACTGAACAAAGCATACAAAATAAATTTAATTTACCACTCTTTAAAGAAAATAGTCAGTCCGAGTGACCAAAACTAGCCTGATATATTAGCATACAAAAAGCTATCTAAACCAAAAACTGAAAAATTACTAAATTGGCCTGAGATTTGAAGTCTTCAAATAGTCATAGTCTAAGTGTGTTGCAACTTTTATTTGTTTATTTGATCAAATTTGAACTACTTTGATTAAAAATGTACAAACTTAATAAATTACCATTTATCAATCTAGTTTGTATTAAATAGGTAGTTCCAAAAAACAGCAACTGTTTATATTAGTATGCAACGCACAAAAACTAACTTATTTTGCCAACAAACATTGTTTGAAAAATCAAAAAGTATACCTAACAAAAACTTTTTTAATTTATGTCCTATATATATATTGTTTTAAATGTGTCTGTACACACTTAGATATTTTATGTAGAAAAAATAATGTTAGAAAACTATGCATAAACTAAATTTATCTCGTTAAGTATTAAATAAAAAGTGGTTTAAAATATGAGCATCTTTGTTCATTGGTGTGCATAGGAATTAATTTAAAATGCAAAGGAAACTTCTAAAAAATCAAAGGTGTCAAAACCAAAATAACGTTATTTCTTCTTATTATTATTGTTATTTTTAATTTTTTTGTGCACACTAGAATATAAAATTTAGTAATAAAACATCTGTAACAGAAGCTTAGGTATAAAACGTTTAAAAAAACTAAACTGTAAAAAAATGACATTTTAGTTAATTACTGTGCATTACTTTTGTACAAAACGGAAAACATTTGCATTTAGTTTTTACTAATGGGTATTTTATAACTATCTTACTAATTCAAAGCACTTTTTACAATCTTTTTCAGAAAAAATATTGCTGTTATAAGAAGAAAGTTGTTATGTAATTGAGAAAAAACCTGGTGGAATGCTAACCTGTCTTTTTCACATTTTTGTAATCAGTCAAGTCTTTTAATTGTTTAAAAATGTTATACAGGATCTTAAAACAAAATTAATCAAACAAATTTAACATAAAAAATATTTTTGCTCAGCGGGCCAATTTTACATGCTCGCGGGCCGCAAAATTTTCTTTCGCGGGCCGCATTCCATTCAAAAAACTAACGTGCTCGCGGGCCGCATTTGGCCCGCGGGCCGCAGTTTGCCGACCCCTGTGTTAGCTCATTAAAGAAAAGTACTGGGAAAATTGTAGTTATAAATGTATATTCCAACAAATTTGTTTCGTTAAGATCCGTATAAAAACTATCACAGCGTGGCCAGGCCACTGGTTTTTAGATTTTTTTTTAAATTTCTGAATTTCTTCAATATTTTTAAAAGTATATGTCTTTGGGCCTAATATTAAGTTTAAAAACTGTGTTAGTTAGTATAATAACATTGAAAAGATACTGAAAAGCTTCTTAAAACGTGCATTCTTAATTAAAAATATTGATGACACATTTTTTAATCTGTATGATAGATTTTTTGTGTCAAATTGAAAATTGACTGTTAAACACGTTAAAACTGTTTAAAATTTCAGGTTTTTTATTGATTTCTGTTCAAAATTTCAGGTTTATTCAGCCTAAATTGTCAAATTCCAGGTTTTTCCAGGTATGTGACCGCCCTGCTTTTAGCTAGTAAATTCTGAATATTGACAGAGTTTTAGTAATGATACATCTCAAACTCGACTTACTATCAATTAAACCTGGTACAGGAAAAATTATCAAATAGTTTGATAGTCTAAAATATCTACATACTTTCATTCTAACTAATTTCCACAATAAAAAAACACTTACTTCTTTATACTAAAACAATTGTAATACTTATCTTGACAAGTGAATAATTAGGAGTTATTAAAAAGAGATTAACAAAACTATCTCATACGTGATTACTTGAAATATTCTAGAGCTTAATTAACCAAAAAATATGAAAAAACTATAAATAATTTTATCAAGAAAAAGAGTACAAAACTTTTTTTTATTCTTAATTTTTTTAAATTGCATGAAGTTATAGTAAATAAATAAAATTGTTAGTTATAACATTTATTTTACAACAAAAATTTTCTACGTAGTATTAACTAAAATCAAATCAGTAGTATAATAAGTTGTATATATCCTTAAAAAGTGTCTCTTTTTTAACTAAAGGTTCAATATTTTTTGTTCATTAAAGGAATTTATAACAAATAAAGTGAAAAAAAAATTAAAACAAAATTCATAAAAAGGACAACTTAACTATTAAATTTTCAACAACCTAAATGATTTAAACTAAAATAGTTTTCTTTAAAAACTACTAAAGAACTCTTTACAACGCTGTAAATATTTATTTTTATAGTTAAACAACTACATTTTGATACTGAGGTCAACAAAGTGGGGCACTTTACAACCGAAGCCTTGCGCGGTTTTGACAAGATCCAGCTTGGTGACGTCAAACGCCTCCTTGTGCTTGTTGGCTGCGTACTGTCCGATGTAACTTTTGTACGCTTCTTGTGAGTTTTGATGCAGGGCATACATCTGTGAATAAAGTTGAGTAAACAAAAATAATTTTACAACGCATTTAAAATACTCTTATAAATTAATAAAAACTGAAGTACTGTAATACGAAAGAAGTTCAAAACTGTTCACATTTCTTAATTCGCTTAAAATTGTGAAGTATACATTTATTTACAATTTTTTTGTTTGTAAATAATTTTTTTTATTTTTTTCACATGTTATAAGTATATTAATTTGTGTTGAAAATTTATCTATTTTAACAGTTCTGTTATATTGTTTCTTAGCGCAACTTTTGAATTTTTATATTTCAAAGTATTCTTTTTTACTTTCAACCCCGAGTTGGTTTTATAAATGATATATTAATTAAAAATCTGGTTAATTAGAACATCATTACAAACTATTTACCATACTTTTTCTCTTTCAAAACATAAATAACTTTTTTTTTGAAACTTTTAGCCAGCAAAAAAATAATTTTTTGGAATATAATCTAAAAATACACAATTTCGATTCTTTAAAACTATTAAAGCAAAAAAAAAAGAAGCATTTGAACAATCTACGGAAGATGTAAAAAAAATATTATAAATTTTTACTACATTATTTAAGCTTAAAAGTCTAATTAATCCTATTTTTAGATATTCGATGACAATCAAAATTAGCTATAAAGAAAAAAACTTGATTTTTTCGATACAAAAATCTGATATAAGAACTTCGACAAACCTCGGCGGTCAAACTATTGATTTTTCCCTGCACGCTCGACTTCTGCATGGGGGTGATTTGCGAGGACTCGGTTTCCAGCAGGTCGAGGAAGGAAGACTCGTGCTGCCTGAGAAACAAGATGATCTGCCGGGTGCAACCAACAAGCTGGCCATTCACCTGGCACGCCGATTGCGGAGGATCGTAGTAGATGATGCAGTGAGCTTCGGGCATGGCGAAGCTCTTGGCAGAGTTCTCGCTAATCAGCAGGATTCCCGTCTCGCAATTGCAGAAATCTCTGAACACCTGAATTTTCGTTTAACAAGCTTGTTAGGAGTCTTTCGAGTAAATATTGTATGAACAACTATTAATTTTAAAATTTTTAATGACTTTGTTTCTGCTACTTAAATATTTTTGAACGATGGTAGTTTTTTAATAAACAGATTTTAAGATAAAAATTTTCTGCGCGTTTTCATTAATAAGTTTTACTTATTTGCTAAGTTAGGCTTTAATTTCTATAAATAAAATTAAAAGAAACAGCAAAATAAATGAGATTGATAAAAAGTTACCTGCAAGTTGTCTTGCCTTTTCTCGAAATAGTTGTGCACTGCATAACACTCTACATCGAGATGATTGAGCAAATCTTCATGGTATTTCACAGACATGGAAGTTGAAAAATAAACAATTACTTTTGATGATTTCGCTCTCGTCAGCATCGTGTGAAGGGTGGCGAGTCTTTGTTATTTAAAATTTATCAATTTAAATAGTATGTGGTAATAATAATGATTAATAAAAAATCATAACCAGTGATGAGAATGAACTTGCAGTAAAACAAAAATACATGGTTTCAGCTAAAGATATAAAATAAAAAATATAAATTAATAAAACTGGTATTTACAATTAGTTATTAAAATTAAAATATTTAAATTTTAAACTTTAAATTGCTTTAAAAAAACCTTTTTTCTGATGCACAGTACAAATAGTCCAAAGTGCAGTCAACCGTATCATCGTCTTCTTTCTCTTCTATATTGTCAAAGTAAAGCGGACCGGTCTTCAACACGATTTTGGTCAAATTCTCAGTTTTCTGATAGTCACTGGTGCACAGTACAGACTGCCTGGTTTTCGGAAGATACTGCATTGCTTTAATCAAATTATCCTCCAATCCCAAGTCAACAATCTCAGCAGCATTGCTTACCTGATAATATTTTTTATTTGTTTCTACTTTTCTGTAAACATTAATATTACTCGGACGGTTACTTTTCATAGTAAATGCTTCAAAACACATTTTCAAATATATTTACTAGATTTACCTTTATTTATTAAAGATCTCTTTACCAGATTTATATATCTAAAACTTAGTCATTTAAAATAATTCTATTCCAATTATAAACACACAGTATTTACATAATGTTTTTATTTTCAACTCAAAAAAAAAACTACTAAGTAACTACAAAAGGATGGAAATTTTTGTAAACTCAATAAACTTATAAAATCTATTCAAAATTTTTTTTATCATCCTAATAAGAAAAAGCGATGTTATCTGTCCTAAAAGTATAAATAACTTAAGAAAATTTTTAAAATAAATTATGTATTAAGTGTTTGATGTAATATATTGAACACTTTTTAAGTAATTGAAATACAAAAAAAAACATTTTATCATTAAGAGCAGTAAAACATATAACTTCATATAAAAAAAAACAATAATATAAACATTGCTTATTAGCGAAATAACAAGTAGTTAATTTTTCAATAGCCAACTTACGACAAGATACTGAAGATTTCTTTTTTGAAGATCAGCGGTAGTTTCAAGATGGTGCAAGAGCTTTCCGGGAGTGCATACTAGAATATTTGCTCCTTTCTCCAACTTCTTACGTTCATTTTTAACGTCCTTTTTAAACATTACTCCAATTAAACAAAATGAAAAATAACAAAAAACAGAAAATTTTAGTAAACTAAACTTTATTTAAAAAGAGCATATGTTATTTACTAATCACTCACATTTAGAAGTTTAATAAATAACTAATAGCTTGAAATTAATATCTTAATTAGATAAAATAAATTAAACTAAATAAAGTTTTTTTTTTGTAACATTTAGAAAAACTTATTTAGTACTTGGATTAAAGTTTTTTTTTTAGATATTTAAATTTCAATTTACAAAAGCATATCCTTAATACATTTTATTACAAAATAAATAAATTATTTATTATTTGTATTATTGTTGGAAGATTTTTTGTCGTAAATAAATACCATTTGCAACTAAATAGTTAAATAGTTTTATCTATTATTAATTCGAAGCTTTTCGTCTTACTTCCATAAAACTTTATCAAGAATGAAAGATAAGTTATTAATTAATTTTGCAATAAGTTTGTAACTTGTAATATTATGACGTAAACAATAGATACTTTTTTGGTTTGAAATGTTAATAACTGTAGATAATAAATATGCTAATTTAACAAAACTAAAACAAATTTATAACAAAAAACACTTAAAACAATAAATTATTATGTATAAATATATAGTGCTTTTTTTAAGTTTATGAACTTTATCTAGTTAAAATTCTAAAAAATCATAAAGATGCAAAAATTTAAGGAAAAGCAAGCAAAGTAGGAACCCTACATCTTATTGTGCACAATCCAAGCAGCATAATTTATTTATAATTTAATTTATATTAAAAAACCATATTACCTTTCCATTGACTGCCATCACGCATTTGTACTCCATTCCTTCCAAAAGCTCTCTAAAAACACACAAAAGTTCTTGAGCCTCTTCAGGGTTGGGCACCACGAAGACAGCGCCGAGGCCGTGCTTGGGAGACATTTGGAGCTGGTGAACGATTTGAACAGCTCTGACCAGCAGCAGCGTCTTCTCAACACCTTCAGTGCGAAGTAGCATGTCGCATCCTTTCAACAGAGGCTGCTGAACTTTCTGCTCGCTGCTGTTCAAGTACTTTGCCTGATGAAATATATTTTTTAGAACTATGTACTTTTGTGAAAACTATAAATAAGGCTGGAAATATTTACTGTTTTGTTTTTAAGGCTAAACTTTGAAAAATTTATGTTGAAAACTCTAAACTTTTATATTATACACTTAAAGAAAGCAAAACAGGTCGTTGAGTATTTTACACTGTAAACTTTTTTACATTTTTAATAATTACTATGCTACTTTTTTAAATTGCTATTAAATTATTTTTTCCAAATTCATTTAACATCTACAACTTGATAATGAAACTTGTATAGTCTTGAAAATGTTTGTGAATAAAATATAAAACAATAATGAGTATTTTCTATATACTTAGTAGAAATGGTATAATTACGTTTAAAAACATTCCTATAATATTACTATGCTAAAGATGTTGAAGTTTTTCTGACTACCCTTTGGTAAAAAAATATCATTTAAAATGTTATAATTTATAATTCTTTAATTTTACAGTGAATAATAACATTTTTATCTAACACATTTTAAGTTATAATAGTGGAATATCATTAGTACCAATAACTTAATAGGACTTGTAGTTTAGAATATCATTTGACTAAATACAAAAGACAGATAATTATAAAATAATTCTTAAAACAAACAAAAACTAAGTAAGCTCAAAAAAATACTAAATTGTAAATACGGATAAAATAATAATTTATATAGGAAATCATATAGGCAATAAATCAAAGCTAAATTCTTTCTTCTGTATACTGTTAAATAACCTGCATTTCTTCGATATTGTTGAGAATTTGAGAGTCTAACTTCAGTAATGAATACAAGTTGTTGGTATTGTTTGATGTTAACTTCTTCATTTTTACCTGGTTTATGTTATATAATTATAGACAATATTTTTTTAAGAACAAAATCTTAATAGCTAAACTAACTACTTATTAGAAAAAGCTATCACTATTGTTATTTGTTTTACTGAAAATTGCAAAAATAAACATCAATTTAGTTTATAAACTAAAGTTCTACTTTTCGTAATACATATTTGTACCATTCGAATAATTAAAGTAAATGTACTTTTAAAACATTATAAAAACTATTGCATTCTTAAATAAAACAAAATTGAACAATTACCTAAATTATAAAAAAAATTACCAAGAAAAAAATAATAATATATTTTATCTATAGATTACTATTTATTTAGTATAGTGTAAAAATTTGTAATACAATAAAATTCGTGATTAACTAATTCAGAAAAACTTAATTTATTTTAGTATTAAATGCTTTTTATTTGATGCAGCTTAGAGATACATGGCATTATTAAAAAAGCTGTTTTTAGTAGTGCAACAGCAACGCAAAAACTGATAACTTAACTATTAGTGTTAGCAAATTTTTAAAATCGAATAAAATATTTTTAAAATTATAAATACAGTTTGTCTAAGAATGTTTTCAGAACACAAAACTTAATTATTAGCTATAGAATTGTATGAAGTAACACTCTTTTTATATTTCAACAACTTAAATTACTTTTTACTTCAAAATTATAAAATTAAGTAAATAAATGCTAACTTGTAGCGAAGTTCCAGGTAAGACTTTTAAGTTTGAAGCTTTTTTAGGTTTTGTAACTGTAACATTTTGCATCAAAACTTTCTTCTCTTTTGGTGCTACTAATGTTTTCTTCTTAGTAGTCTTTTTTAAAGGTTTCTTTTGAACTTTTAAATTTTTTGAACTTGTCATTTTGGTAGTTTACTTATATAAATACTGTTTAAAATAATATTGAATTAAAAGAAAGAAATTTAATAATTATCAGCAAACTTTGAATATTGCAGCTCATATTTTTTTATGATTATGAGTATTAAAAATATTACAATATAAATGTATAACTTTTAAACAAAAGAACCTAAACTATTTATATAAAATCAATTGAATAAATTTTAACAGGTTTATTTATTAAATTAAACAATGTTCAAAGGTAAGTAAATTTAATTTCCGTATATACACTGAGAATTTCATGAAATTTTTTTATTAGATTTAAAACTATAACAACAAAAATATTTTTTGTATAAAAAAAACTTTATAAAAATTTGACACAGAATTGAGTTTGAAAACTTTTAAGGACTTAATTTTCAAAAACAAACTGTAAGTACAGACTTAAAAACAAATTATTTATATACAAAGTAAGTTAATAACAACATACACTGATTTAAAATAGTAAACTGTATATATACATACGTTTATAATTAGTAATTAACAACACATCACTTATATTTCTGTTAAAAAAAGTGTTGTTTTAAAACATTATGTGTTACAATAATACTTAAAAATATTCTTTTAAGCTAGCGATAAGAGATTTTTTTTGAACTTGTAATGATAGTTATACTTTTTAATAAAAAAATAATAATTTTTGGCTGGGGAGGTAACCTTACCATTTTTTTTTGAAGATTGTGAAAAATTGGATTGATATATCTATTTATTTTAAGTGTTTTTGAACTAAATTTTAAAGACTATTTGAAGGTTATAAAAACAAAATCAACTTTTAAAGAATATATTTAATTATTAGCTCAGTCATTACAAGTTGACTAAAACTAGATAAGTTTAGAACAGAACAGATTAGAAAACTGACATTAGGGTGTATATTCTGCTTTTTTAAGACTTTAATTTCCTTTAAAAAATTAAAACACTATTTTCTTTTATAAAAAGAGCTTCGTAAATCAAATATTTTGTGTTTTATACACGCATTATACTTTTTTTCCAGAAAGTTCTAATTTCAAAGTAGACATTTCTAAATTTTCATAAGTTAGAGAATATGTGAAATTAAATTGTACTTTAGTATAAAAAATTGCAATATTTTAGTTTATATCATTTTTCTTAATTTATAATCTAAATTACTTTGTTTTACAATAATCTTTTCTATCTATTAAATCATAGAAAACTATTGCACATTTATCAATCAAGTAATGCTTCAAAATATTAAAACTATAAAATAATCTAAGGTATCTTCAAATAAATATCTAAAAAAAAATATCAGACAAATCTAAAAACTAATTAACATAAAAAAAAGAGGTTAATTTACAAATAAAAACGATTTTAACATTATAAAAACATAAAAAAATAGAATTAAAAACCTTAATAAGAATATTTTTATTTTTGTTTCATAAAAAACTCTGGAGTAAGTTGGGCAAATAAATATATTTTGCAAAAAAACGTATTAAAAACTGTATCAGACAAAAATATTGCATAAAAACATCATTAAAAAGGCAATCAAAGCAAAGAACAGTGATCAATAATATTTTGTATATATTAAAAGTCAGTGATTAACACAAAAAGCTGATAAACATAATGAACAATAAGTTGATAAAGCGAAAAATAAAGTTGCTGATGAAGTATTATTGGCCAGGGTAGCCAAAGCTTGTACAGTCTAAACTCCAGTAACGAGTGCACTAGTAAATGCTCTCTACTTTTCTTCTGCCACTTTTCATCAGAAATTGCTTTTTTGACGCAGCCAGCCTGCTGATATGAACAACTCCTGCAATGGGGAAGTAACACGCCAGAATTCAGTTCTTTAGACTTGTTTATTGCAAACGGCGGTTGATGATCAGCAAAATAATCAGCTATGGGCATCTTAGAGCTTGTTAACTTGCAAAGTAAGCGATGAAAATTGTTTACAAGGCGAGAGTGTCTCCTACCACAAGAGTGGCATCCAAACTTGTACCCGATGTACTGGGTCAGCAATCTCTGCTTGTTAGTAATGGGAACGTCGTAGTTGTCTTGAGGAATGCTTTCAACTGCAAAAGCTCCCTGATGTAGTAAGCTGCTAGGTAATGTTTTTCTAAACGTTCTTGCTGTTAGTAGAAAATAAATTACTGAAACAATCACAGAATAAAAAACAGACTCTAAAGGAATAGTAGAGTTTTCATCACCAAAGCTTTTTCTAGACTCAACAACTACCAGTGATGATAATAGACTCATCCACACAACAGAAAAGAAGCCTATAAGGCTAGCATATTTTTGATTGCAGGATAATTTAAATAGTTTGAAAAATATCTGCAGCAAAGTGAGTAAAAAAATGAAACATAGAGCGCCATGAATGCTGGCTTCTACATTGTGTTTGATGTTAAGTTCTAATTGTCTTTTCTTTTCAGATTTGTCCCAGTTAAAAAACATTCTACTCAGGAAAGCTGGCATTGACATACTGCAAAAGTTTTTGTTTAAGTGTTGCTTCTAAAAAAAAAGTTAAATGTAAATCAAATACATTTCTAACAAATAAAATTATTTCTGAATTTTTTAAAGATAAAAGCTATGTTTGTACTAAAATACTTTAATAATAACCAAATTTAAAATATCTATTAGTAACATCACTTAGCTATGCTTAAAAAGCTGCAAAAACTCTGTAAAAAATTTATCTAAAATTATCAATGTAGAAAAAACTTTTTTTTTAAACATTAATTGAAAATATTTAAAATATAAGTATTTTGGCTTAAATAATCATGTTTCAATAAAACTTAATTACTAAATATACTACACATAATAGTTTATTAATATAAAAGAAAATTGTAGCTACAAGCTGCTCACAACTACTCTTTTAAAAAACTTTTATTTGAATTTGCAACTTCAAAAAAAGTTTAAACTAATTAATACAAAAAGAATATAGCTGCTAAATTATTTTTCTCATTAAAAGTGACTATTTAAAACAAAAAAAAATTGCAGTTAGGACTTTTTTTGAAGCTTTGTATACACACAAAAAATATTTTAAATAATATAAATAAAATACATAATTTCTCTGTATATGAAATAATTAAATATCTTAAACAAATTATACATTTTGTATAAAAATAGAATACATAAAAATTATTTCAACGTTTAGATTATGTAGCACTTTAAAGTCTAAATAGTACAAGTTTACTTTCTGCTATTTCCAGCAAATTCATAGAAGATTTAATTTATTATATGCTAATGAAATGTAACACTAAAAAAATCAAAATATCTTTTTTTAATCAACTAAATAGTATGTTTTAAAGCTTACGACTGGCACTGTTTTCAGTTTTTTAGTTCTATTTATTTAGATGACACAAGTTTGAATAAAAAAAAATTAAGAAACCAAATTCAAAATGACTCAAAATATTTTTTTTTTAATACATTGATATAAAGTAAACAAACTATGTGATTATATTTTTCTTTTTTTATAAAAAATATAACAAGAACTTGACAAAAAATAAAACTAAGAAAACTTTAATTATACTTTTATTATAAGTGTTACTCAAATTATTCTTTAGTTTAAAAAAAAAAATGCTGACTTCATTAAACTAAAAAATTATAAAAGTAAGATTGAAGTTTTGACACAAAAAATATGCAAAAACAAATAATAAATATAAAACCTTTGATTGAAAACAAAACAAATTTTCTTTAAAAAAACATGTGTGATATGAAATATAATTACCAGTTGTTTTAGAATAACTAAACTAAGTAGATAAGTAATTATACTTATAGCATTAAATCTATAAAATAATATAAACTTAAACAGATTTGTATATTTTAAATAAAACTAAGTAATTTTAAGTAAACATTATCACCATTAAATTCATAACAACAAATAAACGCACTTGTAGTATTTCCTTGTGATACAGTCTACTTTGTTAACAAGCTTCTCATGATAGCTTTATTACATCATTTGATTTATTTTAATTTTAGAAAAAAACAGCTATACCTACATCAAAAATAAATTTGATAACTAAAAAAAAGCTTTATACTACTAAATTAAATGATGAAGTAAGATTATATAACATTACTAAACGCGTTTAGCTTAACTTTAGAGAAACAATTAGTTTATTTTTTATAATTACTTATTCTTATATATCTATAAAAAATATTTCTTAAAAGATATAGTTATATTACATAAGAACTCATATTTTAGGATAGCATTTTTTAAATATAAATTTATCTGTCTGCTGAGTTTATTGAATAACATAAATTAAAAGTTTAAAAAATATGTTTTCTTTTTAAATATATCAAGCATCAAAAGGTTAATTCATTTAAATAACAATAACTTTTAACTAGAAAAAAATAAGTTATGTAAGGAAAAACTATTAAAAAATTTACCTTAAGAAGTATTTTAGGGATAAATAATCACATATTTCAATAAAATAATCATTATTTACAAAAACTACTACTTAGCCTCACTTATAAACTAATCAATGCATAGTATACAAAAATAGCTCTTAGATTTAAAATTGCCAATTATAGCTTTGTGACCAGATCAGTTAAGAAAAGTTTCATAAATTTTCTAAATACATTAGTTTTGTATTAAAAATAATATTTTTAATTTTTACTTTCAATATTTTCTTCTACAATAAAGTTATTCTATGTGACTTTTGCTAATATAATTTGTTTTAACTATAAAGCATGTTGTTTGTGAGGTTTTTAAATATGTTGTTTATTATTTCATTTTCTGTATAAAACAATTTAAAAAAAAAGTTAAAACTTAAAAAAATTAAATAGTTGCCACTCTTTGATTGAACATAAAACTATACTAGTAATTAGAAATCACCCTTAGTTTATGGGTAAAATATATAAAAAATATTATACAAAAATAAGCAGATAAATAATTTATAACTACTTTGTGCTTAAGGTATTGAATTTTTGGTATACTTACGATTCCCACCTGTGCACGACTCCCAGACAAAAGTAATATGTTTTTTTTCTACTTTTTATGAGAATTATCTTTTTATTTTTAATCTTTTATTTTAATATCACTATTACCCCTAACCCTTAGTTGGTAAGCAATTCTTGGATTAATTGAGTAGAAATTGTGTGGGTGAGGAATAATCGCAGGTTGGAACTGAGCAGTTCAGAATTTTTTACTATTATTTAGTTGCAGGGTGTGTGAGGAAACATAATATTAAAAGTAATATTTAAAATTACACATATTGATGAAATTACTCAAACTTTTATGTTAACTGGATGTCAATCATTAATAAAAATTATTGGCTGTAGCTTATTGCAACTAGTGTCATTTGAGATAAAAACTGGACTAAAACTTTAATCAATTTTATACAAAAAATTATTTTGATTCTAATTATTTGAAAAAATGTGAAAAATTTAACTAAAAAATAAAAATTGAAGTTTATTATTATCAATAAAAAGCAATAAAATATAATTAATTTTATAATATAAAAATGTTTTTATTTAAGATTGGCTAAATAACTAAATAACAAAGGGTTGCCACTCTATGAGACAAAAATCTAGTTTGTATGAACAAAAACTAGCCTTAGATACATCAAGCTAGTCTAAGTTTATACGAAAACTGAAATAAAACATTAATATAAGTCAAAATTATTTAAAAAACTAATAGTTGAGCTTAAATATCAAAAAGAACCAAAATTATAACATAATGACTTAATAAAAACACGATTTGTAGGAAAAAAGTTTAATTGTTAAAAAATACTTTTAAGATTTAAAAAAAATATCAGAACTAAATTCAGGGTTCACACTAAAATTTAAAAAAAAAAACAATAGGGAAATCCACAAAATATAGCAAATTTATAGGGAAATTAACAAAAATAAAAAGCAATGCATTTTAAGCGTTGCAACCATATTTTTAAGGTAAATGAAGTAAAATATGTCATTAACCGTTTATAAGCTCAGTCTTAAAACGAAAATTCTTTGTAAGTATAAGGGTTTTTGAGCCCTTATTTTTGTTAAATAAGTTAACTTAAGATAAATTGTGTTTAATATAAAAAGAATAAAAAATATCTGATAGGTGGCCCAAAGAATCACAGCATTGTACTGAGATTGTTAAGATTTTGATTTAAAGAATATGTATATTAAATTTATTTATGTGTTTTTCACCACGCAGTAGTGCTGTTTTTGCTTTAAAATTTCAATCATCAAACAAAAAAGAAATTTATAGGGATTTCTTGGGATTTTCACATATTTTTCAATTTTTTATAGGGATTTATAGGGGTTTTTTCGAATGTTGCAAATTTATAGGGATTTATAGGGAAGTTGTAACCCTGCAAATAAGGTCAGCCTGAGTTTTTCTGATAATCTTAAATTAGCCTAAGTTTTCCTGAGTGTGCAGTAATTTTGTCAAAAATATACATTATGCTATGTTTTACAAATTAAAAAACTAAAGTTAACAAAAATATTCAAATTTATCAATTATGCCTGAGTATCTTCAAAATTATAATCAAAAGTAATGCAGCCAGCCTGAGTTACCTTATGTTTTCTTAAAGAAATTAAACTAATCCTACTTACCCTTACTAGAATGATTAGCCAGAGTGAATTGTAACTTAGTGCCTTTGTTAAACATCACCTAAATAGGAGATCCCTGTTGATTATATATAATTCAAACCATTTGAAACAACTATATGAGTGTTTTCTTGTTTTTAAAATATTTTCAAGTAGCAGTCTTTTAAAGAATATTTTCTAGCTGTCTGATACTTCAATAGACAATAAATAATATTTTAAATAAACCTGCTATATTGCTCTACTATTGTATCATATCTTTATTAGTAATAAACGTGTCAAATCTAACTTTAGATAAGTTCAAAGTCAAACTTTTACTAAGAGAAAACTTAATAAAAAAAAGATAATAGGAAATTATCAAAGTAAATTATTTATTTAATTAATATTAAAACAAATGTATACACTACTAAATATCTGTATCTGATTGAAGGTAATATTTTTATTTCTTTAGAATTTTATCATGTAGTATATAAAAACTACCTAGTATAATAACACTTTAAAGTAGTTAATCTTTTTTATTTGCTTTTAAGGTTTCATTACTAATTTCTACTAAATTTAGAAAACTTATTTCTATTTTATTAAATTCTCAAACTCAGATTAAATAAATATAAATAATTTTACCTAGAACTTAATATATGTAACTTAATTACTAGTGAGTAAGGAAACAAAACTTTTATATCTACATTAAAATTATTTTAAGATAAGAGATATACAGATAGTTGTATCTTCACAAAGTATGACTTTTACACACAAAATCTTAAACCTTCACCAATAAAACTTCATATAACTATTAAAAATATTCAGTCATAAACCTTTCAACCTTTAAGCACTGAGGAGTAAATATATTTTTAATCTTTTTTGATACTAATAATTGAGCTAAAAAATGCTTTTTTTGTTTTTTTTTATAGTTCAGAAATACTTTTGAAATTAAGTTATCAAATTTTGAGAGCTTCATAAGTCTCTTATTAAATGGCCCAAACTAAAACAAAAAATAAATTTAGTAAAAATAAATCTTCTACAATTATAAATCAATAGTTATTAAACTTGGTCAGTTTTATCTTTATAAAAAAAACTTTCTATGGTAGGCATTTTCTCAACACTTTATAAGTTGTTCCTGAGAATTTTTCTAATACTGCAAAGAACATTTACTAAAAACTTTAAACCTTTAAAGAATAAATTATAATGAAAACAAATTTATAGTGAAAATTTAAATTCATAGAAAATTGACTATGAAAAAATTGTAGACCATATGTTTGAAACTTATTGCAAAAATACCTGTCTCAAAAAAATTGTAATTTCATTTCCTAAAAAATATTTATAGTTCATACTTCATACTTCATGGATTCATTCAAAAGCAATGTTAATTTTAGTAAAAAAAATGTTGTACCTCCTCTCTATGGACTTAATATAAAATTAAAACTTTAAGCTTTAACTTAAGCTTTTGATTAATAGTCTTACACCATAAACATCATGGAGCTGTAAATTTTTAACTCAAGCTTTCTTCTATAAAGCTCTAGTCTATAACTTATGACTCTTATGCTTAATCTTTTTAACTTAAGCTCCGTGTTTTTAAACCTATTATCAATTACCCTAATATGTCCAGTGCTATTAATCACCAACATCAATTCTTAACTTTGGCTCAATAAACAGGATCGTTAAATCCTAGCATTTTAAATCTTACCTACAATTAAGGGCATAGGAGTATGAAATTTTATTGTAAAAAATTTGTTAATGGCTGTAGTATAAAACAGGGTTACCACAGACTTTTAGCAAATTTTCTCCAGGTTTTCAAAGTTTCTTCCAGGTTTTTAAAAGTACATATTTTTGGGTCTATTTTTAGTTTAAACTTAAGTTTAAAGTAAAAAACTGTGTTGAATAGTATTAAAACATTGAAAAGATACTGTAGAGCGATTCAAATGTGTTTTTTAATAAAAAAAATTTTGATGATGACAAAAAAAATTCTATCTATATGGTAGATTTTTTTTGACAAATCAAAAATTCTACTTTACATGTAAAAAAAAACTTTTAATTCAAGGTTTTTCCAGGTTTTTAAGTGATTTTTGTTCAAGATTTCAGTTTTTTTTTTCAAAATTCTACAATTCCAGGTTTTTCCAGATTTTTTTGCCTTAATTGTCAAATTCCAGGTTTTTTCAGGTAAAGTGGCAACTCTAATAAATGCTTTAAGTATGAAAGGTACATATTAGCAAATTAAAAAAAAAACTTTTTAAATTTCAGCCTGATATTTTTGAAATTTCAAAACTATCTAATGTAATTTTCTGAACAATTAAAGAAACAACATAGCTTGATTTATCCTTTTCAGGAAACAGTTCTGGTTGAAAACAAGTTACTGCACATATAATTATGAAAATTTAGTAAGTACTAGTGACAGGGTTTCAAAGGGTTTTTTAGAAATTTCTAAGACAACTCTTTATTTTCAAATTGACCTGTCAGTAGTTATAGTTTCATTCAAGTGAAATCCACTTTTTTTTTGAATGTACTTTTTAGTTTTTATGCATTACTCTGATGTTTTGTAATAAATAACTAACTATAAATTATAAAGTACTTTTCCAATTGCACTCTATTTCCTTAAGATAAGAAGTTTATACACACTTTGTTATAATTACAGTTTAGAAGGCAATTTAAAACAAATGTCTTATTTTTAAAAAGTTTATGCCTATATAATATAAAAATTTGCATACATAATATAAAAAACATTTATAAACCATTGCTTCCTGTTTTATGATGATCCATACAGTAATTATGATGCCAAAATAAAAACTTAATATAACTAAAAATCTTATTTTACAAAAGTTATTGCACATTTCTAAAACTGTATATTTACTATTAACAG
Source organism: Thalia democratica (assembly GCF_965202585.1). Taxonomy (NCBI): domain Eukaryota; kingdom Metazoa; phylum Chordata; class Thaliacea; order Salpida; family Salpidae; genus Thalia; species Thalia democratica. The sequence continues at coordinate 17,521,499 of NC_139170.1, forward strand.
GGTTGCAAATCTTTTGGGAAAAAAATCCATTCAAGTGACCAAAAACTAGTCAGAGTTCACATGAAAATCTAAAAATAAAATGAGCAAAAACTGTAAAAAAAAATATTTTAAATCAAAGTAAATAATTTAAAACACCTAAATGTTATCAAAATGACATTATAAAAAAGCAATGTTCAAGAGTAAAAGATTCAAGTCAAAAAATATAGCCTTAGATTTTGGACAGGTGACTACTTGTTTTTTTATAAATATTTTTAAGGTTTTCTTAAGTACAAGTTTTCTTGTTTCATTTTAGTAGAAATTTAAACTTACAGTTAATAATGTATTTAAATCACTAAAAATATACTGTAATGCTACATTAGTTATACTTTCAAACAAATTAGATTCTAAATAATGCATACTTATTTTAGTGAATTTCTTTTCTAAACAAACTCATTTTTTTGTGTGTAAAATATTTCAAAATTTAAGACTTTTACGAAAAGTATAAAATTCTAGTTTTTTCTAGGTTTTTTTTCTACATTTTAAAACTTCAGGTTGTTCAAATATTAATACCACCATTTAAAGAAAAATGTCTATACTAGCCTGAGTTTTGCACAAAAAACTAAACAATTCTGTGTTATTCTGAGTAGATTGCAACCCTGTGTTAAAGACTTTTACAAAAATATTTGCAAATGTTTATGGTGATCTAGAAAACATTTTTAACCTGTTGATTAGTAAAATTTTAACTGTTTGGTGTGACTTCATAAATTCTTTAATAGATCAACTTAAAATTAAATAATGAAGTCTTTAAGTTTTTCAATTTCCCCAAAAAAAGTTTATCATTGCAAGGGATAGAGTTTGAGACTGATGTATTTTTACCATTAAAAAAAAATAGTATGTTTACAGGTTTTCATGATTATATGTGCAGTCACTTTGCCAAAAAAAAAAGTTTGGCTTTCAATCAGAACTCTCCTCTGAAAAAAATGTACAGAACAAGTAAAAGTATAGTTGTTAATTTAAATTCTCCTTTTCAGTAAATTGTTTCTTTTATATTTAATGGTAACATGCATAACTTTATAAATTAAAACACTAAACAAATCAAAAGAAATTTCTCATTTCTCAAAAAATGTATATGAAGAATTTTTTTTTAAATAAAGTGGTCTTTTTTACTGTGTCCTTCTATGGAGATCCTCTTGAACAAAATTTTTATTTTGGGTTATAAATAAGTTTAGGTGATCACTCTTGCTTGTTTTTTTATAATTTCTTAATATTTCTGTTTTGAATAACAAAACATTAACACAATTCACTATTTAGTTTAAACATAACTTATTTGAAACTAATTTTCTTTATGTTTTTAAATATGCAGCCATTACAATTAATTATATTTAAGTTAAATATTTTTTTTTTAAATAGTTTAAACTGTCATCCCTAACCCATGTTAATTAATATTCTACAATCATACCTATACCATATGTGTGATGTGGGTTAGGCATGTAGGCATTACTTACTATTAAAAGACTGTGTTCAGTTTATTATAAAAACCAAAAGTTGACATAAAAAACACTTAAATAGACTTCAATAGCATTTAAACATTCTCTGAGTTTAATGTTTCAAGATCAAAACACATGGCAGACACATACACAAAAATAATCAACAGGCATATTCTTTGATTACATTTATGATGTTGTCAGCTACTGAATCATTTTTAAATTATAAGATAAAAAGCTGAAAGATAGCACTTGCTTGCGACTTTTGCATGTGTTTATCGTTGGGAAGGAAGATTGAGTGCTGAATTTTTTTCACAATAAAATAAAAACTCCTTTGATAAAGTTTAAATATTAAAAAACATTATCATCTAAACTAAATCATAACTAACATATGAAAATATTTTTAAAAATTGCTAACACTTGTTTATAAAATAGTTATATTTTTATTTATTGAATTTTTAAATACACTTCTTTTTGACAATGAAATTATGTACAATTCTCATGTGGATACTAATAGAAGAATCAGTTTTTTTATGCTTCATTGATTTCATTTCATTAATATTCAACGTTGTAAATATACTGTTAAGTAGAAAAACTACTGTTTAAAAACTTTCTTTTTTTACAAAAAGCTGACTTTTCCCATACTTAAGTTAGTGTCAATATCAACAAGTCTTAGTACCTTAGTATCTTAGAATCAGTTAATAAATTCAGAAAATGTGCACTTAGAATATAGTCTATTGTTTAAAAATAATCCAGAAATGCTTAGTTAAGGAACTCTAGATTTTAATTAAATTCATATAAGTTTGAATTAGAAAAAAAGACATTTTTAATATTTTTTTAAATAAGTAAGAACTGCTCAAGTGCGAGATTACTGCATAAAGCTAATTTAAACAATCACATACATAAAAAGATATATAAAGATCTGATATTTTATAAGAATATTCTATGCCAAAATTAAAAGTTAAAGTAATTTAATTTTAGCAGGTTTGTCGTATCCGTTTGCAATCTTTTTGACTCACATAACTTAAAAATATATGAAGTTTTTGAATCAGATATAAGTTTTTCAAGTAATCAATATTCAGTTGGCATATTTATCTTTTACTTCTGACAACCATTAATTTTATGCATATTATAATATTAATAAGATAATTTAACACAAAACACAAACTAAACAAAAACGAAAATGCTTAAAAATATTATCTAAGGACCTGTTAAAGACCTTACTTTTCGTTAAATATCAAGTTTTGTTGGTTATAGGATACGTTGGCTTTAAATTTTAAAGTAGTACAAGGAATAAATAAGTAATCAAATTTGTTGAGACTGGCAAATAGATTGAGATTAAGAAAGTAGCAAACTGTTTATAGAAAAGCCTGTTTTGGTTACCAGGATTACATTAACTGCACTATACGTGATCATAAAGTTATTTTGTTTGATTTATTTTTGAAATAATACTTCCAAAGGACATCGCTCAGTCAAAACTACTTAAAAAAGTTATAGTACTCTTTAAATTAAAGTAGAATTCTATATTTTAAAGTGAAGAGTTCTAAAAAGTAAAAAATACATGTTAAAATTAGTTTTTACTTATGTATAAGACTATTTGTTAATTTTCTAAGTACCCTTTAAAAAAGACTTGTACTATACTTTTTAGTTAAAATAAAGATTTACTAACAACCATGTTTTATTTTCAGAATGTTATATACACACACCTTTAGAATAATGCTTTGACAGAAAAAAAATAATTCAAGACATTTATATAAATTATATTTATCGCAACAATTTATAATGTTTGGTTTTTTAAATTTATAGCAAAAACTAACATTTGTAAAACTTAATAAACTTTATTTACTTTCAAAAGACTTTATAAACAACAAACCTATATCAAATTTATTTCTTAGTTTTTCTTTTATAGCATTTTTAAAATATATGCATTGTTCACAAAAAAAAAATTTAGCTTTGATATTTTAAAAGCAGTTGTAAGATGACTATTTTTTTTTCTTTTCAACATAGTTAGTTTTGTTTGGCTAACGATAAACTTAAAAAAAATGTGTTTTTAATTTTTACTAAGCTGCAACAAAAAGTTGATAATTTTCTTTATCTTGATAATACCGTCATTTAATTACTTAGACAACTAGAATACATGGTAAAAAAGTGTCATTGAGTAAAATTAAGGTGAAAGTATACTTAAAGGTCTTTCTGACCAGCATATCTGCTAAGTCAGCAACTTTTTTAAACACTTTTTATATATTTTATTTATTAAAACTCTTATCTCTAACCCACCTAAATATGTTAGAAATTAATTAAAAATAAAGTTTTAATAATTAAAAATAACATGAAAAATGTTTTTGCTGACATAGCGAAAATGCAAATGAGACTGATCTCTAAGTATACTAGCCAAATTAAGGTATCTTCGTCAAAATGACAACCATTTCTGAAAGAAGTATTACAATTTTTTATTGAAAATTTTTACGTATCTACGTCAGAAAAATTTAATTTATAACAATTGTATCAAGTTTACGTTTATAAAAACTGTCTTTTAAAAAACTAAAGGTACTGATAACATGTAAGTTAATATCCTATGGTTTTCTTTTTTGGTTTGTCATCTATAATGAATAAGTATATGATTTTGTATGTCGGTTTTAGAACTTTTAGAAAATTCTTAGTATGTATAAAACATTTAACTAGTTTATAGGGAAAGATAGCAAGAGAATAAGTACTTATACTTTTTAATTGAACAAATATTACAGAATACTCAAAAATGCTGTAACATAAAAACTCTTTTTTTTTTTTAAGTATTATTTAACTGCTTAAAACTTTAATGTATCAGACTTTTGTTTGACATTTCTTAATCACATGATGTTTTCTAAAATAAATTAATAAAATTAAGAACTGATAATCAAACTAGTACATTTCTGTAAATCCGAGTGAAAATATTAATATTTTTTTTTTTCATACAGTTTAAGGTTTGAAAACCACACAGAATAGAACAGCCTAGTCTCATTTTTTCAGTTTATCTGGAACGAAATGGAAGGATTTACGATGATGCCGAACGGTTTCGTTAATATGCATTTAGTTTATATCAGTTTATATGTCTAATACAATCAGTTAACTTTTTTCAGAACCATACCATATACTTAAAGGTATTATAATCAAATATATGCTAAGTTTATAATAAATAAGGCACTATAAAAAGTTTTATATTTGTAAATAAAAAAAATAAATCACAAACAATTCAAATTAAGAAAGCTTTTTTTCTTTTTGTTATAGCTTATAAATTATTATGCTTGAAATTACTTTTATAAGGATATTATCTTGTTAATTACAAAAAAAAACTAAACATGATAATTGTCTCAGAGACTACTTGGTTGGAACGAATATGAAAGATACCATGGTTCTTAACGTCTACCTCATCTATTCAATAAATTAAACCGAGTTAGTAGAAACCTGTACTCTTATCTTTTCTTGAACTAATTTAAAAAACTATTTTTTGTGTACTTAAAACTATCTAATGTTGATTACTGTAGGCTAAAAACTTTTTTAAACGTAGGAATATATTTAGATTATTACAAATAAGTTGTATTCAATGAGTGGTAGGATAAAAATGCATGAAACATACAAAATATTTGTAAGTTATCAATTATAGAATGTTTACTATAAAAATAAATATCAAGATACTTTAAAGGTATTAATAGGATATATACCCCTAAGATTGGCGTAAATTAGTATTTTTTTATGTAAAGGTTAACAAATTAGTGTTATTAATTTACAAAAATTATCATACTTACAGCGCCTATGCAAAAAAAAATCTTTCCAAGTTGTCAGACCTACTTCCATTTAAGTTTAAAAAACCAACGAACTCATCTAATATAACGAACGACTCAACATTAAATTATAACGAAATTAAATCTAACCAACCAATCCTAGCACCAAGCGAAACAATTTACAAAAAAGAAAACCACGATAATTCTTCTTTTAGTGAGCAATCACAGTTGAGTTCAGCCCAAAAACTATGTTTTTCCAGTTAACTTCAGAGCTAAAAAAGTCTAGAGAGGAAAACTTTCTGGAAGAAAAATTATTTATATAATTATGATAATTATTCCAATCTCAGGTTAGTGCAATAGCAGCGAGTTAGTTGTAGGGTAAGCGAAGTCGCTAGCTAAGACCTGGAATGAAAGTAAAGTTTTAGAAAATTTACTTAAAGAAGCTACAAATAAAGTTGAGGCACCAGTTAGCTTCTAAAACTGTACTGGACTGAATCATAGATCAAGGTCTGAAGAACTTATCAACCAAAGTTATTCACCTATAAACTATAAAAAAGTGGAAAGATAATGTAAATCACACAACGTATATTCTACGGGACACGTTCATATTCTACATACATACAACAAGCCTTTCCTGCAAAAAGTATCACCAATTTCGTCGAATTCCAGTATTGAATCGGAAGATGTCAAAAGGTTTGTCGACTCGTTAGCTAAAGGCAACACGAATGTGTCAATTGCCGATTTGACCAACCTTGCTAAAAGCTTTAGGTTCCTCTCTAAAACACAGTTCATCGCAAGGTAGCATATCTACTATAAGCGAACCAGCAAGCACTAATACTCCTAGGTCGAACTTTTCAGTTGATTTACACACTTAGAAAGATGCTAAAACCGAAGATAGTTGTTTGAAATCTTTTCTAATGAATTTAAAGATGTCAATACTCATAACGAAAAAATTGTCAAGAAAACGTCGTACACTTTTAATTTTAGGTTATAAACTGATAATCACAAGTAGCAACCAATATTTTTTTAAAGCGAATCTGGATCAACTCAATCAACAACAAAAAATAAAACGAAGAAAAATTTTTTTGATCAATAGTCCACATAATGAATTTAAAGTGTATGTAAAATATAATCTAGCTTAATATAAATTCTTAACTTATAATTAAAAAAGATATAGTACTATTTTCTTCATTACTTTTTTCAAATACTGTAAAATTTCAGACACTATTTTGAGAACGAAAACAACAAAGACTGCAACAAAAGAAAAGTTTTAATTTTAAAAGTGTTAATTAGTTTTTTTTTTAAACAACAATTATAAATTTTATTAACATAAAACTTTAATTTTAAGATATATTTTAAAGTATAGTCTATTCTTAATTGTAATATTTCTTTCAAAAAATTTTGTTTATCAGTCAGTTTTAAACTGGTAAAAAAGACTTTAATTTCAAGTAAAAATACACTAAACAGGAATACCAGAAACAACTATGATGCTAAAGACCAAAACTTTATAAGTTAAAAAAACATAAATTAGAATTTATTATTATACTTTAATAAAAAAATTTATATAAAGCAGGTATAAAGCAAGTTAATGAGACTTCAAAAACTAAAAAAAGCGGCCTGGTTTCTTCAAAAAAAATTTTTGTTATGCAAATATGGTAAGCTTTGATGATGTAGTTATTAACATTTTAAACCTAAAAATAAAATACTCAGTGTCTTTATAGTATATAAATTATTATATGGATAACTTTAAATTTTTGTAAGTAACAATAAAAGTCTTTATGAAAAGTTGCATATTTTTCTGGCAATTAAATATTTTGAAAATTTTCAAAAATTTGTACCAAAATAATGTTTTTAAATGACTCAGGGTAAGTTTCCACCTCTTCTACTCTAATTTAAATAACAGTTTCACTTTTTATAAATTTTAGAAGTTAGATTTGATTAAATCTTTAATATAAAAAAGTTAAGCTTCATCTTCAGAATATTAATGGACTTTCAAACGTAAACGAAAATCAAATCGTAAATAATCCAATATATAAATGTTTCCTGTTTTTTCTGAAAATACCTGCCAGAAATTAATTAAGAAATTGTGTATTTTACTAGCGTTTATAACTCAATATGTTATTAAAAAAAGTAAAAAAAAGACTTTTGTTTTAATATTATGGCAACTTTAAATAAGTTGAATGTGTATTTAGTGAATCATTATTTTTTTTATTAGTTCTGTTTGTACAACGATACGAACTTTTATACAATAACACCTAAATAAATTTAAGTGGTAATCATTAAAACTAATATGTAATAGTAAATAAGGTTAAAACTAAAAACAATTATATAAAAAAATACATATTTTATATAAAAACAATCAATAACAAAAATATTTACTATAAACAATTAGCTTGAGCATTATAATCATGTACGTCTTCTTTGAAACAGTTAGTTTTTAAATTAGTTTACAAACTGTTTCAGTTCTTTTAAAGGAGATTTAGTATACTGGTTTTTGAAACTAGTATTTGAACGCATTATGTCTAGCTTGGATATTTCATTTGTGAATTATTTTGATGATGAAACGCAAATTTATCATGCATGGAGCTTTTTTGTTTGTTTTTATTATTATTTTGCTATACTTTACTCTACAATGTTAACAGCAGATAATACTAATCTCGTTGGATACTTATCCTCGTGCGTTTTAACGAAAACGTATAACTCGTCCGATTGAGAATATAGTAGATAAATCATGTAATTAGTTTTTTGGTCAACAAAAAAGTTTCTAATATAACTTATACAACAGTAAATTACTTAGTTTTTATTTATAATCATAAAACTAACTTTTTTGTGTTTATAGAGTTAAAATCTAATTCATTTTTCAAAATTTCTGTCTATAATAATTTTGTCTTTCTTTTAAAAGCGATTCATTTTATATAAAACAGAAACACTATAATTTTTACTCGTTTTGCTGCTACCATTGGAAACTTTTTTTGAGAGAGATTGCCGAGTGTTTTATGCACTTGTTGGTTCTAGCTTTACATTTATTTTGTGCATCATTAATAATTTTCATGCTGTGTCACAAAGAGAGATTTTTTATTAAAAGTTAAATTTCTTTCATTAATTATTTTACACGGTCTATACACAAAAGCAAGACAGCTATCAAACTTCCACACTACTATAAACGTATAATTGTATACAGAAAACCAACAGACATTTGCCTAAATTTCAATACACTATTCATTCACACATCATCAAAGATCTAAAAAACACTGAAAAGTACTCAGACATAAAAATGTTATCTCATTTACAATATTTTATCTGAATAGTTTGGTTTTGGTACTGGTTTTAATTAAAAAGTTTAAACATAACTGACTCATTTTCAAAAAAAAGTTTATTTATTAATTTCGTTTAAGGTAAAAATTTATACTATTTTAAATGTTTTTGTTTTAGCAATTTTGTCTTATAAATTACTTTAAGTTAGTTCAGTATAGCTCTATTCTATTTTTCAAACTTTTTCTAAACAGACTTTTATTCTTTATGACGTAACTATTTTTTGTTAGACTTTTCAAATTCATTATATATAACTAAAATTACTCTACAATATTCATAGTTTTTAGCAATGTTATTCTGAAGAGAGCTAAACGAAATTAATAAATAAACTTTTTTTTTGAAAATGAGTCAGTTATGTTTAAACTTTTTAATATTTTATCTGTAGGTAATTACTAAACACGACTCCAAAAATGTATGGTGTCCGTTTTAAAAATCACAGTATAATAATCAAACAAGCATATATAAGCAAATCAATCTGTTTTACTATTCCGATAATAAAAGCAAATGCTCGGAAATATTTGACGGAAATTTCATCCCTTAATACAGTTGTTGTGTAGATCAGTGCATATCGTACATAAAAACGAAACCACGACAAACTTTTTGAAGAATTGCAAACCATTGTGGAAATGACAAAAACACCACAATATTTCATCATCTATTTTATTGCACACACCATCAAAACTGACACATTGAAAAAACAATAAGAACTTTAAAAAGATGTAAGTAGAGCGAAATTTAATAGTCTGGAATCGATACAATCTAAGAAGAGAAACCTAAGCACTCAATATGGATCAATTGGTAAAAGCCATGATATTAATTAGTTAGTACACTCTTACTTAACTGTTGTTTAATTAAATTACGTTTAAAAATTTGTTATACCTTTAAAAATTTTAATTGGTTAAGTCACAATATATTGAATACATTTTATCAACACTTAATTTGTACGTATTTTTTTTACTTTTATCACTTGAAATGGATATTAAGTTTATATCGAGGAGCTTAAAAAAGAGTGATATCTGTTTATTTATACCAAGTCTCAAATAGTATTTAAAACATAATACAAACCTTTCATATAAACTTATGTTACCTCACAGCTTTTGGTAAGTTAGAAAAAAAGTGCATTACAATTTTATATCGTTTTGCATTTAAAACCTTTTTTTAGTTAATTTACATCAAAAGAATCCTTACCATATTGTTTCAATTAGAAAAGTAAAAAACTTGTTTTGGAAATCCCAATTATTTCAAAAAAATAACCAACTAAACTTAAAACATTATCAAAATATCTGATAGGCTCTGTTTCATAGGCACAAATAAATAATAAGGTTTATCTAAATACAAAGTACGTTCTTTTTTGTAAAAAAAATGTCGAAATAAGCCTAGCACAGAAAAATGTCGTTAATTTTAATAAGTGGAGTACTTTTCGAAGTTGAAGATACTTTAAAGTTTTCACATAAGATCATAATTTGAGTTTTTTTATATATATTTACTTAACAATATTTGATCTTAAATTGTTATATACATTAGCTTATTTAGATTTTAAAAATTATTATAATTTAAAATATTTGAATATATTTTCAAAAAAGAACAGTTCAAACTCTTTCAATTATGTAAGATATTATTTCAAATGCAAAAATTATAAACCAAGGCAAAAAAAGCGCGGAAAAGGGAAGGGCGCGAGCGACTAGTATATCTTCTAAACTGCATAAATGACGTCATAAAAGGCGCGTAGACGCGAAGGATAACGAAAGAAAGAGAAATTGCGGTCGGAAGGGGGCGATGTAGTGCAGTATTTCGGCTCAAAGCGAAATTTGGCGCAAATTGTCTTGAAGCGAGCAAACAGCGCGAAACTGTGTTTTTTTACAATTGACAGCCGTCCAATAGTAATTCAGCGTTTTTGTTTTGCCTCGTAATTTTTATCCCACGGTGATCGCTTTTTGGAAATATAAGCTGACTGAAAACAAAAAATCCCACGCAATTAAATATAAATTTGTATTTGATACTTCAATGACAATTTTAGCTAATTGTCGAAAACTTTTAAAACTATACATATACTATTTAAAAACTCAGCACTTGGATTTATTCATGATACACAGAAAAACGAGCTTAAAAACAGCTAGTAATGCAACATTGATGTTTTATGTTATACAGATTTCTTATATAGGAATGCCGTGAAGTCGGTTACCAAGCCGTTTAATATACATAAACCTAAAAAATTTACTTATCAACATATCATTGTGAAAATAAAAGAAGTAAAAATAAACATGTTAAGTAATATAAAATAAAAAAACTTGATGCTTAACTAAAAAAAAAGAATAATTGAAAGAAAATTTGAAATAGAAACTATTTATCTAACTTTAAAACGTCCAAAAACTTTAATTATACATTTTTCTAATGTGTAATAAAATAGCATTTTAAAAGGCAAAGCGTTTTATATAAAAAAACTCGTATTGCTCCATACACTTAAAACAAAACGACATTCAATAATGTTTTAAATTAACAAAATTACTTAGAAGACAGACAAGGTTGAGGGAACAAGAACGTTGATTATTTTCCTAAAAACCTATTTTTTTAAAACACATAAATTTCACAGGGTTGTCGACAAAAACATAAATCCCCGCGCGTCGCCCAAATGTCTAAATGACGTCACAGTAGTCTAAGTCGTCGTCCATGTCGGAGAGGTCGTCGTCATGGTAATCTCCATCGTCTTCCGAGCCCTCCAGTTGGTCGACGAGGCGCGGGAAGAGGGCGCGGAAGTCGCGGTCCAGCAAGTTGGCCCTGTTGCTCTCTTTGGCGTGGTCCTTGCTCAGGTCCAACGGTATTTCCCCGGACCCTGCAGCCATGGACGCAGAGGTGAAAGTGCTGTCCCTGCCCGTGGTCAGTCGGCTGTCAGTAAAGATCTTGTAAAAGATACAGCTGAGTACGGAACGGACGGAAAAGGCCGGTGACCTGTTATGATGTCATAATAATTTTGTTTTTGCAAGCTGGTTAGTTGTTAGAACTTAAAAACATTACTATTTAAAAACTCTACGATGGCTAGTGTTAAAAAAAATAATAATCTGGAATTAAACGCTAAAAACTAGTTGCAAAACATAACCATCAAAATAAACACAAAAAGCACACTGACCATGTTTCGAGCGAGAAGAGGCAATCGGAAGTGGAAGGTGAAGTTGATTGGAAGTCGGCGGGAGTGATGAGCACTATTTGAGGGGGTTGAAAGGGAAACGAGGTGGGAAAGAGCAGCTTGCCGTGGAAAAATCCCCCGCTCAACAGAGTGTCGTCCATTCCTTTGAACTGAAATAATTTTCGCTTAGTTTCGGCTATTGGGTGAGTTATGAAACAATTATTCACTATTTCGTTTTTTTAACTGGTTCGGAAGTACTCTTTTAAATAAAAATTACTTATAACTATAGTTGTAATAGAATTATAGTATTTTACTATTTTAAAACAATATTTAGCTAATTTTTGATTGATTTTAATCTAATACGCAGTTTAACGTAATTTGAAATTTTAGTTAAAATTATAATCTAAATTCAAGAAACATAAAACATGTTTGAATTTTTTCGTTTTGTTTTAATCAGGATTAGTGCGAAAAATTTTGAAATTTTACACTGACGTTTCAACTCTTGTTAGAAGGCGCCGAGATGGGCCTATTACTAGATGAAACAACGTATCCTAACAGTTTAGTTCTAACAGCGTAGCCTATAATAAGTAATATCTTTTTTTATGATTTCAAGATTTTTTACATGGTCTCTTGCAAATTCATTCTCAAAAAAACGTTACTTTGCTGACTTAAACTATCTATTTTTTTTATAAATAACAATGAAAACAAGATAACTACATGATTTACAATGGTGTATAAATAGCTGGAATGAAAAAGTACCCATTTTATTGTGAGTTTCAATATTATTAAAACTAAGGTTACAAAAACTAATTTTTTTTAGCATAATTTCAGATTTAATTCTTTTTTTTGATAAAATAATTCTCAAACTTATTTTTAAAACTCAGAAATTTTCAAGCATTTAAACAAATAAACTTAAAAAAAATTGTAAATATTGTTGAATAAACTGATTTAGCCTAACGCGTACGAACCCTGATTAATTTTGAATATAAAATATTAACACTATATAAAATAAAAAATTGAATATATTTTTAACTAGACATTTATTCTAATTACATTTAATAAGGTTATTTAAAGTTTGAAAACCGCTACATAAAAACTAAAAACTAATAACCATGTTGTAAAAAACTATTGATTACATACTTTAAAATTATCCATACTTTACAAATATAAAGTTATTTTGTAATCTTTATTTAGTTAGATGGTTTTGTACGACAAAACAAAAGATTACAAACGCAAGTATTTAAATCTTTCTTTTTTAATTATTTAAGCAAATCTAGTGTATTTATACATACACATATAAAGGTACTTACAAATTAAATAAGAGAAAAAATTTTTTTTAGCAAGATTCTTTGTTTTCAAATTAAATAAAACTATTTAAATGTAAACCAAAAACACAAATTACAAAAACTTATAAGAGCGGTCTTAGTATATAAAATTGCCCTATTTTCGATACGAAAGAAGTTTCTCGAAGTAATTAGTTTTTTGATAATAGAAAAGGTAAACAGTTATATAACCTGCATAACAACAATGCAAGCTTGTTTTGAAAACGCAGAAAAACCTGAGTTGAACCTAATTATTTTTGTACCACGTAATTACAAATAATTTCAATTTCACAGCTAAATTAGTTAAGTTAATTTTTTAAGTTGTAAAACAGTAAATACTGCATTTGTAAAATTTTATGTACTAAATAAATAACAGTTAAATTGTACACAATGTACATTAAAGTTTGTTTTTATAAGTAATAATTTAATTTAACATAAATTTATTGACTAGAAGATAACTCATTTTAAAATTATTATTAAATCAGGCTAGACTATTATGATCAATTAAAATATCAACTTAACAAAACACATGAATAAATTTATAAAAATTTGATTTAAATACTGAAAATGAAATACTATTTGCATCGAACTAAAAACCATTATATTATTTTGAATATAAAAACTTATGAATATTCAACAAAATTACAAAATACATAACAACTTCATTTAATAACTGTCATGTAAAAAGTGTTAAAAGTAAAACTTTTTAGAATTATTCAAACTAAATAAACTTTTTTAGGTAAAACTTGATGAGAAAATGTTGACTTACCATTACAATTTATACTTTATAAAATCGTGACTTGCCAGCATTATAGCTAGCCAAACCATAGAAAAACAAACTTTAATTGAAATTAAAACTATATTCAGTTTATATCGGTTATTTAAAAATATTAGATATCAAATATGAAACATAACCCACCACAAAATGCCATTCGTAAACGTTTTCCGGATGAATTTCAACTTGGACCTGTGGCAGAGGATCTCTCTTCAACTGCATGTAGTCGTGCATCAACCGACGCATGGTGCCGCTGTGACTCGTTTCCATGGTGATTAATTATTTAATGATTCTGTTGTTTTAATTTTGCCTTTGAAACTACTTTAATCACTACTTAATTATAACTTGTTATTTTAAGTAACTTTTGTTTACACGGAATTTTTTAAATCCATACTTTTTTATTTCATAAAAATGCTTTATTCAATACAACTACCTCTACAAATTTGTCTATTCAAGACTATGTACAAATTACAAGTAAAAAACACTTTTATTTCAAAGTTATTATAATGTAATTACAGTATATATCAAAAGAATAAAAGTATATAGAAATAAAAATAATGTACAACACCATAAATAAAAATTAAAAAATTAACGATAAAATTTTAGCTTTAAGTAGCTTGAATGAATTTAAGAATAAAAAACTATTTTACACATTTACAAAATATTGTTATTTGGAGTAAAAAGTATTTAGAGTTCTTTTAAATATAATATTTACATTTTATAAATTTTAGACAGTAAAATGACTATTGGACAAATTATTCAATTCACGTACAAAAAGTTGCAACTGAATTTACATAAAAATGAATTTAAGAAAAAAAAATTACATGTTAAAGTACATAGTAATATTCAAAAAAAGAATTTCGATTTAATGCTTAAGGTTTATTTTAGACAGGATAGTATTTTCAATTTATTAGAAAGATACTTTAGTTTAAAATTTAAAAAGCTGGAATCTCATCTAAATTATAAAAAAATATTTCAAGTTAGCATTTAAGGTCTTTTTGTATTCTAAAAACTTTAAACTTAATAAAAACACATTCTAAAAAATTACTTAATTGATATTTGAATAACAAATTTTACGAGACACGCAAAACTTTTCTTGTTTAGAACTTAATATGTTTAACTTACTTAACAATGCAATCTTTACTAGCACTCTATTATTAAAGTTTATAAAAATATATTTTATCTCATTTAAAGAACATAACACAGTAAAACAGATCTGTTATAACTTTTTTATTTCATAAAATGGAAATTATTGTAAATAGTATATACAGTAAGTACAATTTGTAGCAAGTTTTAAGGACAACAAAAATGAAATGTCATACCTATAAACATACTACAAGGGATGTGTAAACTTTTTATGCCTTCAAGATAAAAGCTAAACTTAATAACAGAAAAATCATAAACAGCTGAAAACCAAATTAATAAAAACCTTAGCTATATACAGGCTGAGTTGACGTATGGTTGGGGCAAACTTTTCAAGTAAAACAAAATATACATGTGAGAAAAAGTGCTCATAGACCTGAGAAAATAGTTATGTACAAATTGATGAGCCTATTTCAAACGATAAAATTTTAAATAAACATGCCATAAGGACAACGAAAACAAGAGCTATACAGCACTCAAGGCAATGAGTTGAACTTAACCCTATGTACACTTATTTTTATTTTGTACAATTCACAAGGAATTTTATTTTAGTATTTTATATAAGCAGCAAAATATAAACTTTTTTTATCACTAATTGTTGAAAGCAAAATGAACTAAATTTTTAAAAGTGATACAAAAAGGTATGCTAAAAAAAATAATTTACTACTAATTAAATTTTTGAGGACATAGATATTATTTGGGGAATTGAATTAACGTTAATAAGTGTTTTTAAAAATCATCTATAGTTCTTTTTATGCAACAGTACAATTAAACAAGTGGCAGTAGAACCTCTACTTTTTCTGGTAGTATTAATAGATATCTAAAAATAATTAAAAATTCATATATAATATTGCAAATTTTACTTTTTTTTTTTGCACTTCTTGGCTATATGAACAACAAGTTTAAGATAATTGTAGAAAACAACAAATTAAATTTCATACTTTAATTTTTTTTTAAATATACTTTGATTAGTTTGAACAAACGTATATTTAGCAAATTTATTTTGATAACGTATGTTTGCAGTATTTACGAATGTCAGGAAACTATTCTGTTATAGATTTCACAGTAAATATTTATTTGAGCATAGCTTAAAAAAAAGTATAACAAGAAAAATTGTACCCATTAAAAAATGAGAGTTTAAATAATTTGAAAATAAAAACTAACTCCAGACGTGGTAAATTTAATGTTTTGATTAAAGTTATGTGACCTATAGATACTATTTATTTTAGGAAAAAACTTATTATAAAATTAGTTTAGAAAATTATAGTTAAGATTAACAGCCTTCAAGGATATTTTGATTTGGCTTATAACTAACACTGCAAATTAAAATAATTGAAATAAGACAGGAAATTTTTGTATAAAAAGTAAACTATGTACTAACTGTATAATAACTTAAAAATTTGACATTTAAATATTCTAAACTAAATCTTTTTAAATTGACGTTTAATTAGCACCATCGATGATAAACTTTTTTAAACAGTAAGTACAGTTTTAAAACAATTCAAACACAAAAATTAAAATAATTAATTAAAGCAATTTACAAGTGATGATTCTAATGAACAAGGTTTTTTATAGTACATATTAACAGTTTTATCATAGTAGTGCAATTTACACTGTTAGAAATGGCCAAGTTAAAGTTCATCTGTCTCTGAAAAATCAGACAAGCTAGACTCAACTTCACTTATGTTACCATTCAGCTTTCCTCCAACTATTTCTTCCACAACATTTGGAAACAGTTTACAAAACAGGGGGTTTTCTAAGTTTTCTTTATTCTTTTTTAACTGATGGTTGACAGAAAGGTCAAGTGCACCAAACTTGTCAATTAGAGAATTAGTGATTATCCCAGAAAGCACTATTTGTTTTACATTCATAATTACGTCAGTAGCTGTAAAAATTGGATTCCAGGGAGGGTTTAATATTGATCCATATGGAGATACAACAACCTCCATCATCTGTGAGCTGATGAATGAGTAGGGTAGCACACAGGTGTAGAAAGGAGGAGATATAAGTACAACCATAGGTGGTTTGAATGGGTAGGAAACTGGAAAAATTATTCTGCCATGGAAGAAATAGCCAGTCAGCAGGCTGGTTTTAGGCACCCTAACCTAAAAATTAAACACTTTAAATTCCTAAAAGTACATACTTTTGCACAGTTATCAAACAGTTATCTAGGTACAATTTATTTAATATTATATATGTATACTTAAATAAAAAGTACTAAATTTCGAAAGAAATTACTTTCTTTTTTCTGTTTTTGTTTTCCAATTAGTTGTAAAAAAATAATTCTTTGCAAAGTTTTTGCTTAGTTTTTCTTACATAAACTACAAAAGTTATATAAAATATTTATTAATTAAACTTAAAATTTGTTTTCATAAATTTAAAACAATAAAATATATGCATCAAGTCAAGACGCTTTTCTTAGTTTTATTCATTTTGTTTTAAAAAAAAAACAGCAAGCAGTTTTCCTTTCTTTGCAATGTTTAGTAGGCAAAAGGAGTGAGTTATTTTTATTAATTTAAAAAGACTTTATTCTATAAAGTAAAACAAATTAACATAGTATATGAACTAATAAAACAACTTACAACAAAATGCCATTCTTGTTTATTCCTTGGGTCCCTAATAACTTCAACATGTTCAACTGGGTCTTTGATTATCTGAATAAAATCAGATTTCAATCGGGATTGAACACAACTTGCTAAGCTTTTATCATATTTAACAGGAAAAATTTTATTTACTAGCATGACAAGCCCATAAAACCACCATAAAGGCAGATGGGTGTACCTTTCCACCTGCAAAACTACTGTTATTATAGCTAAATTATTACAAAGAAAAGTATTTATGCTTTTAGTTTTTAAAAAAGACTTATAAACTTTAAGCTATTGGTTTGCCAACTTTTTTTCTAACTAGTGATTAAATAGTTTAAATACTAATGTAAGTTGCTTACTAACAAGAATCAAAGAAATGGTTCTTTCTTCATTAAACAAAAATATTTGTAATCTATAGACAATTATGATTTTAAAACTGTTATCGTACGAGTTTTCAAAAACATTTAATATAATAACAAAAGATATAAATACACGTTTTTGTTATGTAAAATTAAAAAACTTTCTGATAAAAAATTTAAGATCTTAAATTTTTAACTAATGGATTTAAAACAACTTTTATTTATAAATGCTCCAACTATTACATTGCAATATTTTTGGGCTAAGAATTTCTAGGCTAAGAAACTATTAGCCAAAAAAGATTACAATCAACTGTTACTACTATTATATTTAACATTTAAAATTTTGCTTAAAAGTTTAAAATTTATGAACAAAAAATTTCTTTTATATACAGTGGTTATCCACTTATCCAGACATCACTTATCTGGACAGTTTTAGTCAAGAAGGAAATTCAAAAAATCTCAATATTAAACACAAACATTTTTGTATGATAAAAATGTTTTTAAGCTTTCATGCGTAAGAAAACTATAAGTGATTTTCGAAATTCTGCAATTTAGTTCATTACTATGATGTAACAATACTACTAAAGCTTACATTTAAACTTTGATAAATACTAGTTTAGTTATCAAAAACCTTTGTATGTAAAGTAAGTCAGTTCAGTTTTTTTTTTCATCCTATGTTATTTAAAATATGACTAAAAGTTTTTTATTTAAACTTTTAAAGTTTTTTTGATAGTTGATTAAATATTAAGTTTTTTTTATAAAATCAATGTATAACAGTTATTTTTGGTTTTTAGTTTAAACTAATTTATAAAAGTTGTTAATTCAAACATTTTGTTTAAGATGAGGTGCATGATTTTTTATTTATTTATAAGTTACATAAGTTTGACACACTAAACATACCAGGTATTAGAAATGGACAAAACATAAAAAAAATTAGTTTTAAAATAAAAAAAAGTTTTAAAATTTAAATAAATACATAATAGTTTAAAAATAAAATTAAAAAATTCAAGTTTTTAAAATGGTAAAAAACTATGTGCCAAAGTCTTTTATAAGGGAGCAGTTTAGCATAGGCAGGTTGACTTTATACGATATTTTGAAAAGTGATGAAAAGTTTAAACAGAAAAAGAGGAGCTGAGCTTTTAGTATGAATTGCATAATAATAAGCAGTTACGTTATTTGATGAAAAAAAAAATTTTGTACTTATCCAAAAAATGCTTATCCTTGCCAAATATGTCCGGATAAGTGAATAAGCACTGTACTAATTAAGATTTCAAAAACTTAAAATAAATTCAAATGTAAATTACAATTTTTACAGTTACAGTTTTGATTTAGCTTACAATCTTTTGTTTATTGATGTAAAAAGGAAAATTTTTTAATGATTTTGTTTATCATTGAAACAACTATTTTAATAATAATATCTTTCAAAACTGTGAATTATCAATTTATGATTAAACTATTAGACAATGTTTTCATAAAATAAAAATCAGTATTTATTTGTTATCTTATATCAAATACTTACTAAAATAATGATTAAAATAAAAATCAGTCAATATATAGATAAAAAAACAAAAAGTTATTGAAAGTAATTTTGTTTAAAACTCTACCTGATTTATAAAATTTAAATATAAGCATTTTTTAAGGTTATAGAAAATAAATAATATTAAAACAAAGTCTAAACAAAAGCATTCGCAAACAATAATATATTTTAACAAGCACATCTTCATTCATGATGAAGTCACCTATTAAATATTAAAACACCAAAGGATATTTATTTGTATGTTTAAACCACTAGGTTTTGATTTTTCAGCTTCAACTAAGAGAGCTTTCAGCACCCTCATTAGGAATCCTAAGGAATCAGGCCAAATAACTAAGTAATAAGCAATATAACTTATACTGTGTATAGATTTACCTGTCATTTCAAGAAAAAGTTCTTAAACTGATTGAGTGTAAACTAATTAAAATCTATATTTTTTAAATAAAACTCTTGGCTAAATTTCATTTCTTAAATTTAAGTTCAGCTAAATCAAATTTAAAGAAAAATTTTCAAAATAAGTGTTAAACCTCCACAAAAAACCTACTTTTTGTCTGAATAGATACTAAGAAAGTTTAGCACATGAAATGAACTTTGTTTTCCTATTATTGGATAAACTTAAATTTTGTAAAATGTTTTTTTTTTAGATTAGTTTGTTTTTTATATACTTTATGATAAATAAGTTTGGATATATATTATATTTTTTTAGTGTAAAAAAAAATTTAAATAAACTGATAAACTGTTTTATTTAAACAAACTGATAAAAACAAAGGTGTACTAAACTTGTTTTGTTAATTTTTATGAGAGAACAACCATCACAACAACTCACTAATATTTATTAAAAACAGGTTCCTGTTTTATTTTATAGAATAAATAGCTAATACTAGAAAGTAGATGTATAAAATTGAAAATAGTGAGAGCTTCACTACATTGGATGAGAATAGTGTTTCTCATGAGCCAATGGATAAAACTTCATTGTTCCAAAACTTAACGAAGCTGTTACTTTTACTTATGAGCAGATTACTTGCTTTAACATACAATTTCTAAAATAATTGATTCAATTGAAAAACTATGTAAAAATTTATTAAACTTTTGATAAACAAATTGTATATTTTAACAGATTTTGTAATCATAAACTTCAAATTGTTTCGATATAAACAAACTTATGATTTAGATAACACAACTCATCTTTTTTATTTTTGAATTGCCTTTATTTATAGACAGTAATTTACTTTTTAAAACTTCATGTTTACTACAGTTTTAAAAACCGAATAAAACTTTAAATAAAACAGTATTATCAAATAGTATTTCGTTCTAGGTTTTATTTTTGAAAGTTTTTTTTAAACTTCTAAAGAACAATTTCCTAAAGTTACGCAACCTATTTTGACTTTTTTTTTAACTAGCCTAGCCCGTATAATACTTTTTTGGTAAACCTAGCACGCCGACTAGAAGAATTGCGCACCTCTATTTTAGGTTATCGTTAGCAAAGCTGGGATGTTTTTTCACTTAGGTAATAAATACTAGGCTACACTGCACGACCATTAACAAGAGCTTCTAAGAAAATTTCGCTCTTTTTTGAACTCATCAGCAAGACATAGTCGTATAAAACCACATTATTATGCAGGAGTCGGAAATTTCTGGCCTACAAAGTGACAATTTGTGACTCGTAAGGTTTTTTAGTGGAAAAATACTTAAAAAAAGTTTTTGTGGTATAAGAACTTTCAACTACGCTCTTGATTTAATAACTACTGTTTAGGGTGGCTGTTAGAACGGCACAGCGACACTTCAGCACGGGTCGTCAGTTCAGCACGATGCATCAATTTTTCATGTTGGGTCACTTTGGTACGGAGGTTCACGTTCGCACAGCGTCATTTTAGCACGGGTAGTCACTTTTGCACGGCGTCACTTTAGCACGGTGTGTCACCTTATCACGGTGCGTCACTTTAGTACGGGGGTCACTTTTGCACGGCGTCACTTTTTTATGGCGTCACTCTAGAACAGTGGGTCATTTTAGCACGATAGGTTAATTTTGACGGAGCCGTATTTTTGCACGAACCAAAGCTTTTCAATAGGAGGATTTATAAAACTTTTTATTTATCTTATAAAAAATAAGTGTTAATACACTAAGTTTGTAAGAATTTTGAGCTTAATTTATTTTTCTTATAAATTTGTCTTTTAGTTTTTAAAAAAACATTTATTTTATATTTTTTAGTACTTTTGAGTTGTTATAGTATTAAATTTTTCAATACTGTTTAATATCAAACCTAAAAATGTTAAAGTTTGTTACTTAATAATCATATACATTTTAAATACGATAAAATAGTAAAGGTAATAACATCGTGCTAAAGTGACGCATTGTTCTGAAATGACGCCGTGCTAAAGTGACCTACCGTGCAAAAGTTGCGCTGTACAAAAGTGCCTTGCTAAAGTGACGCCGTGCTATACTCACCCACTCCCATTGTTTACTAGTAGTACTAGTAAGCTATAGATTATGTTTATTTTGTTTTTAGTGTAAACAGTTTTTTTTTAAATTAAATTGTTGTTAATTTCTTTGAAAATACTTTTTTGTTTAACTAAGTCTAAAAAATATCAAAAAGTAGATCAAACTGTTAAACGACTTTAAGTGAGTTTTTATTTTGATTTTCGTAACAACAACTACTGTGCAAACGTACTAAAACAGTTTAAAATAAATGAAAACACTAGACACTGTCTAATACTAATAGACAAAATCTTACTTAAAAATTTACATAGAAAAATATTACTTAATATTAAAAAAATGTATAAACACTATACATTTACTTTTTTTTTAAAGATACTCTTTTGAAAATTACTTCATTAATCACTTTGAACAACTAAAAAATCAGCCATTACCCTCACATTACCATATAAAAACTTTTGATACAGAAGCAATTTTTTAGTTTTAAAGTTTTTTATTAGCTGACTTTATCAGAAGTCAAATTTAATGTTAAAGTTTTACATATATCAAGTCATGTGTAATTTTCGAACATCAAATTTAAAATGAGTTATAAGTCGTGAAAAACATTTAAAAAACAAATAAATATGCTGTAATCTTTTTTTTGCAAACTTATTTGTTTAACTATTTGCTTTAAATCTAAAAACAAATCCTGGCTAAACTTAGCACAGTAAAATGACAATTTAAATTTTGACCAAAACTTTAAATAAAATTCAAAATAAACTTTCACTCACTATGTAAGTATGTAAATTCCATATGTTTCTTTTCTTAGATCATTTTAAAAATCAAATTTACTTAAACATGACATTCTAAAAGTTCTTAAGTCCACATCAGGGGCGTAGCGTGGGGAGGGACACTGGCGCATGCATGCCACCCAAAAAAAAAAGTAAAAAAAAGAATGTTATATCTTTATCCTTTATAGTTTATTTTTTCTGCTTAATTTGCCTTTTTTCAACTATGTTTATCTAGTATTCAAAAAGTTAAACGAAATTTTGAATACCAATTAGTGACAAGTTAGGAAAGTACATGTTAATACTCAATATACTGATTCGGTGCGTAATTTCAAATGCGCACCGATGTTGATGAGAAACTCCATAAGGAAAAATTTTATAAATTCATTAACTTGATAAGAATTTAGACTCAAAAAGTACGCAATTAATATAGCGCACCGCTGTAGTATAACCTTATGGCAGATTATTTTTCTACAAAAAGTTTACAAAAATACGTCACGCTTAAAGAAAAATTAAACAATTTTACAATTTTTTTTTTATGCTACATTGTTAAGACTACTGCTAGTTTTCTGAACTTTATTTTTGTAAACCAACAAGATAAGCGTGTCGGCCTATGAGAAATAAACTTTGTTTGTGATTTTTATTTTAAACAAATACAATCAAATGAATTAAATTTAAAAAGTATATTTTTAACTATTTTACAAAGTTGTAATAAACTGTAATAACAGGTATAAAATTGGTCTATTTTAACTTCTGTGTAACTTTATTAAAATTATGTGCAATGAGGTGTTGTTATCACTGTTGTATTGTATATTAAAGAGATTGATATTTTTTTCGTAAATAAAACAGATACTTTCGTTTTATTGAATATATTAATTTTTAAAGATATTAAGTTTACTATAAGTAATAAAAACAATTTTTATTTAGTAAGTTTACATTTTTGCAAGTATAAGTAATTCTAATGAAATTTATACTTTTATTTAATTCTTTAATTTCGTAATATATAAATATTTTTTAAAACAGTTGACGAACTTATTTTACTTAATAAATTTATTTCAATTAAATTACTTATAAAAAGTTTTTTTATAGCTAATTACAAAAGTTTTAATTTAGAGGATTTTTTGAGAAAAAAAAATTTGTGCACCTTCTGACCAAAATACCACCCTACGCCACTGGTCCACACATATTTTAAGCACAACAAATTTTAATAGTTTAATATTTTTCTTAAGTTATACAGCTATAAGATTTTATAAAATAACCATTGACTAAACCACAAACTTATAAGGTTAAAAATAAAAATTGTTCCGTTGGTCAAACATACTTTTAGCTGAATATACTATATTAAACTTTATCTTCTGTATCTATTATAAATCTTAGTAGCAGTAAAAAGTTAAACCGCATAAGTTTAATACATTGGCAGTGCGAAAAGTGTTTGATACTGTAAAAGCTTTTCAATGTTTTTAGGAAGGTCTAGAAAAACAAATTTAAACAATTTTAGAACAAAAAACATAACTTTTTAAAGTAACGATTATATTTTTTGCGCAGGAGGATAGTTTTGTATACACTAACTTTAGTTGTAAACTGTTTAGGAAGTACGAACAGCGAAGATAAGTGGTAAACTTTATAGCACAAAAGGTATTTTACCGTAAAGTTTACTTTTAGAACTTTTATTTTTTAACAAATATGAACGTATTAAAACAAATACAAAAAACAATCAGCATTTACATTCAGCAAAGTAATAATTAAACACATTTGCAAACTATTTTAAATTCGAACTAGCTAAACCTTCTAGTTTACAAAAAACCTTTTAACTTTAAAATTGTATGGTTATAACTTTTTTACAAATAATTATGTTAATAAACTTCAACTATTGACCAAAGCAGAATGTTTTATTAGTAATTTTTAATAAACAATAACAAAATCATTATATTAAACTAGGCGTCTAAATCAGGGTTTCCCAAAGTGGGCGATATCGCCCCCCTGGGGGCGATTTAAATAAGTCGGGGGGCGAATTTTAGTAAAGGGGCGAAAGGGGGGCGATAACTAGTAAGGGGGCGAATAGGGGGCGATTTTAAAATTTTGGGCAGTTATAAAATTTTTACTTTCTATCTTGTTATCTTAATAATTTTAGCTTGCCATTAAATATTTTACCCTATGTTAAAACTTTAACAAAAAAAAAGTCCATTTTGTTTACGTAAAGTATAGATTTCATTCTCAACATATAGATAAGAATGTAGAGTTTTTCAGAAAACATCGAGATGATAAAACAAAACAGTGTAAAATCACAAACATGTTTAAGAAATCTACACAAAGTTTTGAAGATGGACAATTAGCTTTTTACTATCTGTCTCTCATAGTTGCTAAACAAGGACTGCCTCACACCATTGGAGAAAAATGTTTTTACCTATCTTAAAAACAGTCCTGGAAAAAGTCATTCATTATAAAAACACTAGTAATGTTTTACGTTCTATTCCATTAAACAACAACACTGTGAAAAGACGTATAGATGAAATGTCAGAATGTGTTGAACAAAAGCTAGTTCGAATGATGTGCAATAATATTTTTTTCGATGCAGGTTGACGAGTCCACTTTGCCGGAAAATAAATGTCTTTTTCTTGTTTGCGTGCGTTTAAAAGTTGATGATACAACATACGAAGACTAGCGTTCTCCCAACTAATGGAAACGCATAGCACAGAAAAGTTTGTGTTTCAAAAATTAAAAAATATTTTGAAGTAAATAGAATACCTTCAAAACATCTTATAGGAATCACAACAGATGAAGCTCCGTCTATGATAGGAAAGTATCGTGAATTAATCACATATTACAAAGATTTAAACCCCGATATACAAACTATTCTTAGCGATATACATCGCCAAAAAAAATTAAGCGTCCGTTTAAATGACTTATTAAACTTTATGATAAAAGCTGTTAATAAAATAAAAAAGCATGCTTTACAAAGTCGTCTGTTTAAACAGCTGTTCAATGACAATGATGAGGCTTTTGTGAGTTGATAATGTATACAGAAGTGAAATGGTTATCAAAAGGAAACTCTTTAGAAAGTTTTCGGCTGTTTTTGATTCAGTTTATGATTTTTTATTCTGTAAAGGATAAAATATTGGCGGACAATCTTGTTTAAAGAAAAATAGACATTGCTTACATGTCAGACTTATATGGTAAGATCAACAATCTGAACAAAACTTTACAAGGTAAAAACTTGAACCTTGTAATAGTCAAAAGTAAGATAACCAGTTTTAGAAACCAACTTGAACTGTATGGAAAAAAATTAAAAAATAATCAGTTTTCACAGTTTGCAAGCTTGGAAAACTTAAAACTTCAAATAAGTGAAGGTGAAGTAGAAGTATTTTCATCTCATCTGGAACATCTTAAATGTGATTTTGATAAACGGTTTACTGTCATTTTTCAATTAAACGTCCCGAAGTGGATTATGGATCCTTTCGAAGCAAATCTTTTTGAAGTAAACGTTGACTTACAGGAAACTTTCTTAGACTTACAAACTGACCTTGAACTTAAAGTAAATTTTTCCAAAGAACGATAAAAGAGCTTTTGGATCCAACAAAAACTAAGGCAAAAGTATCCAATCATTCGGAAGGAAGTTAGATTGTTGTTTATAGCTTTTCCTTCTAGCTATAATGTTGAGAAAGCTTTCAGTTCAGTTATCAACATCTTGAGCAAAAAAAGAGGTGACTTGAGGCTTTATTTGACTGATTTAGAACCAAATATAAAAAACTTGCAAGCAGTCATGAAGCTCGCAAGCTCATCCTTCATATTAGATTAGACTTCAGTTGCAGACATTATTTTTTGTAAGGTCTTCAATTTAAGTTGATTTTTAAAAAGATTTCTTATTTAAGCTGGTTTGTTGAATTTAAGTAGTCTTTTTATAATAACAATTTTATTAAGTTATTTATTCTACAACAGGTTTGCTTCATGCCTAATGAATATTGATTACGGTAGACTTCCTCTTGAGTTCGAACTTTTTACCCAAAAAAAGTGCAAATTGATAATTTCTTAAATTTAACTTTAATAAAGTCTATAACTAACTAAGTATTGATAAAGCAAAAATTTTATTAGACTTAATAGCTTATATAGATCAATATTTTTTAATGAATGTTTATTTCATGTTTTAGTGGATTTTACGTTTATTCGTTATATTATTGCATTATAACATATTGAGTTTGCCATTATATAAAAATAATTAAATGCATTTTTGAGTTTGCACTTTTTGATTTTGTTCAAAGTGTAAATTCAAGCGAAAATCTACTGTATTTATTCAATGGTTTATGTTTTAAAGTTATTAATAGTTATGTTTCGACTTGGTTAGTTTTGTAGTTTATATTTGTCGTTTTACATTACACTAAAAGTTTTTATAGCATAGTGAATAAAATATTTGTTTAAAAGATATTTATTTGACATATTTTTGTTATTACTTGTTAAATCTGTATAAGTAAAAAAAAATCTTGTAAACTAGTGGTCGGCACGCTACTTCGAACCTGTGAAACCTAAATCACAAATTTAATATTCTATGCACCCAATTTGCATTCTTTAGCGCCGCTAGTGTTTAAGAATATGTAAACACTTTTAATCGTTTTTTTTTTCATTAATAATTCAGTAACACTCAATTAATTTTTACACGCTAACTTTAAATTTACCAGTTTACCCTATCCATTTCAATAAACTTTTGATATCGATGATCTAAATTTTACAACAATATTTTACTTGTATCACCCAGGTCTAAAATACTAACTAGAATTTTTACATAATGTAATAGAATAGAACTAGGAGAGTAAAAAAAATGATCGTTCTATTAACAACAAAATGGTCAATTAGATATCAAGGTCGAATATGTCTTAAATGAAGAAATTAAAAAAAAAATAGTTTCTGCACAAAAAAAAAATCATGTACCCCAAAATATGTTTCATGCACCCCTAAAGTCTCATGCACCCTAAAATAAATTTAATGTATACTAGTGTGCACCAGTGTATACCGTGCCGACCACTGTTGTAAACCATTAAAGTTTTTATTTCAAAAAAGATTTTTTGACTTTAAAAGACTGTAGATTTGAGGTCTCTTTTTGAATTGAGTTTAACTATTTCACTAAAAAGATTCTTAGAGTCAGTTTTATTTTTTAACTTGATTTATTTGTTACAAAATCTGTACATTAAGGAACTTTAAACTATTAGTACAACTGTAGTTCGTTTTATATTAATTCAAAACATTTTGACAATTAAAATATGTTTTTTATTTTAATATTTCAACCCTAGCTTTAAATTTTTCACTGTTTTCCTCTGTTAAATTATAATAGGCTGATAGCTAGAAAACAAATTCGTTTTTGAAGAGAATTAAATAAGCCATCGAAGACTACTACAGTTACGAAACAAAATTTTAATCTAATAAAAAAAAATTAGTTGACTAATTTATGTTCACAAAATTAACTGTAAAACCTTTAAATTTTATTTTTTTAAATTTAAATAAATAAAATAAAATTTTATTAGAATTCAGGTTTAGTTTTTTAAAGGTTATTCCAAATCAAATACTGTTTTATAGTATTCTACTACAAAACATGTAATTTAAAAAGCTAAAAGTTTAGTTTTCAACTTTACAACTAACTTGTTTATAATATCTTTTAGCATTGAAATTAATATTTTTTCTGCATTAACAGAAGCTATTGATAAAACCACTTTTTATATGAGAGAATCAACCAGTCGGTCAAACTTCCTAAAACTAGATCAGCAATGATGTTTAAATATTTATTTCGTTATGTGTAAAATAAGCTGTTCATTGTTTTGTAGTTTTTTAATCTATGGTAAAGTAATTTTAGAATATGCCTATTTATAAAATAATTTCAATTTATTGTGCGACTTAAATAAGTTACTTAGCATCCACTTCGAAATTCGTTATATAAGAGATTATTATAATGCCGGGTTTCAGTTAAGATTTTAGATTAGTAACGTACGGTCCAGATCCAGTCGAATTTCGGCCCGCTAAGTCACTTGATAACTACTTGTGCAAAACAAATAAATTTTAGCTTTTGATACTTAATACTTTGAAATACGTTTTCAATTTGGTTTTCAGTTCACAATAGTACTTACTAGATCACAATAACAGTTTATCAATCTATTACAATTTTACTCGAGTTTTTATTTCTCTTATATGTTACTTTTTTAAATTATGCAGTCCACAAGTAAAATTTTTTAACAAGTCAACACAGAAAGGATTTTTAAGTAAAATTGACTTGCTGACTACAAAAATTGTCCACATTTAACCTAAAGATTTTATTAGTTTTAAAACATATTCTTAATTAAACAGAATAGATTACAGATTACAAAAGGCTTTTTAACATTTTAGTATTTTAATACACTTTACTGGGCTAATAAGAAAATAAATGTAAATTAATTTTTCAAGCCCTTTAAATTACTTAGAACACAGCCCAAAAACGCGTGCATAAGAAGTTCCAGACTAGATTACAATTTGAATACAACATTTTTGGCTCAAAAGTGCGTACTCAAGAAGAAAAAAATACTTTATAAAATCATGGGGGCGATTTTTTTCAAATTTTTGAAAAGGGGGCGATTTAGTAAATAAGTTTGGGAAACCCTGGTCTAAATAATAATCTACAAGATAAGGAATTTGTAAAAAGGTAAAAAATAAAATTTGTTTACACACTTAAAACTACCCCCCTTCTGCTTATCTACTACTTATTACCAACTGATCTGATAAAATGACTCTTTTTTAGAAATTCTGGTTCTACAACAATCATGATTGTGCAAACAACTACTTTGGCTGTTTTGGTTAAAAACTAACGATTATCTTATAACAAGGTGTTTCTTAGTTAAAGCTTTGTTAAAGATATTTAAAATAGCTTTTTGTGCTTAGTTGTCTTGTTTATTTATTCCAGTTTAGTTTAATATTAGTCTTTAAAAAATATTTTAACTTAATTCCACTGTCAAAGGGTATTTTATTGTATGTATTTAAAAACCATTTGCAACTTAAAATGAGTATACTTTTCATATCAGAAAACTTATGAACTTAAAGGTTTCCGAATCTTCCTGATTCTTTTTCAAAAGGTAAATGAAATGTAAAACAGTTTTGAAAGTATAACAAAACTAAAAAAGTTGATATTTTATAATTTTTTTCTAACTTTTTAGTATGAAATAATCATGAAAATGATTATAATAAATATGAATAAAAAAACCGAAAGGTTTTTTCGTGCACCAGGTCTTCAGACTAAATATTTTGAGCGTACTTTTTGTCGTTCAATAATCTATATGTATGATAAGTTTACATAAGAACTTGTAATTACTAGCATTTATAATGTTATATTAGTTTTATAAACGTTACTTTACACTTTACAGCTAAACTTTAATATTACCTACAATTTTACACTTTTTATCGTTAAATCTAGCTGACATTTTCTAAATATACTTAACTCGAGGATTGAGGTGTTTTTGATATATATTTTTGAAAAATAAATATCATCTTTCTTTTTTTTTATAAATAATCTTTAAAGGTCTTTGAAAAACCTAAATAAAATCAACAAACTTACAAACAACCATCCAAAACTAATCATCATAAAAACTTGTAAATTGTATTGTATAAAAAATTTATCAAAGAGAACAAAATATTAAAAAAGCACGTGTTCGTTCATCTTTAGATAAATTCTTTTAAAATAATTTCAGCTATACTTTACGTTATTTATACGTTATATTACTCAGTGAATAATTTATTTAAATTTCAAAGATTATTAAGAAATACGATCTTTTAGAATATTTGTTTACAATCTTTAAATCATGGCAATGAAACTTTTACAACAGTATTTTTTTAAATTTTTAAATACGTTTTGTTTAAACATAAAACCTAACAAACTTAACAAAATGTAAACAAAAATATGCTTCATCAACTGTAAAAGCACTTCATCACACCTTTAAGACAAATATTTACATATATGTTGCCAAAAAGTTATAATACTTTGCTTTTTATACTAGGCTGCACAACTGCAGTTGTTAATAAGGTTGACGCTAATTTAGAAAATCCATTTAAAGATACGTACTTGTGGTAAATAAAAATTAAAAGTTTATACGTGTGAAATAACTTATCAGAGTAAACAGAATTTTTAAAATTGTGCTTTAAAAAAGTTTACTAAATGGTGGTTAGAAGTTATGAATATTAAATGCAAACTTTAACTTTAACTGGAAAAAAAGTAATAAAATAAACTTGCGTAGTGTATATTATATTATTCGTTAAAATTATTAACGGTAAAATTTATTTTTTTTATCCCTGTATTACATTAGATGTTTAATAAAACAAACCTAAGCACTTATTTATACTTAGTTGATTTAGAACAGAAATCTTTTGTTTTTTAGTAAAAAGTATTACAAAATAAACGGGTTTAAATGAACTGACACAGTTATATGATTTTCTAACAAAATGAAAAGCGTAAAAAGTTATTAAACTAAAATTTATAAAAAAGTTTACTTGAAATACTGTTGGACTTATTTGTTTATAACTTAAAAGTCAACTAGTATTATTTTATTAAAACTTGTCTCTGTAAATGCAATAAATAAAATGTTTTTATTTTAATTAAGTATTAAAATAATTAAAACAGTGTTACTAGCAGTTTTCACTAATAGTTTCGTATTTAGATTCAAAATTTTTACAAAAAAAATAGACGAAATTAACAGTAGAGCTATATTTTATTTGAAAAATTTATCTCTTATTGAAAAAGTTATAAAAAGTATTTTGAAATTAGTTGCCAGGTTATTATATTTATATTAAACTATAAACTTTAACAGCTATTGACAACAAGTACTGATCAAATTTTAAAAAAACCTGGTTATAGCACTAAAACAGTTTTTATTTTTAGTCGTATATATCTCAAGTAAAATAAGTTACTTGAAAACGACAGCATCTTTATTTTTAAACTCATACTTTTATTTAAGCTTAACATTGCTACAATACATGTAAAGTTTGTAGTGCGGTTGAGCGAAAGAAAATTGAAGTTAATTTTAGATTTTGACTTTAGAGTTTCAAAATCTATATATTTTTAAGCCCTTTAAACATAACTCGATTAAGAAAATTTAATGGTTTTTATTTACACGGTTTTTGTTTTAAACTTTAGAATTTTTTTTTGAAAGGATAAAATAGTTCAGGCTGAACTGCAGTAATGTTAAAAATATGGTTCTTAGTTGCTGTTTGCCACTTGGCACAATGTTCGCTCGCATCAAACGATGAGTGCGCTTCCGAGTTGAAGCTTTTCATCAGCGGGTCAGATGCAGTAGACCGGTTACAAGGCCCTAACAAACAAAGTTGTCAGGGACTTCCAGGAAAGCGCGGAGCTCACGGAAAAAAGGGCGAGCAAGGAGAAAGGGGCGATACTGGACAAAAAGGAGAAAAGGTTTTAAGTGTAGTTGGGAGTTCGTTATGAAAATAACAAAGACATTTAATTCTTTATATTGTAATACTTTTCAAAATTATGGTACACTAATATCAATTCATTCATATATAATTATATACATTTGTATACATGTATATTTAGTTATATATGTTTATTTATATATTACAAGTTTATTCATTCTAGTTCCAAAACTTTAGTACTACAGGAAGTTGTTTTCTACAAAGTTTTTTTAGCCAAAGTAGAAAAAGAATACAGTTTATTATCGTTTTAATTAAACTTTAAAGTTTTCAAACTAAAGAAAAATATCTATTTAAAATGCATGATATAAATTTTGTTGTAAACTTAGTTCAACAACATTAACAATAACAAAATACAGTTATAAGAATAATATTTCTGAAACTTTAAACCTTTTAACTTCAATAAGTAAATCTAAAGCAAAACTTAAAATGTATTCTATACGTGTTTAGTCTTTATATATAAAATTTTTGAACTAGTATCATTTATTATTTAGTATCTAATTAGACGTAAGAAACGGTTTTTTTATAGTTTTGCTAAGTTAGATAAAAAAGAAAGTAAATAGAAATTTATTTTTCAAAAAACTTAAGAATATAAATAATAAATTGTAGATAAATGCAAGAAAAAATTGCAATATAATTGAAACCTTTATAAATAGTGTTTTTGTTACATATTTAAAAAACATACAATCAAAAATTTCAATAAAAGATTTGTAAAGTTTTAAGATATTTTGAACTGTTTTGAAAAACGAGCAAAAAAAATAATAGAATTTATATTTATAACAACAGGGAGAAATTACATTAAGCCTACCCGAACTTAATCAAATAAAAGAGGAATTTGAAGTTTTAAAAGATGTAAACAGAGTCTTTAAACTTTTTATAAATGATCAATTGGAACAAAATATTAAAATGAGCGAAAAATTAGATTTAGTTTACAAACTTACTAACGAAATGATCGAAAAATCTTTACAAGAAGAACTACAATATACTATAAAAACTTGTGCCGACTTATACAAAAACGATCCTAGCATGACGTCGGGTATCTACACTGTATATCCGACCTTCAGAAGTCCTGTTACAGTGTTTTGCAAGATTTCTAACACTACAGGTTTTCATTATAATTACGAACTAATTTGTATTGAACACTTTTAATGTTGTAAAGGTTTACACGTTATCAATTTTCATTTTATTTCTTATAGTTTTTTTGAGAAAACTATTTCATTATTTATTTTAAAATTAAAAAATATGTAATTCATTTTACAATTAACATATCGATTAGTCAATTTAGCGACTAAATACTTTTACATCGATACACACTTGTAGCTCGGCATTATATAAAAAGTTTGAACGAAAATATTCACTTGTTGTAGACTTTTTTTTTAAATTATTTTTGACTTTTTTTCAGCAAAAACAGTCATGAACCATAATAGTGAATCTGAAATAAGTGTACATGGATTTGAAGATCATGAGAGTTACAGTCGAATTATTGTATATGAAAATTCTATGAAAGATATAGAAGATATTATTAGATCAAGCACCGAGTGCCGACAATTTATAAAAGTTAGACTTCGGCTTATTGAACAGTTACTAAAAGATTTATTTAAAACTGATAATGTTTCATAGAATTTAATTGAATAGAAAATAAAAAATACGATCAAATATAAAAAATCTTAAAGTTTTTTGAAAAATTATATATCTAATAAAAAAAAACAGCTTTTTTCTAAAGATAAGTCTTAGTTTCTCTTAGATGGACATACATTTTATTTAAAAGATTATTTAATGTATGTGTTTTCTATTTAAAACCTAACTTTTATTAAAAATTGAATATGTTCATTAAAAATCAAGCTAGTTTAGTGACATTATCTTAGTCCAGGGTTTCCAATTTGAACAATATCAATCTGTTTTTAAAGTTTTAGATATCTGGGTCAATTGCTAGGAAAGGAGCGAAAAATTAAGTTAATTACGAATAAAATAGCAGTATCTTTTACAGGGGAAAAGGGTAATTGTTTTAAAGTTTCTGCCAAAGGGGTGATTTTAAAAATGAGTTTTGGAAACCCTGATATAGTCTTCGTAAAAAAACTTTTAACAAACTATCTAAACTGATATTATTTTTTCTGATCAACAGTACAAGTGCAAAGGATCGATGTTATTTGAAGGTTCAAGTACAAGTTGGGCAGCCTGGTATTCAAAAGGAGGCGACAAACAAAACTACTGGGGTGGAACAACGCGTTCGAATTATTGCGCTTGTGGAGAACAAGGTTGTGATTATGTTCTTTTTTACACTTAATATAAGTTATAGATAAAGATAAAAGTTGACTTGTATTAAGTTATTTAGAAGTTGTTAATAAAAAAAATAGTTTATGTAATAAGAAGCATAAAGTTTTAAATAGTTACGGAGTTTTTTACGCTTGCTTTTTTTAACAAAAATGTTTTTTAGTTAAATTATATACTTTTTATGCTTCTATTTTTAAGTAATAAGTTTTACAAAAAAAATTCAAGTTTAATAACTTATTTTATTTAAAAAACTTTTCTTTTTAATAGTTATGTGCTTAAAATCTTAACCTTAAGTTTTTCATAAACAAACATTTTTTGAACGTTTTTATTTATCATAGATATTTTAGCCTATGTTCTTTGAATCTAACCACCAAAATATTTTTTAACAAGAACATATTACGATTATTAGTATGGTCAATAGATTTAGTTTTTAAAAAGACTTTTCAGTCATGGTGTTAGTTTGAGCTAATTAAGCAACTCTAATTTTACATTGAATTCTGTTTGTTAATTTTTACTGTGCTTTAAAAATGTTTGTTAACAGTACAAAAACTTAAATTCTAACATAAAAAACACGTTGTTAAAATAATCAGAACAAATAACTTCGATACTTAAACTGTAATAATTTTGAATGAAAAAGTAAATCTAAAACCAGCTTAAAACTAATCTATAAGAATTATTAATTTGTCATAGTTCCTTTAAACTTTTTTTAAGTATTCACTTACTTTATTTACATTTTTAGACTATTATTTTTTAGACGTAATATATCCTTTAAACTCAAAAGTATTATTATATTGATATAAATAATTCAAATACAAGTAAAAACCCTTAGACTAAAATGAATTTTTAAACAATGAAAACATTCAAAAATACTACTAACTTCGTATTGAAACAGCAATTAAAGCTATTATTTTTATTATTACAACTTTTTTCAACAACAACAGGTAAACCAAATGATGGTTAAACATACTTTCAAAAATAGTATATTTACTATTTAAAAATAATTTACTGTTAATCTAAAACACAACAAGTTATAATAAAATCGTTAAAATCAAGATTGGACAAACTTATTGAAAATTTGCCATTGAAACTTATCATACTGAATTATGACCCCCGTATAATACAAAAAAATTATAAATATACTACTAAAACATATCTAAATAATACCCTCGTGTGGTCTTTTTATATATAATAAAATTGATAATTTATTGTTTTATTAAAAATTTTTGAATAATTATTTCTCTAATCTAGTTTCTTCCTTCTCTAATATTCAGTAACTTTATATCCTAAAGTTATTAAACTTTCATAGTTTAATACAGTGTTGTAAAACTACATAATTACTTATTTTTAAGTAAGTTACAAAACGTTTTATTAATAATAACTATATTATTACAAATTTCATAAAGTTGTTTTCTTGGGCCTACTCTGTTTCAAAAAATGAGTGTGTCAAAATAAATTTACAACACTTTTAAAACTTTGTTACTAAAAATTTTCGGAAAAATAATTCAAAGATATATTTAATTTTAAAACAAATCATTTAATTTAAAAATTATTAACTATCTTGATAAACATAACTTAATCAATATTTCTATACACAAAAAAGAACTTTTCCTTGAAAAATATCATATTTTTAACAAAAACAAAAATTTTTATTTTCGACCTTACTTAAAATTAAACTTCAAATATTATTTAAAAAGGAAACTGCATCGATGAAAGCAAAAATTGTAACTGCGATTCCAACGAAAAAAGCACAATTACTTCTGATGAGGGCTACTTGAATGACAAGAATTTATTGCCTGTGAGCAAATTGAGTTTTGGTGACACCGGAGACTCTGGGGAGAAAGGGTGGCACACACTTGGTCCTCTCGAGTGCTTTTAAGTAGTATTTATTCATGTTGGTAAAAATTCCAAATTACTTTTTAAGATCGATTTACTGAACTTATTGTTTTTATGAACATTTTTCTTTTATGCAATATTAATTTTTTAATTTTTTTTATCTTATTGTCAACGTCTTTTTTCCTGATGATTTATATTTATTTAATTGTTTTATTTTTCCTTTGAAATTAGTTTGGCATGTTTTAAGATTTTTTAATTATAAGTTAACTTATAGTTTTTGTTCTATGAGAACAAAGTCATTAACTTTCTTTTTCTAAACTCTAAGTAGTACTTTCTGGTCTTTTTCGTATGCACAATTATAATAAATAAAAACATAATGAAGTTAGTTTATAAAATTAAATTAAACTCTAAATATTTTTATAAATTAGTTTTGTAATTACAGTAACCTCTCGCATCTTTACGCACTCGTGACGTTACGCACTCTCGTTTAGTTACGCATTTTAGATTTCTCAAAATATTTAAAAATAAAAACTTTATTTCATTTTTATATCGCACTAATTAGGTTTATTGTATTTTTTACCTTAAATTATGTTTTTCTAAATGCTAACTCATCTTTCTATATCTTTAGACTAATTGATAACCATTTAGCTATAATTGAGTATATCAGAAATTTTGTTAACAATAAGAGATTGAAAAAAAACTCTGAAAGAAATATGACTGTGTCTAATAATGAAAATTTAAAACACAAATAAATAATACAGCACTCTTGCCCTATATAAGAATAAACATCTAAAAAAGAAATCTAATGAAACTTCCGAGCAAAAAATAGCAGTGATACTTGATAAATATAGAGCTTATGCCTTTCACTGAACACGAATCTCAATTAGTTTTCAGTAAACATACATATCACTAGTTAGAAGAGAATATGAATGCTAAGTATCAAATAAGTCACATATAGATAAAGTATACTTATTATTAACTATAGTAAAACTTTTCTACAAGTATTATTATTTTATATAAATTATTTTTTTTTAATATGTGTATAGTTTTATCTTTTGTTTTCATATATATAAATAAAGTAAACAAATTGTTAAAAGTGGGAAAATTCCCAGTCTTTTATTAACTAGAAGCAATATCAAAAAACAGCCAATTATAGTAAGTTAATTTGGTACCTCTCGTATCTTTACGATCTCTCGTATCTTTACGCACTTTTTCTGTGAACACAATGTGCGTAAATAAGCGAGAGGTTACTGTACTTGTTTTATTTCAATTCATATAATGGAATATATTGAAAACATAAAAAGATGAATAAAAAAAGATGAAGTTAATTAAATAACTAAAAGTTCAAAGTTGTTTAATTGGAAAGAATTGTTAAACTTATAATTTCCAAAGTATCTCATTGTCAAAATTTGATACTACAAAAATAATCTTAAATAGAAAGCAAAGTTCAAAGTATTTCATATTTTTTATACTACTATTTTTAAAGTTTACTAAGTTCAATCTATAACTTCACTTGTAATGTTTTAAATATAACTTTTTTTTTTTGTTTTCATAACTACAAAAAGTATAAAATTTTGGTTTTATGTGACAATTTTTGCATGCTTAAAGTAATGATTTTTTTTGAATGAAATACAACAAGTATTTATCAAAATAACTTTTTTGCTTGTTTTAATTTTGACTAATAAGCATTTGAGTTTATTATTAAGTTTTATATGTTTAACAATTCTTTCCATTTAAACAACCTTGAACTTTTATTTATTAAATTAGTTGTATTATGCTAAATTTAACTAATTCAGCTAAAAAAACATATATTTTAGGAGTAAACATTTTTTTAAACAGACAATATTTAACTTTTTTAGTGATAATGTACGAATTGTTAATGTTTCATTTTCAACACGTACCAAAGATTTTAGTTTTTACTAAAGTATAATCAAATATTTGTTTATAATGCTTAAACATTTTTGCTTATATATTTCATAAATTGTAAACTATTTTATTGTACGTACAACTTTTACAATCTTTTATTCTGACTTAGTTAAACTATAAACACTTTTTCCAAACTATTTCATTGTTAAAGTTTTTAAGCAATTACAGTTCTTATTTTTTTGAAAGTAAACACGAGTATAGATTTTTCAAAAGATAATAAAACAACATTCATTATTAAAACTACTACTTTCCTTAAGAAAAATATTGCTACAGTTACAGCTTATTGAAAAAAACGCTCAAAAAGGTTCGTCTAAGGACCTGGTGTATGAAAAAAAAAGACCTTTTGGTTATCTAGATTTAGCTTTCGGTTATTGTTTATTGGTTAGAAACGGAATTGGTTTAGTTATTTAATAATGCTTCTTTGAAATTAGTCGTTTTAGTGGTAATTTACAAATATTTAATTTAAAAATAAATAGTTTATCAAAAGTTGTTTTAAGTGTCAGGTATAAGATAGATCTATTTTTGAGTATAAAAAGTAATTCAAATAAATAATCTAAGCAAACTGATCTTCATTTAATTTGTGTAAGTTTACTTTCATTGACGTTTAGTTTTCGCACTTATATATATAACTTTTTTTTTAAACAAGATGTTATGTTTTTATCTTTTTATGCAAAATGAAAACACTTTAAAGTATATGTATACTACACTTTATTTATTTAGCTTTATTTTTGCTTTTAGGAAACTTACTAAAAAATGTATAAGTATTTCTTTAGTATTAAACTTTTCGTGCTAATTTTTACTGTTCTCTTTCTTAAATATTTTAGTGTGTAAGACTGTAGTACAGAGTCATATATTTAGAGTGATAATATTTAAATTTCTTTTTTACTTTAGGTCGAACTTATAAAATAAAAATACTAAAATAAAACTGAAATTTTACTTCATTTTAGATATTAAACCCATGGTCTACAAAGTGTGCACAAAATTAGTTTTTGGGTTCACGAAATTAATTTTAAAACCTATACTAGACATTCTACAGTTTATGATAAAGAGCAAAAAAAAAAAAGATCCTAGGCATATTTTTAACTAAAAATATATATTCTGAAGTTTATTAAAAACAGCAAAAAAAGGTCTAAAGAATATTGGAGGGTCGTTTTGAAATATACTTCAGATATTACGAGGAAGTTTCAAAAGTAGTTTTTACATTTTCAGGAAGTTTTAAGCTTTGTGTGTACGTAGTTTTTTATTATAGTTTAGTGTGCACAGATTTAGATTTCCGTGAAGACCGCTGTCTCAAAACCGTTATCTTAAAATATTTTTCTATTTATTTTTAATTTTTATTTTTTTGTATTATAAATAAAACAAAACATATTATAGAGCGTTTCTTTAAAATTTTTGAAAATATTATAAATTATTTTCTAGTAAATTAAACTAAAAAGTTTCGATTCAAATCTATGCATAAAATTTTGACTTAGAACCTTTTAAAACTATACTTAAATTTCTTTAAACCTTTTGAATTTAAGGTAAATTTAATAATTATCAAGTTTTTTAAAATATATTTATTAGAATAAGCTTTTATATTTATTTAACAGTGTTTGTTTAACAAACGAAAGCTTATAAACACTATTTTTTTTGTAGTCAATTTATATTTAATTTTAAGTTAAAGCTGATTGACATACCTACATGTAGACTTTCTATAAAGTTCATAAAAAGTAGCCAACTATAAAATATGTTTCTTACTTTTATGTCCGCTATTTTCTATGAAGTTAGTTAGAATATTTTTCTTTTTTACTAAGTATTTAATGTCTTAAATATAACTTTTAATTAAATATTTTATTTTAAATATACTCGATACAATAAAGATTACTCGGGCTTGAAACTTTAAGATAAATGTAAATCGTGCAAACTTGTATTAAGCATTCAGTGTTAAGAGTTCTTTATTTATGATAACCCTGTTTTATAGTAATTTATTACAAATAAATTACAAGTTAAACTTTCTTCTTTAAAAATAAAGTTTAACTTTCAATTCGTGTAATTTAAAAAATAAAAAAGGTTTAACAAAATAAATTTTTGTACAAAAACCTAAATAAAACTTAAAAACTGCTTGTCACCTCTTTACTTCATTTTATTCTGACCTAAAAATATCTGCTGAGCCAAACAATCTTTTTAAGAAATGTTGTAAATGGTGAACTTTTTTGTTTTATATATGTTTTTACATTATGGGCTTTTTATTTCATGTATAGTAAAAGCAAAAATTTTTGTGAAAAGTCCAGAATTGTTTTTAGGTTGTTAAGTTGTAAGAATATTTGTTGTTAGTAATAAAAATTAAATTTTTGTTGGTCAAAAGTTTTTGTATTTTTTTTAATTTGATAAAATTTATTAAGAAACTATTTTATTTCAAATAATGAAAATAGTTATCTCATCTTAGATAAGTGTTAAGTATACTACTGTTTAATATATTTTTTTAAACATTTGGATAAAAAAATACTTTCTAATGTAAAAGATTGAATTTTCTGTCATTTGAAGCTTTTTAACTAGATCAAATAGTATAGTAATGTATGTTTTATCCACAACACTAATGATGTTTTAAATATTATTTATAAGAAATAGCAAAAAATTATATCTAGTGAATATTGAAGTATTAAATTATAAAAAATTTTTAGATAAAATTAAAAAGTTTTAAGTTTAAAATAAATTTATGGAGGCATATTTTGGAAGTATAAAACCTGATGTTAAATTAGATGAATACATATGTGATTTAAATGTTAACATCACAAACAATGGCTATTCACTAGAACCTCTCAGCCATGATGGATTTGGATACATGTGGGGAGGTGTAAAAGCTAATCATGGCCTAAAGTAAGTTTGTCTAAGTTGTGCATTAATAAGTTGCTTTGATGCTGAAAAATGTAATTTAGATGTATTTGCTTTATACTTTTAACTTTTCAGGTAATTTTTCTCAGTCTTATTTAAGCTTTTTTCAGGGTTGCCTTGCACTCTGGATACTCAGTATGTTCAGGATAACTCAGCATATTAATTAAGTATTATTTAGATTTTTTTTAGAAACTGATGATGCCCTTTTTTTACAAACATTCTGTAAGCACAAAA
Organism: Thalia democratica; assembly: GCF_965202585.1. NCBI lineage: Eukaryota > Metazoa > Chordata > Thaliacea > Salpida > Salpidae > Thalia > Thalia democratica. The sequence continues at coordinate 17,562,633 of NC_139170.1, forward strand.
TTAATGTCATTTAATTTAATAAAGCTTTTTTAGGTACCACTATAAATATCCTTGAACAATAAAGCAAAGCTTTTTTATTTTCAAATTTTCTACAATCTATTCAAAAATTTAAAATATCTTTTTAGTGATGTCATACTTTTTTGAGATGATAAACTCAAACTTTCAGGAAGTGTCCCTTGCAATTTTAGAAAATTCTGTTCTAACAAAATCAATGAAAAAAGAACTATGACAAAAAAAAATTATTTCTGGTTAAAATTTTTTATTTAAGTTGTATTTTTAATTTTTTAATTTTTTTTACAAAAGAATAATCTAAATGTTGCAAAGAACACTTCCTAAAAGTTTGAGGTTAATATCTCAAAAAACGTAGGAGGAGATGGATTTGTAGTGAAGTAGTTTTTTTTAACTATTTTAGTTTCTGTCTCCCATAAGAAACCTATTTTAGTATCCGACTTTGACTATTTTAGTCTCCGATTATTTTAAATTTCAAAATTCCTTTTTAAATCTTACAAAAATAAACTTGAAACCTGGAGAAACCTGGAATTTGAGAAATTTTGAAAAAAAAAAAAACTGGAATCAAAAATCAGAGGAAAAACCTAGAATAACTTAGATTTTTTAATAATTTTAACATGTTAAGTAGTAAAAATTTTATTTAACTCAAAAAATCTATCATAAAGATTAAAAAACTTTGTCATCAGCAAAAAACATATTTAAAGTAGCTTTTCAGTATCTTTTCAATATCTTTTTACTATTTAACACAGTTTCTTACCTTAAACTTAACTTCAAATAAAAAATAGACCCAAAAATTGTACTTTTAAAAACCTGGAGGTATTTTGAAAACCAAGAGAAAATTTGCCAAAAACATTTGGCAACCCTGTTACTTAAAACTCAAAATAATAAGATCAAATTGTAAAATACCCCATGCCCTTAATTTTAAAAAGTTGCTTTTTTTAAGTGTTTGCTTGTCTCTTTAAAATACTCATTTCATATACTACATTAAAATAAACTAAAACTTATGTTGATAAGAAATTTATTTAGTTTATTAAACAAACATTTTAGTTTTTGATAATTATTAAAATTTAGACTTGAAAAGTTATGAAATCTACTAAAAATGTAAGAGAACAAGTTAAGTTTTTCAAATTCAGTTTTGAATCTAGAAAGTTGATTGCAAGTGCATGTCAAATACATTTATAATTATTTGCTTAGTGAACTAAAACTTGATAAACATCCATACCAGAGTTTTCTGTAAATTTAGAAATATTAAGGTAAAAAAAATTGAAAACAGTTTCTTAAAAGGTGCAGGAAAAATAAGTTATAACAAATATACTAACTTTAAATAATCTCATAATGTAATACTAAGTTTTTCTTGTTTAAAACTGATGCTGTATTTAGTTTTAAATATAAAACTTGTTATAATTCACTCACTGTAAATGTCTATAAGTGTTTATAATGCTTTTGACTTGTGAGAATAAAATTTATTTGATATTTTGTTTTCAGTCATGGAAAGGCTATGTTTGAAGTGCATGTTGTTGAAAACTGTCCAGTTACAGTTTCTGATGAAGAAGACTCTCACCTGGTACGTGTAGGATGGTCAACAGATTCTGCAAACCTTCAGCTTGGAGAAGATCAGTATTCTTTTGGTTATGGAGGAACTGGAACAATTTCTTATAACAGAAAATTTACAAATTACGGAACCAAATTTGGAAAAGGTATGTAAGCTTTTAATACTAAGGTTTCATGGGTTGTAGCCTTACTTTGAAAGTTTTTACAAAAAAAAATCTTCAATATAAGCTAATTAACTAACTATGTTAGGTTCCATAATTGGATGTTATCTTGAACTGGATGGAACAAATATGCATGCTTATTATACTATAAATGGTAGCAAAATTGTTAAAGCATTCCAGATGCCATGGAAAAGTAATTTGGTAAGCTTATATGGTACTTTTTTTTCTTACACATTGATAATTTATGTACACATCAATATAAGTATTCTAAATTTTGTGTAATTAAAACAAAGTTTAAAAACTAAGTATTCTTAAAGTGTTTCATTGTGTTGTAATAAATTAAACAAATAATTTAATGTTTTGTAATTTATTGTGCTTTAATGAAATATGTGTGATTTGTTTTACAATTTAACAATAAGTCACTGCTGATATAACTTGAGTAAAATAAGTTGAACTTAAATAATATGAGTATTCAATTAAATAATTTCAAGTAAAACTTTATTACAATTTTTAGTAACATTTTTATTAAGTTTTTATGTTTGGTACTAATGTTGTTTTTACAGCCACTTTTCCCGCACATACTTACAAAGAACTGCAAAGTGTCAGTGAACTTCGGACAACATCAGGCTTACTGCAGGGTGGAACAGGGTTACAGTTTCATGAACTCCATGCCAAACGAGGCGCTGTACAGAAGCAGGCCCGCCCCAACCAGCCAGCAACAGTGTGAAATTAACATGATGGTCGGACTTCCAGGAGTTGGTCAGTTCTTGTTGCGGTGTTGAAAAATGATTTTGTTTAAATTTATATTAATTTTTTATAAATTAAAAAATAAAGCTTTATTTTAATTTGTATGTAAAAGCAAGATTTTTAACTTACCAAGAAGAATAAACAATATAAACTATATATAATAATAATAATAATAATAATTTCTGTGTGTTGATGTTATTGATTTATTTATGTGTTACAAAAACAAATGATTAAGGGCATAGGGGGGTCCACCTTGATTTTTACAAGTTGATCTTATATATATATTATCTGAGCTATCAGACATTTTTAACCGCTTGAAAAAATTCAAGGTATTTTTTGAGATATGAGCAGTCAAAGTCGGTGACCTCAATAGGTTCTTAATGAAAGATGCAAACTAAACACGCGAAAAAAGACCATTTCATTAAAAATCTATCCCCTCCTTCGTTTTTTAAGTAATCTTCTTCAAATTTTCACAGAAAGTGTATTATTAAATTTAAAAAAGATTGAATGTAGGAATTTTTTTAATTTTGAAAAATAAAATTTAATAAAAAAAACCACTTATTTTTTTGGTTTTTTTATTATAAAATTTTTATTAATTAATATTTTTAAAATTCCAACATTCAAAGTCTTTTAAACTATTGAACAAACGTTTCCTGAAAATTTGAGATCTCTATCTCAAAAAATGAAGGATAAAATAGGTTTTTAGTGATTTTTTAAGTTTTCAAGAAAATTGACCCCAAAAAACTTGCCGTCCATACATTTGTATTGGAAACTTTTTTAAAAAAGCACAGTATCTCAAAAGTTAAAGAATTTTTTTTTAAATTCTTTAAAAACTGGCTTGTAGCTTGTACTTAAGGCTTTCATATAAGATCCAATGTTATTTTTAGTAAAAAAAAAAATGTCGGACCCCCCTATGCCCTTAACTTGTATCTAATAAGAACTTAAGTAATTTTATTTGTGAGTATTTGAAATTGTTGAAGGTAAGTTTTACATTTTTAGCTTTTCTTAGCCAAAGTTTTTTTTTTAAATGCCGTTAATACTGAAAAGTAAGTTTACTTAAAGTTATTTGATCATAACTGATTATTTTGTTACATGCAGGGTTCCCTATAAATCCCTGTAAGTTTACAATATTCTGAAAAATCCCTATAAATTCCTCAAAAAATTAAAAAAATGTGAAAATCCCTAGAAATTACGTAGTTTTGCTTGGTGATTTTAATTTAAAAGCCAAAAAAGCGACACAGCGTGGTGAGAAATCTTTGCAATCTCAATACAACTGTGAGTTTATGGCGCCACCTAGCAGATACATTTTTCCTTTAATACACTAAATACAATTTATCTAATGTTTGCTCAGTTAACTAAAGTTAGAGCTCACAAACCCTTGAACTTTCATAAATTTATTATCAAGAATGTGCTTCTAAACGGTTAATGACATATTTTAATTTATGTGCCTAAAAATTTGTTTTTAACATTACTTTTTTTTTTGATAGCTTCCCTATATTTTTGCTATACTTTATGGATATTCCTATATATTTTTTTTAAATATTAGTGAGAACCTTGTACATAGTATTATAAAAATAGTGTTCATACATATCAGGTTAGTCATTTTTTGTCAGTTCAAATGCAACAAAGATTGTAAATTATTAAATAAATTTGAGAATCAGTTTGTTAATTAAAAAAATTTATACATTCTCAGTTTATTTTTAAACAATTATTTTTCATTGTAACGTCATTTTTACAAAACTCAAGGTATTATTGGCAAAGTGTCAGAATTTATCAACTACCAGTGCTAGAAAATTTCTGAATTTTTAATATAAATTGGAGTAATAGTTTTTTTAGGGGGGGTTAATTTTTACAAGTTGATATAATTTTATAGAGTTTTGTCTAGGCTACCAGCTATTTTTACTCCATAACAAATTTCAAAGGAACTTTTGAGATATAAGCGATCAAAGTCAATGACCTCAATAGGTTACTTATGGAAGGCGCAAATTAAATTTTTACAACTCAAATTCTTAAAAAATATTTAAAGGGCGACAACTCAAAAATTAATGTATATTTGAAAAAAAATACGTAAGTAGGTCTTATTAATGTCTAAAAGTAATTTTTTTGTTTTTTTTTTTGTAAAATGTTTTTTATATTTATGAGATTTAGCTGAAATAATTTTAAAATATAGTAATTTTAAATATCTCAAAAATTATTTAGGATTTTGCAAAAAAGTAAAAATAGCCTGAACATTAATAAGACCTACGTAAGTTTTTTTTTTTCCAAATGTATAGTACATTTTGAGATATGGTCTTTTAAATATTTTTTCAAGAATTTGAATTGTCGAAATTTAAATTGTCTTCTAAGCAAAATTTTATATATGTCTGTAACCATTAATAACAATTAAAGTTCATAAAATTCGAAATCTCGTGGCATTTTCGAGGGCCATATCTTATAAAATAATTTGAATAAAAAGTACTGTTAAGTTTATGATTAATAGGCTACCTTATTAAAACTAACTAATAGGTCATGTCGTTTCATTTGATTATAGGCCATCTTGGACGCCAACCAATAAGGGTTAGGAAAATTTAAGTCTAAATCATCGTATATTAGTCTTTTATTGATATATATTGCATATGAACCCTTTTTAAATTATTAAATATTTGAATGTAATACATTTGTTAACTTTTTAAGTATGTTAAAAATGTATAATTAAATAAGCAATAACTTACACCTTTTAAATAAAAAAAATTTAAACAGGTAAGACTCACTTTGCAAATGAATATGCAAAGAAAAATTCTCAAAAGAAGTTTTTCATTCTAGGAACAGATTCAATAATTGACAAAATGAGAGTGAGAGGACTACCAAGATATAGAAATTTTTCTGGTTATTTACTTTATATTAATCTATTAAATTCTTTTTTAAGTTGTGTTTTTATTAGAATTCGTTTTTATCTTGTTTAACTTATAAAAACTCGAATAACACACAAATTACATTTCTTATGATCCAAATTGCTAATTAATGAGTTTTTTTTGAAAAATTTATGCATGTTATGTACAACAGTTTTACAGAATATAAAACTTAAAATGCATTTACGTTGAAGGTCAATAAAGAAAGATTTTAGAAAGTTTAATTTTCATACTTTACAACAATAAAATAGATATTTTTAGGCCGATTCGCAGAGTTGATAAAGTATGCGACCAACTGCTTCAGTATTTTATTGAAAAAAGCTGCACAATTACCAAGAAACATTATCATTGATCAGACTAACGTGTACACATCAGCCAGGAGACGAAAAGTTTTACAGTACCGTCAAAGTGGTTACAAGGTAAACTTAATGTAAATTATTTTTATGAAATTTTGCAGTAAAATAAAATGAGCGTTATTATGTTAACCAGTAGAGTTGAAAAATCGTCAACTTCTAAAGTAAATTAGCAAAAATTTTAAAATTCAATCAATCTTCAAAGACTCTTTCTTATTTTTTTAACAGTTCGATTTTTACAAACAGACATTTATCTATTTATTACAAAATTTTCTTTTGTTAAGTTCTTAAAGTCTTGTATAAATACTAGTCCATAAGCAACCAGTTAAATTGTACATTTTTTACTCTACATAAAAAATGTTTTTTTTTATTATTTAAAGTTTAATTTGCTTAGAATTTTGTTTAGTTTAATAACATAGTTTTAGTTTATTAGATAATCTTTATGTTCAGTTTTGTTTTAAGACAACTAGTTTTACAAAAGCTGTTATGCTTTTGAACCAGTTTTGAAAATTCAAAAATTAAAACCCCATTTTGATTGAAAAAATTAAACAGAAATTGAAACATTATAAAAAAAAAAATAAATGTTTAAAATAAGCTGAAAATAAAATACATTAATTTTCTTTTGTTTTAAGTGCTAAAATAGAGTTGTAACACTTTACTGGTTGCTAAGGGTCTAATATTTTTTCTAAGTTTCAACTTGAATAAAGAAAAATTAAATTGTTTGCTAGTTAGATAAGTATGTATTTGATTAGCGTTTGAAGTAACAAAGCAACTGTAACAAAAAAAGAGTTTTTGAAGTTAGTTTTAACAAGAAGAATTGAAAAAAAAGTGGATTGGTTCAAATCAGATGTTGATGAAATTTTCAACTCTTCTGGTTCTTACAATATCACATGTACAAATCAACACAACTTGTATAATTTTTCATATCTATACCCCTGATAAATTTATTTAAGTTAAGTTATAAAGTGTAATGTATTTCATTTTGTAGCATTTGTTTAATTTTACTTGCAAGTCCTATACATGTGCAAGTATCTCAAAGTGTGAGCCAAAAAAATGTTCCAAGTCAATCTCAATCAATAAAATTATTAATTTAAGGTTAACGCGTTTGTTCTGGTGCCTAACGACGCTGACATGCAGAATCGTTCAAAGCTTCGCCACCAAACAGAAGGGAAGACTGTGCCAGAGGAGGTTGTACTTGAAATGAAGGGTAATTTTACCCTTCCGCAGGAAAGTGATGGCCTCTTCGACAAAATTGAATTTGTTGAACTGCAGAGGGATCAGGCCCAGCAGTTGGTAGATTGGTATAACAAGTAAGTAATTAAAGTATTTGTAATTTGTTCTAGTTACTTTATATGTTAAAATAGTGAATACAAAGTGCATAATTTTTTTTAAACTTTGTAGAGAAGCAATAAGCAAGGGTATCAAGCCAAAAGTATCTAAATCTTTAGTTAGAGCTCCTCAAGTTGGGTAAGTACTTATATGTTTTTCTATATTAACATTTTCTGTTTAATACTAAAATGCTCCCTGAATTTTTTTATACATAACAACTTATATTTTTAGTGGAACAAACAGCAGTGACCCGTTTGTTAAACAGCCTGATTACAGTTACCAAGGCAACGTGTCCGTTCCCCCTGCTTACAATACGGCTGGTGGTGATAACAAAATGTTGGGTCAACCGACCACACCTGGAAGCTTTACCCCTAACAGTAATGTTCCTCAAAATCCTGACAACCAGATGTATGGTAATCAAGGTAATCCTGGAAGTCAAGGACCTCCTGGTAATCAAATGTATGGAAATCAGATGCAGCAGGGTCAGCAAATGCCTGGTATTAATCCTCAAAATCAGTTTGGACAACCAAACCAGCAGAAGTCAGTTTTCCTAAAATGCTCAATGCTTATCTTAAATTTTTTTAATTTAGTTAAGATTTTTACATGATTGCTACTGAGGCCGTAAGTATTTATTATTGTAATATAATTTCTTTTTTAGTAATATTTATATTTCTTGGTAACATCTTTTTAAGTAAGTACCAGGGTTGCCACTCGGTCAGGAAAAGTCAGGAAATCAGGAAAAGTCAGGAAAAATTTAAAAAATGACAAAATTCAGGAAAAGTCAGGAAAAAATGGGGGGTTTTGAAAAAAAGTCAGGAAAAGGCAGGAAATTTGATTAAAAAAAAAAAAAAGTCAGATTTTTTCAGTTTAAATTTACGAAATTCCTTTTTTTCCAAAGCCTTCAAATGGTAAAAATTAATTAAAAGTCCATTAAAGTCAGAAAAAAATTCCAAAATTTTCCTAGAAATTTACAAAAATATTTAATTTTATTTCCAATGCCTTTATCTGGTATAAGTTAGTAAAATATCCTTAATAAAACTGCAAAATTTTTCTATTAACATATTGAACAAGTACCCTACTTGAACAAGCAGATTTTGTAAGCTTCTTAGTATTGATGATCTGTAGCAAGGACACTTCCATAGTGAAACTGTGATATATACACAAAAGTTTATCTAGCATAATTTTAGAATCAAGGTTTTAATTGTAAAAGTTCCTTATATGTCGTTTGTTTATCTAGATACATTTATGCTAGGAAATGCTAAAAAAATGTGTCTTTTTTCAGACAAGCTGTGTTAATAAGGTAAAAATACAAGTATTTTGCTAATAAAGCTGTTTATTACAAACATCAATCATACACAGATGGTTTAAGTGATGTACTGGAAGTTTGATGATAGAATTCAGCAAAAAACTGTTGATTTTAACCTGTATTAAAATTAGATTGAAAGCTTTATATAGTTTCAGGTGTTAGATTATGAATTTTAGAATAAGTTTAATTTAAGAGTTTGATTTAGAAAAGTCAGGAAAATTTTGGTAAAAAGTCAGGAAAAGTCAGGAATTTTTTCTCAGCTTGATCAGTGGCAACCATGAAGTACAGTTGTAGTCTAAGCAGCAAGTTTAGTGTAATTTTTTTTTCAGTTTCAACCAACAAGGTATGCAATACCAGGGACCACAACATTCTTACTACAATGCTCCACCCCATGCAAACAACCAAGCCTATCAGCACAGTGGAAATGGGCCTCAAGATAATAACTTTAGTGGAAATATGCCACAAGGTAACACTTTTGGTGGAAATAATCCTCAAGGAAGCAATTTTGGAAGCAACGGTCCTCAAGGAAATAATCTTGGAGGTAATGCTCCCCAAGGAAATAATTTTGGAGGTATTGCCCCTCAAGGAAATAATTTTGGAGGTAATGCCCCTCAAGGAAATAATTTTGGAGGTAATGCCCCTCAAGGAAATAATTATGGCGGTAATGCCCCTCAAGGAAATAATTTTGGAGGTAATGCCCCTCAAGGAAATAATTATGGCAGTAAAGGTCCCCAAGGAAATAATTTTGGTGGTAACGGCCCCAAAGGAAATAATTTTGGTGGTAATGGTCCGCAAGGAAATAGTTTTAATAGTAATGGTCCACAAGGAAATGGTTTTGGTGGTAATGGTCCTCAAGGAAATAATTTTGGTGGTAACGGTCCATCAGTAAACCCACCCCCCGGTAATCAGTTTGTAAGTAATGGTCCCCCAGGCAATAATTTTGGTAGCAATGGTCCCCAAGGAAATAATTTTGGCGGAAATGATCATCATGGAAATCAGTTTGGGGGCCCAGGCAATAATTTTTCTGACAATAGGCCAAATGAAAATCAGTTTGGTGGAAACAGGCCACCACCACCTATGGAAAACAACAATGAAATGGGTGGAAATATGCATCAAAGCAGGCAACCCGGCAATCAACAGTATCCTCCAATGAACAGCAACCAACGAAACATGCCTCCAGGTGGTCCTGCTGGTTTCAACAACCGAAGACCAGAAGAATTTCCGCCTAGAAACGAACAAGGGTAAGTCAGTAATAAGTTGACTTAAAACAGTTTATAACAGGGTTGCCACTTTACCTGGAAAAACCTTGAAAAACCTAGAATTTGACAATTAAGGAAAAAAAAACCTGGAAAAACCTGGAATTTGAGAAATTTTGAAAAAAACCTGGAAAAACCTGGAGTTTCGAACAAAAACCACTAAAAAACCTGGAATTTTAACAATTTTCACATGTTCAGTAGTAAAATTTTGATTTGATTCAAAAAATATATCATATAAGTAAAAAGCTTTTATTTTCATCAAAAAATTTTTTATTAAAAAAAATATTTAAAGTAACTTTACAGTATCTTTTCAATGTTTTTATACTATTTACACAGTTTCTTACCTTTAACTTAACTCTAAACTACAAATTGACCTAAAAGTGTGTACTTTTAAAAACCTGGAAGAAATTTGGGAAACCTGGAAAATTTTTTGAAAAAACGAGTGGCAACCCTGTTATAAGCTTAATAAAAGTTTTTTAGTTCAAATTTCCTTATATTTATATTATAGATAATATAGAGAAAGATGTAAACCTTAAAATAATGTGTTTGATTTTATCTTACTTTCTAGATGTTTTTATGTAGATAAAATTATTCAATTTTCTTATAGATGATTTAATTAAAAAATGAATGGTTTATTTTGAAAATGTCAAGTAAAATGTCAAAACTAGTTTAGGAAAATTTTAGTTTTTTTACACTTAAAAAGAAATTATTCTTAAAACGTTTATAAATTGTTCCAAATCAAGTTTAAGAAAGTTCTAATATCTGGATAGCAAAATTAACATATTTCCTGTATATCATAATTAATAAATTATTCATATTGCCTAAAGAGTAACTCACTCTTACTTTAAATTTGATTTCTTAATTAAAAAAAATATTATCAATACAAATAGCATTAATTTAATTTAGCATATAGGACAATTACAGATTGTTTTACTTGGTAATTATGATGTATATTTTCTCAAATAGGATGGTTGGACGTCGCGGTCCGGGTCAGCCTCAGGACAGACACCGTAGAGATTTCGTAGACAGGAGACCCGATCATCGTGACGATGCGAGAGGAAGACCCGATCGAAGAGATGATGAGTTTATGAGGAGAAATTCCCCGCTTGCTGACAGGTTTTTCAGTTCTTATTATTTATAATCCATTTTAATGTTTGAGGTTTTAGTTTTATAATTAAATGATATGCATGTTTATCTAGCAAACACGAGCTTGTGCTAATACTTTTTTTAATGTTATAATTGTCAATCTTGTTGACTGGACTAAATATTCTAATAGAGCATCTGAGTTTTTTAAGTATAATAAGTTTTGATTCTTGCAGATCGAGGGAACGCGGAAGTATTGGTGATAGGAGGAGGAGGAGAAGCAGAAGCCCGAGAAGACCTGAGGACAAGAGAGCTAGGAGAAGGTATTTTATAAAATAAATGTTCACCGTTTACTAAATTATGTATGTACAACAACTCCTTTCATATTTGTAAGGAATTGTTTTGATAACTGACAAATGTCAAAGTTTTCCGTGCAAGCTTCAGAGAAAAATATTTGTTATATAAAAAAAAAACTACTATTCTTCAATTAGCTGATACCACTGTTTTAACGCTTAAAGCGGCTCTTCAGAACAAAAATAAATTTTTAATTGGAAAAATTAAAAAAATGTTACAAAAATACATATTGTGGCGTATCAAATAAATTTTGATACATTTAGTTAGCTTATTTTATAAAGAATTTTTGTAAAAGTAAATCTATGTTTTTTGTTTTGTTTTTTGTTCTTACTTTAATTTTATTTTGATTCTATTTTTAGTTATTGTTTATTTTTTTGAATTGCATATTTTGGTTATGGAGGCAGGGTTGTTGTCTTTATTTTCTTTTTTTCTGCTGAACTAAAACAAAAGATAAGAAAGATACTGAAAGTAAGAACAAATGTTAATAATAATTAGAGGGTGTTCTTTTTAGAGTAAATCATGACTAATTTTAAAACAAAATGGCTGGTATATTGCCCCTTTAGGAACTACTGAGCTAGAAAGTAAAAAATAAATGTTTAGTATTAATTAGCTATCTTATAGTTAAAATTTTAAATATTTTATATAGTTAAAAAAAACCGACAGATCTCCATTTGAATGTGGTGATAACAGAAGAAGGACTTCAAGAGAAATTCCTCGCAGAAGAAGTAGAGAGCGCAGTGTAAGGAGAAATTCGAATTCAGCTGATAGACCTCAAATCAGGCAGGAAAGAAAAGAAACTGACAAAGGTAAAAATATTTTTGTTTTAAGTTTATGATAAGTTTTCTGACAGCCTTTGGTTTAGATGAGTATTGAAACTCAGACATAAGTTTTCATAATGTTTAGTTTAGAGTTAATGGTTTCAATTTGTGCGTTTAAGTTTTTATTGAGTCTATATACCTGCTTATTTTTTAAGTAAGTTGGTAGACAGTGGCTTATGTTGCAGAAATGCATTGTAGGTAAAACATATATGTACTGAATTAGTTTGTTTTAAAGTTTTAAAAATTGTAATATTATTTAATCTATATGTTAGCAAGTTTGTTCTAAATAGTTATGTAGATTTTTTTTTTACATCAAAGTCAAGTCAGAAGCAAGTCAAATACATTTAACGGTTTAGATGTAAGCTCTGATAATTTTTTTTGTTGAAGCTAAAAACAAAAAATATTTAATAGCTGAAAAAAATGTGTTAAAAATTTGTTTAATATAAATTTAAAATATGAATAAAAATTATATTTAAAAATATTTATTAAATTATTATATAGTTTTTAAAAACACAAAATAATATAAAGTTAGTTGACTAACATATGCTTACTCTTACGAAAATTAAGTTTTCTGATAAAAACAATTTAAACAGCACGGGATTCAGTAGACCAACCACCAAAGTCAAATACAATAAAAAATGAATCAGGTATTTTTATGTATTTAATAGTATTAGTGTTTCAAGTTGTATATAAAATGCTGTATGTTGTTATAATGAATTTTTAAGGTCAAGAGTGTAATGTTATATTTAATTGACACTGATAGATTAAATTTTTAAACTTGCATTATTATTTTTAATTAAACAATGTCTTTTAACTTTTTTTCAGCTCAAAGTAACGCAGATAAACCTGATGAAAAAACAGTTCAGAATAAAGGACCTTTATTAGAAGAACCTCATTCAAAAGCGAAGGAAGAAAAGTCTCGAGGCTCAGTCACTAAAGATGCTTCCAGACCTCCACTTATCGATGATCCACGCGGTCCCATAAGAAACGATGGTCCCGGAGACCGAAACTTTGGAGGTCCAAATAACCGTTTCGATGGTCCAAGACAAAGACGAGATGGACCAAGGCAAGATCCTAGTTTTGATAGCTTAAGACGCAGACAAGGTCCTAACTTTGATGGCCCAAGAGGAGGTCCAAGACCAGATATGGATGGTCTAAGGCAAAGGCGTGGTCCTAATTTTGACGGCCCCAGACAAAGACCTGGACCTGATTTTGACAGCCCAAGAAGAAGACCAGGTCCAAATTTCGATGGTCCAATGGGAAGACCTGAGTTTGACGGTCCAAAAGGAAGACATGGGCCTAACTTTGATGGTCCTAGACAAGGACCTAGTCATGGTAGACCTAGAGGTTCTAAAAGAGGTGATCCATCGGGTGAAAATCATGGACCAAGAATGAATAGGCATCCAAACATGTAAGTTTTTGTTAAAAAAAATTAGCTATTAAAGTTAAACAGTTTTTTTCAATAAGTATTTTATTTTTGTACTACGAAATAAAAAATATTTTTGCATGTTGTTTGTTTTGGAGTAGATCATGTGATATGATGAAACTTAAGAAACTTGCTAAAATACATCAAAAAGTCTTTTATTGAAAACTCTAATACGTATAAAACAAGATTACTTAGCAGTATAGTTTTTGTTTAAATTAAACTAAGTATAAATTAAATTTACTAGATTAATTAATTAGCAAATAACATTAATAAATAGATCTTAGCCTCTAGTTGTTTTTTTTCTGAATGAAAAGCTCATTAAAAAGTTTTAACATTTTAAAGGTATAAATCTTCCATATGGGTTTTTGCTGGGATAATAATTTTAGAATATACATAGAAAGGATCCAGCTTAAATAAGTTTTATCGAAGCTGGTTCATATAATCATGATCACTAATCAATTTGTTACTTCACAAGTAACTAACGATTATAAGTTTTTGAACAACTTAACTTTTTGTTTATATATCATCCTGCGTTTACCTTTGATAAGAAAGTAACTGTTACTACTTTGTGCTATTAAGTTAAACTAAAAGTTCATACAATTGTTAAAATAATTCATAGTTTTTTATTATTTTGTTCCTATTATTTTTGAGTAATTTTATTGTCAAGATTAAAGTTATATTTAAATTTTGAATAGTCTAGTCTATATTTTATATATACATATCTAAATTAGTTTCTAAATTAAAAAAAGTTTCTAGTATTTCATATAAATTTGTATAGCAGAGGAGATAAAAAATAAAACTATGTTTTTAATTAAGATGATTATATATATATATATATAACTTATAGCTGTTATTATTATTTAACATTTAAATTGAAGTATAAGTATATTAATTTTTTAAAGTTTTCTTGGTTTTAGTGAGTTAATTGATAAAACTAAACTATAATTTTTTCAGGATGAAAGATGGAACGAGGGATGACTGTCGAAGACCACCCAGAGACGATGATTTTATGGGTTTGTGGTGTTTAAATTTGCCAATTGAACTGTACATTATATTTGCTATTAGTATAGTACCTTCTTTAGCTTGATGCTGGAAAAAAATGTTGGACAATCGAAAATTTATTAAAATTATCCAAAATAATTTGAATTTAATTGAAATCATTAAAAATATTTTTTTAGTTTTAAATTTATGCTTAGATAAGTTATTAAGCTTTATATTCTTTTTTTCATTGTGTTACCTGATTTATTGATTAAAAAAAACGACTTATTATCAGCAAGACCTAAAAGCTGTTTTTATGGTTGTGTTGATAATTTACCATTCAATTCAAACTTTGTTCAATAACTAAAAACTTAACTCCTTTTATATTTAAACAAGGGTGCAATATTCATCAAAAAAAGTTTATTTTTTAATTTAACCTTTTAAATAATTTATGAAATTTTTTAGTTTTTCTAAATTTTGTGGTGAGTTTTACTTAATCTTACCAAGCTAAACTTTAGTTTAAATATTAAAGTACTTGAACCAAATTATTTTTCTGCAGGAGAAGGAGATCCAATGGCAGGAGGCGACAGCCAAATGAGTCCGCTTGCTGAAGAACAGTTCTACGAAAATTTGTTAGATCAAGTCAAGTCGGACGTAAAGAACATGGGTGGTCCACCAGGACGCATGGGCCCGAGAGGCAGAGGTGGAATGATGGGAGGCAGAGGCGGACCGATGGGACCCAGAGGTCCAGTGGGACGCATGGGACCAAGAGGTGGACCGAGACCAATGGGTCCCAGAGGTATGCCAATGATGCGTGGCGGACCAAGAGGATTCAGACCACCAAGTTTGTATTTTAATACATAGTTAAATTTTTATGTGTATTATTAGTTATAATTATATTTTATGTATAATTTTAAAAGTGTGAATTGGTTTTAACATTAGATAATATAAAATACAGGAGGGGGTGTTGGAGTTTTCAAATACCATTTTAGAGAGACACATTGTAGATTTATAGTTTATTACATACTTGTGACGTTTACGTTTCGACTTTTCATCAGTCATTTTCAAATAAAAATTGTGCAAAATAAACCAAAAATTAGTGTTAAAACAACTAAATATGCAAGATAAATTAGATGATAAGATATATTCAATCGGTTATTAAAGTTATAAACTACAGTGTAGTTAAAGTTAACATTAATATTTATAAATTGTTAAAAGAAAAATGTATCTAACTAGTCAAAAATTCTTAGTGTGTGGGTAATACCCGGTTTAATTAATTGTTTGTTTAAAGTTGGATTATGACGTTAAATTAAAATAGCTTCGCTGATCAGGGTCCCAAGTTTGTTTCTACATTCTTTTAAAATACTAAAGTTGTTAACAGTTATTCTTTCATCTCTACAAATATTAGAATTACTAATGTGATCAGATACAGCTGTTTTACCTTTAAGATGTTCTTTGACTCTTTCTATTAGTGGTCTTGATGTGAATCCAATATATTGGATGCTCTTATCCTTAGAGCACTTATATTCATAGACCACGTTTGATTTCAGTTCTTGAGGTGTTTTATCTTTGTTGTTGAAGTAGTTACTAATTTTACTTGTGAAAAATAACTTTGAAGTCTTCAATACAATTGTTCAATAGTTTTTCTATTTTCTTTTTGTATTCAATACTTGGTTTTCCAATGTAAGGTACTTTCAGGATGTTTTTAAAGTTTGAACTATTAAGTTTCTCATTAGTGCACTCTTTATTGTTGTTGATAGATCTTTCAATTACGTCATCAACAAATTTCTTAGGATAACCATTTTTTATGACCTTTATAAGTTTGTGATTTCTTGTTTGTAAATTGTATCAGTAGAAGCTATAATTTTGCTCTATTTAGAAACAATAGTATCAAAGCCCTTTTCCATTTAATTGGCGTTATTGCACTAAAATTTAAAATAACATCTGTATCAGTTTCTTTTTTGTATGTACGTAAACGTAACAAGTATGTAATAAACTATAAATCTACGATGTGTATCTCTCTAAAATGGTATTAGATAATATGTTCAAACTAGTTGAAAAATTGTACAAATGAATATCAATTACTTAGTCTGCCGCTTAATTTAGTATTTCTTAAGTTTACACTTTTAAGGCCAAAACTTTGTGTTTAGAAAGTTTTATTTTCAATTTAAATGTTTTAATCAACTTTTACATTAAAATAAGTGATAAAAATATCAACTTTAAAGTCAAATTATTATCATTCAATTTACAGAGCTAGCTTTAATTTGAAAATAAAGATTTAAACAATTTACAACACAAAAAGATATTTCTGTTCCAACTAATTATACATTTGAATATTACTTCTCTTTCATTCTCTAAATTTTAGAGTAATATTGCTAATTTAATGTCTTATAACTTAAAATTATTCATACTTTTACAATATTGAACTGTTATGTTTTTCTTGTATGAAAATATTTATATAGAAATTACTTGAAATTTGCAATAGTATCGCTCAAATTTAATTTACTAAAATTTACTTATAGTTTTACAAATCTCAGGTTGGCCATTTTAGTTTAAATCCTGGAATTTCATATTTTTTGAAAAAAACTGGAAAATCCTGGAATTTTGATAAGTTTTTATATGTTGAAAAATGAGATTAAGATTAGATAAGAAATGAGTTTTATACAAAAAATGAAACATTATTTAGAATTTTGTTTATTATAAAACACATTTTAAATGGCATTACATCATCTTTATTTTACAGCACATCCTTTCATTAAATTCATACTATAAAGTGATTTTTTTAAATTTCCAATTAATATTAACGTAAAATAGTTAAGAAAACTTGTAATTAGTAAAACCCTAGAAGAAAATCACAAGGTCTAGAAGAAATTTCTAAAAATTTAGTGGCCACCCTGAAATAATCAAACTTTACAAATATTTAATTAACAAATTTTATATGCTAGATAAAATAAGTACAACGTAATAATTGTGGTTTTACAATACACTTAACTTATTTTTATATTACCTTTAGTGAGAGGAATGCCTAACCGACCAAAGAATGCCATGAACGTTCATCCTAGAATGAAAAAATAAGAATAAGTTAGTTTTTTTATTACATAAACAAATTAACAAAGTAATAACTAGTAACTTGAGGTATTTGAGCAGTGTAACAGAATCACCAAACTTTAATTTGTCTATACTTAAAGGTTTAAAATATACATGGTTGCCAATTAGCCTGAATTTTTTTCTTGATCATTGAAAAAAAGTTTAATGTTTAAGTTACTACAATAGATATTCACAATGTATTTTCACTACTGTTTAGCTGTTTTTTCTGTGTTCAGGAAAATTTTCATGACTAAAAAAATGGAAACCACAAGACTATCTTAGTTTTGTTTAACTTAAGTTTTTCTACCAGTTTTTATTGTAGAATTATTGTAGTATTGATGCTAACAATATTAATTAAGTTTCACTTATTTTATTATTTTTTTACTGTCATCTAAGTTAAAAATTATATTAGTAATCTTAAAACTAATGTTTATATTATGGAATTTAGTTTATACCTTATACTAATCAATTAATATATTTGTTATCTTAATTTCACAATCTAAACGATAATACGCAAGTATTTTAAGCATCATATCTTATTATATTACAAACAATTGAAATAACTTAAAATTGCTCTGACTTTTTTATCGTTTGGGTTGTGACTATTTAATTAAATTTTATTTTGATAAGCATCACATTTTTTAGTGTTACTTGCATTTAATTCTATAGAATTATGATCATTAACTGCAAAGAATAACAAAAATAAATGATGTTTTTTGTAAATCTGCGGTTGTAAAACATTTTTTACGCTAAAATTTCCATGTGTCTAGCTTAAGGGTGGGCCACAATCAGAAATACCCACCACGTACTTAAAAATTATAATATTTTTTTTATTTAGTAAAATTGAGTTTTGTAACAAACAGGGCTACCAAAAAATCTTAAATCCTGGAGAAACTTGAAACTTGACACTTTAGGCTAAATCAACCTGAAAAAACCTTGAGAAATTTTGAAAATAACCTGGAATTTTGAACAAAAATCACTAAAAAATCTGAAATTTTAAACAATTTTTTCATGTTAAGTAGTAAAATATTAATTTGACACGAAAAATCTACCATATAGATTAAAAGAATTGTCATCATCAAAAATTGTTTTGTTAAAAAACACATTTAAGTAGTTTTACAGTATCTATTCAATGTTGTTATACTACCAGGCACACTTTTTATCCTTAAACTAAACTTTAAACTAAAAGTAGACTCAAAATCGAGTACTTTTAAAAACCTTGAACAAATTCAGAAAACCTGGAAGAAATTTTCCAAAAAATTTTGGCAACCCTGAACAAATACTTTTTTGAATATAAAATTTTTTGAATTTTTTTAATGAAAAGTTATTTTTAATATAAAGGCTGCTCTTAATTTAAATTTTAGTACACAATAGTGTTTATAGAGTAATCATTTCGTTTTAACTTTACTTCTAAAATTTTTTTTAAATTTTTTCAATTTAATGCAGCCTGCCGGATTTATTTTTAAATTGTGGCCAAGAATTTTTTTTGTTAATTTGATCCGCTGACAAGAAAAATTCTTCAACCCTTAAGTAGCACGACGATTAAGTACAAAAAATGTTTTATAACTGCCTATTAAAAATAAAACATAATTTATAGATGCACGAGTTTAAAAACAAAGTCGTGCTATAGTAGTATTAAAGAAGTATTATTGTATTATCTCTTAATCTAAAAAGTCTAATTATTAAGAATATATATTATGGTGCTTATTTTTACAGCTACTTATGATTTTCCAGCTGGAAAATTTTTTATGTTTCGAAATATCATAAAAACACTCTGTACAAAATTTTTAATGATTTAAAGAAACTTTCACCTTGACATTAACCGATTTTCTAAAAACCACCCCAATGCAAAATGTATGGGATCTGAAAGTGGTGACCTTGGAGTTCTAAGTTCAGATTTTTTTACATGTGACTAGTTGTCACACAAACACACAGTGAACATTTTAAAACGATTTAAAGAAAGTTTTATGGTGGAATTTCTTGATTTTACGTGAATTTTATCACATTTTGTAACTTTTTTTGAAATTCCTGTTTTTTCTTCTAAAAATAAGAAATTCCACCATTAAACTTTCTTTAATTCATTTTAAATTGTTAACAGTGTTTTTGTATGACAATTAGCCACATGTAAAAAAAAAAATTGAACTTGGAATTCAAAGGTCACCATTTTCAGATCCCATACATTTTGTATTGGGGTGGTTTTTTGAAAATCGGTAAGTGCCAGGGTGAAAGTTTCTTTAAATCATATAAAATTAATTTTTTATAATATCTGGAAAATCAAAAGTAGCTGTAAAAATAAGCACCCTACTATATATTTATATAATTATTACATACCACTTGTCTATACTAAAGCTTCTTTCTAAAATGTAAAAACCACCAGTTCCAAGTTTTCTATAAATCTTCATTAAAAATCAGGATCAGTTAAATTTATAATTACTTATAAGTTGTGTTGTTAATTTAGAAAATTAATAGAAAATTTTGTTTAGGGAAAACACAGGTTAACAGGATAAGTTTTTAAATTATGTTGGTAGTTAGTTGAATAGATTTAGTTTAGTTAGTTTTTTAATTCAGAATTGTATAGTTAGACAGCTTGTTTATTTTTTTTCGATGTTTATCTTTTCTATTTTTATGTAATTTTTAAATGAAAAATTTATAAGATAAATCTAACTATCATCTGGTTTATATATTCTATCAAATACTTTTAAGCTGCTTTTTATTTTTTACTGTGGTGTTGTTGAGCTGTTAAAACTGAGTTGTTCTTTCTATACCTCTCTTAATATGAAATTCTTATGTGTACAAGTACCGATCAATCATTCAATCAGACAATCTTTAATCATTGTTCTAAGGTGCATGTCTTCCTTTTTTTTTGCTAATTTAATTGAACGTTTTGTGATTTATGCATCTAATAAATCATGAGATCAATTATAGAACATAATATATTTTTATATAAAAATATTGTTTTGGTTAAATAATTATTTTTATACATAAATACAAATGTTTAGATTTAAATCCTACCCATGTTTTCAAAGTCAGTTAGTAAATGCTAAATGTTCTATAAAGTATTATATATTCAAAACATACTTCTTTTCAAATTAGATTTAAATAAAGATAACTGTTGTAAAACATGGTCCATAAATAAATATTTTCATATAATTTAAAAATAAATTATTGAGTACAAATTTTTTAAATGCATCACTTTTCCTTGCAATTTTTAGTTCTTTATTAATTTTTTTAAGAGCATAATAGTAAACCTGATATAACCTCTCATTATAAACAAAATAAACATGTGGGTCTTATAGTTTTTTCAAGACTATTTGTTATACTTGAAGTATTTGTCTCTAATACCATTAAACAAAACAAGTTATAAAATTTATTTCATTCAACAAAATGTAGCCAAAATTAAGATAAAAAATTTAAACATGTAATAATATTTTCTAAAGATACACACAATACTAATACTAACAAAAAATAATACATACAATCTGGTCACTAGTCAGGGTAGCCATAAATTTATTAAATAAAGCGGAGTCATTGAAATTTTTAAGTTTAGTTTATTATTATTTTGTGTTTATTAGTTTTGTGAAAATTTTAAAACAAATCCTTAATTTTTCTGAAATTTAGAAAACTAGTTTTCTCAAAGACACATTATTTAAATACTTAACTTAGTGCTTTTTAAAAGTTATTTACAAATGTATTTTTATACAGTTTTAAAAATGCCTCCCAGAATTCGGTTTACTATAAGTTTTTAATTTAACTGAAATGATTTAATGGAAGCCAAAAAACAAAAAAACAACTACAGTAACCTCTCGCATATTAACGCACTCGTGACGTTACACACTCTCGTTCAGTTACGCATTTTAGAATTCTAAAAAGTTCAAAAAAAAAAGTTTTTTTTTAGTATTACACAAATTAGGTTTGTTGTATATTTTTAATTTAGAATATGTTTATAAATGCTAATTCACCTCTCTATATCTTTAGACTTTGTAAACTTATTTTCCTTGACTGACATTTAGTTATACATCAGTATATCAGAAATTTTATTAACAATAAGAGATTAAATTTAAGTTTATCCTTATGTGGGCAAAGGTCAAATTAAAAAAAGTTGTAGTAACATAAACAATTTTTATTAAACATCTACCTTTTATCTTATATAGTCCTGTTCAAAAGAAGAAATTCATCACAGCACCAAATGCATATTTTTGTAAAAGACTAAAGAAACAAATTTTAGTATAGACATCACACCATTTCTTAATTGTAAACAAATGCTTAATGATAAATTAAAATTGCTAAGTACAATAGAATATAAATGTTAAGTATCAAATAAGTCACATATAAATAAAGATAAAATCTACTTGTTATTAAAATTAGTAAAACTTTTCTAGAAGTTTAATTTTCTTATAATAGTTTAAATCATTTTTTTAATACATGTATAGCTTTATCTTTTGCTTTCATATTTATAAATAAAGTTAACAAATTGTTAAAAGTGGTAAAGTCCCCAGTCTGCTTTTAACTTGAAGCAATATCAAAAAACAGCCATTATAGTAACTATATTTGGTACATCTCATATCTTTACGATCTCTCGTATCTTTACGCATTTTTTATGTGGACACAATGTGCGTAAATAAGCGATAGGTTACTGTAGTGTTTAAAGTTTTGTGTATAAAAAAAGCTAAAAGTGTAATTTTTATTTTGTAAATATTTAAATAAAAGGAATACTAACAAACTAAATAAGTCATTGGAAAAAATCCTAGTAAAAAATTTTCAGCTATATGAATAATGCTCTTTTTAGATAATTTTTTATAGTATTGCTATTTTAACTATATCAAAGTGTTTAAAAATCTTACAGATATTTTTTTATTTGACAGGGAAAGTGTATTCAATATGTTAAGATTTAATTTAATTTGTTTATGCTATATGTTATATATTTTTTTTTTGTAAAACCAGCTACTAATTATAAACCTACTTATTTTAGTAATTATGTTTTTAAATTTTTGTTTTTTTATTTTTTAAAAATTATTAAGTTAACAATTATTTAAATTGGCATAAGTAGCAACAACGTAGACTTAAGTGTTTTTTGGTATAAAAGTGACATACTTTTTTATTTTTGGGTAATAACCACTAGGAATTTCCAAATTAAATGAAATACCATTAAAAAACCTGAACAATGTATTTTAGATAATTTAAATTGTTAAAATTTTCACTTACTCCTTGAAGTCTAAGCTTTCATTATAAATGAGCAAAAAGGAATTGTGCGTACTACGGTTTTTTGAAACCCTGAAAAATCATTTAGATAAGTTTTCATGAAATGCGTGGCTACCCCGATAACACCAAATTAAAAGAACACAACTATTAAACCATACATTTATTATGGTATATTAAAATTTTTTAATAGTTAAAAATAAGTCACTGCGATAAAATAAAAAGTTATGCCGTTCTTGTAAAGGCACCAAAACAAGCTGTATAATCTCTTGAGTCAGATATTTTCAAATAAAAGTTTTCTTAAATGAGCATAATTTTTATTGAAAAATACATCAATTGAGTTATATGATTCTTTATTCCATGTTAATCAACTATAGCTCATGACTGTAAAAAATGAAGATAACCTCGAAGGGTTAATTTAAATATTTGTAAATTATTTTTTGCACTACCTAACTGATCAAAAAAAAAAATTATAACTAATTTAAATCGTAAAAGGGTTGAGTAAATAAGTAATAATAAAAAGTAGGTATATGTAAGTTTATAATATTAAACAGCATATTTAAATTTTTTGCATTCTTCTAAAATAATGAGTCACACTAAAACAACAACGCAAAAAATAAGTTTGTATATTTAAAATCTTGTAAATATTTAAAAGTAACTGAATTCAAAAAAATTAAGACTAGTACAATTAAAAATCTCTATGTACATGTTGGTATAATGGTCAAATTTAGGTTGTTTAAAACAATAAGTAAAAAAGCTATAATTTCAATCATAAAAATAAGTTTCTGATATTTTTACTGCTATAGTTTAACGTGTGGTTTCACTGGTTTTCGCACAAAAATAGATTTATTTTGGATTCATATTCGCAGTTAATTTAAAGCATTTTTTTTATACAGTCTCAGTAAATAAATGTTAAGTTTCAGTACAGTAAAATTGTCTACCTGTTAAAACTACTAAAATTTGAACCTAAAATATTTATAAAAACTTTTATGATAAGTTACCTGAAAATCAGCTCCTAGTTTGCAGTTTAAAAAATTTCTAAAAGTGTAAATATACACTGTATTTGGAATTGGGTTGGCTGCAGTAGTAAGATTTTGGAAACTTTTGTTCATAATATTATGCAAATGATATAACGTAATATAATACAGCAGTACATTATTACAATAAAAATTTCTAAAACATTACCCAGATTTTTTGGTCAAAACTGCTACCCCTAACACACCTTACCAAAACATGTAACAAATAAAACATAAAATTATTAATTAAAACTTAAAAAAAAAAGAAATAAAATATAGCCAATGAGAAGCCCTTTGATTTCGCAGCCGACAGCTTTTTTTTTTCATTTCGCGCGTTCTACGGGACTTGTGTTGCTTTTACATATTTAATACTTCTTGGAATGACTACAATATTTAATACTATACAAATATTACTAAAAACTGAAAACATCCAATTTTAAAAAACACTTCAACGTTAATTAGTCGCCAAATTGTACTTGAACATGGTCGCAATAAATATTTTACACTTCTTTTTATTAATCTTAACAATACTGTAAACTTGTATTACAGAAATACTTTTTTTTTGTTAACTAAAATAGACAGTTTTTTTTGCCTGTTACCTCTAAAATGTATACTTGATAAAAATATAATTATAATTGAGTATAATACTCATACTTAAACGCTTTTAGAACTAGGGTAAATATCTTGTTTATTTAACGACAAATAAAAGCGCACAAAGTGTTTGTCCTACGACCTGGTGCACGAAAAATCCTTTCGGTTATCGAGTCGCAAACCACTTGGATACCTTTTAACGTCTTGTCAAGGACAATATCTTTATTATGTCTTCATAGATCGTTCGCAGCTCGTTGTTCTCAAATACTTATAATCTTCTTGGAAAGTTTATCTCAGACTTTATGTTTACGCAACCTCATCTGTTTAGTTTACAAAATATTTTGAAACCAACTAACATTTTTGTTAATACCAAGTAAATTTCAATACTGTTCTATTGGACGTGCTATAAAATTCTAAACTAAGGAATAAAAACGTAAGTATAAATATTTAAAAAGACTTTTTAGTTTAATAGCTAAAAATGTAGTTTTCATAAAGACAAATTTAAAACGAACCAGTAAAAAAATAGCAAAAATCATGATATAGATCATTTTGTTTACAAGCAGTTTAGTTTATACGCAAACAAATTAGAGTAAAATTTTGTAGTGGAGTTCGATAAAATACACTGGAATTATGATATCATCCAAAAAAATATTTTGTAAAATTAGTTTAAGAAAAAACTTAATTGGTAATAACTGAGGTGTTAATAGCATCACTAAAAGGTATTTTTATTAAGATAATTGAATTCTGATATGGAGTTGTACTGTAAACAAAATTATTACTAAAAGCAACCAAGCTTCATATGAATAAAACTACTAATAAGAAAACGAGTTTATTAGGAAGCGTTTTAAGAAACTAGTTTAAAAAAGTAAAAGTTATACATTAGAATCATGCATTACAAAATAGTTACTTCTGATACTACTTATAATCATTAGTAAAAAAGAACAATAAAATTATTTTCATATTCACTTATGTTTTGCTGATATGTTATACAAAAGTATTACAAATTAGTTGGGTCTAAAAATTTTAATAGGTTTTATTTATTACTGATCACATCATTACACAGAATCTCCATATTAAGAATTATTCTACTATAGTCCTTATTAAAGAGTTGATAAAAAATACTTATATTTTAAACACACGATCTAGTACATTATGTAAACACACTAAAGATATATTGAATTTAAAGTTATAGAACCATATTATTCCAAATAGCTTATGTTAACTATATATGATTGTAATAGAGTTTGTCTTTAAAATTTTGACTTTTATTTAAAATTATGTTCGCTTTAAGAATAAGCCAGAGTAATTTTTCGTTTTAGCATTAACTCAAAGAGATAAATAAAATTAATTTAATAGCATCAATTGCAATAGTTTCAAGTTAATGCTGATTATACAAGATTTTTTTTTGGAATTATGGATATCATGGAATTGGAGTTTTTTGTTATGTTTATTATTTTTTGAAAGGAATTTACTAAAATTCAGTTTATAACTGTAACACACGAATTAAACTTAGTAATTAAAAGTTAAAAGTATTCACGATTTATATTATTACACCCAATAAAAAATTATTTGCTTTTGAGGTAATTATAAAATTACCGTTAAATAACTAACCAATGCTTTATAGCCAGTATATACAACGGTCCCGAAATTACAATTAAAGTACACAAATAAAAGCTAAATAAAAAAAATATTTATAACATTATAAAGTGTTATTAAATCATACTTTATCTGTTTTAAAATTATCAATATTTGAAAAAACTTTCCTAGGGTTGATATGAAAAAATAATAATGTATATATTCTACAAGTTTTTTTTTCCGACATAATTTTAATATAAACTAATAGCTATCCGTATGCGTGCACTTTTTGAGAAACATTAATCTATTTAAAAAAAAACTATTATTGATAAGCTCAATCTTTTTATATCAACTAGGTTTTATTAATCCTTCTCTACTCAGTTATTGTTTTCTTACAGTGTAAGCTTCAGTCAAATACGTTTGCTATTTAAAAAAAATCTATTTGCTAATAAATTTAAAAACAAATACCTTTTTTAACTTATTGCTTTTCACCTTTTGTTAATTATAATCTTCAAATGTTTGTTTGAAGTAAGGCTATATATGATAGTCAAGACAAACAGACCCTAGATAAAAAACTATAGAACTTTTTTTGATATAATTTATAAACTACAGCAAAATATAGTTAGAGTGATTATCTATATATTTTTTTAGTTGAGTAATGTCTTTGACTATGTTAATGTTGTTGAGTTCTATAATTAAAAACTGTTATGCTGAACGCATATGTATAACTTTTATAAGTTGTATCATTTGATAATATATTTTTTGACCGATAGCCCTCAATTTCAATACAGTTTAGCTTTGTTTTTAAATTAAAGAAAAATTAAATAGGTACTTTAATTCCAAATAAAAAGTAGTAGTATGTTTATACATGTGCAAACATATTTTAAATTCCGTTTTAAAAATTACTTATGATATTAAAAAATCATTGAAGTCAAGTTAAGAAATATTTCTTAAATGAAATATCTGATAAATGTAAACGAATAATAATCGATTTTTCAGCTGAAATTGGTAAACATGATATGTAAATGATAGAATTTCTTAAATTATTTGATTTTTTATCAACAAAGGCAGTAAAATACTGATATACTGTAAAATATAAAGTTTTTTATTTATTGACTAGTACTATTGGTTATTGAACAATAAAAAAGCGCTTAAAAAGTTGGGTCTAAGGACCTGGTGTACGAAAAAGCCTTTTGGTTATCAAGTCGTACACCACATTATAAATTTTTTTTTGTTTTCTAATCGACTTAAAGAAAAAGTCTTTAATGTTGTTATATGAAATTTACTTAATTAAAAGAATAACTTGGAAAAATTAGCCATAAGTCTATGGAAATTTATAGCTTTGTGTTAAACATCACAATTTTTTCAAAATTATGATTAGAAAAAAGAAAGTATACTATAATTCTCACAATGTTTAAATTTATACGTGCAGTTATTTGCGAATGCTTCTTAAGTTTTGTAGTTGAAAGCATAATTACCTTTGTGGCGATTGCCAAAAAATACTCAAGCATTATATTAAGAAAAAAAAGTTCTTTATTTCTGGCAACCTTGCTTCGAAAGATAGTAAGATTTGCGGGATTTTTTCAATTTGAGAATTTCCTATATCTTTGATGGTAGTCATGAAATTAGTTTTAGAGTTGAAATGGTTTTTGTATAAACGAACTTAATGTCAAGTATAAATTTTAATCTAAAAATTGTTTCATGCATTTAATATGTTAATAAAAAATTTTTCAAGAATTTTTTAAATGTTAGAAATAAAACGAGAATAAGTTTTAAGAAATCTGTGATAATAAATATAACTTTGAAAATCAGATTAAGAGTCTGCTTTTTTCAAAAGAAAAAAAAAACAACTTAGAAATTTTATGTGTGTAAAATAGATCAAAGAGATGTTTTTAGATTAAAAAAAAAGTTATACTATATCGTTAGTTACACACTCCAAGTTTATCAAATTTTACGCTCACCATTTTAAAAGTTTTATACAACTTTTTTTAAATACGAAAGAATTTTTCAGTTAAAATTTTAAAACATGCTAGCCGTTTACAATTTATGAGTTTATAAAATTTTGTCTTACATGCTAACTATGTCTAGATTTCTTAGAAGTTTTGAAAGTGAACTATTAAATAGTTTAATAAAATTTAGAAATATTTTAATAAGTTTTAAGTAAGGATAAATCAATTCAAAAATGTATAACTCTGTTAATATTTTGAATCTAAAGAACAGACTTATTTTACTAAAATTTGTTTTATCGAAAAAACCTAATAGTCTGTTACAATTTATAATATATATTAGGCTAATACTTTGTAAGGACTACTAAAAAGTGTAATAACAAAAATGTAATTAGAAACTAATGACCAGCACACAGTAAAAAAAATATTTTGTCTCGTTGGTATAGTAATAGAAATTGTTATAAAGCAAAGCTTAACTCAAATGCACTTAAAAATCAAAAAAATAGCTAAGCTCATTTTCCAAGTTTGTTAATTATAATTGAAAAATAAAAACTAAATAATGGAACCTTTCTTCAGGAAATACTATCAACAGTGGAAATCTATACAGCGTTACTCTCTTGGACTACAATTCACACTTCATTATTTCGTTGGTAATAACTTAACTTGGTTATATATATACTACTTGGGACTGTATATAATCTCTAAAGTTTAGTTCGTTTAGATTTTATGATTTACTAATAATCGTGATAATAAACTAGGTTTTCCCGTTAAAAACTTGGAATTAAAAAAACTCAATAACAATAAAATTTATTAAAGCCGCCCTTTGTTTCCTTTCTGCTGTTGTTGTTAATGCTATTTACAGTGTTTTACTTAAGGTTGTATAAATATGTTTGACTTTAAAGTATTTTAATAAACTAGAAAAAAGTAGAAGAGTGTTCAGTTTATAATATATTGTTTGCCAACTAACATGAATTTAAACAGAAAAGTATATAAAGAAGCAATTAAAAATATACCCAACGTCTAACATCAATTAACTATTTAATTAGGTAGAAATGTATTTAGAGTCTGGCTTAGACTTGTAATCTTCATGATGCTATTTGCAATTTGATAAAATCGCGTTTAACTGGAAATAGTGGATAATGTTTAGTACAAATCATTAAGTTTAAATAATTTTTAATTTTATTGTAGCCAAAGATTATATCTATAAAAATTTAAAAATAAATAAATAATTCCTATTAGAACAAAAGCTATCAGAATTTAAGTAGTTGCTCTTTAAAAAGTTTTGTTATATTTTTTCTTGTATTAAATGTAGGATAAATGAGAAACCTAAAAATCTAGCTCCTAAACTCGTGTTTTATTTATTATATTGTTGTAACATCTTGTATTTATTAAGTAGCTGTTGAACAAAGAATTTTGATAACAACAGGGGGTACTTTCTACCGAAATTATTCAGTGAAAATTTGAAAAATACTTTGTAAGGTGTATTCAAAGAATACTTCTGTTAAAGCATATTAAAAAGTTAAAAAATAAATAGATTCTGAAATTTAGGGTTAAAAACACATTATTTTAAATTGTGCCGAAATTAACACTATTTTTGAAAGTTTAATAGGGTAACGACAAAATTATAAGATTCTTTTGAAAAAACTAAATTTTTTTATAAAACTATTAACTAAACTAAATTTTTAGTTCTTAATCTACAAAATTTTAAAATAACAATTTAAAACTATGAAACACTAATAAAATATATATGAGTTGATGTAATTTTTTTGATATTTTTTTTTGACCGTTGATTTCTATTTCACAAAATTTAATTTAAGCAAAAACTAACTCGCATAACTTCAATTATAAAGGAATTTGGTTTGAAGCTTAACTGCGCCAGAATCTTGGCTTTTTAGCGAACTATTTTCAAAGCAAAATTCGATTTTTTTCCATTAGTAGGTACTTTGTGGTTCAAGTACTTATGAAAATTAGAAAAAGTTTTATAATGGAATTTGTTTCTAAAACCATATAGCCAAAAACAGCGAAAACCAATTACTTAGTAATCAATATTTATATTAAACTTTATTACGTATTGAAAAGCAACGTTTTGCTACATGTGCTTCAAGTTAACTAAAAAATAAATGAATAGCGTATGTAATAAAATTGGAAATAGTTGGATAGTTTAGCAGGCACTTGTAATTTAGCTAACAGGAAGCTTAAAATGGTGGATAGAATGATAGTGGGTGTTGATAGGTTGCGCTTAGAACGGTATCTGCACTATCTAAACTAGGAATAGATGTTTTTTCAAAGCAAAAACAAAAAAAAAACAAGTACTAATAAATGAAAATACGTCTTCGTACTACACTAAGCATTGCATAACAATTAAAAAAAAATTATTATATTAAAATATTATATGTAAAATAATTTCGTTAATTAAAAAATTTATTGAACTCTGTTAAAGATTTAATTTCTATACGAATCCTGAAAGTAAAAATAAAAAAGACAAGTGTAGACATTGAGTCTTAATTAAAACATGTAGTTTAAATATTTGGAATATTTAAAACAAATAGTTATAACTCTTTTTATTATTTATATCCAACTATTTTAATTTTAGTAGGTAGTACTTGTTTTGATAATTTAGCAAGTTTGAAAACCAAACCAAAAAGTACTTACACTTAGCTATACGAAGGAAACATCAAATAGAGACTATTATATACATATATGTACAATGTACACTGAGTAAATACCATAAAAATGTAAATCATAAGTTTGACTTACTGTTAAATGTGAAATTTTGTTAAACTTATTTCGCACCTACAGTTATTATTAATTGTTGATTGCGTAGTGGTTTAAACTGAACATGTTTTCTTAAGTCATCAAAAACTTTTCTGCTTTGTGTTTCGTTACGGTTTTCAAGTACTTTTAACTTTAGGCTTAATTTTATGCAAAGTCTAGACAAAAAAATCTTTAATCTCCTAAAATACGCTGAAATGATCACCTGAAACAGTCTTTACATTGTTTTTAAAAATATATGTACTTTTAAAAACACTTTATAAGTTGTATTAGAACTTATCATATCAAAATAGACATCTGTTTTGATAAAATAATTTAAGGGAAAATAATTCATATTACTAATATTGTTAATAACATTCACTATTTTTAATTAATTCACTATTTAAAATATAAACCAAATTTAAAAGAATGTAACAAAAGTTTAAATTAACAAGGTAGTAAAATAATTTTTTAACTTTTTTTTAAGGAAAAAAAAAATTACTAACAGCATCAATTAAAAACGTAATTGGTTTTTATAAAAGTACAAATTTCAAAATAATTAAACTAGTATTTTCAATTTTTTTTGTAATACTAATGTAAATTTTTCTACACTTAATAACACAATTAAGTATAAATAATTTTTTTATGAGTAAACATTTTTCATATTAAAAAAAAATTGTTTTTCATACAATTCTAAATTTTTTAATTATTTTTCAATGCTTTTCCAGTGTATAACAAAACGAAGCTTTATATAGATCCGAAGAGGTTTTATAGTGCCTATTCTTTACAGAGCTTTAAAAGGTGTGAAGTCCAAAACATTTTAGTTATAAAATTGTTGTGAATACATTTTATAATCGTATTTTGAATTAATTTGCAGGTTTTTCAATCTTATTACTTAAAATAAGTTATTTTTTATTTTTCTAAAGCTAAAGTAGATGTCTTTTTCTGGGTTTACTATCATTTTTAACTCGCTATTATTTCTAACCAGATGATTTCTAACCCGATCACTTCTAACTCGATCATTTCTAACCCGATCATTTCTAACCCGATCACTTCTAACTCGATCACATCTAACCCGCTCATTTATATTTAGTGATTTACCGGACTCACTATCCGGATCCGGCCGGATATTACCATTTTTGTCTGATATCCAGATCCGGCCGGATCTTGATATAAAAAAAAAATCCGGATCCGGTTCCGGCCGGATCTTGATATGAAAAAAAAGTCCGGATCCGGGTCCGGCCGGATCCTAATTTGAAAAAAAAGTCCGGGTCCGGTACATCACTATTTCTAACCGCTCACTTCTAACCCGATCTTTTCTAACCCGCTCACTTCTAACCCGATCACTTCTTTTTCGATCATTTCTAACCCGATCACTTCTAACCCAATAACTTCTAACCCGATTTAACCCAATTATTTCTAACCCGATCATTTCTAACCCGATCATTTTTAACCCGATCTGTATTAATATGTTTGTTTATCATTGTTTTCAAATAAGGATTTGTTTTAAAAACAAACTATACTCAACAAAGTAGTTTTTTATTAAAATTTAGTTTATTTTGTTTAAAATAAAACTTAATGTTCCGATAGCATTAGTTAGAGTTTAATTTTTGATGTTTATTGCTATTGGAAGTTTGTTGTCCTACTCTAGACCCAGGCATCAAAATCTGGGCCACTTAAACTGAATGACACATAACGAAGAGACGAAAATTTATACATTTTAAAATCAAAAACTACAGTTTTATTTAATTTATATAGATTAACAGTAAAATAAATAAACCGTTAGTTCAATACTAATTAACTTGTTTATGATTTAAAGTAGAGGTTTTTAACAAATTTGGTTTTAACTTTATAGTAAGCAACTTTAACGTACAACAGTCAGTTTAACAACAATCAGTGAGTGTTAACAAAACCAAACACAGCTGCACAAACTTTCATTTCAGAATTAATTTCCAATTTCTTTTCAACAAAAACCCTTCTCTGAAAAATTCAGCAACACATATTGAGACGATTTAGTAAATTATTTCAATGATTTTAGTGCAACAATCAGCATAATAGTCTGAATCACGCACTTTTACATCAAAATAAAGTTCAGGGATACTTTTATTAAATTTATTTAGAACATACCAAAATGTCAAAATTTAAACAAACTACAAAAACTCATGAATAAATTTTCTTCATGTTCAAACATTAACCTGATATACATATCCTGACTTTTAAAATTAGATAATGCCCATTTGTGCAACCGTTTGGTGTTTTATTGTTTTCTTTTCAATTGTTTTTGTAGCTTTCTCAAAGCATAATCGATACAACTAAAATAAACATTATTGGAATTAAGGTACAGACAGTTGAAAAAAAGAAATCAAAAACTTAAGTGCATTGACTAACCACTAAATTTAAAGCCTAAAGTTTTCGCAAGTAGTCCAAATTGAAAACAAAAATAAACAAGTTATGGGTTAGAAACGATCAGGCTAGAAGTGATCGGTTAGAAATGATCGGGTTAGAAGTGATCGGGTTAGAAATGATCGGGTTAGAAATGATTGGGTTTAAATGGGTTAGAAATGATCGGGTTAGAAGCGATTGGATTAGAAATGATCGGGTTAGAAGTAATCAGGTTAGAGGCGATCGGGTTAGAGGCGATCGGGTTAGAAGTGATCGGGTTAGAAGTTTCGGGTTAGAAGTGATCGGGTTAGAAGTGATCGGATTAGAAATGATCGGCTCCCATTTTTCTGTCTGAGTTGTTGTTTTATAAAACATCTAAAACAAAATTTAATGACTTTAACATAAAGTGATAGTGATAACAAAGGTTTACATTAAGTTTGTCTGATCTTACAAGGCTTATACAAAATATCTAGTAACAAACAGGGTTCAGCTTACTATACCAAAAATTTGTCCAAAACTTAACTACATTAGCGTTAAATTAAAATTTATTTTTCTATCAGTATAGTTCAAAAAGCAACTTTAGCTGCAATAATTTTCTAATGTAACATGTGAACAAATTTAGGTACTATAAATGATGTTTTTCACTCGTTGAATTTTTGTACTTAGTTAATTTCTATAACTCATAAATTTCATAACTACATAAAACTTTAAACAGTGACACAAAGTTCAAATGCTACTTAAGACACATACAGCTAGAAAAAAAACACCAGTTTATGTTAGTGTATGTGATTATTTAAATTAGAAAATCATACTTAAAGGTCCCTAACTCGTTACTAGAAAAATTTACTGTTAAAAACAAATGTACTTTAATTAATATAATAACAAAAAATTTTAAAACTTATATCCTAACTTATGTAAAAAGCTAACCTTTGTGTATCAACGTTTTCAACTAATTAAAAGTTTTAGTAGTTTAAAAATTACTATTAAAAAGTGTAAACTGTCCTAGGCATGACGGTAAAGTTTACCGGGTAAACTGTTCTAGTGTATGACTCGATAACCGAAAGGTTTTTTTTACACCAGGTCCTTGGACCAAACCTTTTGAGCGTATTTTTTGTCGTTAAATAAACTAAACTTAAAACAACTGAAATAGCGTAGCTTGTTAATATTTTTTAACATAAATGTAAGCTGATGAAGTTTTCTTTTATTTATGTTATTAGGAGTTTAACAAGAATTTTTTTTAGTAACAAACTTGACTAATAAAAAAATAAAATTTTGTATAGTCACAAAATAGATATATTTATACTGCTATAAATTTTAGGTTTGTTTACTTAAACTTCAGTGTTAATAAAACTAAACATTAAACTTAAAATATATACCACAAAGACTCTAGTTGTATAATACAATTAAATATATAGTTTAGTTGTACCGTCTGTAAATAATTTTTCATTGATTCATACAAGTAAATGCACTTTAAATAGTTTAGTTAAATTAATATAATGTTTTTCGTAGTTTTACTACAGATAACAATTTTCCAAAAAAAAAATTAAAACGTTTTAAGTAATTTTTGTCCTGGACAGGACGTTAAACCAGGTTTACTCAAAGTGGGCGATTTTAGTAAGTCGGGGGGCGAATTTTAGTAAAGGGGCGAAAGGGGGGGGGGGGGGGGGTGAAAACTAGTAAGGGGGCAAATGGGGGGCGATTTTATAATTTTGGGCAGTCATAAAATTTTTTCTTTCTATCTTGTTATTTTACTAGTCTTAGCTTGCCATTAAATGTTTGCCCCTGAGGTAAAAATTTAACAAAAAAATCCATTTTGTTTACGTAAAATATAGATTTCATTCCGAACATGTTAATAAAAATGTAGAGTTATTTAAAAAACGTCGAGATGAGAAAACAAAAGAGTGTAAAATCACAAACATGTTCAAGAAATCTACACAAAGTATTGAATATGGACAATTAGCTTCTTATTATATGTCTCTCATAGTTGCTAAACAAGGACTGCCTCACACCATTGGGGAAAAAACGTTTATTCCTATCTTAAAAACAGTTCTGGAAAACGTCATTTATTATAAAAACACCTTTAATGTTTTATGTTTTATTCCATTAAGCAACAACACTGTGAAAAGACGTATATATTAAATGTCATAATGTGTTGAACAAAAGTTAGTTCGAATGATGTGCAAAAATTTTTTTGATGCAGGTTGACGAGTCCACTTTGCCGGAAAATAAATGTCTTTTTCTTGTTTGCGTGCGTTTAATAGTTGATGATACAACATACGAAGAACTAGCGTTCTCTCAACTAATTGAAACGCATAGCACAGGAACGTTTGTGTTTAAAAAATTTAAAAATATTTTGAAGTAAATAAAATGCCTTCAAAACATCTTATAGGAATTGCAACAGATGGTGATCCGTCTATGATAGGAAAGTATCGTGGATTAATCACATTTTTTCAAGAGTTAAACCCTGATACATTTACTATTCATTGCGATATACATCATTGCCAACATTTAGTTGCAAAAAATTTGAACGTCCGTTTAAATGACTCATTAAACTTTGTGATAAAAGCCTTCAACAAAATAAAAAGGCATGCTTTACAAAGTCGTCTGTTTAAACAGCTGTGCAATGACAATGATGAGCATAAAAACAATAAATTAAATTGATAATGTATACAGAAGTGAAATTGTTATCAAAATGAAACTGTTTAGATAGTTTTTGTCTGTTTTTAATTCAATAATTGATTTTTTTTTTCTGAATAGGATAAGGTATTGGCAGACAATCTTGTTAAAAGAAAAATAGATATTGCTTACATGTCAGACTTATATGGTAAGATCAACAATCTGAACAAAACTTTACAAGGTAAAAACTTGAATCTTGTAAAAATAAAAAGTAAGGTAACCAGTTTCAGAAACCATCTTGAACTGTATGGAAAAAAAAATCAAAAATAATCAGTATTCACTATTTGAAAGTTCGGAATAAGTTTCAAATAATTGAAGATGAAGTAGAAGTATTTTTATCTCACCTGGAACAGCTTAAATGTGATATTAGTAAACGGTTTACTGACAATTTTCAAACGTCCCGAAGTGGATTATGGATCCCTTCGATGAAGATATTTTTGAAGTAAACGTTGACTTACAGGAAACTTTCTCAGACTTACAAACTGACCTTGAACTTAAAGTAAATTTTTCCAAAGAACGATATGAAAGCTTTTGGACTCAACAAAAACTAAAGTATCAAATCATTTGGAAAGAAGTTAGTTTGTTGTTTATAGCTTTTCCTTCTAGCTATGCTGAAGCTTTCAGTTCAGTTATTAACATTTTGAGCAAAAGATATAATCTGGATATTTGTAAAGGAGGTGACTTGAGGCTTTATTTGACTGATTTAGAACCAGATATAGAAAAACTTGCAAGCTCATCCTTCACATTAGATTAGACTTCAGTTGCAGACATTATTTTCTGTAAGGTCTTCAATTTTAGTTGATTTTTAAAAAGATTTCTTATTTAAGCTGGTTTGTACTGTTTAAAAAGTCTTTTTATAATAAAAATTTTATTAAGTTATTTATTCTACAACAGGTTGGCTTAATGCCTAATGAATATTAATTACGGTAGACTTCCTCTCGAGTTCGCACTTTTTACCCAAAAAAAGTGCAAATTTATAATCTCTTAAATTTAAGTTAAACAAAGTATATAAGTAACTAAGTATTAATAAAACAAAAAATTTATTATACTTAATAGCTTATATAGATCAATCTTTTTTAATGAATGTTTGTTTAATGTTTTAGTTGATTTTACGTTTATTCATAACATTATTGCATTATAACATATTAAAATTTGCCATTTTGTAAAAAAAATAATAAAGCATTTTTGAGTTCACACTTTTTATTTTGTTCAAAGTGCAAATTCAAGCGGAAGTCTACTATATTTTTTGAGTGGTTTATGTTTTAAAGTTATTAATAGTTATGTTTTGACTTGGTTAGTTTTGTAGTTTATATTTGTCGTTTTACATTACACTAAAAGTTTCTATAGCACAGTGAATAAAATATTTGTTAAAAGATACTTATTTGACAGATTTTTGTTATTACTTGTTTAATCTGTATAAGTAGAAATATCTTGTAAACATTAAAGTTTTTATTTCAAAACATATTTTCTGACTTTAAAAGAGTATAGATTTGAGGTCTCTATTTGAAATGACTGTAACTATATCACTAAAAAGATTCTTAAAGTTATTATTTTGTAACTTAATTTATGATTGTTAAAAAATCACTATATTAAGGAATTTTAAACTGTTAGTACAACTATTTTTTGTTTTATCTTAATTCAAAATATTTTGACAATTAAAATGTGTTGTTTATTTTAATATTTCAACCCTAACTTTTAATTTTTCACTATTTTCCTCTGTTAAATCATTATAGGTTGATAGCTAGAAAACCAATTAATTTTTGAACAGAATTAAATAAGCCATCGAAAAGACTGCTACAGTTACAAAATAAAACTTAAATCTAAAAAAATATTTTAATTGATTACTTTCTGTTCACAAAATTATCTGTAAAAGCTTTAATTTTTTAATTTAAATAGAGAAAATAAAATATTGTTAGGTTTAGTTTTTTAAAGGTTATTCCAAGTCAAATACTGTTTCATGGTATTCTACTATGGTAAAATAATTTTAGAATATGCCTATTTAAAAAGTATTTCAAGTATACTGTGCGACTTAAATAAATTAATTACCATTCACTTCTAAATGTCCGAAATTCGTTTTATAAGAGATTATTATAACGTCAGGTTTCAGTTTAGATTTTAGATGGGTAGCATACGGTCCAGATTTAGTCAAATTTCGGCCCGCTAAGTAACTTAAAAACTACTTGTGCAAAACAAATAAAATTTAGCTTTTTGATACTTAATACTTTGAAACACGCTTTCAATTTGGTTTTCAGTTCACAATAGTACTTCCTAGATCACAATAATAGTAAATCAATATATTTCAACTTTGCTCGAGTTTTTTACTTTTCTTATATGTTAGTTTTTTTTAATTATGCAGCCCGCAAGTACATTTTTTTAACAAATCGACACTAGAAAGGATTTTTTAGTAAAAATTACCTGCTGACTACAAAAGTTGTCCACAACTAACCTAAAGGTTTCATTAGTTTCAAAACAATCCATATTTAAACAGAATTGATTACAGATTACAAAAGACTTTTTAATATTTAATTATTTCAATACACTTTACTGGGCTTATAAGAAAATAACTGTAAATTATTTTTTCAAACACTGTAAATTACTTTGAACACAGCCCAAAAGAGCGTGCTCAAAATGTTCCAGACTAAATTACATTTCAAATACAACTTTTTTGGCTCAAAAGTGCGTACTCAAGAAGAAAAAATACTTTATAAAATCATGGGGGGCGATTTTTTTTTCAAATTTCTGAAAAGGGGGCGATTTAGTAAATGAGTTTGGGATACCCTGCGTTAAACTTTTTTGGTGTATGACTCGATAACCGAAAGGTTTTTTCGTGCACTAAGTCCTTGGACCAAACCTTTAGAGCGTATTTTGTCGTTCAATAAAAAATATACATATTAAAAAAATATATCATAATATTTATTTATATTCACAATCTATTGGATCAAAAGATTAGAATCTTGCAGACCATTTTTTTTTTTTTTTTGATATCTGGTCGGATCAGTATCTAGATGATTATAAAATCTAAAAACCAATAGTACTGTTTAGTGAACGACAAAAGAAAAGCGTTAAAAAAGTTTGGTATAAAACCTTTCGATAATCAAGTCGTACACCACCATTAATGCTTAAATAAATTTCAAAATTAATTATTAATTTGTTTATTACCTACAACAATCGTTTTCTATTGGTGCATAAGATTTATCAAAAAAGTTTTCTGCTTTTCGAGCCTAATCCTGCCTAGAAGCCGCCCGTTGCCCATTCCTAACCTAAAACCATGTATTGTTTAACTATTAAACTAAGCTATATGACCAATTTTTAGTTTATTTGCTTTCAATTCAATCAACCGTGTATCATAGGTATGGACCTGGACATGCTGGTAGGATGCGGCCCACAACTTTAGTCATAAAAGATTGTAATCAACAAAGTTATTGAAAAAAACTTAATAGTAAACTGTAATGCTAACTTAAAGGATATATTGTTATATTTTGGTCATAAGACAAACTTTATAATCTTTTTTAGTATAGTTTTAGAAATATAAAGCGGCCAACTAAACTCTACCTGTTATGAACAATGGCTGCCACATCTGGCCAACAAACTAGCGAAGTATTCAAGTCATAGTATAAGAAAAAATATTAAAAAAATTATTTTCTAAAGTTAATTAAGGTATCAGTAAAACTCTAAAAGTACAGAAGGTAAAATAAAAAACTACTACTGATAAAAAAGTAAGAAAACAGTATCAGGTATTCGATCAATATTCATTTATTTATCCAAGTGAAGAATACATTGCCAATAAATTTCAAATTGAAAATAGACTATTCCGCTTGTCACTAAATTAATTCCGGATTTATTTTCAAATTAAAATCAAAAACTAGTTTATATTAAACTTTGGGTGTTTTAAAGTTTATTTAAAATAATCAAACACAAAGTTACTAAATTGCATAGGTCAATAGAGTATTTTTTAAGTTTTAGCATAAAATTACTTGTATTATGTTGTATTTTTGTTTTCGTTTATGTTAGAAATGGATACTTAGTTTATAGAAGTTTTAAACTGAAACTAAAACTTGAAATTATTTTGAACTTCTTAAATTAAGTTTCATGATTATCCTACTTTGTCTGCTTTTAGTATTTAAACTTGTAAAGTATTTACCAAATGACGTGTCACCAAGCCATTTTTTCAAGTTTAAATAAATATGATTTTTGGTAGTTTAATTAAATTTTCGAAAGGGCAGGTAAATTAAACATGATGTAACTTACTTGCTTGACCTTTAAAAATTGTTTATATTATTATAGACAACAGTGAGACTGATAAAACTATCGTAAAAAAAGAATATTAAAAGAATTACTAAAAATATTGATTAAATATTGAAATTTATTAAGTATGAAGCTTATACACTAAAAGGGAACATGTAGTAGTACTAAATATTAATTTTGAAGTTTGTATGAAATTTCAAATTCTTCTATTTAAAGAGTTTTTAAAAAAGTATAAAATGTCATGTTCATAAAAATTGCAGTTTTGCATGTTAATTTCGTTTATTTTTACAAAAATAAATTTCTTTAAATTATCTTAATATTAATCATAGAACTGGAAATAAAAATGTATTGGTTTAGTACTAAAAACTTTTATTTTTTAACTTGTTAACATTGTTCACTAGACTTAATATTTTAAATATAGTTATTTAAAAAAAGAGTATGTATGTACTATATCATACATGCAACCTATCAATAATTTAAAGTTATTTGAACAATAGAACATTACAAAAAAGTTAAGTACCAATAAAACTTTAAAGCTCTAGTCTGATATGCAAAACTTATGAAAATCTGTTTATTAGCTAGCAATTTAACAATGATTGATAATAAACTAGTATTGTAGACGTAAATAAAACAAGTTTTAATACTTTCATTATAAATCTTTAAGGACATTATTTATTTGAAAAAGAATTAATCACTTTTTTTTAAATAGTTATACTACTACAATTCACATATTATAACTATTGTAGTAGTAACCTTAGATTTTTTCATATATACATTTAAAACAAAAAAAATAATTATAACTTTAAATAGAGATGTTAAACTTAAAAAAACTTTGCACTTGTTCATAACTAATTTCTACATAACTTAATCAACAATTCAAAATAAGAATTTACATACAAGATAAACGTCACAACTATTAAAAAATTAAACAGTTTGTAAAAGTTAGCGCTTTGTATAAAAGTTAGTCGTTTATTTTTACTTAGCTATATTAATTTTTGTTGTATAATAAGCTACGCTGTAAAAAAAATTACAAATATAAAATATATTTAATACTCACATAATCAATATGATTCTAAAATTTTTTTTAAGGAAAATTGATTTTACAAAAAGAAAGCGATTTTAAACTAAATTTCTGGATATATTAGTTTTGATTGCGATAAACTTTTTGTTTTGATTGAAACTTAAGTTAAAAGGTTTTAAAATTAAACGACAACATAAAGTAGCTATTTATGACTTTATTTCAAGCTGTGAAAGTAGCTTTCATTCAGTTATATTAGTGAAAAGAACATTTAAGACTTTTTTTTTAAAACACAGTTACTTTATAATCTTCTTAAAACAATAACTTCAATTTATAATGACAGCTATTTTTAAAATACATACTACTGCAAATATAAAAGTATGTATAACAAGTAGTTTTCTTAAAATATTTGACAGCTAAGAAGTACTGATCATACAAAACTTAGTAATCTATTACTAAAGAAAACATTAAAAAAATGCTTTTAAGTGACCAATTTACGAGAATCACATTATAAAAAATGAATCAATGGATTAGAACATCAAACTTAACTTCAATCAATGAAAGCACTTTATACTACTTGCTCACCAAAAAAACATCAAAGAATTCCGAAACGACACATTTTTTTATCGAAGACTACGTCATAAACGCCATAAACCTCCTAGTGGCAACTTACATTCTCACTGCTCTCATCTTCTACCATTTGATCCACAAGAGGCAGCAGAGAGAGTTGGTAGTCCTGAACGTTTTGTGCTTCTCCAATTCATCCGCCGCTTTCCTCCACACACTCAAGGACACCGTCATCCTCCACACCACCTCCTTTACCAGCCTCGACTGCCACCTGCTGGTCAGCATTGCTGGCGGAGTGCCTTACATCGTGGGCGTTTCGACGGCGTTCGCAATCATCTGGTGGCGGCAGAGAAAGTTGTATTCGGACCCGAGGCTGCAGCTCTACATGTCGGACAACTTGGCCAAACTGAACGTGGGTCTGCTGGTGGGCTTCACGATCATGGTGGTTGCCGTGACAACGGTTGTGCTGGCGTCCTCGGAGTGGGATAAAGACGCGCGGCACTGCCGTCAAATGTGGATGGGTCAGCATCACGTGGTTTTCATGTTGATACTTTACTGCATCATGACCGTTTTCTGTCAAGTAGGTTTTTGCATCAAAAATACTTTAATGCAGTAAAAAGTTATTTAACTTTTATAGCACATCAGACTGCTACGTTATATTTTTTTATCAAACTTAGTTATTCTTTGTAAAACTAAAAGTTTGATAAGTTTAAATTGTACAGAAAAGTATAAAGTTTGAGGTAGCTATTTAACTGACTAGTTTTTTGACCAAGCTTGTCTTGTAAGAAAAAAAATTAAATACGTTGTACTACATAAATTTAGTTCTATTTATAACGTTAGTTGTTTTTAAAGAACTTGAAAGTTTCCTTTGATTTAACTTTTTATATGTAATTATTATCGGTAAGGTAAAAAAGGAATATAAGGATAATTTTTAATAAATCATCTTTTCAAACTAGTGATCTACCGAATTCTAACTTTAAGCATCTGGTGGATTGCTAGTACAAAACTTTGTTATCATATGTTTAGTTTTTGGCGATTAAACTTTTTCAAATGTAAAGTTTTTTAGCTTTTATATTACACTAAATTAGATGTTACTTGTTAAACTAAAAAGTTTAGTTTATCAATTTTTTAGTTAGTAGAATAATTAACTTTTTTCTTTGATTTTTATTGAAATGTAGCTATATATAACATGAAAAACCACTTTTTAGATTACGTTGTTACTTTTTATTGCTTATCCTATCCGGCCCTTAAATTTTTGTACAACAAAAGAAGAAAATAAAAGAAATACTGCAGACGATATTCGGAAAATGCTTAAAAGACTGATGCTTTGCACTTTGGGTTGTTGTTTGAGCTCACTGCAGCTTAACGTGATTCTCATTCTAATAACAAACAACATTATAAACATCTACTGGCCGAGTATCGCCAGTGTCGACCTGATTATAACAACACTGTGTGTTGTGTGCACTTTTTCAAAGTGGAGGGATCGCCTGTTTCCATTCTCAAGGGTGATTGCTGCAAATAAAATTCCCCCTGTGTTGCCGACTAACTCAATTAACGTTGCAACAATCAGTAGGCCTTAAAAAGTAGTTCACCGAAAAGTACGAAAAAACGTTGTCTGAATTTTTATATTGGTTGTCTATAACTTATAAATCGCACATATTAAACATATAAAAAAATATTTATATAAAGTTTGCATAATACAAACTTTAAAACGCTTTAGAGTAAGTTTTAATAACTAAAGTTTTAGTTGGAGATTTATCTATTGTGTTTATGAATATACTCTAGTAGAATATTTAAACTTTTATATTTCCGAAAGGGTTTATACATGATGACCATTACTTTTAAAATAATAATGCAAAGCTCATGCTTGTGGTTAAAAAAAAAATATATATATTTATAAGTACACTTTATATATAAATTATTAAATACCTAAAAATTAAAGTCGGTGCTGAGTATTTTGTTTAAAATACTAAACAAACGAACCCAAGTTGTACTTTAGTTTTTAAGAGATCTACATAACACACATGAATTTTATAATTCACACTAAATCAAAAACAAAATATTTTTTCTTCAATTATAAAAACTACCACGGCTAAAGTTTAACATAATATTAATTAATATAGAAAGTATATTTAATAATGTAATATTATTTTCGATATATTTATTATTAACTTTAGATATTTTGTTTTGTAAGTGGAGAAAGATAAAAAAGTATTAAAATTAAGGTAATACTAAATGTATTTATGAAATAAAACGATTAAAAATAGTAGTACCATTCTAAAAATTCATCTTAGCATACTTAATGCTAATTAATATCAATTTCTAAAAATCATAATATTCGATTTGATTTCTGTAAATAAAGTATTTTTTAGAGTTACATACTAAGCTGTTACTCTTTGCTCTCTTAGCTAAAATTGAGATTATAAATTTATTATAAAATAACATATTTAGCTTGATACTTACACAAAAAATCAAACAACTTGAGTTTTTTAAATGTCTTAGAAAATTTAAAAAAAGCACGACTTAACTTATAAACTCTTAAGTTTTTCCAATGTTATTTTTCTTTTTTTTTTGTAAAAGAACTTTTACCAGGCTTTTTTATTTTAGTAGGAACCAAGCACAACGAACAACTTTAACTGAAGGGTTTAAGTTTTTTTACTATACAAAACTTTTAATTGTAGTTTTTAAACTGTATTTTCTAATAATTGTAACAACTTTAGTTGTAAGTGTTTCAATAACTATTTATTCAAGTAGTTGTTGAAATACATGTTATTAATCAAATGTTTAAAACGTTGATTAAAAAATTTACAGAGAATATTAAAAAAAATAAATTAATGAACTTATAAATTTGTATTGGTGTACAATCACACTTTGAAACTATCTATAATACTAATAACATGTTTATAAATACAAACATACGCCCCCTTTAAACAACTTGAGTTACTAACTCATTGCAAAATAAAACGCTTTTTAGTTTTAAAGTTTTTACACAACTTTAAGATAAATTTCATATAGTTAAAAATTAGTTTATTAATCAAAAACGCATTATATAGTCTAAATTAATTACAAGTAGCTAATAAATTATAAAGTACTGTGTTATAATATTGCATGAGAAATAATCGTAAAAAACTATGATGTTTCTTGAACATTCAAACAAAAGTGTACAATAAAAGAATTAAGGTTGCGTTATGGTTTTTACTTTTCATAACAGACCCTAAATATCTAGTTTAAGTTTCGAATTTCACGTTGTTACTTAAATATTAAAATATCTATTGTAAGTTTTACCCTTCGCTGGGCCGCAGTTTGCCGACCCTTTGTATATAATGTAAATCTGGTAAATAGAATCTGTCAGATAGATTATTTATTTCATGTAGTTATTTACTTACAGCACCTTTTAAAATAGCTGTAGTTTTAGACTTTATGTTTCTCTAAACATAACTATGAAATATTATTTGATTTAATTCTATTGAAAAAGTTGTTTCTTAGTTTAGTCCCGTTTTAGTAAAGTTTAGAGTTTTATATGATAATTTTACATATAAATCTCATAACTTAAAGAAAAAAAAAATTTCAACATTTTTGTATTAAAGAAAA
This sequence comes from Thalia democratica, assembly GCF_965202585.1. Lineage (NCBI taxonomy): Eukaryota > Metazoa > Chordata > Thaliacea > Salpida > Salpidae > Thalia > Thalia democratica. The sequence goes on from NC_139170.1 coordinate 17,607,533, forward strand.
CTTAAATTAACGTTTTTACAACAGAGTTTAGAGCACTTTAAAAAATATTTTTATCTTTAAATCTTTTTATACTTTGAAAATTGTTAGTTTAGTGTTGTTTGGTTATAAATTTAGTAAATGGTTAAGTTTAATAGTTAACCAAACAGTTGACCACGAATATTTAAATGAAAACTTTATCATAAAATAGTTTAGAAGTGATCCAGTAAAATATATATATAATAAGAACACATCGATCATATTATTTTTATCACACATTAAAATTATAGAAATATTGAATTGTTCTTCATTAAAAAATCTTTAAAATCACCTCCTACGGTAGAGCAAACCTTAGTCTAATTCTATCAAACTTTTAATATTTAAAAATAACGTGAATATCTATTGTTTTATTGGGTTTAAAAAGCTCACATAGTAATTAAAATAATTTTAATTTGGTGTAATACTTTTTTTGTTGAACTAAAACTTATCTTATTAACAATTTTTTTAACAAACATAAATTTATTAAATCAAAAAACATACTATCTATTATGACAATCTAGAATGTATAATTTACTTTAAAGTAATCAAATACACTTTAGTGTTTCTTTTTTACTATTTATTAACACCTTAAAAAATTTGGAATTAATTTATACATTTTTCAAAGGGATTCAAAAGAAATTGACCAATTATTGCGTTGGATAAGTTATAATTCTGTCTGCTACAAATCTGAAGCGCTTCTAATTGGCTAACATTTAATTTAATTTTATTTAAAGTTTTAATCAATAAAAAAAATTTACAGCTTATTTTTAATATATTTGGTCAAGGTGAGTTAGGGATAAGATCCATTATAAAAAAAATGTTATGTTTTTTTCAAAAGTTTTAAGTAACAAAACAACAAAAAAAGTTAAAAAGCATTAAAGTATTTAATTAAAAACTAAAATATATAAAAACTAGGAACGGGTCAAATATGTACAAAGACATTTTTGCACGAAGATGTCTTTGAACCAAGACACTTTTTCACGGAGGGTCACTTTTGCATGAAGGATAATTTTTGCACGAGAGTAAAAAAGAATTAAAACAAAAAAAAAGTTAAATCAAGAGAAAAATAAAAGATAAATTGGTAAAATAGCAAAATGGAAGAAAATAAAATTTACCTACCTAGGGTTAGGATTAACAGTAACAATGATTGTAAAAATAAGATTAAAATAATTAATGAAAATTATTAAAAAAATATATATAATAATAAATAAACTAATTAAAAAAAAAAAGAAAACAAAAGTCACCGACGGAGAATAAGGCTTAGGGAAAACAGTGGTAATAAAAATAAAAAATTAAAAAATTAAACTAAAAAATATTGTTTATAAAAAAGTTAAAAAAGTTAAAAAAGATGGCAAGGCTAAGGAGTAACAGTGGAAGTAAAATATAATAAAAAAAAACTAAAATTTAAAAAAAATAATCAAATAAATTTTCAACCCATGTAAAACTGTCCCATCGTGCATATTTGACACCTACCCATATAAAGTATGACTATATTTTTAGGAAAAGTGTTTAGTAATAATTAGAAAAAAAAAGAGTTATACAGACACTTTTAACTAATAGGTCAGCTGTCAGCACTCAGCAGGCTTTTTAGGCAGCAGGGCGCAGATGTTTTGAAATGATTGTAATAAGTTATATAAAAACACGGTTTCAAACCTAAAGTATGATAAAATAAGGAATAACAGATTAATTAAAAAAATTATCATAAAATTAAGAGCCTAATTGTAACTTTTAACTACAAACACTTTTTATTTTATTTTAAAAGGTGTACATTTAGTTTAAAAATACTACGCAGGCCGCAATTTGTCGAACTTATAAAATATGTGAAAAGTAAATTGTGCAAAAAAAAAAGACAAAAATTTTAGGTTTTATAATTATTAATTAAAACATTTTGAAACAAATTTAGTTTAAACAGTGAAATATTAAAAATTTATGTTCAACATGTTTAATAAAAAAAAGAGCCAATCCTATCGAAGATATACATTGTATATTGTTCATTGAACGGTTGAAAAAAGGCGCTGAAATATCTAGTCCTAGGACCTGGTGCACAAAGAACCTTTCCGTTATCAGGTCGCACACCACGGAAACTTTTTAACGTCTTGTCCAGGACTTTAAAAATATAGTTTTAAAGAAATGTTACACATTTGTTTAAAACCTTGTATTGAAACTATTGAAATTAAAAGCAATCGCTTAAGTTTTTAGTTTTTTGCTGGGCGCTATGGTAGACGCCTGTACTGTAGTCTAGCTACCAGGAGAATACACAAATAGTAGACGACATGAGAGTTGAAATATTTTATTTGACTTAGAACTTAAATTTAAGTAAAAAAAAACTTGATTTTAATTGTTCAATTTTTGCTAGCTACTTTTTTTAAAACTAGTTTAGCCTAGTTTTGCTTACACTAGCTGAAATAAATATTAAAATACTTAATATGGAACACTGTTATGTTTCCTACTTTTTGAGTAAACTCAGTTCTAATACTATTGTAAACAAAAATAAAGCTATGAAAGAAACAGCAAAGTCAAAATATGTTATCTTATTGTTTTTATTGTTCATATGTCTTACTTTTGGATTAGAAACTAATTCTATAGATACATATGGTTTCGAATACAAGAAACCTTCAGATTGCAAAATCTATGAGTATTATAACACAGCTACATTTACCTGTCAACAATGTGAAGTGAGACATGCAGTTCCAACATCTGACAGTAAGATTATAACTTGTTAATTTTTTTAATAATGAAAATCATCAGCTTCAATTTTCCCTCTGTAAAGATAAACGTTTAAAGCATATTAATTGTTTTATTAATTGTTGTTAAACATGGTTAGATTGACTTTGAACCATTTTACTTCTAAATTGATTCAAATATTGATAAAATAATTTTTTACCTAAATTACATACAATTTAAAGCATATTTTTGAAAATAATTTTGAACTTTTATTTTATAAAAAAACTTTTAATTCATTGTTTTTTTTTATAAAATTTAAATCTTTAAATATTAGAAAAAAATATTAAGACAGATTTTTCTAAATATTTCAAGAAACACCTCCTAAAAGTTTGAGGTATTTATCTCAAGAATTGTAGGAAGAGATATATTTTCAGTGATTTCTATTTGTTTGTAGTATTAGTTTTCTCCTCCCATAAAAAAACCTTTTGTACTCTCTCTCTATAACTGTCAATATCTAAAAAATTTTTTTGAATTTTAAGATCTGTAAAACAACTTGTAGCTTAGTTAAAAATCTACAAAATCAGTTCAAGTTGTAAAAAAATTGATTTACCACCCTATCTATGACCTTAAATTAATTAACAAGTTATATTTATGTTTCTATATGAGAAACAGTATTAAGTTTTACAAAAAATTTGTTTCAACCTTTAAAAATAAATAGTTAGTTATTATTGTAAATGAGCTAAGTAAATAAACACAAAAATAATCCGACATCACATTAAATTTCAGTGCATGTTATGTACTGTTATAGTTTTCAGTCTATTAACTTTAAACTTCATTTTAAATAGAATTTAGTTATGTAAATAGAATAAACATTAAAAATATACAGTATTGCTTTGTTTAAATAGATTTTCACAATAATATACTCATAATGATTGAAAGGGAACAGGTCAAATTGTCTGCTCATGCAAAAGTGACCCTTTGTGCAAAAGTATCTTTGTGCAATTTTATCTCTTTGTGCAAAAGTATCTTTGTGAAATTTTGACAGCTACCCATATTAAAAACCTTCATACATATTAAAAACAACCTTAATTAACTCATTAAAATTTGCAAAAAAATTCACACTAATCACAGACAATGACCAAAAACTAATATAACATTCATGGAAATCTACAATTTTTTTACAAAAATAAAACATTGGAAAAAAGCCTAAATAAATTATATTTACAGAGTACTTTTGTGAATGTGAAAAAGGATATAGAAAAGTCCCAACAGTAGTATTAAATAAATTCAATGTGACAGAATACAAGTTGTTTTCATACTTTAAATGTTCTAGATGTGATAATAAGGTTTGTCTTTGTTATAGTTTACTAATAAAATAAGTTTTGTTTAAGTGACTATTTTAGCAAAATGTTTCATTTTTCAAAAACTGATAATAATTTTTAAGTAATGAAATCGGTCATAATAGCTAGATAGCATCTATACATATTAAATACATTATAAATTTTAAAATTTGTTGTAAACTAACAATTGTAAACTACTTTAAATTGTTACGTTTAACAATATTTCAAACTTGGTTTAAAATATTTTTTTTGAATGTACAATGGACATAGATTTAAGTTATAAAATTTAAACTGTAATATAATACCACTCACTGTATTTAAATTTTTTTTTATGTAAGTGAAACTTTTTTAAATACTAAACTGTTTTATGTATGAATTTAGAAAATTATAGTTAAGTATAATTCAACTATATAAATGTGTCATATTTAAAAGAATATTTCATTTTGACTATTGTTCACTTAAATATTATATTTGAGTAAGACTTTATTATTAACTGATGATCTCTTTCTTTGAGTGATACATTGTTTAGAAAAATAAATTTTTAAGTATTTAAAGTTGTACTATTTTCCTTATCAATAAGTTAAGATCTTTAATTCTTAAAGTAAAAGATAAAAATTTTACAACTGTTTTCTAAATATAAATGTTTGGAGCTACTTGAAACAAGTAATGTAAAAATAATAGTTTATGCTACCTTTGAACATTGTTAAGATACAGAATTATGTTGAACCATACAGCTTATTGTATTTATTTAAAATGAAATATTCTAATAATATTAAATAAACATCAATCATTTGAAAATACAAAAAGTTTATTATATATATTTTTTAGCCTCGGTTAGTATTTGTTAAAAATAAAACTATATTAATAAATTTTCTTATTAAAGTTCTAAAAAACGTTATAAAGTAACATATATGAAGCATATAAAATTTGTTATGAAGTTTGAATTGAAATAAAAATTAAGTTTTAAGCATAAAACATAGATAATTTTTGGTATTAAAACATTAATACAAGTTATTTTAATATCTAGAAACGTTTTACTTCTGTATGAGTAAAATTCGACTAGTATTAGCTCTTTCAAATTCTGTAATTGAATTTTACTTAACATGAATATAATTTTCAAGCTTTTCTAAATTTTAGTGTTTATCACAGGAAGTTTCTAGAGATGGGTTGTTCTGCATTAAAAAGCATCTTTATCCAACGTGTTCTTCTAATCCTAGTATTAGTAGGTTCATTACTTTAATGAAATAAGCTCTAAAATCAATTTTCTTATTGCGTTTTCTGATATATCATTGAAATTTATTTATAGCCGTTGAGATTTGTAGTGATTCTTTACTTTTAATTTTCACCTTAGATTTTTTTGATTTGTTTGTTTTGAATAATTATATGACTTATATTACTTAATATTAAATTACACAGGAAGCTATTTAGATTAAAATGTATTTAAAATTAAGCATCTGAAATGATATTTTTTACAAGTTTTTCTGTTTATAGAATGTAGAAAACATATTTGATTAAAAAAAAAGCTAAACAGTTATTTTCACTGTGTTCACACCATTTATATTTAATAGTTGAGCGTTCTAGAAGACAAGAAAAAAATATATATGGAATTTCATTCAGTTAGTTAAAGCAAACTTATTGAGTTTTTATAACTGTTGTAGTTTAAAAGCTACTGCGACTCTTTATTTACACACATTTTATAGATCTTCTTAACAAACAAATTGAAATAAGTAAATTTAGCAATTACTAGAACTAATATTCAAAACACTTGAATATTTTCAAATAATTATTTACTTATTTTAACCTACCTATCCGTATCAATAAATTTGTATTAAATGTATCATACTTTTCTTTAATAGTATATTTTAAAGTGTAAGAGTAAAAGCTATATTAGGAGTATAACTTGTTTTCAAAAAGTTAGTCTTATTATCAGATACTAGAACCGTGTAACAGTCTAAACATATTTTATTAATTTTTTAGGTATATAAAAGGTTAAAATTACAGTAGTTTTTAAATGTAAGGTAAACTATTTTTTCTTTACTTTTATTGAAATTGTAAAAAATTTACCAGTTTATCTTTAACAAATTTAAGATAATTTATATTCAAAGAGATAGAATAATAAAAATTTTTATAAACCTAGAACTAAATACTTTAACAACATTTAAAGTTTCCAAAGTATAGAGGATGAAAAACTGATTTATTTACGCTAATACAGAAGTGATCATGACTGGCTGTATCTCGAAAGCAAATTTAAATATTTAGTTTAATATTAGGTAATGAAAATGTAAAACATCAAGTTGTAAAAATGCCTTGTACTCTCCATTTTCTAGAGTTTAAACAATTCAAAAAATAGTAAAAACTAACAAAAATTAATTCTATAGCATTTTAACAACTATAAAAAAAGTTTTTTTTTTATGTTAACCTTTAGAAATTCATATAAAATAAGTTGATAACAATATATTTGAAAAAAAGTATTTAATTTAATAAAATTTATGACGTTTCTCTGTGCCATAAATAGCATAATTTCGACGAGGTTTTGAAAGAAGTAAAAGCTTCAATGAATAAATGTGTGTTTTACAAAGTTTTAATTAAAAAATTATATTAACTGTATAAAAGAACAAATTAGTATTATTGAAATGTTTTAACAACATATACTCTTTAATAGCTTAATAATTTATAGTATTAATTTACAAAAATTAAAGATGCTAAAGTCAAGGCTGGCAATTATGAATAGAACCAATAAAATACTACTATAGTAAAATAAGATTTTATATAATAGAACATTACTCATAACATTTTAAACGAAATAATCTATAGTAAGTTCATCTTAATAAAACAAAAATAAAATAAACATTACCTAAATTTATAAAAAATTTAACATTCTGAACAAAAATTAAAGTAAATTTATAATGATAAAAATATAAATCATATAGTTATATATGTAGTAAATGTAAATTATTTATATTCATGTGTCCATCTATGTATATAGTTTATAAATATTTGTATTTTTAATGATATAAATCACACATTTATACCTTTTTTTATCTTCCATTTTTTATATTTTTGTCGGAATCTGTTATATATTGCACTGAGAAACATTTTAGTTTTATTAAATTAAGTACATATAAAATTTGTTGTTGTTATGATTCACAAACTTGTTTCGTTTAAATATTTTATAAAAAAATCATTATTTTCTAATACTTTAAACATTTGTAATACAATTTATAAGTGTTTGAATGAGCATTAATTTAAAATTTTTTAAATGAACTTTATCTGTTGTTGAAAAATATATTAGAAATGTTTTTTTTGACAGACATAGAAAATATTGTTTTTTGTCTTAACAATTTTTATCTTTCATGTTAAGTCAGAAGTTTCCACATAATCGGTTTTAGTAGCAAATTTAATGAATTTTAGTATTTTGTTTTATTGACTATAAGTTATAACTAATTAAAATGTTTTTAACATCAGTAAAGTGTACTGCATTCAATACATATTATTCTTAATTTTTCAAAAACAATGTATGTACTTAGAAAATAAATTTACTTTTATGTATATATTTTTATGAAATCGTTTTAATTAGACTCGCTATAAATTATTCTAAGCAATGTTTAGTAATGTAGTAAATGTTTTATCCTAACGAACAAACAATTGTAAGCATCCAAACGTGGAGGTAGTCCATTAGAAAGACAACAATGCAGAAGGTGTGTGGCAAACACACATGACAGTGGGACTAGCTCTAATGCGCCGTTAGTATAAAACTCACGCTTAATTGCATTAATCTCACTATCTGCTTAATTTAGACAATATTAAGGTGCGGTCATTGCCCGAAGTGCGTTTGTCTTAGAAAAGAGTCACCTTCGCGTTATGTGGACGGAGTTTGTTTCACTCTGGATGAGCAAAACGATAAATATAAAGACGAGGTAGGGATGTATACATAGTTGTGAACGTTTTTAGTTAGGATTTTGTAGGATATTGTGAGAGAATTTATTTTCAACATCGAGTTAGTCACTTAAAACGCAGTAAAGTTTAAAGTAGAGTTTTGTTTTAATAAGTAACAATGCGTTAAATTTGATGCAAACAGACTAATGAATTTCTTTATATTTAAAATCCGTAATATATTTAATAAAAAAAAATGATAGCTGTTATTATTTATAGGTCTTAAGTTTTACTTATTTTTTTAATTTAATTGATTTAATCGATATTAATTATGTTTATCATTTTGCTTTAAATACACATTTTATTACTTTGAAGATATATTTTATAACAGCTCTCTGACAACATGAGCACTACAAATCTCTTAAATTTCACTCTTTAAGTTTTAGAATTTATTAAGCATGACTTACGAAGTTATTCATTGGTTAATCATAACAGTTCTTATGTTTGTTATATTTTAAATAATACGACACATCGAAAAAAAATATTTTATTCTAAAAACATTTAAAATGCATAAAATCCTTAAATAGTAAAATCACTCAAGTATTTAGGCAGCACGTAATTGCAGTTATGAAAGAGTATATAATTGTCATAGCAATTGTTTAGTAATTTAGGGCAGTAGTACTTAAGCTTAAAAATAAAGTAAATATTGCATGTTATTATAAAATGAAAAACTTAGTACATTCAAATTTTATAAACAATAGTTTAAAAAAAAACTACCATTAGAAAGGTGTAATTTTTCTCTGAGAAAAATGTGAAAATTAAAAAGCAGGGTTGCCATAAAGTCAGGAAACACGTAAAAAAAATGACACAAGTCATGAAAAAATGGGGGTTTTCGAAAAAAAGTTAGAAAAAGTCATGAAATTTGATATAAACTTGCTCTTAATAGAAATGTTTATTATCACTAAAAACTAAATTTTGCTAATGTTGTTTTCTAAAAAAAAATTGCTTTTGTTAAATAACTGTTGTTTTAACCTGTATAGAAATAAAATTGAGAACTTTACATATTTTTGATTCTTAGGTTATGTATTTTTGAATCGGTTGTAATTAAGAATTAAATTTAGAAATGTAATTTTTTTTTTGAGATCAATCTCTGTCAACTCTGAATAAGTATCCAAAAATAGATTGCTAGATAAAATGTGTACTATTTGAAATATCTATAAAATAGAAACTAAATAAGGTTTTTCTATATTATTATTCTTATTAATTTATATTATTCAAATAGATTTTATTCAACTGATGATCTCGTTTGACTAGTTTCAAACAAGTGAAACATTGTATTGTTAATAAAATTAAAAATCTATAAGAGGATTTCTTATATAGTATTATATAATAAAACCGGAATCCAGATTAGTTTTTTCAAAAACACACTAAAAATTTGTTGAATAAAAGTATTTAAATTATTATTATTATTATAATATAGAAAAACCTTATTTAGTTTCTATTTTATAGATATTTCATATAATACACTTTTTATCTAACAATCTTTTTTTGGATACTTATTCAGGGAGTATTCAACTATCTCGTTTGACTAGTTTCAAGCGAGTGAAACATTGTACTGTTAATAAAATTAAAAATTTGTAATTCATTATTCTCCTTATATTTAAGTTGAGAACTTTGATTGTCATCTTTAAAGTAAAAAATACACCATAAATAATTCTTATACATATTAAGTATTTGGTTTTCCAAGAACTATTTCAATAAAAACTATTTAAGACTTACTAAAATACGTTGTGTTTCAAAATTTAAGTTTATTTACAAATTAATCACCATATGCTAGTATAATTGTTGTTTACAACTATTCCTAGGCTACAAACAAAATTTAAAATAATTATATAAAAACTAATTCATATTAAATAAGAATTGAAACAATTATTTTTTTTCCATTGTTTTACCATTTTCTCTTGTACTAATTTCAGCAAGTCTTTTTTTTCTTAAAGTTTGATCATTCACGGGTTTCAACATACTGTCAAAAAAGCTTGGCTGACGGTTTCTAGAAATGCTTTTATTGTAAACCAGTGGATTTTTAGCTAAAGGTTTCTTTTTTAAGCTATTGCTGTAATTTTGGCTAAAATTTCTAGAATTATTAACGCATTGAACTGGCTTGTGCTTATTCAAAATTTTAGCTGCAGCAGCCTTTCTTTCCATCATAGCCTCATAGGAAAGTCTGTTTGCTGTCCGAGAATGTTGTGGATTTTGTTTGTTCTGATCTGCTTTGTTGAACAATGACTTTTCAACTTTGTTTTTTTCAATCAGTTTTGTTTTATTAGACAAACTGTCTGAATGTTTATTTAGTTTTGATGATTTTTTGTTTTTAAAACTATCAGTTCGGAGTGATTCGCTTTCTTTCATGAGACCTAATATTTCACCGAAAATATCTCCCTGTTGAGCATTATGTCCGCTTAATTCAACCTTTTTCTTTTTCAGTTCTTCGTTTGTTTCGGGTGCTGATCTTTTACGATTTTTTTTTTCAATGTTGTTATTACTTTTCAATGTTGTTCTATTTTTTTGTTGATAAGGTTTTTGATATGTTTTAGCATTGTTGTCTGAAAACTGCTGTTTGTCAATAATGTTTTGTTTCATTTTGTGCTTCAACTGTTTTGCTTGCTTAACTACAGACTTAAACCACGCATCCAAGTTGTCTTCAGCATCTTCTTTTGAGTCAACTTTGAACGAATTTTGTATCTTATTCACATCAGCTGCTGTCACTTTGTCAGGGTCAAAATCATCAGCGGCTATGGAAAACAGAAGACCGTTCTCTGAAACGCCCGAAAAATGCAAGTCTTCCAGCATTGCCAATTCTCTGCTCACTACTTCGCTCCAATTGCTTTGAGAAGCGTGCTTCTTCAGCAACTGCTTCTGTGTTTCTGACTCGTTCGTGTCGTTCAAATAGACCAGCTTTTTCAGCTGATCTCCGGAGAAGTACCGGTACAGGTCTCCTTCGTTATCTACCGTCTGCTTGATGTAAGACTCCTTGTACACCTGCCTCTGATAAATTTTTTCCTCTATGCTGCCGCACGTGATCAGCCGGTACACTATTACTTCTTTCTTCTGACCGATTCTGTATATCCTGTCTATTGATTGGTTGTCGTCGCTCGGGTTCCACGAAGGGTCGTAGATGACCGCCCTGTCTGCCCCGGTCAATGTCAAGCCGACACCGCCTACTTGAGCGGTCAGTAAAAACACGCTGTAAGAATTATCATTTTGAAACGTGTTGACTATGTGCTCTCGTTCTTTAACGCTGTTCACCTTACCGTCCAAACGCACCAGTTTAAAGTTTCTATTAAGAAGAATTTTTTCTATAATGTCTAGCATTTTTCTTGACCTTGAAAACACAGTAGTTCTGTGTCCACCTACTCTCAGCTGCTCTAGTAGTTCAACAAGGAATTGAAGCTTTCCTGATTCTTTTAAAAGTCTGGAATCTGGTATATTGATTAAACTGTCAATTGGTTTATTTGTAGTGGAGTTTTGTTGGGTATCATTTTTAAAACCAAGTTTAATACAACTGTTTTTATCTAGTATCCTCGGATGATTACATATTTGTTTTAGAACATTTATTTCTGCAAGTCCAGATCTTTTACTGTTCAAAATATATTTGGTTTCTGGTAATGTTAAAAAATCATTGTAAAGTTGCATTTGGAAGTCACTTAAGTAGCACCAACATACAAAGTCGTTTTTCTTTTCAAGGGTAGGAAATATAGCACAATTTACTTTGTTTTCTTTCTCGGACTTAATAGCAACTCTAGAACTTTTGGTTACAGACTCTTTAGTCCTTCTTAAAATGAATGGCTCTGTGATTTCTTTTAGTTTCTCAGCCATTTTATTTCCTTTAGCTATTTGACAATTAAAAGCACCTTTTTGTCTAGCAATTTCAATTGGTTCCTGGTACGTAAGCTTAAAAAACTTCCTGGATCCAAGAAAGTTTTCTTGTGTCGACCAGCTAATTAATGCCCACAGATCAACAAGTTTGTTCAGAAGTGGTGTTCCGGTCAGCATAATTCTGTTTTTAGACGGAATACTGTTCAAAGCCTTTGAAATTTTGTTGTTGTTCTTTATTAAGTGACCTTCATCAAGCACTGTGTAATCCCATCGAACTTGAGAAAGTTGCTTGAACTCATTTCGTGCTAAACCGTAAGTTGTTATGCATACACACTCCTTTACATGTTTTACTAGCAGCAAAGTTTTTTTCCTCTCATTAGGATATCCTAGGTAGCTCAAAACCTCAATATCACCAGCCCACTTGGAAAACTCACATTTCCAGTTGGCAATGAGTGCTTTGGGCAGCACAAGTAGAACCTTCTTGACTAATCCTAGTTTCATCATAGAGAAAACGTACGTGATCACTTGAATTGTTTTTCCCAAACCCATGTCATCCGCCAATATTCCACCTTTTTTCCCGTCCTTGTACAGTTTATACAACCATTGGACTCCTTCGTGCTGATGGGCGTATAATTTTTTGCTCAGCTCTGCTGGTATTTCAAGTTTTTCATTTAAACTTTCTTTACGTACTACAAGCTGCTGGTCTGTTTTCTTTGGTAAGTTCTGATATTCTTTAACATCTTTTGACGGAAATGTGCCACTGCTACATTTTATAGTGCTGCTGTGATGTTCACCAACAATATAGCAGTCGTCGTCACTACTATTGTGATCATTAAGGTTACAGTTGTAATCACTATCATTACTACAGTCACTGCTATCACTACAATCACTAAAAGATAGTAAACTACTGTAATCTGTAGTATTTTTTTTTGGTTTCTTAACAATTTTTAACTTCGGTATTCTATTCGCAGTGAGATTTTGATGTTTATTTATCAAAATATAATCTTCATCACTCGATATTGCAGCATCATTACTGGTGTTTGTAAAATCTTCCATATTTAGTTGGATTTTTAGTGTTATATTATAATATTATACCTGCGTTAAATAATCAATTTTACTGCTAATCAGTGGTAAACTTTAGTAAGAAATTGTTAACAAAGCCTCTACCATAGATCTACTTATAAATAGAATTAGTTTAGGTCTATGATAAAAAGACATATTTGTAGCAAAAAACTAAAATGTAATTTTTTTTAAGTTTAATAGTTAATGATTTAAATTATCAAATAAGTTGTTAGTAAAATAATGTTTGTTATTACTAACGCAAAATACCTAAACATTATATGTTAGAAAGTAAATACCCGGGTATATATATTAATAAATTCTATGAACTAATATCTTTTTGACTGAAAAGTTACATTCCTAATTACTGTGGCTTTACGGTTTTACTTATTTATTAAAATTTAATTTAATTTTGTAGATTTTTTCTGAACTACCTAATGCTTGTAAAGAATGAATATATTCAAAATAGTTTTTTGATATAAAAGATTAAAGCTAGAGAGTTGAATAGTTTATTTATAAAAGTTACAAGCTGAAAAATTAAAAAATTAAAACTACAAATGCATATTCTATTACAATTTTTAAACTATCTTCAGAGAGTTTTCACAGTTAACTGTCAGTCATTGTTTTTTCATTTTTGTACAGAATTTTTAATAATTTGATTAAAATTCCAACTTTTTGAAAAAATAAAATTTTGTAACAACTTACAGCACAATGTTGTTCTTTTTAATTGAAAAAAATCGGATTGAGGATATTGAAGAATTATTTAATGAAAATTTTCTGAATTTCTAATTCTAAGAACAAAATAGTAGATAGTTTTTCAAGTAAATTTTTGGTCTATTTGTAAAAAAAAACTGAACTTAATCTAGAAAATTCAAATAAATTTCTATATTCTAGTTTAAGTGACTATTGTTTATATTATAATTATTAGTACTAGAATTAATATTATTTTTCTTAAAAAGTTGCTTTGTCAGATCTCCATAATGATACTTATAACAAAAAACTTCAAAAATTTAATAAATAAATTATACTATGTTTAAAGAAGTAAGCTTAATTACACTGTTTTAAATCCTAAACCAAATAATTTCCTTGCCTAAAATTTTTAGATACAATGGTATCAAAAAAAGAATTATAACTAAAGGTAAAATTTGTAATCTCTAAGGATATTTTTTATCAAAACAAATATACCATATAACATATTATTGTTTTGTAAACAAATTTCTACTTTGTATTATATTTAATTTCAAAGTTATAAGTTTTTATTAATAACTTTTAAAACATGTAAAGAAGTTTAAGAGGATTACATATAATAACAATATTATGGAAACAATAATATGTTACAAATCTTGTATTGAAAGTTAGTACATTAGTGTGTGTATCACATTTTGAGGTTTATGAATAAGATAATATTATAATTGATTTATATAAAACTTTTATATTGGGAGTAAATAAAATACGTTTGTATTTATATAAAACTAAGTCATTATACTAAGTAGCATTGCATGATGTAAAAATAATATTCTGCTATATGTAGGTGTGATGTATATTTTGTAAACTATCATGTAAAAATATTAAAGTACAAAACCTCATTTTAAAAGTTTTACAAAGCTTTATTGCGTAAAATACAATATTTGTGTAAATTTCTTTAATTAAGTTTTAGTAAGTTGTTCAAATTAAAAAAAAATTGAATTTAAGGTTTATAAGTTTAACCCAAAGAAAAAAAAAATTCAATAATAATAATTTAAATCATATACCTCTTTAAAAATGATTGTTCGAACTTGTTTTATGTTACTAATTTTAGTATTACCTTGTTTAGAAAATGGTTAGAGAATTTTCACTTATTTTAGCATAAAATTTAACTAGAATACACATCTTTTCTTAATTGAATTAAAAAATAAATTTTTACCTGCAGACTTTAAAAAAAATTATTTAAATATACATTCTCAAAAGTTTAATGTACTTATCTTAAAAACCTTAATATATAATAAAGTTTTAGTTGTTATTGAAAGTTTTAGATAAAAATGTAGATTTAAAAACTGCCTCTCAAAATATTTGAAGTTTTTTTATAATATTTTCTACATTTGTTTAATAAGCTTAAACTAATATAAACAATTAGTTTAGTTAATTTTTTCAAAACTGTCAGAGTTGTAATTTTTGTATACATAATCTTAAATCATCCTATGATTTTATAATAAAATCTTGTAGTCAAGAAAAGAACAGATAATTAATGTGCAGTGTATTATAATAGTTTTAAAAATAAATATTATGGTATTTTAATTATTAGCTGAACTATTATCTTAACTGTTTAGTAAGAGTAAGAAGTATATTTATGCTGACTTAGTTTTCATAAAAATTTATCCAAGTCCTACTCTTTTCTACTCAAAACTTATTTTTAAACAGAAGCACTAAAAAGTTCATAGTCTGATGTATGATATTAAGTTTGACTCTATATTTAAAATAAAACCCCTTGAAGTTTATGTAAAAATTATAATAGTACTGAAGTATTGTAATTATAAACAAGTTTTGTTTCTTAAAAATAGCTTATCCCAAAAAGATCAAAAGTGTTAGTTTTTTAATTACGTTACTACTGAAATTATAGTGAATATTTACAATAGGGAAGAAACATTTTATGTGTTATATAGCAAAAATGTACCTTTTAAGCTAGGATCAAATTTTATATAAAAGATTTATATAAAATTAAAGATCTATTAATAAATAGGTTTAAGATACAGGGTCGATTTTTGCCCTATTTTGAATCAAAAATTTAGCAAAATTACCACAAACTAGTATTTTATTTAGAGGGTTGCCAGTTTTTCCAGCAAAAAAAGCCAACCTGAGTGACCAAAAACTAACCAGAGTTTATGATTAAATTTAAAAATAAGTAGTATTTATAATTTGATAAGGCTGAATACAGAATTAAGTTATAGTAATAACAGGACTTTATATCTAGAAAAAAAAAGGATTTGAAGTCTTAAAAACCCTGAGTTTTTGAAAAAAATCAATTAAGTACGAGTTTAACTAATATTTTAATATAAGTTAAAAAATACAATCATTCTACTTATATCCATATTTATAAATTTAAAGCTACAAGAGGAAAAAAATACGTGAAAAAACAGAATGTACATATAACTAGTGATGTAAATATCTTTGCCTGTTTATATCTTTACCTCTGACTCAATATTTATTTGAAAGAGATAGCAAACATTTTAAAAATAGCAATTCTGTATTGTAACATTAAACATAATAATAAAATAAAGCAATGAATAGTTGTTTACTGTTTACTTATTTTACTCTTATTAACACAACTTTAATATTAAAACAGTTATAACATAGTATTTAAATTTATCAAAACAGCTCATTTAGATACGTTTATAAGGTATGTATGTAGGCACACTCAATTTATTGGTACTACTCATCATAACTAAATCCTACCTTATTTAATTAATATCTTATAAATACTAGATTCTATTTGAGACAACATTATATAAATCAGACAAAACATTTTGGGTGATGTATCTGTTTTACAAAAGAACCACAAAACTCTATTATAATAACACTGTTTAAAAAATAAAAGTTACTGTTAAAAATAACTCGGAGAAAATAAAACTTAAAAATAATTTAAGCTTAAGTGCAAAATACTTTAAAACTTTAACTAATGTGAACTACAAAATAATCAGAAACTCTAAAACAATTAAATGTTGGTCAAATAGAGTTCTTATTTTTAAACCACAAAAATACACTAGTAAATTTACATGCAGTTATATGTATACAATATGTGTCTAACTCTCAGTCTATAGGTCTTAACCAACTACTCTGTCCCCTCATAATGATAAAATTGCCTTATATAATTGCTTTATGGTTGACTGATTTTGTAACACTCAGCGTTCAAACAAGCTGAATTTTTGTGAATTGCATAGTGTTTTGTGTATTATAGACCATTATATATTCTGTTGTTTAACTTGTTTTGTTTGTATAATTAACTATAATTTATCTTCATGTTTATAGTTATAATATTGCTATTACATTAAAATAAAATATTTTCAAATTTTTATAAGAACATATTTTACATAATTTTTAATTACTATTTACCTAAAATTTAAAGTGCTTGTTAGTACTAATTTTAACACAAATGTATATAAATGCTTCATATCATTGTTTATTTTATTTGTACCTGATGGTCTGTTGTCACAGTGAAGAATTGTGTTGTCAAATAAATTCATTTGAACATTAATATCGTTATTATGCTCACTTTTTTTGATAGAGCATTTTAAGTTTTCCCAGTTAGTAACTTAGTCTAAGTAAGTGCCAAAAATGAATGAACTATTGTTAATGAAAATTAAATGCTGATAAACAAAAACCAAGGACTTCATATCAAAAAAAAAAATAAATATTAAAAAAAAAAGTCAATAAAACTAGCATGAGATTTAAATAAATAGCTAACATAGCCTGTTTATATTATGAAAGGAGTTTTTAAAATAACCTAAAAAATTACAGCAGGTACGAGTTGGTCTGTTAATTTTAATTGTTTTTTCTTATTACTAGTATAGAGGGTAAAATCTAAATTTTGCATCTTGATAAACAATAAATCATATTTAACAGTGAATTGTTGTACTGATTTGATATATATTTCACAAAAATTTTTGACACAAGATTTTAAACATTATTGTACAATTAAAAAAGACTTCAAATCTATTCAATAAAAGGTAATTTTTAAAGAAACTTTTCATTCAAGTATTTTCTTGTAAACATATATCAATAAAAATGATGTCAGGGCTCCTATTGAATTTATAAACAATGTCTATGTTTGAAAAACTCAGTTTAGTTTTTTTTTATTATCATAAGATTTAAAAAAAAGTTGATCTAAACCTACAAGAAATGATGTAGAGATGAATAATTAACTTGTAATTTTGTTCTGTTTTTTGTTTTTTGGCTTATGATTGTCCTTCTCAAAGTTTGCACACAAACTAGTTTGAATCACATCATATAGTATTTTTATTAATAATTGTATCTAAAATTTGAAAATGGCCTGCCAATAAGCAAAAGTCAGGTTGAAATTCAAAATAAGCCAGAGTCAGCTTGAGTTTATGAGAATAAAAAAGAATAGTAACAGCTAAGATCAGAAAAAATACTGTTAACCAACCTAGATATATATAAATATAAAGTAATTTCAACAAAAGGACTTATAAAAAAATTGTTAAGATATACTTAAGGCTATGAAAACAGCCTAAAATTTATGAAAAATTGTCCAAACTGGCCTGAAACTACAAACCAGCTTTAGTTGGCCTGAGTTTTTCAAAAAAAAAGGCTTAAATAAAACTAGTTTAAGTTTCTTTGATGTTTTATACTAGTTTGAGTAAGCCTGACTGGCCTGAGTAACCTGATTATGTGGCAACCCAGTATTTAGATTTTTTGAAGGAGTGGTAACTGAAAAGTTTCAAATATAATTGCAAGTTAATTATTACTGTTAAAAAATGAACAAACTTTAATTTTAGATAGATAAATAATAAGAAAAACATTGATACAAGTCATTAAAAAACTAGTAGCCAGTAACAAAGAAAAAAAAAACTAGCCTAAGTTTCAGCAAACGACCCAAACTATTTTTAGCTGACTTGAATTAGCTTGAGTTTTTAGCTCTAATTTTTTCAAACCAGTATATGACAACCCTGTAAATATTTTTATCTTACATGTATTTAAAGCAATTTAAACAAAATTTTAGAATGATTTGTAAACAAACATGCTAAAGTAAACTAATGTTTTAAAAACACTCTTTCCTAGACAATTATTAAACAGGTTTTAATAAACATTGGACAGGTTTTAAATCAAAAATAGTGATAAATGCATTATGTAGATAAAGAAGTAAATATATTTCAATAAACAGCAACACAATATATTTTGTTATGCTTCTTTTATCATGAGAAATTATACAAATTTTACTTCTTGTTTAGGTGGTTTTCCATTTTTCTAGTGTTTAAAATTTGTGTGTTTTTTTAATCTACCTAATTCAAGGATTTATTAAGCTTTGGTTTTCATTTTAAAATATCCTGACTTATCAAGTATTCAAATTAATAAAAATAGTATATCGTCAGATTTTTTACAATTTTTTTATTAAAGTTTTATTTTGTTTTTACACTTTGCTTATTATACAACTCCCAACTTTAAAAATCTCAAAGTTTATTTTTGTGGTAGTATTTGATTACGAAAAGATAGTTAAAATGATTATACTATATAAATACATCAGATGACTGTAATTTTTTATACTGCTTTTTCACCAATAAAACATTATCTTTTTACAAGTATGTATTACTAATTTTGAATTATAAGAAATTTAGTCAAAAAAAGTAACCTTAATATTTTAAACTATAATAATTGTTGCCATCGCAGAACTAAAAAAATAAAAAAATCTGAATACTAAACAAAGTTTATTTACTTTATTTTGAAATATAATGCTCGAGTTTTTTTTTGGCGATTTGCTCCTGGAAATCTAGCAACTATTGTACATACTTTCTATAACGAATTTATTCAGTTTGGAGTTTTTTTCTAACTAATATTTTATAGCTTGAATGTTAAGTTCCTTTAAATCTATCAGTATAAAATTTCTAATTTATATTTTAAGGTTTGTTCAATTTAAATGTATTAACAAATAAAAAAGTTACAAAAAAAAATTTAAATGTTGAAAATTAGTCCAAATATAAGTTGGGTGTCTTAATGTATAAATTTAGACATAACTTTTTACCATTTCATTTGTATTGTTTTTTTGCAATTGTAGATGATGTACTCAAAACATAAAACAAGGTGTTCTCAAAAAAAAATTTCTTACTAAGCTGTAATAGACATGGGTATAAATTTCTAGCATTTCAAGGAATTTGACTTTGGATTGATATGCCAAATAGTTTAAAATATTAGGATCGTTTTGTAAGGTACCAGGTCGATTAGGGAAACTTTTTACTAAATAATAATTGATTGGTTACAGTAAAGATAAGTTACATCGAGGACATTATTTTCATATGTATAGGGTTATACCAATATTTACTACACCTAGGGATAGACCCTGCTAGTTATGTAAAATAGGTTCTTATGACATTGATCTAGTCTAGACTCTAGGTTGTAGCAAATAATGTTATATTTTGAGTGTATATAGACTATCACTAAAATTTCAATTAGTACTTTTGTATACGTTTGTATAAAATTTCTGGTATAAATGTGTTAAAAATATTAAATTACTAACTAAATTACTGTTAGAATAATATTAATTGAAAATATCTTAGTTTTATGTTTTTTTTTCTTACCAAAAATTATTTATTTAACAACTTTAGTGTGTTTCATTTGCTGTTTGCTTACATGGTTTATATGTTATAGTTGATTCCATAAAAATAAATTTACAGTTGTATACAATTTCAAAAAAATTAATAGGTCAAAGTTGTTGTTTCAAAGAAAAATAAATATATTCTGCCACCCTTTTTTGCGATAAGTTCTTCTGATCAAAATTTTATATTGTATTGTAAGCACTATCGGCTTGATCTCCGAGAGACTAAAAAAATAAAGAGTTTTTTGATTGTAGCGTAGCTATTTAAAGCTAAGCGCCACGAGAGAAAAGTTCATTCACTTTTTGTTTTGGTTAGCTATAATTTATTGTTTATTGAACGACAAAAAATACGCTCAAAAGGTTTGGTCCAAGGACCTGGTGTACAAAAAACTTTTCGGTTATCGAGTCATACACCAGAACAGTTTAACGTCATGCTTAGGACAATTTGTTGGCAAGAATAGTTACAATTAGTTAAAATTTAAGCCACCGCTCTTTTGTTTTAGCAGGCACTTTTTAGATTCTTTATAAACGAGATTTCTTTTTTCTGTTAGAATTGCGTATTGTGTGACCTAGTAACAAACAGGACCTCGATAAACGTTTACCATAACGTGTTTTGGTCTAGTTGTAAACGTCACTTAGATTGTATTTTAGCGATTATATGCGTTCAGCTTTCGTTGTTTTTTAGCGACTGTTACTCAGCATTGCACTTATATTGTAGTTCACTGACTTCAGTAAAAACCGCTGAGAAACGAAAGTAAGTATTCAATACACTTTATAGCTTTCGTTAATCGCTACAACCTTTTTTTTGTTGAGCTCTACACTTCTACAGTGGGTCATTGACCTCTGTAAGAATCGTCGAAAAACTAAAGCAAGTGTATATTGGTTTGTGTTTATTTCCAGCTTTCGTTGTTTTTTTCAACAACCGTTCATGAGTAGAAACATTTATTATAGTTCAACCAATGCGGACTTATAGAAGTTTCATACGCTTCAAGTCCTAGCTTGGCTCTGACTTCAGTAAGAATTGCTGAGGACTGTAAGCAAACGCTAATACATCTAATAAAAGTTGCCCTGCAAACAAACCATCAAGCTCTGACTTGCATGTGTGTGAGTGCTATTTTTTATAGCTTTTCGTAAAATCGTAAAATAAACTTTGAGAGCCGAACCTATACTTTTAGTATTAACAGTAGAACGTAGTTCAGTAAGTTGTGATATTGATAAAATTAGTGTATCGTATTTTGTTCTAGATTAAGTTTATATAGTAAGGTATACGTTGAAATCACTAAGATTAAATTAAATATTTACTTCTTAGTCTATATTAAAATTATATATCAAGTATACTCAGAATCATCATAGACTAAGTTAAATAAGTACGATAGCTCACATTAAAAGTTATATTAAACGTTTCATTAAAAAGTATCTTAAGACCACTAGTTAAACTTAGATAACTACTGTCTAGTCTAGTCACTAATAAGATATTTTCGTTTATTAAGCTATGAGTACTACCAGGAAAAAGCCCAAGACGCTCTCGGCCAGTAGCTTAACAAAGATAGTTTCTAAGGACGCTACGCGTGCCCAACCGGCCGAGAAGACGTCAGGTACTAGTTGGCATACTCGTAAAAGTAATTCCGAGCTTGATGCAGTTACTAACCAATTCAATATCAGACGAAACTGTAATAGCTGAGGATTATAGGATTTATTTTTATTTTTATATGTTTTATATTTGTAAAGTTACAAATTTTTAACGTTAAATAATAGTGTTATTTTTTAACTTTTGCAATTAGTGTTATTGATGATTATAAATAGTTAAACATTTTAGTCATCTTACTGGCTGAAAAACAAGGGACTTGCGGCAAAGTACAAATGTTCAGCTCAAGTAATTTTATTTTTCTCTTTTATTTGTTAAATAATTCCCATTAATATGTCAAGTTTTTTATACTAAAGTGTTATAGTTTCATAAGTAGCATTGTTACTGAAATCTAACAAAAAAAAAGTGAAATTATTTTTAATAGGTGTTTACTTATTAAAAAACGGTAAGTAAAGCTTTGAAGTAAAGTTATTCACTTTATAAAATAAAACTATTTGTTTCGTCAGCAACCGGACATAGCGGCATGTCAGTTGCTAGCTAACTTGTGCGTCGCCGCAATGTACTCCCAGAAGAGTGAGGCTTGCAGAGATTACAACCAAATTTACTCGATCGCTGTGTCTACTTCGCGTGATCCTCCCAGGTTAGTAGAAGTGATCTGATGCATTTTCGTGATTTTTGTAAATCTTCTCAAAGCTGTATATTTTCTAAGTTTTTAAGGTTAGTTTAATATTTGGCATACATTAGTATAGTTTAGGCATGGGAAACATACGGTCTGCGGCTTAGTTTTGGTTGTAAAAACTTTTACAAAGCAATAAGCGTATAAATGTCAACGAAATTTAAAAAGATTGATAAACTTTAATTAATAGTAAACTGTGGCAAGGCTACCATAATTTTAGTAATATCGCATAAATAACAATCAAAGCAAGTACTATTTGGTTCCATGTTGAAGGACTTTAAGACTACCGTAGTTATTTTGTTAATTTCATGATTGACTTGTTATCGTTTTGTGGTTAGCGAAATAAATTAGTTTTCAGCATAAGTTTAAAAAATAAAGTATCACACAAAAGTATATGTCTAATAAATTCGGTCCGTTGTGTACAAAAGACTGCCGCTTATGGCCTGCTTAGAGAAGTTTCTTATGGTTAAATACTTAGTTAAGTTTTAGCGAATACTTTGATCTTTAGTATAATAGTTAATGTTAACTATGTAAAAAAAATACTTTTATTACCTTTATAGTTTTGAATAGTGTTTTTGTATTTTTATTGGTCTATACACCCCTTAAAACAAAACTGAACAGTTCGGAAGATATTTATCTTAAACAATTTTTTTTTGTTTTTCAACTTTTTTATTTAAGTGAATTTAAAAAACTTTACTACTACTACTACTACTACTACTACTACTACTACTACTAATTCCATTGTAAAGTATTATTGGTTAACAAAAAAATGTATGTTATTTTTTAAACGACTATTTTTTAATATAATTTTAACTTGTTAATATTATAAAACTCATTTAACTATTTACTGATATGTTGTGAATGTACCAGATATTACAATGTTTTTTTTCAGAGTTTTGTACTTGTTTTTGAATAAAATAGTACAGACAAACTAAAATTATGATACGTTTTAATGCAGGTAATTAGTATTATTTCTATATAGTTTCAAATAAAATTGTAGAACTTAAATTGATAAAACTGTGCACAGCATACCGATAAATGAAGCAGTTTTATATTCTCATGTAAAAGAAAATATGCTAATGTAGTGGTATACTCACAATTCCCTCCCGCGCACAATTCTCACTTGACTTTTCATATTTTTTTATTGTTTTTTATTTTTTTTTTTACCCTACTCTTACCCTTCGTCGGTAATCGGTTCTTGGATTTGATTGGGTAGGAATTGTGCATGGGTTGGAACTGAGCGTCTCCCATTGTTGTTTAATTTATGTAAATTTATTATAAAAAATCTAGTAGATCATAAGTATCTGACAATATTTTTGTTTGGAAATAAAGTCATTATTTTAAAAGTATTAGCATTTATTTTTTTCAGAACACCAAATTCACCTTGGATAGTTTATTCTGGAACAATTGCAGTCTCTGCCCTTATTTCAGAGTCAATTGTCGAGATTGATGAGATTTCTACAAAGTATTCTTTTGGAAATGCCGGTGTAAGTTAATTCTACTAATAGTTCAAATTGGTTTCACTTTAGCACTATTTATATACTTATAAAGTAATTTTTGGCAGGAAACTCAGCTACGGCTGATTGCTGCCGTTTATTCTGCTAATGGTAACTTTCTTGGTTTCGAAGATGTAATGGAGAAAGGAACTTTTCAAGTTTGAAATTTTTTCAGATTATTACCTGTATAGTTTTTATAAAGTATTGGTAGTAATTAACGCTGTAAACTATCTGTTTTTTAAGTCTGCCAAAAGTTTTAAAGATTGCTTTTCTAGCAACATTATGTAGAGTGTTTTTTTAAACAGCTTTGCCCCGAAACAAAAAGAAATAGAGATTCAGCTTACAGATTTGGTACTTCATTTTTTATGAGTGTGAGTAAAACTATAAAATTTTTTAGTTTATTTCACATGCTAATAAATGCATTTGAAACTAAGTTGGATGTATGTTCATAAATATAATTTATAATATAATTTTTATACATTAAGTATATATAGTGAACACACATCAGTACTTATAATATAATTTAATATTAGTTTATACGTTTATAACAATAATATTTCTATAGTTTATTTTTTAACGTTTAATAGTAGCTGTATGTTAGTTTAAAATAAAATAGTTTAAAAATTACATGAGTAATTTTATTTAGTTATAATGAAAGTCAAAAAATAAAGTATTAGGTTTAATATTTGTAAAAATATCGATTAAAGTCAAATAAGATGTAGTGTTTCTAGAAGGTTTTTTTTATGTTGTTTACGTTTTTCATTAAAAAATATTTTGTTTTAAAAATAAACAACACAACAAATGAAACTGGTATGTTGGTTTTTTGTAATTCGTTAATAAATATAAAAAATTTTTAATTACATTAAGTACTTCAAAAATCTTCTTTTTTAGTTGCTATAACTGATTTTAATCTAAAGCAGCACATTATTCTAAACTTAAACATGTTTATAAAAAAAAATATATTTTTAGTGATGTTAGATTAAATACGTTCTGATATTTAACTATCTATCGACAATGTTCTCTATCAATAAAAAATATTTTATATAAACGTAACTAAATGGCTTATTATAATACTTTAATTAACTTTAATGCGTAATTTTCATTTACACTCCATTCTAATCTAATGTTTACTTTTATTTTATAATTTTGCTAGAAACATTTAAAATAAAGGGTTGTTTTACTAAGTAACTTATTTAAGAGTTATTTCTGAGCTTGAAGAAGGTAATTAAAACTAAGTATAACAACAATAGAAATAATGTTTTAGAAAGGGCAACTTGTTTTCTTTGTAGGTAATTTTTATAATGATCCATAAAAAATATCACTTTAATCTACGGTCTTTCAGTATATTGTAAACAACAGTATTAATTGTAATGCTTATAAATTTTTCAGTGTAGCATAAACTCAAGTATCTTTTTTGATTACAAAAAGTATCCAGGACGTTTTTACGAGGCATTTTTGGAGTACAATGAGAATGGAAAGAAATATTTGTACCCCATACCAATTAGATTACGGTATTTCGTTAATTACATCATTTAATGTTGTATAGAGTTGCACTAAGTTTTTAAAATATTGGTCTAATTTTGTATGTTAATATTAAATACATTGATAATTTTAATATAGTTTAGCACAAAACAAAACTTAAAGTATTTAAATTTTTGTACTTTGAAGTTCATACTTCAAAACTAGGTAATAAATTATGTTTTTAGTAAAAATACATTACAGTTTTTTTACTATTATTTTATTAAAAATTTAAAAATATTTTACAGACAGATTTTCAAAAATAAAGGCAACGATCCGGATAATATTGATGATTGGGTTTTTGTTAGAAGATTTTTTCTAGTAGAAAACTTGTATAATAGTAGAAATGAATCGAACAATTCAACATATACCGTTTTAGTACGAGCTGCTAAACTAATCTGTCTTACGTTAGTAACTTATTAAAATAAAAGAAGTATTTAAGCAAATTTAAGGTTTAACAATTTTAAATTAATGTGTTAAACTTTATTATTTAAATTAGACTTTTAAAGGAGTTTTAAATATTAATATTAATTAGGTTGATACTTTTTATAGTTTTAATGCTAAAAATGTTTTATTTTTAGTTTAAATGATTGCCCCGCCATAATATATTTGTTTGATTTTTTGTAACCTAATGAACCTTTTTTTTTTTTGGTCTGAAAAAAAACTAAATTAATAACATTAAGCTTCAACTCTAAAAAGAACATTTGCCCTTTTCTTTGAAAACAATGCTTTTTTAATTGGTTTTCAAACCACGGTTTTTAATGAAATTATTTAGAATTACAATAAAAGACGATGAAGGCAGTTCAGGTATTTATGTGCCGCGGTTATCATTAGAATACGAAAATATTCTCTTGGTGAACAGAAGTAACTCCACTAATAATCTAACTGAAGATGGCTACAATGTTTCATCATTTGTGGTATGCTTTTTGAAACTAGTACACGTGTGTAAATTAAAATAGTATACGAAGCTATACTCTAATAAAAATGTTACGTCTAAATTAATTATACTGTTTATCTCTTTAAATTTATTTACAAGCTAATTTAATCCTTTTTTTATAAATCTTACTGAAAACTTTGAACAATAAACTGCAGTCATCGTATTTAATTATGCAGACAACGTTTGAAGTGAAGTATGGTCAGAGGAGCTCCTCACACGAAACAGTGTTCATCATTCTGTACTCAGCCATCAACATATTCATGTTCGTCTACTCTTTCTTCGAGCTTGCTACGTGGAGGCACAGGCAAGGACTGAAACACATCAATTGCAGGGTTTGAAAAGTATAATTTTGTTTTTTAAATCTCAATCTTGCTGTTCTCTTTAAGATTAATTATAGTGTTTAAAAAAAAAGTAAATTGATTTTAATAATGTTTTCAAATGAGTGTTACTATAGTCTATCTAGATAAGGGCATCCCAAAGTGAGAAATATATAGTAAATAAGTAGTAATAATAACTAGTGGAAGTGCAAAATCTAATAAAGGGGGAGGTTATAAAAATGAGTTTAGGAATTATGATCTAGAATCTAGATAGTTTATTTCATATTTACATAATAACTAGTTTCTTGAGCTTTTTATAAGCATTAATGAAAAATACAAAACGAAACTTAATACAAAATAAAACTTAGTTTATTCATGATATATGGTTCGAAAAAGATACTCAAAAACTTTGTTAAAATAGACATTTATTGAAGATTATTTTTCTGCGTTTTCTAATTAATGTTTTCAATTGATAAATTGTTTAGAAATTACTCTAATGTAGGTTAATTTTTCTATTTTTACAAAAGTAATTCTATAACAATATCCGTTTGATATTTTTTTATCATTTTATAGTGGCTTAAATTACAACTAACTATTTAGTTTTAGTAGCAACAACTAAAAGTTATATAAATGCGCTATATCTATATTAACCTAGTTTGTTATTTTTTTTGTAAATTACTAAAATATTCAAAAATACTAAAAACCTTGCAGAGTTTTTTGATGTATTGTTACATATTAGCAAGAAATGTCAGCAACAACTTGATACTTATCATGGTATTCTATTCTTTTCTGCGCCTTGTTATCTACAGGGTTAGTTTTTCGTATACTAATATTACAAACTTAGTGTACTTTGTATATAAAAGTGAACCTGTTTGATAAATTTATTTATTTGCTTAATTAAAAACATTTAGGGTCAAAACATATTCAGTATTTTGCATCCAACTGAAGACGTCCAAGCTTTTCAGTCTATCATAACAACTTCTGCTTTCATACTCAAAGTTTGTTTTTGCAAATTTTAATTTTACTACTTTTATAACTTTATTTACTAATTATATCTATAAATATGGTAACTTGTAATTTAATTTTACAGAAAAAACTTTTGTTCAAATTTATAAGTTGCTTTAAGTTGAAAAACAACATTATATATATATATATATATAGGCTAAAATTTTTATAATGTTTGAGTTATGTAAACTACCTTATATGTGACCCCACAAAAATGTATATTCTTAACGGTTACAAAACTTTTCAAACCACAACAATTCAAACTTTTATAAAAAAAGTTAAAGGTGCTGCATCTTTAAAACTTAATTAGATTTTGATTAAAATGAAAACACTCATGTACGTCTAATTAATAAGAATATAATAATAAAAAACTGAAAAGTTGTTTAAAACACATTATTTCAAAAAAAAAAGATATACTTTAGTAAGTTTCAAAAACTCTTTCAGCCACATCTCAGAAAATGATTTAAGATTGTAAAAATGCTAATGTAGGTCTAATTTATAAGATTATTGTGATTAAAAAATATATATAAATAGAGAAATTTACCAGTAACTAAAAATTTAAAAAATTTAAATAGTCGGAATTTAAATTGTCATGCACATATTCTTAAAGTATGAGTAATGAAAATGATACAGTGATTATTAAGCAATAAGAGTAAGATGTTATAATTTTTAATATAGTTGTTCGAGTACATAATAGTGGTTAGTACGCAGTGCAATAACACATGGTTCTTCGTTGACTGGGAAAAATCAGCGAAAGAAAAAGACAAAGTAAGCAGTTGGAGAGTGTATCTAGTTGCTAATGAATGGGCAGAGTTGCAGGTCATACATGCTAGTTATACTTATACTTAATGTTTTTGAATTATATTATTAGTGATGAAACAACAGAATCATGCTTTTGTTCATCGATTTATAATTTACTTTTTTATAAGCGTTTTTTATAAGAAATTTAAAATCAAACAACCAGTTTAAAAAACATCAATACCAGAGGTTTTATACTTAATTTAAATAAATAGTTTGTTTATTTACAATATAAGTGTATAAAACCTATACGATTTAAAAAAAAAACTTGTTTTTATTTTAATAATAATATTTTAACAAATATTTTTTTATTTAAAACATTATTGAAAAGTAATACAGTTTTACTTAATTTCATTACTAACTTGTATTTAGAATTTAGATATACATAATTTTAACAAAGTTTCTAAACAATTTTTAAAGAAATTTCGACACTTTTCACAACACTTCTTTTTCGTATACTTAGTTTTTTCTAAAGCTATAATTTGTACTAGTGTCTAGTTAAAAAAAAAAAGAAAACTTATTATAAGTTTACTGTTTGTTTATTTGACTTGAAAAGTCTAATTAAAAACTTCAATTTAATTTTTATTTGAAGATAAAATCGTTTGTAATAAATAACAGTAATAATAAAAAAATAAATTACAGACTCAAAGAAAAATATCATCATCTGTTCAATATTTTCTAGTTCTTTATCTTTTTGAAGTAAGTTTTATACTCTAAAATCTCATTTAACATAGTTTTAGACAATAATTAATTCATAATTATAACTTTTTTCATTGATATGTATCAAATTACTCTGTAATTTTGTTTTGTTATAAATATTAATATAATAGAATCTAAACTCTCACAACTTAATTAGTTCATGTATTTCCTTTTGAATAGATACTTTATATTTTTGAAATGTTTTGAAAAAACACACTATTGTAAAGAATTTTAAAGCTCACTAAAATTTTTCTGTAAAAATATCTACAATTAAATTTTTCTGTTTAGTTTTTTTGTTTTGATTTATTTTATTATTAGTTAAAAAACAAAAAATATTCAAGAATTTTACAGATTTCGTACGTCAATTTGTATTGTTACAATTAAAAATTGTTGTATTTTTAAGGAAATACTTTAGTTGCTAAACTTTAATGATAACTTTTCCAAAAAAAATATGTATCTGCATTAGTTTTTAACGACCACATAAAAGGTAGCTGGATGGAAAGATTTAGCTTTAGAAACACCACTTGCAAATTACCCAGGGTATTCACAAATAAATCCTGACAGCCACGTTATACCTACCAACAAGATGCTT
This sequence comes from Thalia democratica, assembly GCF_965202585.1. Lineage (NCBI taxonomy): Eukaryota > Metazoa > Chordata > Thaliacea > Salpida > Salpidae > Thalia > Thalia democratica. The sequence goes on from NC_139170.1 coordinate 17,637,283, forward strand.
AGGTTCGCTATTATGACGTCAATATACACGATTGTTCACATAATGCAAGTCAGTTATTCTTAAATTTTGTTCTGTTGATTTCTCACACAAAACACACAAAAGTGCGAACTCAGCAATGTAATGATGTTTACTCTATTCAACTAGAGTTTCCACAGCCTAATATATTTGTTATGCGAGTCAATTTCATTTGAAATTTGTTAAAATTAAGTTTTGAAGAGTTATTATATTTTTTTATTTTTAATAATATTTTTAGTGTTTTTTATAAATTGAAAACATTTTAATCGAATAATAAATAAATAATGTTTTTTTTTTTTGTTAACGCTTTAATATAATTTCAATGCATTTCATCAGAAACGTATAGGAGACTAATATAATTAAAAACACAAATTTTCACTGAAACTCACCAAAAGCTTTTAAAACTAATAATTCATTAATGAGAATGATGCATTTAAGAAAGTAATCAATGCAAAAACGAATTTTAAACTAAGTTTTATACAAACAAAACAAAATGTTCACTTAATTAGGCAAATAAAAATACTTTGTAATCAAGTTTATTTTAAAAAACTAATTATAAAATGATATAGTCTATAGTTGAAAAAAAATAGTCATCGCTAAATAAAAGAAATTAGAAATCCTGTCTTCACAACCAAAATGTGTATTTTTAAAAGAACAAAAAATATTAAACAATAACAAAAATAGCAACAAAGGAAAACTAAAAATAAGATCAAAACAAAACATAACTTAATTTGTACAGAAGTTGTTTTTATGATTAGCTACCTAAATAGTAGTCCTGGACATGATGTTAAACTGTTCTGGTGCATGACTCGATAACTGAAAGGTTTTTTCGTGCATCAGGTCCTTGGACCAAACTTTTTGAGTGTTTTTGTCGTTCAATAAGCAATAAAAAAATATTCAAATTTATTTGACATGTCATAAGGTGTATTTTGTTATTCTTAAAAAAAATTGCTGTTAACTTGATTATTGTTCTGATGAAACGCTTAAAGCTTAGAAACTATAGTAAATAAATCGAACATTAATTGTTTTTTGTATTATTAATAGAGTTTATTATAAGTAAGTTATTAATAAGTTTAAAAATAAGTTAAAAAGATGACTGAAATCACAGTCACCTGGTTGAATTTGTTGTTTACTATGCAATTTGTGCTCCTTATAAATACTTTTGTTTGTCTACCGTAATTATTTTTCTATCAAAATGTTCAAATACATGATCAAAAGTTCTTAAAATCACTTTTGAAAGGATAATTATATAGCTAAACTTTAATATGATATTTTAATATGTTTTTTATATTTTTTTATAAACATTGTTTGTTTATTAATTTTCTCCAGATTCTTTATACTTTTTTGTTTATCTACAATTAGTACGGTTTAATTTAGGTAAAAAGGTATAATATAGGTAAAAGTTTTTAAAACGTTAAAAACATTGGGTTTTAACCAATCCTTTTGTTCAAATATGTGAACTCAACCGGAAAAGCTAAGTCAGTAAAGGCGACCTAAAGCGGCATATTATTGAATCTAGTTTATTATTATATTAAAGGTTATACAGTTGTTCTTTTTTTTAAGTTTATGAATACTACTGGATGAGTTTATAAAAAGTAAGTAAAGTATTTTTTTCAGATGGCATTTTTTTATTTGTACGAGAGATTTGTCAAGAGCAGCATCACAAATTTTGTCGATCTGTGCTCAGTTTCCAATGTGAGTTCAACTTGTTACTTGTGCAAAATAGCATACAAAATATTGCAATGAAAACACAGGTGAGCATGTTGATACTGAGGGAACAGAGGTACGGTTTCTACATTCACGGAAGAAGCGTGCATGGGAGTTCGCACTGCGGCATCCATCAGATGGACGAGTTCTTCACCAGGGAACAAGTTTTTTGTACTCTTCATATTTGTTTGATTCTTAGAATTTATTTATTATATTTAGATTATGTAAAATATGAACTAAATATTTGTAAACTTATGTTACAGACCCTTAAAGTACATCACTGCACTGTATAGTATTTCAGTTGAGAATATTTTTAAGTTTTTTTCACTAAATTTATGTTTTAAAATTAAGATAGTGAGAAGAGAATTATTAAAATAACAATTGTAATTTATTCTAAAAAGTTTTGTGACCAAACCTTTATCTTTTTGCTATTTATGTTTATCAAACTTGACAAGACAATTTTATTATTAATAAAACAAAATAATACAACGTTTATTTTGGTTGATGTTCACTATTATGGTGACTACAGCTGATCAACAATTATCGATGGTTATATTATAAAATCTCTCGTAAACAAGAATTTGTGTGGCAGGAAGGACTGACGTCATCCAGAGGTTTGGAGGCCGGCAAAGAACTTCAAACTTTCATGATGGCCGTTCCGTTGAGCTTCACATCGCGAGTAGATCAGATTTATTCAGAACTGCGGCAGGTAGTGTTTTGGTTGAACAACTTCAAAATTTTAATCTTTCTTTACTTATGTTTAAACTTAACTTAACACTTAAGCTTTTTTAATTGATTTGTTCACAAAACAGCTAAATAACGGTTTTGTTTTGATCGAAAAGTAAGATAACCATTTTAACTTAAAACCGTATTAATTATTTTCTTTTAACACTTACATAGTAGATAAAAAAGAGTTTAAATAGATGTACAACTTTTTAACCAACTATTTGTTTAATCGAAAGTATAGAATAATCTTTGATATAGTTTGTAAGTTTACAAGCAAACTTTTGACATAATAAATGGTCAGCTCAACGTGCTGCTAGCATTATCAGTTTATATGATAATTAAAACTGTTACTTCTTTAAAATTTGTTATAGTTAACTTTGTTTGTACTAAGTAATTCACAATTTTTTTTAATGATTTCAGAAGCATATCAGGCATGCCAAGTCAAGTGAGATTTTTTTTGCTTTTATAATTTAACATTTTGCTTTTAACAACTGTTTCAAAAAAAATATACTTCAACTTAGATCCATAGAATACTATTCCTTATATCTTTTTAAATGTCATAATGTTTATATTGTTTAGAACTTTTTAACACCATATTCTAATCAATTAGAGCAAGACAAAAAGCACAACTTGGATTGCACGTATCAAGCCTACACGGAGTTGAAGGAATACCTCACACGCTTGTTTGATCATGTAAGTTTCAATACTTTTTGTTAACTGATTAACTTGTTGAGTCAACTTTAGTTGAAAATACAACTAGTCAGTTTATATTTCAGTTTTCGAAATAAATCTAGTTTTTTAGCCGCTACTAATAAAAAGTGGGTAAAAAAACTAAGAGTCTGACTTATTACAATGATGTACTGTTCAAAACAAAATTTCAAACGTGTATCTTGTTATACCCTGTGTTTAATTTTGTAAATCTGAAGTTTTAATAGTCAATTTTTTTTATTCTGATATTTTCACAGAGCTATCAAAATATAGACTACTTCATCACAGAGAAAAGTTTTGGTGAATACTTTTTCGACATGGAATGGAAGGAGCCAATTGAAAATGTCATTTTGTATAAGGGTGAAAAATTCTTTAAGCTGTATACATATCTCATTATTTTTTGTTTAAGTTTTCAGTATTCGGAAAAATAGTTGCAAATTTGTTTTTAATCATTTTTATTCATTTTTTAAACTACAGATATAGTAGTAAAAAGTGTTTTTATAATAAAACGAACTTTTTTTGTTATTGTAAAAAGTTAGAAAACTATTTTAGGTAACGATAAATTTATATCATGTACTTTACTTAATGTCCTTTTAAACTTTCGATTAGTTTGCATAGAAAATATTAGTCAATAAACATAGAATAATAAATTTTAATTTGCTTTATACAGGGTTGCCAAAAAACCTGGAAAAACCTGGATGTCCAGTACTTAAATTTCGATTTGACACAAAAATATACCATTTAGATAAAAAAAATTGTCATCATCAAATTTTTTTTTAATTCAAAAACACTTTTTAAGTAGCTTTACAGTATCTTTTCAATGTTTTTATACTATATAACACTATTTCTTACCTTAAACTTAACTTAAAACTAAAAATAGACCTAAAAATGTTTACTTTTAAAAAACTAGAGAAAATTTGCCAAAAACATTTGGCAACCCTGTATACATGCTCTCTTCACTGATGGACAACTGTTCGGTTTTTGATTTAATCGTTAAACAAATAAACTGTTTGTTCAGTCTACTTCTGAATTATAAGAGGAAAACTTACCCGAATTAATAATATATTGTAAATTTAAAATTTGTTAAAATAAAATGTTATCGTAAATCAGAGATATTTAAAAAAACTTATTTTGAAACCTTTAAATGTAATTTCTATATAGTTTCAGTTTTTTTTTCTATAATGTTTCAATAAAATTTTGATAAGTAAACTAGACATACAACAACTTTGGAAAAAAACTCGTAAAATGCAATTAACTTTAGCTAATATTTTTTTGCTGAAAATAACTATATAATAACGGTGATGTTGTATAAATGACTTTCTAAAGAAACTTTAAGCAAATAAAATAGAACAATCAAACAGATGAACACCAGCAATTTACCTCTGTTTTATTCCACGGTATTGAATGGATACTGGCCTCATTCGAAGTTTTGCTTCTTGTATTTGTTGACAACATAACAAATAATTTCACATACGCAGTTGGTGTCACTTATTTCGTTCAAAAAGTAAGATTTTTTTTTTCTTTGTAACTAAATCATGATTTTACCAAGTTTTGATTGTTAGTAAAGTATTGTTGTGTTAATTAGATGTAGTCGTATTAAATGATTTTATCACTTTTTATATTTAAGCAGTTATGGTTTAATATCCGCTAAAAGTACTTGATTTTTTTCAAATAATTTCAAGGTTATCTTAGACATTAAGTTGATTGTATCAAATATTGCTCTAATTATATGTTTTTAAACAAAACTAAAAAAAAACTTTTTGGAAAATATAAATTTTTATTATATGTTTTTTTTTTTAGTTTATGAAGTTTGTACGTAATTCATTAGGAAGAAGCAACCAAGTAAACAAGTCGCTTGTTGATGGAAGGTTCTATTAAAAAATTATGTTTTATTATGTTTGCTATTTTATAACATGCATGTTTATTGCATGTTATATTTGTTGTGTTTGTTTTATATTAAATATTGTAAGATCATACTGTTCTTTTCAAACAAATTATAGGGTTATACATACGTTTTAGAATTTTTTGTTGTTTTACCATTTTTTATTTATAGTGTTTTTTGCGTTTTTAAATTTTATGTAAATTAAAAAAGATAATCATAACAATTACATTGTTTAAGCTAGCACAAATAGTAATAAATTCGTATAACTTTAGTTTTAAACGTTAATTTTGTTTACAACGTATTTATCTTTAAATAAAATTACAACTTTTTTAAGTTTTAGATTTGTCTTATTTATTTGCGCTGTAAAAATACACATAATTACTGTGAAAACGAAAGTCTTTATATACATCAGTGTATTTTGATGTTTTCTCTGATCGTACTCAAAACTAGCGTACAAGCTGTATTGCCTAGTGGGACACTGTATTAAACATTGAACCGCAAAATGTCAAAGATGACGTCCTGATTATATAAACAAACGGTTTGAATAAAACTGTAGATTTTTTGGTAGCATTTGAGTTTCAATAAAAACAAAAGCCGGATCTCAATCTAACGAAAACTTGTAGTTTGCTGAGCCTTGTTTTAAAGGATTTATGTTTATAATTAAGAGGTGACTACTGTACTAAAACTCTATTGCTGATTAAACCTAAACATTTAAACAGTGCTAAGTTATAAAAACAGAAAATAGTTTTATAGAAAGTTTAACCTAGGTTTGTTATTTTTTAATTTAAATTTGAACGAGACTAGCCTTTTTAAGAAAACAGAAAACAACTAATTTTTACCGGTTAAAATAAAATGGTTTTACCTCTAGAAGGGGATAAAAATTGAATTACAGTGCTTATTTTAACATAAAATTAACTTTGAGCTAATGGCAACGTTTTAAAATCAAAAATTTGTTTATGTAGTATATTTTAAAACTTTTGTCTTTAAATATAACAGCTAAAGATCTCAATTTATTGATAAGGAGAATAGTATTACTCACAATATTTTAAGATTTCGTTTTAATATAAAATCTTAAAACATTAGAAAGTATATGTAGTATACTAATTGATAGAGTTTTAATAATTCTAATTAACCATGTGTAGAAGTTATTTTTTAGTATTGCAGTATTGCACCAATTGTTAATTGCACGGTTATCAAAAGTATTTCTTGTAAATAATACTCATTAATTTGTATAAAATATTTTTTATTCAAAACATCATAATATGTTTCTTTTGCGTTATATCAATAAATAAAAACTGGAAATTAAACTTATCGAGCAAAAATTCATAGAAAGTATTATCTAAGTTTTATATGATTTATTGTTAAATAGTATAAATTTTTTGTACTACATATATTTTTAGAAATTTAAGACATGATTCGTTCAAAAACATTTTTATTCGAACAAACAAGCAAGTGCAATCGGTTTCGGCTAACTCGTATCAACTACTTATGTTAGCAACTAATTTAAAGATTAAATTTTGAGTAACTAAATAGTTAGAGGTTTTATCAGAAAAAACAATCAATTAACACTAACTAGCACAATTGAGCAAATTAAATAGACACTCAACAGTTCATAACTACATATTTATAAATAGTTAATCAGTAATTTAACTAAGATAAGCAACAAAACAAATAATAAAATAAGCCACAAAATAAAATTCATAACAACTTAAAAAGATTAGATTTATACAAGTATTATTGCTTACATAAATTAGGTTTGAACGTTTTTATAAATAAAGGTTGTAAAACACTTAGATGATAATCGTTACAAGCTTTACTTATAATTGAAAAATTACTGTCACTATAATTCTTAGCACAATCAGAATTGTTTAATAAGTGTTCGGCAATCGCCGATGACCTGTTAGATGGTTTTTTCTAACCCGTGTTCATCCAACTTCTGAGGGATTTCGAAACATGTTGGTCCCTTCTAATATAAAGTCTCTGGGACGTTCTGCCGATATACACACTATCACAGTGGCATTTGAACTTATAAATTACTTTACTTTTTTCAGATCGGCAGTATGATAATTATAAATTCCATTCAAGGGTTTTCTTGTAAATGACTGTTTCTTAGCTGTACAGATCTAAAAGTAGAGTTGACTGTGTTGACAGTTTTAAACACAGTCAACTCTACTTTTAGATTCATCGGCGAATGCCAAACACTTGTTAAACAATTCTGATTGTGCAAAGAACTATAGTGACAGTAATTTTTCAATTATAAGTAAAGCTCGTAACGATTAACATCTAAGTGTTTTACAATCTTTATTTATAAAAACGTTCAAATCTAATTTATGTAAGCAACAATACGTGTATAATTCTAATCTTTTTAAGTTGTTTTAAATTTTATTTTAATTTTGTCGCTTACTTTATTGTTTGTTTTGTTGCTTATCTTGGTTAAATTACTGATTAATTATTTATAAATATGTAGTTATGAATTGTGGATGTCTAATTAATTTGCTCAATTATGCTAGTTAGTCTTAATTGATTGTTTTTCTGATGAAACCTCTAACTATTTAGTTACTCCAAATTTAATCTTAAAATTATTTGCTAACATAATTAGTTGATAAGAGTTAGCCTAAATCGATTTTACTTGTTTGTTTGTTCGAATAAAAATGTTTTTGAACGAATCATGTCTTAAATTTCTGTATAATATTAAATCGTAATAAGAATGGCTAATTGAGAATCTTTTTGGTATATGAATTTTTAAGTGTAACATATATACTTGATTTTAAAGTAAATTTTAGAAAGTGATGTTAAATAAAAGTAAGCTTACATTCAATATTTTTTCTATAAAACAAAACCAAGCGAAAAGGTTTTTAACATTACTGCAACTGGCTTAAATTTACCTGTTTTGTAAAATGTTTAGTATTGAAAAACTTTTATTTTTTTTGCTGTAAGGCAAACTGTTTATAGATAAAAGTAAAACGAAAATTGAAATTTAGTAATTGTTTACGAAACTGCTCATTTGTTTTTCGCACAATATTTAATATTAAGATATTGTTTTTAATTTGATATCTCATTTGTAAAATATTTTAGAAAAAGATTACCAAAATATTATTTTTATTTAAGAGAGACAAAAAGAATTTATTCAAAACGATGATTTACAAATTTTTTAAATAATTTAAGCATAATTAAAAACAAATTGTACAGTAATCTTCCGTTATTGTACCAACATATGTTTCTGTGTGTTAACGAATCAACACACTTCAACTGGGTTGTTGAATGGAAAGAATAATAGTTATTCCATTATTCTTAAATAAATGTTATTCTTTTCATTTAACAACCCAGTTGAAGTGTGTTGATTCGTTAACACACAGAAACATATGTTGGTACAATCAAGGAAGATTACTGTACAACTTGTTTTTATTTATATTCCAGTGAAGTTATTTCACTAGGATCTTTTATTAGCAAACGGTTAAACCTATATTTTTAACAGTTATTTAAGCATATTGATTTTATGACGACAATGATAAAAAACTGATTTATATGTTGTTTTTAAAATTATTACAAGAGCTTTTAAGTGTTTTAAATTATGTTTGTTAAAAGTATAGCTATTAAGATAACTGTAAATATAATTTGTTTATTTAAACGTTTTATGAAACTGTAGAACAGGGATCGGCAGACTTTTATAAGTCGCGGGCCACTGAAAAAAATGCTTGCGGGCCGCACTGTATAGAAAAAAGTCTTTGCGGGCCGCAGTTTTTATAGAATAATTGCAATAATCAATACGAAATTACTATTTTAAACCAAAAACGTAATAAAATAAGCTTTAAAAAGCACCAGTAATGAGTTATAGCTTACATAAGAGCCTAATTGTAAGTTTTTATCTCAAGTTTATTTTTTCTTTTGTTTTGAAGATGTATGTATTAAGCTGAACAATACTTCGCGGGTCACAAATTTTAGCTTTGAGGGCCGCAGTTTGCCGACTCCTGAACTAGAAAAACAAGAAATTACACTAGGGTACACCTGTTCCCCCTACCTTGGGTTTTCGCTTAGCCCATTTTTTGTAGGTGGCAAGTAACATAAATAGACAGCATAAAAAAATTAGCTTCCTATCTACAAGCCTGTTAGAGCAAAACAATGTTGAAAAATTTGCTCTATATCGTTATTCTATAGGTTTAATCATTTTTTTGTTTTTTAAGTTAGCTTTACTTAGTAGAATTTTATCCACACTATAAGTTTCTTTTTACTGTTATTTAAAAATAAGCTTGAAAACTGACAGAAAAGCTACTTATATTTCTTTAGACAGAGCAAGCATCAAGAGAATTGAGAAACGCAAGTGGATGGAAGGTCAAAAAATCTCAAAATCATCTTCCTAAGCTCATCAGTGGTACAAGGTCTAGTAGTTCAAAATTACTTCTGGCATTTCCCATGATGATGATTCTTGCAGTTCAGATTTGAAAGTAGAATCAATTAACGCGCTTCCTAAGAAACGATCGCACAAGCATGTTTTCATTTTTATATGAAGACTTTCTTACAGACGACAGTTTAGTTAGAGCTGTAAAAAAGATTAAAACTAATCCGGCTAAGTTATCTACAATTGCTTCTGTTTTAATAGATATTGGTGGTGGAAATAGAGCTTCTGTTAATTTAAGTTAAGTATGTATTGCAAGATATTATAACAGTATAACTAAAAAAAATTATCTACTTTTAATTAAAAATGGACTGGTCCAAAAAACCTTCTGGTGCATTGGGACGACAAAACTTATCAAACATTAGAAAGCAGTTCAAAGGAAAAACGCTTGTCTGTTTCTGTCTCAGGAAAACAACATAAGCTTCTAGGAGTTCCTTCATTAGGAAATAAATTTAAGAAATTTACGGCAAAACAGTTTGTAATAAAGCGATGGGTCTTCTTCAAGAATGGAACTGTGTAAAAATCATTAACGGTATGGTTATTTGACACTACTAACTACAATACTCGACCCTACTCAAGTGCTTGTATGACATTCCAAAAGTGTCTTGGTAAGCTAATATTTTGGCTAGCTTGCAGGCATCATGTACTAGAGCTGCTACTAAATATTTTAGTTTGAATTTGGAAGTTACTTCGGAAATTCGTCAAAATTTTCAATTGCCTTGTCTGCGTGATGATTATAAAGAGGTTGTCAAACTATCCTTAATTTACATTGAATTTCAGCCCCCGAAAAGTTTCACTCCTCAGCGTCCTTGAGCTGTTTCTAGAGCTAGGTGGATGAGCAAAGTCATTTACGCTCTTAAAAACGTTTTGCTTTTTCAACAGAACTAATTAAAAACAATAATGGACACAATTTATTAAAAAACAGAAACTTTGGTTACATGACAATTCAAATTTGGACAACTCAAATTCCGACAATTCAAATTCTTAGAAAAATATTTAAAAGACTATATCTCTCAATAAGTTATATTAATTTGAAAAAAATATATATACATGTAGATCTTGTTAATATCTACAAGTCACTTTTTTTTTGCAAAATCTAAAATTTTTTCAAGATATTTTAAAATTACTAAAAATAACTATGGTTTTTACTTTATTTAAGCCATATCTCATAAAATATTTAATGTTTTGAAAAAAGAAAAAAATTGCTTGTAGATATTAATATGAACTACATATGTAGTTTTTATATTTGACAAATATACATTACTTTTTTAATCGTGTCTATTTCAATTTTTTTTCAAGAATTTGAATTGTCGGAATTTCATTTTCCGAATTTGTTAAGTCGTGCACCCGAAACTTTTTGTCGATTTTTGCATAAAATGCTACTTTTCCTATTGGATCAATTTTATTGTAGCTTCATCAGCTCCTGAAAATGACTTGGATCTGATAATTGCACTTCAAAAGTACTGATAAGTTATGTGCCACCTCTGAGTTAAGTGCCATGAAAACCCATATCTGGTATCTTGTTGAAGAACTAGTCTCTTTAAGTTTGTTTAATGATGAAATCAGTCAAAGCTTAGCTTGCTGATGCTTTAAACTATCAAATAAATCAGGACAGGCCCAAAAATTTAGAAAAAATAGTAAGTTACCTATTCGTCCTGTTTAATCTAATGAGAAGCGAAATTTAGCAGACTTTGTTGAAAGTAATTCCAAGCTTTTTTTTTAAATCTTAGACTGTAGTAACTTTTATCTTATTAAACCGTTAGAACAACAAACTAACGACAAAGATTACATAGATGCAAAAAAAGTAATTACATAAATTCAGTCAATGGCGTTGCTGAACAAGGTTTTACATTGTCCAGCAATTTTGTAACTTTTTCAACAAATGAAGACACGTGTCAAGATAATCTATCAACTATCGAGAAGTATAGGAAGAAATTACTAAATCTCAGAAATATGAATAGTTTAAGAAACAAAATAATGTGATTTGTTTTAATTTCGATTTTAATAAATAAAATCAACTTTCATCGAAAGTTAATTTTTTTTTTTAATCTATAAAAATCTGAAAAATTTTTTAAAGAAAATAATTAGAAACTTATTTTAAAACTTATTTTCGTAGCAAAATTAAAAAAAAATTGACCTTTACCAAATAAACAGGTATAAAGGAAAATTTCAAAAGTGTTTTGCTCTAACAGGCTTATAAATAGGAAGTTTTTCATTCTGCTGTCTACTTTTGTGATTTGCCACGCACGAAAAAAGGGGCTAAGCTCTAAAACTAAATTTTAATTTTTTTGGGGCAACAGATGCACCCTAATGTACACTTTAAAAAACTGTACTTTTATCAGCACCCGGACTATTTAAGTAACACGAAATAGAACACATATAATACTTGTTAAATAAAATGTAGACCTCTTATAAAATTATGCAACTCGTAATCATCTTCAGAGACAAAAAAATCATTAGCAAGTAATTGATACTATTGTTATTGGTTTTTGAACGACAAAAAAGACGCTAAAAATATTTGGTCTTAGGACCTGGTGCCCAAGGAACCTTTCAGTTATTGAGTTGCACACCTCTTGGGTACCTTTTAATTTTGTGCTGATTGAGCTATTGTGAGATTCATCTCAGTTGAAAACAGTTAAAACCATCACTACTAGAAAAAACTACAAAACTTGATTTTTTTTTTAATTTTGTCAAAATTTGAGTGAAAATTTAGTTTTTTACTTGGTAAAAATAAATCATTCTCATCTCATATTTACCATTTCCAATGATAAACGTTTTTTTGGCAAAAGTAAGTGTGTGACTTCATGTTTATTTTTACCTTCTCCTTGTATATAACTTTAAATTGACAAAAAAAAGATATTTTCTACAAAAATTAAAAAATATCATATAAAAATTCATAAACTCAATTTGTTAAAAAAAAAACCTTACTTTACAACAAACAGTTTGGTATAAAGTCATTAAAAGACTTAATCAGATCCTGAACGAATAGGTAAAACAACTCTGAGATGAATTAACCTAAAAGACCTTTTATTGTGTAGAAGAAATTAACTTTAACGAAATAGATCAAATAAATCAACATTTAGTATGAATGGTTGTACTTCGTAATGTATCATTTTAACAACATACTGTAAATGTATTTAAAGTTTTTTTTTTCAAAAATTCTGAAGCATATTTTACAGATTTTAGAAAATATACTAAAATAGGATTAATCTATTAATTAATAAACTAATTTAGAACTATTTAGTTTATTGATTTCTAAAATATATTTTTGCAGTATCGGTTTTCAAACGAACACGGTATGATAAATTTCGACTTTGTCACGTTTTCAGTCCTGATATGCTAAAGGGTGGTTTAAAAACGGTATACTATCAAAATCCCGACTTTTTTTTAAACATTTTCTTTATTCATTAATTTATTTTATCTATTTTTGCATTTTTTTATTTATTTTTCATTTATTTTGCACTATCAGTATTACCCCTAACCCTTACCCTCGATCGGTAAGCGGTTCTCGAATTTGGCTCGGTGGATTTTGATCGGGTGGATTTTGATCGCGGGTTTATTTTGAACGTGTCCCTTTACAACGATTACAATTGTCCTTTGTTTAGAAAAGAGTTTGCAAATTTAAATGATAAAAGTAATTGTTAGATCACCCTAAAAAATATTTGTATTAAAAACTCATCAAAAAAAGTTGCACAATATTTTTCTATATGCGTAATTGTTTTTCTATTCACACTCGTCTCTAAAGATAAAGTAGCATTTACAATTGATTTTTTTTTCTTGAAAGGAACCTAATTTTTATATATCACATTTTAAGCACCTACCTAAATATTTTTTAACATCCTAATTTTAGTATTTTAAAAAATATATATACTTTTGAAATATAGTTTAAATTAAAATATAATGCAAAATATAAATGTTATTTAAGTTAAGAAAGTTTTTCAGAGATCGATTAGACTTACGAATTTTTTTGTTTTTCACTTAACATAAAATAACAGTTTGTCTTACATTTAAATAGAATTATTTTTTTAATCTCTAACTTAAACTTTACGTTATTAGAATTTCGTAATACTACGGAGAATAACTTTCGTAACTGTGGGTGCTTTATTAATTTAAGTTTAGTACCAATCGTAATAGTTACCAATTAAGTAATTTTGCTATAAGCTGATTCAAAACCATAAAATTCAACTTTTTGAAACTAAAAATTGAGTTTACAGTTCTAATTTTATATAGTCTTTTTACAACTACCTTATTGCTTATAAACCTTTTGAAAATTTAGTTTATAGAAAAACCTTTATTTCTTAAAAATGAATATAATTTAAGCTATTCTTAAACATTTAAAACTTTAAAAGCTACGTATTTATTTCTGGTTAGATTAATTTAACTGTAAACATATAATATAAGCTTTAATTTTATTAGATGTCCTTAATAAACTCAGTAGCTTTTTAATACTATCAAATTGTTTATTGTGCAACGTTGGACTCAGGTATCAAAACTTTTATTTTGTAAGTTAAATTCAAAACTTTTATTTTAACAGACTTAAACAGGACCCACAATGAGAATTATAAAATAAAATAAACTTATATTCAACAAAAAAATATATATATATTGAACAAACTTAAAATTATAAAAAAATTGTTAATAAGTTTTAACTAATTTGCTTGATATAAAAGGCGCTAACTTAGTACATACAAACACATTCGTAATAAGTTAATAAAAGTAAATTAATAGTCTGTTAGGGGGAGGCATAGGGAAATAAAACTAATTAATATTACAAATAAAAAAATGAAGAAATCACTAGTTAATCTAGATGGAATAAATATTATAAAAATTTCTATTTATTTGTTTTTCTGTATTGTTTTTAAGGAAAGTTACTGAATTTTACTGATATTTATGCTATTTAAATTAAATCTTTTTAGTTTTCAGCAAAAATGTTCCACCCTCTCACACGATACCACATTCTGTGGTAACTTGTTCCACATAGTCTTTACTCTTAAAAAAATAAACCTTGTCACTGACTATTGTTAACGTTTTATTTTTCTATTATTTCCGCTTAACTGATATTTATTATGGGAAAAACTGAAAAAAACCTTGTAATTGCTTAATTTGAAAAGTGTAAATAAATCAAATTCTCATCTTCTAAAGCTTCAATCCAAATTTAACCAATCTATCTTTATACGATCTATTGGATATGTTATAACGACTAAACGCCAAAAGGGTAAAACTTCTTTGCACAGACTCAATTTTGTTAATGTCTTTTTTTAAATAGGATGACCAAATTTATGTATTGCATTCAAGCTTGGAACGAACGCATATCTTAAATGGTTTTGCCAGAATAGTAGCTGAATTAGTTTTAAAACTTTTTGATATTTGGTAGGATGAAGCTTGTGCAATATCATATAAATAATTTATGTATTCGTTCCATTTTAAATTTTCAGAGATGTAAATTCCTAAATCCTTAAAAACTGTTTGTATCTTAGTGTTATCGATTTATAGGTCAATCTGGTCAAACGGTTAGTTTTTCTTTATTGTTAGAAATTTACATTTTTTAGGATTTAAATCGAGTTTTCTTGTTTTTAGCCATTTGTAGAAATTATCTAGAGTAGGTTGTAAAGTGATATTTGACTCACTAAAATTTTTAGTATCATCTGTAAATAAAATCATATCTTTTTTATTATCAATGTTTGAACTAATATCGTTAATATAAATTAAAAAAAGGGGGACCTTTTTCACCACCTTGTGGTACTCCACTGTATATCGATAAATGGTCTATTAGCGTATCATTAATGACCACTCTTTGTGATCTCCCAATTAAAAAATTATTGAACCGCTCAACTAAGGATTCATGTAGTCCATACTGATTAAATATTCCTTATAATAATTTGTGTGATACTGAATCGAAAGCTACTTAAATATCAGTGTAAACTACTTTAATACGTTTGTTTTTGAGGTAAGGAACTATAAATGAATGTAAGCATTTTAATAGTTGAATGTTAATAATTGAATGTCTGACGAGCGGCTGAACAAAACCAAATCGTTTATCAGATAGTAAATTATATTCAAAATATGATTAAGAACTTTTATAGATATAATGTGTTCAAAAATTCGAAAAAAGCCACTAGTTAAAAGTATTGGCCTATAGGTAATCAAATTCTAGAAAAATTCTGCTTAGCTTTTGTATTTACATAGAGCGAAATACTCCTTCTAAATATTTTTACCTTTAGTTATTATTAAGCATACTATGATTTTATTTTTATTTTTGAAAAACATGAGACTCACTTTACCTTCTACAATTATAAACATTTTTCAAGGAAAAAAGATAAATCATATGTAATTAAACTTACCAAATAAACATTCTATTATTGTTAACAAAATATTCTTGCTGACATTTTAAGTTTTAACTAAAATAACAAAATTTCGAAATTACAGAGACAAATTAAACATGAACTTATTTAAAATGATTTATTATTTCATATAAGTTATTTTGTTTAGAGAACTAAGTATTTTTATTTAACTAACTAGATCTATATTTAAAACTAAAAAACGCTAAAAACATACTTAACAGTTTTAAATAAAAATCTAGTTTGTTAAATAAAAATATTTAACTGTCTAAACAAAATAACGCAAAGTCTTATTTGGCAGTTACCGTCAGCTTAAAGGTAAGTAATCTTATCAAGTTAGATTAGCTTACTTAAATAGCAATTTTTTTTATAAAGCTTTTGCACTAGTTTCAAAAACATACTTAAGCTTTTAGGTTTTTAGTAATAATTAAAAATAAACAGAATTTAAACAAAATTGCCATCAAAGTTGTCATGTTTGATCAGTTTCATAGATTAAGGCTCTATAACTTTAGAAATTAAACGGCTATACGTAGTTCAATACTTAAGTAAGAAATAAACAAAAAAAACATACTTTTAGCACTTTTAAACTAAAAAAATAAAGGTATAACAGAATCATATACTAGTTAAATTTATAATACAAATAAACCCGTAATCACCTTTGCATTCCTTTAAATTTGTAATAAATAGAAAAACTAAATCATTTTAGTTATCTTTGAGTAAGTATATATGTAATATTAAAGTTGTGATCTTTAAAGAAAATATAAACTTCGAAATTACGCCTCCATACAGTAAGTAAATTTAAAAATATGTAAATAATATAGTTTGTCTAATTTGTATATAATTAAACATGCATCTTAAATTGAAGAGATGAAAATTTTGCGAAACTGTGTTACCAGCCATAAAGTAAAGTTTTTTTTTCAAGATATGTATATTTTTATTAACACAGTTTGTTACAACACATCATTTAATTGTAGTATACTAAAGATTTCTGTAGAAAATCGGGTTTTATGTGTAAAAATGTTATGCAACTGACATTTATCACTTACCTTTTTATAGCTTTGACGTTATAGAAACTACGTCAATGATTGATAAGCTTTTTGTAACAAAAGTATAAAAAACAGCTTTTTGAAAAGTTTAAAACATCTAACCATGTTTTAAAATTTATTACCATTAAGATAAACAAAAGTGACTTTGAAGATAGCTTAGTAAACAATACGACACATTTTTGTTTGCTTTTCTTGCTTAATAATTTACTTTTCTAAAGCTCTTGTTTTAATTCACCTAACTTAGTAGTTTTTAATTAACTTTAGTTATATAACTATAAGTTGTGTATAATTCAATAAACATTTTCTCTAATAACTTAGAAATCCACATAATTAAAACTAGATAGAAGTAAAGCAAAGTTTTATCATAATTTTTTTTGTCATATAAGCTTGGAATAACAACTTAATTTTTTGAATATGATTCTTTAGAAATAAAAAATTTTTTTTTTCGTTTTTTGATCAAAAATTTAAGAACGTTAAAAAACCATCAACAAACAGCCTTATCGATCAACAAAAGTATTTAAAAATTCTCAGACAGTCTATGCATTAATACATTGTCTTTAAGACTTTCTTTGACATGAGAACATTTTAATTCACATAGTGTTTGCAGTATTTTCCGCAGACTTATTTGCTCAGTTCTTGAGTTTTTAATAAACTTTACTTTTTTTATTTACACTGGTATTCTGCTACACTTACTGATTATGCGGTACTATCATCAAAAGATTTTTTTAAGTATTTTGCAAAAAAGGAATTTTTTTCCCATTCAATTGTTCAACACAATTCTTTTGTCTAAAAATTAATTGGTTATATTCAAATATTGATATTGTGTCTAGTTACAGACATTTGTTTAATGTTTTCTAAATAAAATGGTTTAAGGTTATGTAACCTATAAACTTTTCTATATAAATTCACTAAAATATAAGACTGTTAGGTAATCTCGTTACTGGTTCATAAGAACTGTGTAAAACAGAACTTAAATTTAAAAACAAGGTATTAAGAAAACAATTTAACTATACTATCGGGTATTAAGATTACAATTTTTTAAATATTTTTTTTTTCATAAATATAAGCCTTTATGTCGCAAGAATGTTTTTAAATCCTTTAAATTTTATCAGCTCATTAAAGGTTGAAATCGTGTTATACCCTAATAACGATCAATTTACATACTAATGTTGCACTAAAAAGGTTAACATTTTGATTACATGAAATTAAAGGGCTTACAAAGAAATCTTGTTTTAATACAATTTTCTAAATCATGTTTATTTTTAGCTTTATTAAGAAAAAAATTATAGTTGAAATTAACAATTTGTTATATAACATCTTCATCGGATAAAATTTAACATAAAGGAAATTCTTATTTTTAAATTAATTTAATAAACAATAAATAATAAATGACTGTTTATAAAGTATTTTGAACATAAAAAAATTTCTGTATAGCAAAAGGTATAAGTTTCAATTTTAAGATATTGTTTTTTTTAAACTTTTTGTTAAAAAAGGTCTAGTACATTTGAATAACTGTATACAAAAAAGTACATAGCTAACTAACAATTATAATAGTTTGTAGTTTGCAAAACATATATGATTAAATATATATTTTCTATAAAAAATAAAGTATATAAATTGTTTTTATTTTTACTAATTTAAGATTTTTATATCTTGAACTTGTTTGTGCAATATGAATTGAAGTTTAAAACAAATACTGTTTATTAAATAACCACTTGATTTGAAAGTTGTTTAGTTATGATAAGTTTTATTTGTGAAAACTTTTTTTTTGCTACAAATATTTATAAACATTGAAATAAATACTTTAAGTGTCCAATTTAAGATAATTATAATTTTTTAGCGTTACAAAGTTTTGGATTAGTTAGTTCAATTAATAAATAAATTCACTAAAAAGACATTTACAATGAAAAAGTTAAAATAGTAAACGGCTGCAAAAAAGTTAAGTTCTAGAAGGTTTACAATATCTGAAATGATTAAACTAGAATTAAAATTCTAGAACAGAACTTACTTTTATTGAGCTAGTGTAACTCTATAAAATAAATAACATTTTAGAATCCTTAATATTCAAAAAACTTTTACATAAATTGAAAGACATTTTATTTATAAAAATAAATAAAATATAGTACAGAATAACCTTTGAAAGTTACCAACACAGTATTTTATTCTTTGTAAAACTAATTAAAAAAAACATACAAAAACTTCTTACAACTGTACTTTGATTTAAGTATAATACAATATAGAAGTATAAAACTTTTAAATAAAAAAGTATTCAAGTTTTAACATTAATTAGCATATTTCATAAAATATTGAGTATAGTATAGTATCAATAAAATCGTACTATAGAAAAATTAGTAGTTTGAAAATTTATAAGGCAAAAATTATCTGACAATTTAGCTAGGTACTTATTATTTTTTTTATATAAAACTGCCATAAATAATTCTTTAAAAGTTTTGAAACTAACCAAGTAAAAGTAGAAGCAAACTATTAAAAACAAAAGAAACCGGAAACTTATAATTTTTTAGTTTATTAAGTTAACATAGTTATAATTTTCTAACTTTCTATTTTGAAACCATAATATGTAATACTTACAACCATTAGGTATACTTTGGAAACTTTGCCAAATTTTAACTTATGTTTTAATGTTTACTTATTTTTGGCTAATCACCAGTAAATTGGTTTACGTAACACATGTTTTTAGTATGAACTTTTACAAAGATGTAGTGATTCTCTTCATAATATCAAATAGAATCATTAAAAATAATTTAAAGTTACGTAAATCAAGTAGCTAGTTTAAAAACACAGTTGATTAGATTTTGTATGAATTATTGTTATTGAGAAAACACAAATCACTAAGTAGTTTGCTGAAAAAGAACTGAAAAAGAACTTTGTTTACTTTAGTGTCGAAGTTTTGAAATTTAACATATTTAATTACCTTTTTATTGTTTGACATAAGTTGCTTTCATACATCGTAAACCTTTATAACTGTCAGTTTAATCGTATAAAAGTATAATCTTTTGCTTTCACACAAAATTATCTAGCTAATCTTGTTTCCAATGCAAACGTTTTATTTTCAATAACAAATTTAAATAGTATTAACTATATAAAAAATTTACAAACCTTTTTTCCTAATGTAAACATATAAACTATTACTTTCAAGTAATAGAAAACAAAGTTTTATAGAAACTAAAAAACAT
This sequence comes from Thalia democratica, assembly GCF_965202585.1. Lineage (NCBI taxonomy): Eukaryota > Metazoa > Chordata > Thaliacea > Salpida > Salpidae > Thalia > Thalia democratica. The sequence continues at coordinate 17,657,292 of NC_139170.1, forward strand.
CTAGAATTCTTTTTTTGACTAAGCTTAAAAAATGTTTTTTATCGAAAGTGAAACTCAACTTTTTGCTCAGATTTTGAAAAAAAAGTACAATAGTACAAAACTGAAATACTTAAAACTTATAAAAGAAAACTTTGTTTTAGACAAAGCTATCTAAGTGATACTCATTCAATAATAACTGGAGACAATAATGAGAAGATGATAAGTTTCTAGCCAGCACGAACAGGCTAAAATGTTTTGCTTTTTCGAGGTACTTATGTTCATTAAGCATCTAATGTAAGAGCCTTATTTAGCCGGTTTAAAGCCACAAAGTCAATTTGCATTTTTCCGTCAATCAAACTCGTTCGTATTTTTCGCGTTTATCTTTTAAAATGAATTAAGCGCCAGCTACTTAAAACTTTTATTTGGTTATTAAACGAATTTGATTTTTTAATACGTTTGGTTAAGCTTAAATAAAAGCTCCGTTCAATTTGTATAGTCAGTTTAGATTTATTTTGCTAAAAATTCTTCTTTTAATAATAGTATAATAATGACTCATTTAGTTATATAGTGATAAGTTAGAAGGAAGTAGAATTTCATTTAAAGAAAAAAATATATTATTAAAAAAATAAACTCAAATTTTATCAATGTAATAAACAAAAACAAACTTTATTATTTTAATTGTAAAGTATAGTAACACATTGTCACAAAAAAAAAACACAACTAAAGATTTATATGTTTTTATTGAATTTTGTTAGTAGTGAGATCTATATATTCAACTATATTGAACTTATAGAATAAGTTATCAAGTTAATCTCAGAAAATAATTCGACATCACCTGATTACAATTCAATTATCAGTTTTACATTAAAATAATAAAACTTTAATTCAAAAGTCTATAAAAGTTTCATTTAAAAACAAAAAAAAATTTTTTAAGTTTCCTTCCTTTTACCAAAATAACTAAAATAACTAATAGTAACTATGGCAAAGTTTGATATTTTTAAAAGATAAAATATCTATTCCTAACAAACAAAAAAGTTAATTTGTTGTTTAATTTTTTTTTTGTATGTTTAAGTATTTTATGTAGTTGTTTCAGTTAAAAGTTATGAGTTTAAATAAAAAATGCAAAAAAGTTAGTGATTAAATTTTTTTTTAAATAAAATATTAACTAAAAGAGTTTATAAGAACAACAGTTATTCGATAATATTTCTTTAAAATTTATGTGCATAAACTAGCATCATTTTAGTTAACTTAAATAATTAGTTTTTAATTTATTGTTTAGACAGTTTAAAAATTTATTAACTTTAAAACTATAGATATTGAAAAGAAGATACTAATAAAGTAGTGGAATCTATTTTTTCAAGTATATTGAACTTTTAAAATAAGCAACGATTAGAAGAAAAACAAATAAAGACATTTGAAATTACAAAGAAGTTTAGATGAACACAAAATCTCTCGTATGATTAATAAGTATGCCGTGCCTTTTTCGTAAATTGTTCGACAAATGCACTTATAAATCATTGCTGATCTCTTTTGTGCGCAGTTGGTGACAGGACTAGAGCTTGTTGTTAAGTGTGGAAAAGTATAAGTTTTACCAAATTCGATTAAGGTGAGACAATTAATTTTGTTTTAGTAATGCAAAATATAAAATCTAGAATAATATTTTAAATAATAGAATAGTTTATTAAAAGACTGCTGTAAAATGAGTTGTTAAGCTTTTTTGTAGAATTTTGATATACAGCTTCATTTTCGTAACTATAACTTTTATTTTGGTTTTGTTTAGTTTTAATGATTTTGTAGTGAATTTATATGTTTATCAATATTATAAAATTTAAGAGCTAAAACGTTTTTAAGTACAATTTTTTTAATAAGTACTATTAAAAAAAATATTTTATCAAGTATTGTTCAAACTTTTATTTAAGCATTCAAGTTTAATTACAAAACTAAAAATACTTTAACTTTTTTTAATATGAATATTTTAAATAAATTTATAATTTTTAAACACAATATTACAGAAAAAATGGGAAAACATAATAATAGTCATGTGTGTACTGATGCCAATAAGACATTGAAAATTTTGGTTCTTGGTGACAACAATGTCGGAAAATCAGGTAAAGTTGCTTAAAATTGTATAAAATAAAAGTTTAATAAACTAAAAATACTTAATAATATTTTGATATAAAAAAGCAGCAATAAATATTATAACAAAAATAAGTTTAGTATATGAAATTGATTACATTTTCACCCAAGAAAAAACTGTAAAATCTAATACATAAAGCAAAAAAATATACTAATAATAAAATGCAAATAAAAAGCACTTAAGAAGTATTCTATTCCATTAGATAAATAATATACACTGAATTTTGAAATAAAATTAGTACAACCTTTTAGCTTGACAAAACGAACGTGAAGTGCTTTCAAATGTAAACAATGGAGAAAAAAACTGTTTATTGCAAATTAAAAAAACCTTTTAAATATTTTTTTGTTAGACACCGATAAATGTGACATGCGAACATTTTGCTTTTAGGTGAAAAGCGCTAATAAATAATTCATGTACAACATTTACTTATTTCAACAGCTCTCGTGGTGCGGTTTTTAACAAGGAGGTTTATCGGTGAATATGCATCTGGAAATGGTAAGTAATTTATTAAAAAAAAATTTTATGTAATTTTTTTATGTCTAAAAATATATTCATTACAGATATGAAATATGAAAAAGTTATCAGTTACGCAGGCAGACAAATTTTAACAGAAATAGTAGATTCATCCGTATTAGAGGTTATATATATTTACTTTTTGTTATAGTACACTTCTATTAAAATAAACTAAGACGCTGAATTTAATATAGTTTTTTTTTTCAAGTCTTAAATCCACTTGATTTAAAGTAAAGCTAAAAGTAAATTGTTTTCTTTTTCAATATCTTTGATGCTTTGAATATTTAAAGTTTTTTTTAAACACATAACTAGAAACAAACACGTGAAATATTTGTGGTTTAAACACTTGCATCATTGAAATATTGATATTTCAATACTTTCGACTTACCTTGTTACTTGTTTATTTTTTCGAAAATAATAAATGTGAACGAAAATTTTTACCTAAAATAAATCAAAACTTATAAAACAAACACATGTTGAAGTATATTGCTTTTATGGTTATTTCTTAAAGTAAGTTTATTATATTGTCTTTTCTGAGGTACTAAATATGCCGTAATATAAATCTAAAACCCACAATTAAATATCATACATCTAATTTATTAGTTACATCCTTTTTCAAGCAGATTATTAAGTTGCTATTTTGTGTACAAAGTTTAAATACATACTGTTGCTAAAAACAGCTTTACTGTTGGTTTAGGTGAATAAATATTTACAGCTTATGACTCATAAGTTCTAAATAAAACAATACTAACTTTTTACTGGCATGTTGATAAGGTAAACATTAATAGTACTTTTTGTAAACCAAAACGATAAACTAAGCTTACAAAAAGTATAGTAGCTTTAAAATAAGCAACATTTTAAGATTTTTGTTTTTATTCAGAACCATGAAACTGTTGTTAGCGATTTGAGTAGATCAATGAAAACTTGCGATGCATGTCTAATAGTTCACGACATTTGTAATATAAAATCGTTTGAATTTTCACAAAACATTGCTACAAAGATTCGATTTGGTCAAGTAGAGCTTAACAAAAGCAACCAAATACCAATACTCATGGTCGGGAACAAGTCTGACCTACAACATTTAAGGTTATTATTCTATGTTTGATAAACTACTTAAATTAAACATTGGCTAGTTAAATTATCTTTGTGTTAAAAGGCCTTAAACTTTATAATAATTCCTCATAAGTCATATTTTTTTTTCAGAAAAATATCAATTGAAGAAGCAAGTAAAGCAGCAGAACATATTGGTTTGTGTCATTTCACTGAAACATCTGCAGCAGAATCTTTTGAAGCTGTTGACAGCGTCTTTCGTCAGTTGTTTAGATTGGTTAAAGCCAGTTCTCAAGCTCTTGAAACTGCTACTCTAGAGTTCGAATCAAACGAGCCAAAGGAAAGACGAAGAAGAAGAAGTTTGACTCAAATGAAGCAGAAGATTTTGGAACATTGTCGAAAAGTTCCGTCTAGCACAGATCTAAAGCCGCTGTCGCAAGCCAACATAAATAAAGACTTAAGTACAAAATTCAACCATACACATAATAATGTAAAAGAAAAGCGCATGAAAAACAGAAAGATCCGAATAAGTTCCTCAAAAAGTAGTATGTTTGCTGAAAAATGCCGATCTTTAGGGACTTTAAGAGAACAACCGGAAGATGACCAAGCTCAAAGCAGAAATACGAACGACCAGCGAGTCAAGACATTACCAAACAATATTTACGACAAAACAAGTTTTTGTAACGATAAAAGACTGTGGATCCAAAGAAAAAGGTCAAAAAAATCAACTTCTTTAACTTCGGAAGAAAGCTTTTTCGAAAGTAGTGTAGATGAAACTAATTCAATAGAAGGACTCCTGAGTCCGAATTTAGACGAAGTTTTTAAAAAAACAACTTTGTCGTCACTTAACAGATTTCCTGTCACACCTGAGCTACTGAGAAATGAAAACATCGATGAAAGTTTGAAAGACTCAAAAGATGAAGTATTTCATAAAGATCAAAATGAAACCGATATTTCTGTCGGTCCAAAGTCATCACTTTCAAAATGTAAATGTTTAACTAAAAGTGCTTCTGATACAGAAAGTCAGGTTGGAAGCAAAAGTGGTTGTTGTAATAAAAAAAATAAAATCTGTACAAAAAACGGTATTATAAGAATTTTTAAAACTGCTATCAATTATGAAAAAGAAAAAGAGGATGATAGAAAAGCAACTTTTTACATATACGATGAAAATGAAGAAAAAAACAATAACAGTTTTCACTCGTGTGAAAATTATTTTGGGTTAAGGAATTCTTCTTCAAAATGTAAACAGACAAAGCAAAAGCAACGCAAAAAAATTTCATTGCGCGATGCAGTTAACGAAATAATAAGAATGAGAAAAAAATCTACCAACTCGATGAGTATAAAAAACGTTGGTGTTATTTGAAACTTGATTGTGTTACAAATATAATTTTCAATGCTTTTCATTTAAAAGTAAATGCCAAATTTAGAATCATTTGAAAACTAACTAAAATATCATACTGTTTGTACTGAAAGCTTTTTTCTGATTTTAGCTGTTTTTTTTAATTTGTTTATGCTTGAGTGTTTTATGTTGTTGAACATTTGTTGTTTTGTTTTTATCACTGTGACGTTAGGTTATTTTCACTTTAATAAATTTAGTATAAACAACTAACTGTGTTAAAAATATTTTCATAAGATATAAAATATTAATAAAATGTTAGCTATTTTAGAAATTTTTGAAACGAATTTTTATATGTTTTACTTTTCAAACTAAAAAATATAACACACGTTTAATAAAAATAAGCTTAACTGTATTTTCAGATGGCTTTTTGTCTTACTCTAAACTATTACTAAATTATATTTTAAAATTAAATTTTAATAACAAAAAATAACTAAGTCAGCATTATAGTTGTATAAAATAAGCTAATACAAGTTTTATACAAGAATTAAGTTAATAAAAAGATAAAAACTTACCTACATTTTTCAATTACTTTACATAACAACACAATTTTTTTTCTATAAAGTTAACACTAAGTTTTATTGAAAATAAAAATTTCTAAACTCCTTTTAATTAAAAAAATACCGTTTTAACGTTTTACATTTTACATAAAGTTTTTTAGTTAAGAAAAAAGTTTAAATCTAGTACAAAATCATGTAAATGCAGTAAAACTACAAATCAAAATTGTGCAATGATGTTTCAAATCGAACATTATGTTAAGTTTAGGTTAGCATTGAAATTTTTATATTGTAACAGTTAACTTTAAAAGTACACAAGGACATGCTTACAAATAAAACTTGTGTTGTCGAGATGTTAGTACTAGGCACTACATCAATAAAATAGAAAAATGCGTAACGAACTTTAACGGATATACAAAAGAGGTGTCTGGTTTGCAGTTGTGCAGTTTTCCTGCTATCATGCCTTACGTGTGAAAGACACCGCTGAAAACACCACTTCGTTGTTGTAATCCACGATGCTTATACATGCCATGCTCTTCGTAAAAAATTACCACGAACCAAATATTCATAACTATAAGTCTTGCAGTTTATTTTTAGTTCATTAACAACTGTTTACCGAAGTTTTGATAACTTACTTAAACAAAAAAAAGTAAAACTTATAATTACTCAATGTATTGCTTTATGATCCAGTAGATACTTCGACTATAAAAAGCTAAACAAAATATAGAGAAAACTAACAAGAAACGTCAGAAGTAATGAAAGTAACAGTTTATTCGACAACATAACGTGTAAACGTTAAAGTATTAAAACCGGCCACATTCATTTTTGTATATACTACACATTAATGTATTGCTATGATATATCTAGAATTATTCAACTAAATAAATTTTCACTATACCCGCTTGGAAGGGATTTTAAAAACTATTCTTAAATTAAAAAAAAAAAAAAAAGTATTACGATTGCAATATATAGATTATTGCTACAATCATGATATGATTAAATTATAAATAATAATAAAATAACTTTATTTATAAATCAAAAAGCTATATGAAACAATTGTACTGTTTTTTGAATTTTTTATTTAAAATAAATTATAACGCATATATATTAATAATGATTTTTTATTTATTTTATCTTAAAAAATAGACTTTAGTGACAGAAATATTAAAAAGAAGACGATTACAAATAATACCTAATTTTTCTTGATGATACCTAATTGTACATATTAGTCTGTTTGAAGTTTTTGTTTACATAACAACCACAACTTAAATGCAATCATGAAGCAAACTTACAAAAATACTTTTGCGGTAAGTTAAAAAATTTAGACTAATCCTATAAGAAATGTACTTTTATTTATTTTAATATAAGTTTTTCAATTTTCATTTAAAAAGACCAATGTGAGCTTTTCTAAATAGTTTTTTCGTGCATTTAAATTTCTATTTATAAATTTATTTGCACAAAAGTTTGATTTATAATTTGTTTTTAATAAAAAATACCTGTGTTTAAATTTTCTGTAATATCCTTTGTTTATCGTCTACTTTTTAGTAAAAGATTTAATACTATATATTTACTGTAGCTTTATTTTTTTTAGCTACTTATTAAATTTTGAAACTAAATTAGTATTAAGTTAATTATTTTGCTATTAAGCAACCTAATCTATTTGATGTTTAGAAAATAGTTTTACAACACTATACCTAAAAAAATGTTCTGTATGAAGTCACAAAAAGTGCTTCATTCTTAAACAGAGTTTGGTAATATAAAGTTAATTACAGATAAAATAGTATTTGTTTTGTTACTTAAGCATTGTTTATTATTTTATTTATTTATTTATTATTTATTTATTTATTATTAAGCATTATTTACAAAAAATTGGTAATTATTGTATTTACTTGTTTCATTTATTGTTCCTTTTATTTGACAAAATTGTGTATGCTTTTTACATATCTTTTAAACAAATAACTGTTTAATGACAGTTTTACGTCAACAAAGTTAAACTTTATGTAGTTTCCAGCAGATGAAGTTAGTATCGTTTACTGGATTAAACAAACAAAACTGACATTTTACAATTAGTAGTTATGTAGTCAAATATTTATTTAGATATTTTCAAGTCAATTAAACATTTGTTAAAAACTGAATTTTTATTAAACTTAAAGTGATAATTTTTCAAAGTTGTACTTAACAATCATATGGCAATACCATAGAAAGATCCAAAACTGTTAAAATAAAGTAAAACTCTTGAAGTTATGTTAACAAATAATTGTTTTGACATTTAAGGAAATTATAATACATCTGTCAAAACAAAAACTATACTTGAAAAGTAGAGCTCTTTACACAATTAGTTTGAATTTGTACACCAAAATAACTTTGTTTTTGACATAAATTAAATAAAAATCATTGTTAAATTAATTTATGGTAATCAAAAACTATTTTTCACAAAAACGTGACAAAATCTAATATCTTTTACATAGAAATTCGTCTAGCTTAAATAGTTACAGTTGTTTTGTAAACACTTATAAAATAAAAAAACGTTTGTTCACATACTTTTGAAAAATCACGGATGTTCTTTTGTTTACATGCAATCTAATTGTTTAGCATTTTGTAAGTTTCGCATACGAAAATAAACTTATAAATTCAAATAAAACAAACTTGCTAGTGAAACTACTAAACTATTAATTTATTTTCATAAAAGACATACTGACACTAACGAGTTAGAATAAGTAATCGAAATAATTAGAATAAAAAAAACAATAAAAGGAAAAGTAGAGGTTGTTTGTTTTATGTTTTTCATGTGTTATAAAAAAAATTGGAATTTTATTTTACTTTGAAAGAAAACCTTCAAGGTTAAGTAATTAATTACTTTACAAACAAACTTTTGTTAAAGAGTGTTTAACAATATTAAAAACAGTAAGAAGGACTTTATTTGTTTAACTGTGTAAAAAATCTAAAGTTTTTTTTTTTTAAGTAATACAATTACAACTAGAGCATTCAGTTTGTTCATTATGTGAAGTATAGTATTTAAATTAGGTTATAGAAAAAATGTAGAACTTAAGTATGAAAAAAAAAATTAAATGTTATTAAGGTTAAAGTAGAAAAAAAAGTTAAAAAAGTTAATAAAAAACTAGAACTTATAAAAATATAACTGAGTTTTGAAATACAATTTAAAGCTAAGTTTCCAAAAAGATTGTTTTGTGTTTAATTGCTAGAAGTTATTATCAGAAAACTTAAAAATTTAAAATTGTTTTGATACAAAAACTTAGCTTTAATTTATTTTTGTTCCAGTTAGTTAGTATTTCCCGAAACAAGTATGGCATATCTAAACATTAAAAATTGACAGCTTGTTAGAAAAGAACTGATATGAAAAGATTAATTTTCTTTTGTTTAGCTTCTAATTTTAACAAACTATAAAAGACAAGATTCTAAATTTTTAAAGTAAGTTAAAAAAATTGTTAGAAACATAAGTATATAATTTTTCCAATTATTATTTAAACAAAAATACAAAAGTTTAACTTAAATAAGCTTAAAACCAAAGTAGCTTAATTTTTGAAAAATTAAACCATCTTAATCAATATTACAATTTTTAAACGTTTCTGTTAAAAAAAAATATTTACTTTGTTGCAAAAAATAAAACTAAAAGCAATTAAAATAAAATTTAAAATAAAATTTTAACAACAATGAATGACATTTTGTTTGTAAAAGGAACAATTTCAATGAGTGTAATTACCAATGGTACATGTAATTAAAACAGATCTACAAAAAATTAAAACTAAAGTTAGGTGTAAATGGTTGTGAATTTTTATGTTTTGTACGGCTGCTGGATGCTGTTTGTTTGTTTTATGTAACACTCATCAATATGTCATACAAAGAAACAGCAAACAAGTCTTTTTACTACTGTTAACCTAAGAAACAAAATAAAATACACAGAAGATAATAAAAAGTATTTAGTTTTTCAAATGCCAACAGCTAAAGTTTTCTCAAGTTTGTCTAAGAAATCCAAATTAATAAAAATTTGTTTAGAAACTAAAGTTAATTTAACTATAAAGATAAATAATGATTATCATGTTTTGACTTCAAAAATTGTAATATTAAAAAAAAAAACACTCTTAAGTTTAAGCTATTGATATTAATATAGAGTATTATTATAGACCGCGACAAATAGCTTTATTCTATACACAAAAGACTGAAATGAGAGAGAAAATCAACAGTTTATTAAACTAAAACAATTTAGAAATTAAAACCTAAGTCAAATTTATTTTCTTATATTTCTTTTAATATAAATTTTTTTAATGTACGGTTTTTCTTTGTTATCAGTGTTTTTTTTCTTTGTAAAAAATTGATTTTTATGAAAAGCAGCGCCGATTTCGGCTGATAGCAAGTCACTACTAATGTACAGTATAGTATATATTTTTTATAGTTTATAGTAAGTTATTTAATAATCAGAAAATAAAAGTTGTCAAAATTTCACAAAGTTTTCATTTTATTTCAAACAATTATCAACAAAAGATAGTTTTAGACTTAAACCAAAAAAATCTGCTAAAAACTTCAAAAACATTCTAAACTCTTTTGTTCAAAGAAACGATATGCAAGTATACTTTTAATTAAAAAGGTTGAAAATATTAAAAAAAATAATAATTTGCGACATAGCTAGGGTTCAAGTAGATTAACATACAAAAAACAAGGTTCTGTACTTATATGTAGACTTTAAAGTAACAAAGACATCTTTGTTGGGCATTAACAGAAGGTTCAGATGCTTGACGATAACTAGCTAAAGTTAATTATGAGAGCATGATAAGATGTCAGGTATGCACAGAAAAGTAATAAGCTATTGCTAAATTTAAGTTCTATTTACTAAACAACTTAAGCACGAGCTAAATTTAGATTTAAGTGATTTTTAACTGAATTTTATTTCCAGCCAAAAGTGACTTAAGGATTTACAGTTTATAGACTTATTTAAAGTTAACACGCGAATACATTTTTTTGATAAATTCAACAGAGATTTGTTTTTTCTTAAACGACTGTTTGTGTAGAAAGTCTATTTCAAAGTTAGTATTTTTGATGTAACGCTAAATGTATACACAAACAAATAATCACACTATGTTTCTTTATCGAACGGTCGATCAAGTTTAATTTTTACTGCATTAGGTTTATAAAAACATATTTTTTAGTCTTAGAACGCAATTAATCAAAATTTAGCTGTAGCCAAGTTTTTTTGAGTGAGTTTAAGCTAAATTATAGGTATAATGTTTTAAGCGGGTAAAATTTTATTATAGAGCTTAGCAATTGTAAACGCAAACATTTTTTTTATAAAGGTTGTGATAAAGTCACACAGATATATTTTATTGAAATTAATGAAAGAATAAAACCAAAAGTATAGACTTTTCTTACAAGAAATCGTATTCTAAGGAATACAAAGTATGTAGATTAGAAAACAATTATTTTTACTTATAATTCGTATCAAAAAGCTTGAGTTTACACGATTGAAATTGTAATTTTCAAATAGCACTTTTTTTTTACTTTTTTAATTAACTTAGTATCAAAAATTCTAATAACAACATGATACTTTCAATATAATTAAAATTACAAAACTATAATTTAAATAATTTTAACCATAATAATTAATACAAATGAATATCGATAATTTAAATTAGTTTAAGTACAGTTATAAAATCTTTGAGATAAAGTTGTAAAAATCCATATAAAAGAATTAAAGTATAGACAGTTGGCTTATTTTTCTTAAATTAAAAGCGTTTCACCTTTTTTGATGTCAAAAGTAGTTTGCTTTTGAAACTTTACTAATTAACGATAAAAAACGTATTTACTTGTATTAAATTATATTATATTAATTTGACTGTTTTTTATGTTTTATTAAATATAACTAGTTTGTTGTGTTTTCCCAATTGTGTTAAAACTAAATAAAAAAAAATCGAAATTAAAACACAAAAACTTATTAAAAATAAGTTTTATTGGATAACGACAGAAAAAAACAATATACTTTATTTTTATCGCATTCGTAAAGTTGACATAAACTATACGAAAAAAAATAACAGCTTATTTTGAATAACTTTAAAAAAAGAAAATAAATTAGATTTAAAAAAGCTAATAAATTATAATAAAAAGTTTAGGTATCATTTAGTATTCAATTTAAAAAAACAAATAGACAAACATCTTATACGAAAACAAACATTGAAAAAATCTTATGTTTTATTTTGTCTTTTTTATAAATAGAACATTAATGTTTTTTTACACAGTGAACATTATGTATTCTGAGAATATAATTATTTTGTATTTACTTTAATTGCTACATAGCACGTTTTAACTAATAGTTATACTTATAGTGTATCCATTTAAACTGATTACAACTTGAATATTAATGTTTTTTTTATGAATTAGTATTTATAATTGAATATATTGTAAAACTGCTGAGTTCTTACATATTTGTAAAAAATTTAGTTATGAAAGTGTTAATAATATTTGTAAAATTGTTTAAGTATTTTTTTACAAAAAAATAAACTGGTGTATCAGTTTTTGTTACTTTCAATTAAATAAAGTTAACACGAAATCTGTAATTTTTATTTATTATCTTCATCTTGTTATAAAAATCATATACCTTTATTGTAAGCTTATCAACCACAAAAGTAATACTTAATTTTCTTAGTGAAGTTAATCTATTGCTGGAACAAAATAAAATTTTAAACACAGTTCTTAATTTTCTTTAATGTAATAATTATTGGTGGTTAACATTTTAATAGTCATTAATAGTCGACGGATTTTTTAATAAAAATAGAAATTTTAAATAAAAAAAAAGTTATAACATATAAAAGTTTTGTATGAATAAAAAACCAGCTGAAATTCTTTTAACAATGCTTGAATCTAATAACGACGACAAATATTAAACATTATTACATAAATAACTTAATTAAACACAATAGCAAAGTCGATGCTCAAAAATATTAACAAAGGACCTAATATGTAGAAAAAAATTTCGGTCATCGAGATACAAACACAACAAATTTTAATATGTTGTTTGATAATATTATGTTTATAACTACTTAAGATTTTTTTAACAAATATCTTTGTTTATAAAATTTTGTTTTAAAGAATTTAAGCTTAATTCACAGAACAAAAAGTTATAATCGTATATGGGGTATTCATTCATAAGAGATATTAAAAATAACTTACAAAAGTTACTACGGGGTAGGAGTATTAAAATTTTATATTGAAATTACTGTTTTTGGTGACTCTAGAGTCTAGATAGTATAATTAATATTCAAAAAAAAAATTACCTATTTGATTAAGAAATTTCGCTCTAGTTTGATAACATTATTTAAATAATACTTGAATACTAAAAAAAATATAATTTTAATCAAATTTTAAGAAATTGGTTTAATCCTTAATTTTGTTGAAGCTCTTAGTGCTAAAAGTTATGTTTTTTAAATGAAAACAAAAACCTGAAAACTATCTAGACAATACTAATCAGTGAACTTAATTCTAGGCACGAATTAATTTTACTAAAACTTTACAGTGCATTTAGTTAATGACCTTAAAATGCTAAAAATGTGCTTGTTTTATTTGATGCTTTTAGTAACCAACCTACTGCGGATTAATAGTCAATCAATATTTTTATTTTAGTAGTTTAAAAAGTGAGTAAGTAAAGCAATAAAATTTAGTTTGAAAACTAATACATATGCGATTTCAAACGGTATCAGTTACTTTGTTATACAACTTGAAGTAAGGTATAGGTTTACGTCATTTACTTTCATTTCTAATACACGTTTAATTCTAAACTGAGAAACGTGACGACTTTATATTACACTTTGCTGAATGCCCACACAACGACAAAAATCATCAATAAAGTTTTTGTTATAAAAACACTTTGCTTGGCACTTAAACAGAAAATAAAAAAACTTTCACAACTACACACTTACTAAATTTCTTAAGTTTAAAAGTAAGCACAAAAACATTTTATTTAAAAAAATACTGATGAAATTACATTATTATTATATTTACAAAAAGCAAATGCTTTTTATACATTATTATTTATATCAAATTTGTTTACTTTATTTATTTTATATAAACTTCATAGAAGTTTTTAAAGTCTGCTTTGGTTTTTAAAGTTATCAATATAATTATAAATTATAATTTAAACAATGAGTAGTGTTTTCTTAATGCTTATAGTAATAGTTTTTCTTTTATAAAGAAATATTATTCTGCTTTAAGTAGCTAAATACAAACAATATTAAATATCATTTGCAACTAAAAAGTAAAATAGGTTTATTCATTGTTAATTCGAAGCTTTTCGTCTTACTTCCATAAAACTTTATCAAGAATGAAAGATGAGTTAGTAATTAATTTTGCAATAAGTTTGTAGCTTGTAGTATTATGACGAAAACGATAGATATTTTAGATTTAAAATGTTTATAACTGTAGATAGTAAGTATGCTAATTAAACAAAATTTAAAATAAAGTTATAACAAAAACACTTAAAACATTTAAATCAATATATACTTAAAACTGTTCGTTTTCCATTAAAACTATTTGTGTATTTAATACTGGGTTTTCTTCCTCAATTACCATTGATTTTAAACTATAAAGGTTACTTATTTTATATCGCTTTTATACTTTAAAACTGTCATACATATTTGTGTTTTGGCAGGATTTGCAGTTGTAGATATGTTGAAATATTACGCTGTTTTTGTCGGATCCTTTGTGTTCGATTCGAACTAAAAAGTTGTCTGGATGTCTCTCCTACGTAGGAGATGTTCTGATCTTCAGAGCTAGTATATTTGTAGATGACATTCGCATCGAAAGCTTCCGAGCACTTGCTTTTGATTTTGAAATAGTTGGATATTTTTCTGCTGGTGTATGCGGGTTTGATTTCTATGTTGTACTTTTGAAAAACCGATTTTATACGATTTGATACATACAAACAAGTTTATTTAAAGTTTTTCGGAAACACCACTGTAAAAAGAACAATAAATTTACCAGTGTTACGAAGTGATTTTATAAAGCGATAGAAAAAATTATTGATTTGCCTGAAATAGCAATCACTCTAATTTTGATTACTGTTATTTACATCTACAGTACATGTACAGTAAAAATATATGTTCTATATTCTGTGAACCAAAACAGTATAAAGCTTATTTTAAATGTTGGAAATCTAAACTCAACTGAATAACTATTTTAAAGTTTTTTACAATAATATGTTTAATATAATTTAAACTAACATACCAAAGCAAAACTTAAAGCTTTGTTGTGTTCGAATTGATACTTTTCCTGTAAAAAATAAACCTCTTCTAGTCTTTCTAGAATCTAGATAGAACTCTCAAGACCAGATACTATATAAACTACAGTATACAAAGTATACTTTATTTATTTATTTATTTTGTTATATAAAATAGACAGACGTTTTTTGAAAATATTTTTATAACTCTGTATACTTATAATATCATTATACCATAATAAACTTTACATGTACATACTTTGAAAGAATTTAAAATTAGTTGTTAATATCCGTTAAAAAAATAAATATAAGAATATAATTTTGTAAAATAGTAAGGTTTTATAAATTTATTTTATAAGAATCTAAAAAAGTCAATTTAACTATTTAAAAACACACATATATAGAAAATTATAAATTAAATACTTTATCTACTATGAACAAAATAGGTGTCAGTAAACTGTAGCAAGCAAGACTAATTTAGTTTGTCGTAAGAGAACTTTTACCCTACGTCAGATTTTATTTATAAAAGTATGTAGCCAAAAAATAAATATTATTATACAATTTTGATGCTTTGAAACTAGTTCAAGATGATTTTGGTAGTAAACATATAATTAGTTAGCTCAGTATCCTTAGCTATTTGATTCAGTATCAGGTACTTACTTCTTAGGGCATCTTACCAACGATTTTCTGAATTATATGTTTTTATAAAATAAACCCCACTCCTGGTGTAAAAGTAACCATTAAGTCTTTACTCAACGCCAATTTTTTATAAATAAATTCTCAACTTTAATTTAATAACTAAAAAAAAAGGTAAATTTAGCTGTTATTGTGTAGAATGTAATCTAAAGAAGTCTATGTACAGTAGGTAGACAGTGGTAGTAACATATTTTGAACTCAGTGAGTTCATGAGTCATCCGTCAAATGAAATAAATGCTTTTATATTTAAAAGCCAATTTTTCGCGTTGTGAAAAGCACTGAAAAGTTTGATGTGAAGCTACATAAAACCTGAACAAAAGAAAACAAAATTGAAAAACTGGCTAAACTTCTCTTGAGGCTTTACATGACTTTTACTTACATAAGGGAAACTAAAAAACTGAATTAAACTTTTAGGCAAAAGTATATTGATAGTGCTTACAGCGTAAATTTAATTTAGTGGTCGTTTAAATATTTAAAATGAAAAAATCTTGTGTTTCGCAATACAAAAGAAAGCTTTCAAAAGCATCATAATTTACAATGCTCTTTTATTACGTGTTTAATAGAGTAATGAAGTAATAATAAGCTTTAAATATTCATGAATAAGGGAAAGGTAAAAAATTAAGAAATAATTTTTATTTTTTAGCAACCTGTCACTGCTGAATTAGAATATAGTTACATCGGTATTTTACATTTTCATATACATTACCTGCCATTAGCCTTAAAAATCCAAAACATTTTATATATTTTTTGTTAAAATTTTAAATATTTTTGTTTTATTTAAACTTTACTAATAAAGCTATTGAAGTAAGAAAAGCAAAATATGTATTATAATTTATAATATCTCTAAAAATTTAGGTAAAGATAAACTTTTATTTCTACTGGTGTTAAAATCAAACAAAACTAGCTTAATTACATAATTTTAAATAATAGTAATTTTTGATAATAATATAGGTATGTATACATTTCAAGATATGAAAAAAGGTGTTGTAATAAAAAGTAATAAGTATGTAAGACTTCTTGATTTGTTTGTTATAACTGAGTATAAAAATCAAAGTATTGCTGCAGTATCTGTTCTAATGATTTATAACTAAATAAATGATTTGATTGAATAAAAAGAAAAAATTTAAAATAAACAACACTTTTGAATATTGATTATTACTTTGTTTTTGAAAAGTGTTTAAAGTAACTAATTACACAGGTATTCATGAAAACATTTACATATAAGTACGTTTGTTCTTAAAATGTCTACCGAAAACATTATCAAATTTAATGGAACTTATATGAAATTTAAAAATGTTAAACTTTCACAATCCATAATTAAGATAAGTTTGAAATAATTTTTAGCTTGGAGCCGAACATATTTAAAACACTTTATAAAAGGCATTGGTTTTTGCTTTTTTTAAAATTAACTTGATTGCTGTATATGTTTCAAACAACTTAAATACTAACAGTTCTTTATAAAAAAATTTTTGAAAGTTTTTAGACGTATAAACCCTTAGTATTACAAAAACTAATTCAGTAATTCGTTAATATGGGTATGCAACTCGATTACCGAGAGGTCTTTTTGTGTATCAAGGTCCTTAAACCAATAAAATTTTGAGCAATTTTTTGTTTTTGTTCAATAAACCTCACCTAACAAGTTTGTATCTAAATAAAGTTTCAAAAACAAACTGTATTGTAGTGTATTATAGCCTGAGCACATATATTTAATTTTAAGACAAATTTTAAATTAGTTATAGAGACTGCCATTGTTTATCCCATACAAACCACGACGATTAAAAAAAAATATATAAAGAAGTTTTACTCTAGTAAAAATAATAACGCATCTAACACCGACCATAAAATTACCGCCCTTAAATGACCTTTTTGTAACGTTTATTAATAAACTAACAAAAAGGTCAACTTTTTAGTGTACCCTAGAGTGTATTTAACTTCTAAACTGAATTTTAGTGTTTAAACGATACACTGTTATTTGTAAACAATTAAATAAGTTTTCTTATATAGCTCAATTTTGGTTTAGAAATATTTTTATCTAAATGTATTACTTATGTTAATTTAGTTAAGTTCTTATGATAATTTTTAACAATTTTCCTTGATACCAGTTCTTAATATTTCTTTACTTAACTTTTGATATTTTTTTTAATTAAAATTTATTAGTATTGGTTAATTTTAAGCACTATTTATCTATAACATTAAAATCTAAAATTTTATATTCTTTAAAAGCTTCAAGTAGTGTAGGCAAAAAATAAAAGTCTTAATAAACTAATAATGTACTTTTGTTTATAATCTAAAAATAGTTTTGCAAAGAACTTTTTGACTTTAAAATTTTTAACAGTTCAAAATTAGAATGCGTAAACAAACTTTTTATTCGACTTATTACCTTTACTACAAGCTATATGCTTAAATCTTAAGCTCTTATCTTGCAATAAGTGGCTTTTTTGGAAGAAAAAGAAAAAACGTCTGCATATTGTTTAGAACTAGTTTTTAATATTTAAAAATTCAAAATTTTATAAATTGTATAAAAATGTTTTATGTAAAATGTTTTAAAGAATAATCTAAATTTAATAATAGTACTGTTGACAAAATCATAAAACCTTCCTAAAATCACTACGAGGTAACACTAGAAGGTTAGTTATATTAGATTTATTTATAATTTTTAAGCTAATGTTTACTAAATAAGAACTTTCAAGTTAAACAATTAATGTTAAATTAACTAAACCAAATTTTTTTTTTTTTGAAATGGTTTTATTAAATAGATAGAAATAAAAACATAAGACTAAAAACGTATAGTTCTAAAAATTGGAAACTCTAAACACTGTAAAATAACTTGGCGGTTAAACAAAAACTTCTTAAATATTTAAGTTTTAAATGCAAAATATATTTACTGAAATTTTTCTACCTTCCTATTGTAAGCAGTTTGTGCGAGTCGTACAACAAATATGTTCATATCGGTAACTTTTACTGAGTTTGGTGTCTGTAAAAATGCTTACAACTCATAGATTTCTAGATTAGAAAAATTTTTCAACTATTTGAACATATACAGAGTTTTAGTTTTCAATTTGAAAAAGTGTTCGTTATCATTATTATAAAATGTTTTAAAAGTATAATATTTTATCATACTAAAATTAAACAAAAAAAATTATAAGTCACAGTATAATTATTTACACTATCGTTTATTTTAGTTACTTTGGCTAGAAGTTAAAAAAAATATTTTGTTAGAAGCGTAATTTTCTGTGTTTACTTAAATTTGCTTAATTTTTAAATCGATACTTACGAAAGTTACACGAAACGTTTCTAATGTATTTGTTGGAAACTTTCCATCAACTTAAATGACTCAATTAGATTATTATTCAATTAATTAACAGCTAATATACATTTAGTTTACTTAATAAAACATTATATTCGCTTCACATAACATATATCTTGTTCCAACTTTATATC
Organism: Thalia democratica; assembly: GCF_965202585.1. NCBI lineage: Eukaryota > Metazoa > Chordata > Thaliacea > Salpida > Salpidae > Thalia > Thalia democratica. Next base: position 17,676,218 of record NC_139170.1, read on the forward strand.
ATGCTGCTATTTATCCATAAAAATTCCCAAATAAAGTTTTTTTCAAACGTACGTTTCTATCACTTCAGCTTACGTCAAAAAGATACAGAAGCATTTTGTGTCGATTTTTTTATTACCTTCTGTTTTAAAAAAAATTAAACATAGTAGTAAAAAAACATATACATAAACAGATCATAGGTGTAAAGTTAAAACAAATACAAATATCTTAACATTGAAGTAAGTTTTTAACTAAAAATTAATATTAGGTATGTTTGATTACTATCTTTTTAGGCCTAAAGTATTTAGTTGTCGATCGATTAAGAGAAATTTGAAAACAAAAAGTAGGTTAACTAATATATATTTATTTTATTTTTATTTAAAGTTTACTATTTTTTTAATACTGTTAATGAAATAAATAAATTTGAAGTCTTTTGCAATAATGAAGAATGCTAATGAGTTTAATAAGGTATAACATTTTACAATTTTAGTAAGTATCTCAGTTTCAATAGTATAAACATAGATATTACGTTCATCAAGATTATTTTTAAGTTGAACTTCTTAAATTTGCTTTTTTTTACATACATTTAAGTTGTTTTCTTTAATTAATTAACTACTTGCTTTATATTATAGTAAACTTATATCTAAGTTAGTCTTAGTTTTTTACTCTAGATGCAAAAGTTTTTTAAGAATTGTGTAAGAAAACTTAGGTTATTTACAAAATGCTAAGTAGTTTCTTATTATTTTAGATGTTTACCTGAAAACTTACCTGTTTAACTTACCTGTTTAACCTGAAAACTTAGATGTTTACCTGAAAAGTAGACTAGAATACTTTTTTTGTAATTAACCCTGCTTATTTCTACTGATCATTTTATATTGATTTGAAGTTTTTGATCCAAAATGTTTTAGATCAATGTGAAAATTTTGTTATGTAATGCTATAACAAGTTTAGTACTTTACTTAAATTGTTTTTTCTACAAATAAAAAGATTACATTGAAAATAAAAATTTCTATCAATAGATCTTAAATAAAACAGTTTACTAATATTTCTATTAAAAATCTTATTAATAGATGCTTATGTAAGTAAATTTAATCAGGTAAAGTTTTTCATTGTTTAATATATGTTCTATTTATGCCGCTAAACAATATTTTATATAATGCAGTGTAAAAAGGTTTTTGGTTTGTTATAAGTAAAATTTAAATTTAAAAAATTAAATAAAGTACATTTACTTTTTCAGTAGTTCCTTTTACGTAAATAACAAAAAAAAAATTTTTTTTATCCTAATGTATTACAAAAATTTTAATTTACAAACACTGTTTGTACAATACTTTCGCTTAGGTTAGTCAGTTTAAGCGGCTTTTGTGTTATCCATATAGAGATATTTGATATTCTAAAATTTAAAGAGCTATAAATTAAAAAAAAGACAGACAAAAGACGTATTTAAAATTACTTACATTACAAAATGCTTACTTTGCTTTAAACAAATTAAAGATGTTATTATAGTAGATACGTTTACACTCAAACAATAGTTTATGCAATACTAGACAATAACTTTAATAAAAACTCTAAATAGTTCTTATTTACTTTTAAATATCTATTTATGATAAAAAGTTAACATTTATAAAACCTAAGTGTATATTTTAAACCTAAGAAAAAATAAGAATACAATAATGTTTTTTTAATTTACTAACTTTTAGTTTTCTTTTATACTAGCTAAAATAAATTTTAACAAACATTAAAACATTTGAATAAATCAAACCATAGTAAGGTACAAAAAAAAAGCGTATAACAGTAAAAAGATGTTTATAAATTAAATACATATTTTAACTTGTTGTTGTGTAGTATATTTGACTAAGAAAAATAACTGACAGAAAAAAATTACAAAAAACATTTTAAAATTTTTATAGAACATGAAGGTTTTTTTCAAATCAAAAATAAACTTTGTAGAAAGCTTAAAAAAAATAAATTTAAACAAAACAAATTGTTCAAATTAGTACCTTTTTTTATGTTTTGCAATTTAAAACGCAGTTTAAAAATGTTCTGATAATCTTTTTTATCCTACAAAGCTTTGACAAATAAAACAAATACATTTTACACCAGTAAAGTATATTTAGTATGCAAGTTATATATCTCTCAAGTTGTAAAAGTTGTTCTATATTTAAAAGTTAAATACATAATAATTTTTGTATGACATTTAAGCTTTATATACTATGTTTTAAGAAGTTAATCAAGTGTTTAGAAATACAAAATTTACGTTTTTCAATTTAAATTTTTATGAATAAGGCTCAAAATAATTAAATGTTTATATAAAAATTATTAAATAAAACAGGACTCAAAATTTTGTTTAAAGACGTTTAGGTATCTAATAATACAAACAAATATATAAAGTTTATATAAAAAATTGTCTATGTTTAACTCATAAAGATAATAATAAAACAAATTTTTGCAATTTTGATTTCTAGATACAAAAAGTAAACTTTATGAAATATTTTAATGCATATAAAGTAAAATATAATTGTTTATTTTGTTTTTGGAGTTTCGACTTCTACTAAAGAATAAAACCTTTTGGTAATGTAACCTTATAAAAAATCTTAAGTTACAAAAAGTTATAAAGTTTGTAAAACTAAACAGAATTGATTTGTTTGCACATAGACTTAATGAAAGTACAAAATTTAAATTATTGTAAAATTTAAACTATTTTTTGTTCATTTTTTGTTCAGTTTGCATGGTTGGAAATTAATTAAAAAGTATACAGTTTGAACTTTTCTTTTGAAGTAGGACACAAACTTTTTATAATACAATTTTTGATAAATTACACAAAAGTATGCCATGTTACTTAATCTAAAATTTCTCAAAGTACTTGCGACACCTGTTTTCACACTTGACCTCAACTACACCTTTTTAATTTTAGGAATTTTATCCATTTTAAACTTAATAAACTCAAGAAATATTAAAACAAACTAAAAACATGTAAACACTATATTTAGTTAGAGAAAATTCTTTTAGAGTTACGATAAGATTAAAATACATATATGAATGTGTTATAGAAGGCATTATTACTTTACTCTTGCTTCATAAATAATATTTTGTTAAGTTTTCCTTAGATAAAATTAAGTAATTGTATGAATATAAAGAAAAAAAATCAATCAGTTTAAGTAAAACTATATTTTAATTAAATTAACATGTTTGAAAACAAAAACATTTCAATTGATTTTTTTCTTGAAAATGACTTTTTAGAACAAAGTTTTTAAGATAATTTGATTTCATCATACTTACAATCATGATAAATATTTTTTATAGGTCACTGTAAAAAAAAACTGAGAATACTTTTTGTAATATATTTCAATTGACTAAGAAAAAAAAAGCCTTATTACAGCTTTATTGAGAATATTTAAATAATCAAAAAGGCTAATTAAAACCAACCTTATTAAAACATGATTTTAATCGAAATCCTTAGTAAAATTACTAGCTTAATTTCAACATTATAGCTAAGGAGTTTGGTAAAGACTTAAAATTTGACTTAAAAATCGAAAGAAGTTGTTTGTGTAAAAGATAATTCGTAATGAAAAAAGTGTAGTCAAAATGAAGAAAAGTAGCATAAAAATATATTTGTTGAAATAAGTTTATTGTCTAGAGGTAAATTTGAAAGTAAAGCGTTTTATTAAAACAAACAAGGTAAAACTTACGTTTTGTTTTATTAAGTGTTCAGAAATATTTTTAATACTTTTTGGTCAATTTTAAAGATAAAACAAAAACAAAAAAAGTGATAAATTCTAAAATTTGGTCATACCAGTTGTAGAAATTTATTAGATTTTTTATTTGAACATTATTAATGATGTGTTTATTATTTGCTAAGATGTTCTAAATTCATAAGTTTCAAACTTCATCAGTAAGAAAGTCCTTAATTTTCTAAGTTTATTACAGCAAATTATCTTCAAACAATTTTTTTAACTTTAATGTGTCACAAATGAGTCTTCCAATGAGACACGTTTCTAAATATTAAGTTTTAGTTTCTCCTTGACAAAACTATGAAAAAAATTTTAAAGTCAATATTGTCTTTAAGTTTTTACAATTACTCATGCTTAAGCCACCAAAAAAGCCACAGTGGCGATTAAAATTTGCATTAAAACTTTTGTGCTTGCATGAGAAAAAGTATTGAATTATGTTTGCTTTAAAACTTACGTAGCATACTTGACAATGAGCTTAGAACGTGTACAAATTTTGATTTGAAGTCTTAATATTTTATCTACGCCGAGTTTATAAAAGAACTCCTTTCAAGTTTAATGCGTCTAATTATTTTTTTTTATTTTAATAGATTTCAAAATTAAAACATATTTTGTTTGTGATTTTCAGTATCACTTAAGTAATTATAAAGTTAAAATAGGATTAAAAATACAAGCGTAAACTTTTAAAATTACATAACTACTATTCTGCTGCAGGAACAATGTACAGCTCAACTTTAATATTATTTATTAATGTATGTTTTTTTCAAAAAATCATTTTTACACCGTCTCCACAACAGAGGTTCTCTAAATTACCAAGGATTTAAACTTTATAAAGTTGAATTGTGTAAAATTAGTTCATAGCAGGGACGTAGCTAGCTCGAATAAGTTACGAGTCTGCAAAAAATTAAAGCATCTGAAATGACGCGTGATAACGTCCTAGCGGGAACAGAGAAATTAAAACTACCTCTAATGTTATTAAATTTTATATTAAATTATGCAGTTTTGTTAATACTACAAAAATAGTCGGAATGATGAAGTATGAGTGCTAACTGTATACAAGGTATTTTATGTTGCTCCACACCCTCTATGGTTCCTTATGTGTTGCCACTTGTGTAAACCCATAAAACTTTCATTGAAAAAAAGTATTAGATAATCTTAATTTAACTCAAAAACAGTAATATTGTTAACTGTACAACTTTCGGAGTTTTTGTGAAAATTTTCAAAATCGATCATTTAACTTGGTCAATTGAAACAAAATTAAATTATGCAAGTTTTGTAACACAAAATTGTATGATTCTGATTTTTGAAGAAAAAGTTACAATTTTATTAGAATCAATTTTGCAATGCATAGCTTTTTATTATATATTTGTTTACACATTTTTCAAATGTCGATGGTTTTTAGTTGATACTTATGAGAAATAGATTATAAATCTCAAAAAATAGAGTAGTACGAAATTCTAAAGTAAACTATAAAATTTCATCATTTATTATTCATGAAACTTTAAGTAAACAAATTGCTTTTAAAGCGAAGTTTTTGTAAACAAAAACGCTTTATTTGACATTTGCTAATAATATATCTCTGGCTCGCTCAAGATTTGTGTGACAAGTATTTAAGTTGATTTCTTAAAATTTTAAGAAGTTTGGTAGATATAGTAATACTAATGCTGTTTATTTAAAATAAATGTTGCTACTAAAACTATTGATACACTACCAAATAGTTAAACTGTACTGTACTATAATCAACTTAATTCGTTTATTCAAAATTTTTTAAAGAGTATTTGAAAATTTTTATATAAAATAAATATAATAATAAACTAAAACTTCACAAACTGAAACAAATTTTAGAAAAAAATAATTGTTATAGTCTAGTGTTTTTTGATTAGAGCCTAAAGACATTTGAATAATAATAAATATTTAATTTTCAACTATAAAGTTTTCAGAAAATACTTTAGTTTTTTTATTTAACTTTCTTATTGTATATTGTATCGTTTGTTTCTTTTGACTATTAACATTTCAATGAATATAAAGAAAAAAAAGTATCCATAGACTAAATAGTTCAAACTAAGTTTATTTTAGGCGATTTGTGACTGTCTCTTAAAGCAAAGTTATTAATCTAAAATTAAACAGTTAACAGTTCTTAGTATTTAAAAACTTTGATAGAAATACTTTCATCAAATAAATTATAAAGCATTGATACTTTTACAGGCATAACAAAAAATTCAACGAATAGACTAACCTAAAAACTATAAAATTCTAAATAGTTTATTTTATATTACAACTAGTATACAACAGTCCTAATAAGCAAATTTTTGTAGTTATTTGAACAACGATGCATGAGGTAATTTGTTCATTTTTTTTGAAATATTTAAAGTATTTAAAAATAAACTTGTACCAAAGTTTGTTTGTTTGGACAACTTGAATTTATGTAACCTACCTTAATTCGTGAAAATTTCTTTTAAGTCTAGTGTTCTGCTTAAACAAAAATAGCTGTATGTAGTTTACTAAATGTAAACAAACGAATAAAGAAAGTTTTCAAAGTGTGCTACGCTTTGTCGGTACAAGAGAAATAAAATTCAATTTAAGTGAACTTGTCACTTATTATAAATGTCTTGAAAACTAATTTGGTTTATGCTATGTTTTTCAATTTTTCAAGTCATAAAAGTTAATTTCATATGTTTGTTAAAAAAACTTAGTTATTTAAGTAAATAATAAACAAAACAACCAAATAAATGAAACAATTTAATATGATTCAATCAGACCAAAGTCTCAATAAAAGAAGTTTTACAAAAGGGAAAAATTTTGAATTACTTAATATATTAGATTGTAAGGTTGTTGAATCTGTATAAGCGATAACTTTTTTTATATCTATCTTTAGTTTTTAAGTAAGTACATACCGAAAATAAATAAAACTTTATTTTGACGAAAATATAAAACGCTACTAATATTAAAAAAAAACTTGTATTTATTTAATTAATGATTTTCTAACAATTTTTATATTTAAAAACAAATCTGTAAACTATTGAAATTTTTTTAATTTAAATTTCAATATTTCTTAAAGTAATTAAAATGAAGAAAATATAAACTTATCTAAACTTTTATAGTTGTTTGCATTAATTTATAATTTGAGCTAAATGTTTTCAGAAGACTTTTACAAGTAAGCTTTAAAAAATTTAAATTCTTTTTTAAGTAAAGTAACTATTAGAAACTATTTTAAGCATTAATAAAAAAAAAAGTAAATAAAACTTATTATTTTAAATATTTAGCTTGTACGTTTTAAGAAAAAGCATGTAATAGAATGAAAATTTAAAAAATTTACTAATACACTAAAATTTTCTAATAAGTTTTTTTATACTTTTCCACTTATATGACACTACCGACAGCTTTGTTTCTTTTTCCAATCAATAATTTAACTGCCTCTCTCAACGAAGGCCTTCTTTGGTGCTTTTTTGTAAAGTTGCTTTGAAGAAAAGGTATTCTTGACAAGCCAGAAAGACTTTTGTTATTTTGTGTTCCATCGTCATTACTTAAACAACAAGTCAGTTTATCAAACTCACACCTCTCTGACTTGTCACGGCCGAAAGCATTTTTAAACATTTTAAATATTTGTTTGCTCGAATTAACTTTGCCCTTACAGCTGTAACTGTTTAGTTTATGTCTAACACATGACGCACTGTTGCTCTCAAGCTCTTTTTCGTTTAACAACGATGCCTTACGGTTGGTAGGGAAAAACTGCTGAATGTCACCTTTCGTTTGGTTGGGGGCCGAGTTTGGCTTTTCTGGATCAGGTTGATAACATTTGCCGTCAGAAAAAATCTCTTTATCTGAGAATTCGTTTACTAAAGAGGAGTTTGCTGTTGAACTAGATTCATCGCTGGTGTTTTCTATAAAAGTTACGTCTGAGGTTGATGAAGTTAAGTTTGTAGAGTTATTCCTATTCATCCAAGATAGTTCAAGACTACATTTTCTTGAATTATTTTCTTCAGTTTCATTATGCGTAGGTCGATGCCTTTCTTCATCACTTTCAATTAAAACGCCTAAAGATTGACATTTTGTTGGGAAAGTATAAGAAGCTTTCCTTTTGTTTCGACCTCTTACTTTGCACTTCGAGTTTTTTAATTCAAGTTTAGCAATTTCGTGACTTTCGTTTGGAGCTTTAAAAGACGAGACGAAATTAGGGTAAGTCGGAGTTTTTTTATAATACTCAAAAAGCTTTTGTTTTATACTTCCTCGTCGACGACTTGTTTTTAACAGTTCTCTTTTTATTTTTGGCTCCAAAGTAGCATTTTCAAACTTTTGACAGGTAGCTTTTGCTAGTATAAACAACTGACGAAAGACGTTGTCAACAGCTTCAAAAGATTCTGCTGCAGATGTTTCAGTGAAATGACACAAACCAATATGTTCTGCTACTTTACTTGCTTCTTCTATTGATACTTTTCTGCAAAAATATATGTCATCATTTTTTGAAATCAAACATTTTTGAGCTCATAAAAATCATTTTTTAATAATTCTTAAAACAAAAATTATTTCTAACCTTAAGTGTTGAAGATCATGTTTGTTACCAACCATAAGAATAGGTTTTTGTGCATTTTCCTTAATCAAAGTGTGGCCTAACCGAATGCTGATTGCAAGGCTTTGTAAAAACTCAAATGATTTTTTGTCACAAATGTCGTAAACAAGCACATATGCGTCATAATCTGTGATATTTGTTTGACGAGAAGTGTTCTCAGACTCCTAAAATACAACTTTAGTTAAGTCATTGTGGTTTTTAGCTTTAGTACAGCTTAAAAATAATTACTCTTAATTTTAATAGTAACTCTAAATTATGTTTACTAAAAAAAAGTAAATATTGTTATGAAAATTTTAAAGCTGCTTATTTTTAAATCCTAATAAGTATATAAATATTATAAAAACTTTAATTAAAATTGTGTAGAAACTTTCTATACCTCATTTTCTGATGAGTCGACAATTTCAGTGAAAACTTGCTCACCGGCAAGCTTTATAACTGTTTGGTATTTCATTTCTATAATACAGTAAGAAGTTAGACTTTCAAACTCTGAAAAAAAGAAAAAAAAAAACTTACCAGTTCCAGACGCATATTCACCAATAAATCTTTTCGTTAGAAACCGCACAACGAGAGCTGTTGAAAAATATTTTGAGTAATTTATCAAGTCGTAAAAGTTAAGATAGATTACGTGAATAATCTTTTAAACAGCACATTCCTTATTTAAATACAATAGAAGGTCATATGACTGTTTTAAAAACAGAGTTTGTAAACGTTGGGACGCATGAACTTACCGTATGTTTTTAATTAGCATTTAAATGCAATTAATAAAAAGTTTGGATTATATAATAATGAAAAGCTACAATAGTCATATTGAAAAAGTATTATGCTTAGTAGAAATGCACTTAGATAAGAATAAAGTATTTTTAACCTAAACAAGGTTTAAAAAGACAAGGCAAAATATCCAAATCTATTTGCCATCAAAAACAGTTTATCGATAGTTACGTTGTTAAAAGATAAATTATGCATAAAATAAACATAACATATAGTTTACTCTTTAAGCTAAGATTTTTTTTACCTGACTTTCCAACGCTCTTTTCACCAAGAACTAATACTTTGAAAGATTTTTTAGAAGAAATTGGGATGTTAAACTCACCAGCTCTTCCCATTTTTGTGTTTTTTTTTATGTTTTAAGCTATATAATTATTACTTTTAATATTTCAATTACATATAAGTATCATTCAAAAAAAAAAAAAAACTGTAGTGCTCATTGCTGCACGAGAAATGTGCAGAAAAACTTTAAATTGCCAAAAAAATCTAAATGCGCTTTTCCAAAAATTTATTTAAGGTGTTTACAAGCCCTTAAATTTTGTTTTAAAAATCATAATTTAAGCTTCAACTAACAAAAATTTATATCAAACTGACGATACAACAAACTGCAACTAAATAGAATAAAATATCTAAATCATACAATACAAGCTACTTAAGTGTATACACAAAAGTAATTAATTCATTTTTACCATTTTCTTAATAATTTAAAAGTGTAACAAAAGTCGTTTTTAATATAAAGTAGGCAGCTTTTTGGTTATGAACTGTATTACTCGTGAGTTGCGTTCATTTATGGTACACTAAAACGAGAACTTAAGAAAAAAATCGTAAAACGAGACATACTTTTTCTATAAAATTAAACTAAACATTTTAAATATTTATTCTGTTTTTTTTAACTTAAATAAGAAAACAATGTAAAGATTGTTTTCAAGTTACTAATGTAAAGTTTATATAATTTAAGTAAAACATTTCAGTAATATTAATTAATTCAAGCTTACTAAAAATTTACTTAAAATATATTAAGTATATTTTAGTTAAAAAATATTTTTTGTACTATAAAAGATTTTCCAAAAAAAAAAAAAAGAAGGTTTTGAAAAATAATTAAACTATTATTATAAAACTATTTAGTTCAACTTTTTACTGTTACGAGCTACAAACGTCTCAGAATAATTTTAAGTCATATCAGTGTTTACTATAACACTAAAGTTTTATTCAAATACAACTTTAAATAAGTTAACTAAATATTTGTAGAACTTGTTTTTTTTTATCACGCAGTTGTAGCTATAATTTATGCAGTACAAATTTATTCTTGTTCTTTCACGGCAGGGTTTCCCAAACTTTTTTTCAAATGGCCCCTTTTAAAGAAATTAAAAAATCTATGGCCCCCTTTAACAAGATTACTCAAAAAACTACGATTAAAAACACCTAAGATCTTTTCTTTTTTTTTACTCTCCATCAACAACTCCGGAATATCTAGTTTAAGTTTCGTAAGTACCATTAAAATCACCTAGGACCTTTTTTTTTACTGCTCTTCATTATCAACTTCAGAATATCTAGTGTAAGTTTCAAGTTATGACCTTATGGCCCCCCTTTGCAGCTCATAGTCCCCTGAATATCTGTCATGGCCCACTTTGGGAAACCCTGTTTTACAGTAAATTTAGTCATGAATAATACTTTACAGTCTACAATTCGTTTAAATTAGAATGATTGTTAAAGTTTTTTATTAAAAACTTTTAAAAGTGATACGCAAGTTATGATTTTAAAGCTATTACTTAGAACATCAGAATCGATACCTTTCTTATTAAGAATAAATACTAGAAACTACATAATAAATTGATACATAGGTATGTATAAAACATAAGCTTCCTATTTTTAAATAAGTTTTTGGGAATAATTTGCAACATAATTTTTTACACTACTAGTTGTTTGTTTTATAGTTTGAACGCCGTTTGAAAAATCATTAGTCTTTATTACTAGTATACATACTTTAGTAGTAACATCAATTAACTTTTTAGTTTTACTTATTCTAAACTAAAAAATGTTTTCACCATTAAAAGTTATATAACTTAGTTTTGAAAAGCCTATTATACTTATGAAAAAGATTTGAAACTTACTTGTAGAACATTTACTTAAAAATATTAAATTCGCTAAGTCCTACTTTAAATAGTTTTATTTTTATTTTATAAACACAATTTAAAACTAAAAAAATAGAAAATATTTTTAATTCAAGTAAAAATTTTTTAACAACTTTGACATAAACAACTTCTTTGGATATCCAATTTGGAATAACTATAAACAAAAAAATACTTGATGATAAAATAAAATATTTGGACTCTTTTAGTTTCCTTTTTTATTTGTTTTCATATAAAAAAAAAATTAAATCAAAAGATAAAAAAATCACTTGATTACATACGTTTTACAAGACTGCTAATGAAAGTAATAAGCATTTAAGACCTAAAGTTTTTTTTTGTTTGTTAAATATTTTAGTTTGTTACTAAAATTAAATTTACAAAAAATACATAATATAAACAATAATGACATAAAAAATTAAAAATTTTCATATTAAAAAAAGTTAAATGTCAATTTACAGAAAACACGCGAAATTTTGAAAATCTCGCAAAATCTAGTTATAAAATCACGGGAAAATTCAAAACAGATGACTCATTGTTTATTATTTTTGTTGACAAACATTGACAATGTTTGTATAAAATTTACTCATTATATTATTAAAGATAATCGCTCTTCTTAAATGAAATATTAAGTAGAGGAATAACAAAAACTTGAAAACATTGTATTTTAAACTATCATACTTTAATAACAACTATTTAACAAACAAAGTTTAAGTAAATCAAAATTAAAATAGTTTTTAACACTTAAAAAAAAACTTTCGTGATAATTATTTTTTAAAAATTTTCTAAACAGTAAAGCTTTATTTACAGAAAGGTAGCAAAAAAATATTATTCTAAAGACAGTAAATATTATATATATAGGTAGCTATCTTAATGTACCAGTCTATAAATACTTCATAATTATCTTTAGAATAAATTTTATTATTTGTTCTTATTGTAGTAATATATATTTGTTATGTTAATAATAAACAAAGTAACTAGTTTTTCTAGCTGTCTAAAAAATCAGTTTCAATTACCATACGGTTGTCATTTGAAATTTAACTTAGTTCTACAAAACAACAACAAACTAAATAGTAAGGGGAATTTAGAGCCAAGTTGTTTTTTGACTTGTCGATACAGAAAACTTTCAGACAACTGAGTCAAGCGTCATCTATTTTTGCCCTAATCTTGTTAAGTCGACACGGCTGTTTTAACATAAACAATTTCTTTAGGTGTTTTGACGATTGAAAAATTAAAAAGTAACTCATAAAAACTCAGTAAGAGTAAAGTTTCTAAACTTTTTTTTTATGTAAGATTTTGATATATATGTAACTATTTAAAAAGTTGTAATCAAGAAGCATAATGATAATATTATTTAAATACTAGAAAAAATATTTGAACTTAATATATTAAACACCGAGAAAAACAACAAGTAGTTAAAAAACATTACCAAAATTCTACTAAATTAAAATTTTAATAAAAATCTTATTATTTTTCAAAAGGTTCTATCAATAAAAAATAAAACAAACTTCAAAAATTAAGAAAAAGTATTATCAATTTATCATTTGAAAAGTTATAGACATTTGCAAAGTAAATAAATTTCCTCGTATAATAAGTTATCATAATATCAGTTAAAATTATATGTTTTGATTTTTTGAAAACGAATAAAAAGATCTCAACTTCTAGAGGAGAAATTATATCTATTAAATTCTTGCAAGATATTTTGAAGCAGACTCACTTTTCGGTCAAAGACTTTCATTTTTTTAAATAAGCACTGAAGAGATCTTTGACAGAAACTGAGTCTGCTTTAAAATATATTGAAAGAAATTAATAAATATAATATCAGTTAAGTGAAACTTTAGCTATAAACAAACATAAAAGGTAAGTTTTGATCACGATTGTTGAATAAAAGACTAATTATTTGAGACTCACCTTGTACAAATTTTTTAGTATATGCTTAGAATACGAGTGTACAAAGATATGTTCTACAGATAAAAAAGTGTTAATCAGGTTTAATTAGTTAGTTTATTTTTGCTATGAAGTTCTTAACATATAATTTGATATTGTTTATAGTGTGCTTTGCTTTATAAAAATTAAATATAAAGTATATTACATACATCCGATAGATTGCAAAAAATCATCAAGCCCTATATACGCCATAAACAAATATCGTCGGAAAAAAAAATTTGACAAAACTTTAAATTAAAGTAACTGATGTATTTCTCTGTTATGAAATTAAAAAAATCAACGAAGTTTTATCAAGTTATTTTTATAGATAAAGCATCAAAGATTTGTTTAGTTTTGTTAAAATATCGATTATTAGTGCTAGACATAGAATCTCATAAATGGGTTAGAGTTTAAATTTACTTATAAGTTTTTAATTGAGATAAGTAACATGAGAAAAAATCAAGTATAAGAAAAAAAATTGAATATTTCAAAGTTGAACGTGTTTTTAGTCAATAGAATATAAAAAGAATTAATTACATTAAGTTAGTACCTTTAAAAGTTTTTTGATGAAAGATTTTTGCAATAGACTTTGAGTTATTAATTATTATTTTTAAATTTAGTTAAGCACTATTTGCATTTATAACTTATTATTCTTTTTACTAAAAACGGTCGAAACTTTTTCGCATACTTTAGTCAAATAATTAGAATTAGCAATTTATTTTCATTTACTGGTTAGAAACAATAACTAGTGTATTAGTATAAATAACTCTACCGTAGTTTTGTAAATAACATTAAAGATTATTCAATTAAAATAAAATAGTCTTCGTGGTCAAGAAAATCTTTAAATAACGTTTTAAATTAAGAAAAAGTTACAACAATATATTTAAAACGTCGAACATTTAGAATACTTTTAATTATCAAACATAAACCTCATATTTACTTAAGCTTTGCTTATCTTAGAGATATTTAACATTTAAAAAAATTTTAACGTTAGCAGAAGTAATTTTATAAAAGTCAGTAAGTATTAAGCATTTAACCTTAGAAGTAAATGCTTTAATACTTTATATTTACTCACTTTTATAAAAAAGATTTAAAGTAATTATTTTATAATCTTTAAGTTTTTATAGAATGTAAAGTACTAATTTACCTTTTAAATATATTTTATTTTTTGATTTGTTTATACTTTATTCAAAAGTTAAGTTTTTTTAATAAACAAAAATTGACTAAATAAAATTTTAAAAAAGTTCTTAAGCAAAAAGAAATTGTAAACTGTTTTTCTTTGGAACTAGTTTTTGAAGCTATTTTTACATAATAAGTTCATTAAATATGTTTTAGAACTTAACTTTTTATATTAGTTTCTAAAAATAACTTAAAAAACGTGTTTACTTTACAATTAAAAACAAAAATATTTAAATTAATTAAACTAGTTTTAACAACTAAAAGTTTTAACAAAAATATTTTTAAAGATATATATATAGCTTTATAAAGTACTTGTAATGTAAACTATTTTTGTCTGAAAATGAATTTGAATAGCATCTCGTAAATAAAAAATGATCAAGTACAATCAAGATTTTTTAACAATAAAAAGATTAATTTGGGATATGTTTAAGTATAAGAGTTTTATAAAACAAATACCAAAGTTGAAACGTTTTTAATGTATATGCCAAAGTTAAAAAAACAAAATACTCTTTAACTGAAAAATTATCTCCAAAACAATTTTAACAAATTTTTTTTAAATGTTTTACTTGTTTTCCATATAAAAGATAATACTTAATTTATTTTGATTAATTTAAATGTATATGTCGTATTTTTCAATTAATATTCTTTAAAAACTTTTTACAAGCTGAAAATATAAACATGTATTAAAAACTAAACAAAATATAGTTTTTAATTTTAATTATCCTTAACTATAATTAGCTTTGATATTTTAAGTGTAATTAAAGGATATATTTTAACTATCAATTGTAATTATAAGAATCTAAAATCTAAATCTAAAGAGTAGATTAAACACTTTTAGAAATATTATGTTAACTAGTTTAAGCTTGTTTATAAACAAGGCTATGTGACATAAAAAAAAATTTGAACTCAAAAATATTTTTAGTACGAAATATTTTGAAGAAAAAAGTCGCAAACAAATTAATTTAAAAAAAGTAAAAGAAATAAAAAACTTGGCCACCTTTAAAAGAAAGTATTCGTCTAATATGTTTTTTGTTTAGCTAAATGTGTTTTTAAACTTGCAAAGAGCTAGCCAGGAACCTTTCAAACATCAGAGTGCTCTGAGTTCAGTTAACTTAAAAATATTTTGTATTGTGAAACTTTCTAAATAAAAAGTACCTAACTATTCACAGGTAAAAACAAGAATACAAGAAGTTTGTTATTTGCTATTTACGTAAATACATCACAAACTAAATTGAATATGTACGTCATTCTGAGAAAAGGAAGTGAAAATAAAAACATAGACGTAAAAAGTTTAGCATGGTATTTTTTTATAAAAACAAAATAAAAACAATAAATTAATTACTTTATTTAAAAGACAAAAACAGTTCTAATGATAAAAAGTAAGATACACTTAGTAACATTTAAGTCGGAAGAACACTTTCAATAATTGTACATTTATTAAGCGATTAGTTTAAAAAAAGGAAAGTTCGACTAATATGAAAGAATAACTCAATAGCTCTTAACGGTCACAAAAATAAGAATCTTTTATAAAACACATTTTGTTTATTTAGCATCAACGGAAAGCTTTTTTGTTATATCGAGAAACATAGTTAATCCACTTGAACCTAGTTTTACAAACAATCATTGTTAACTATATACAGCTAGTTTTTATTCGTGGTGATAATATTTGAAAAGATTGTAACTTTTTTATCGCTCTAGACAAAATTTTTATTCTAAAGATTAATACCCTACATTTTTTATAAGTTATGTACAAAAATAATAATTGTCAGGTTATTTTTATATACAATGAATGTTTAATGTACTAGAATTAACATAGTTATAAGTATACTAATATACTAGAAAGTAGAAAGTATTAACAAAGTAAATTTTTTATAGCTTATACTATTTATAAATTATACTTAAAACAAAGTATTATTACGAAACGAGCAGTAAAAAAGTTTTAATGTTTTCAATAAAAAAACAAAAACACTGTTAAATTGACAAAAAAAACTTTTAAATTAAAACAAGTAGCAACAAAAAGTGCTAATTTTTAGAACTACAAGTTCTTAATCTACTATTGAATGTAGTTTGTTAAAAATGTTACTTTACTGAGATTGAGTTGTTTTTATTATTATTTAATTATTTTCCTTTTGATAAATTTTATTTAAACTCTGTTTAAGCTTTACATTGATTATAAAGTAACCTATTTATTTTGAGAACTTTTTATTATTATTCAAATCCATCAACAATATTACAAATGAAATAAACGTATACATATAAAATTAAAAAAATTTTGAGCAAACCATAAAATTTTAATTGTTATTTATAAAACCTAACTTAAAAAATTCTGTGATTAAATGTACTTAAGATTTACTAATAATAACTATAAATAGGCTTTTACTAGTTGATTTTGTTAGGATAAAAAACTGTAATAGCTTTAGTAGATTACGAAAAAAATATACATAACATGGCAGAGAAATTAAAAATAAAATTCTGTAGCTAATACTAACGTCATTGAATTTTTTTTTAATTTTTTCGTTTAATTTTTTATTTTAGTTAGAAAAAAACTGTCGAATTTTAATACAGAAGTAAGAGTAGTTAAGTATTACTTTAAAAAAATTAAGTATTTTTACATGCTTTCAAAATGCAGTTATTTGATGTGTGTAATTTTATAAATGATATCACGTTTATAATAAATCATTTTTATTGTTTCTATGTTTTTAAAATAATTATAATGTTAAATTTTTTTTTTTGCATGATACATACTTATTTGTTTAAACTTTAGAAAAAATTTATATAAACATACATAGTTTTAAAAAAAATTCTACTTAAAATAGAAATTAATTTGAAGTGTAGGTTTTAAAATCCTAAAATACATACAAACTAAATAACTATTTAAAAATAAAAATATGTTTAAGATGTATGTTTTTAAAATTATGTAGTGCAAAATGTGTTTTTATAGAAATTCAAAACAACTATTACTCAGAGATTTTACAATTTTGTTTTTTAAAAAACTTATATTTAGAACTATACTTTTTAGTTAAAGTTCTACTAAACTTTGTTTATAGTTACTTGTTTGTATTTTTGTTTTTAATTATAAGTTTAAGATGTGTATTAGCTTTCAAGCATAAGTGTTTTTGTATTTCAACAAGTAAATAATCAAACATAAATTTCACAAATTATAGAGCCAATCTCAAGAGGTAGAAGTATTAAATTTAACAGATTTTTAATTAAGAATGAGTGCATACATATTCTATAATTTGTAATTTTAATTTTCTTTTTGTTTTTTTTACAGGTGTAAAAAATAGTATAAAATAAAAATATATACCTCGATCAAAATTCCAAAAGTGTCAGTACCTAAATAAAAGGTGTTAGAACATATTCATTCTAAAATACTTTTTAATTAAACTTCAATCTTAAAAAAGTTGTAAATTTTGACAGCAAGTATTTATTCTAAAATAATTTCTGTATACTAGTTTGATAGTTCGATGTTGTACAACTAAATAAAATGTGTTGTGAATTTACAAACTATTGACAGTCAGAAGGAAGTTTTTTTGTTGTTAAATTTTAAATATGATTTAAAATACTTTTAAATATTTTTTCTTCATGTTGTAACAGTTTATTTTCATAGATTAATTTAAAAAATACAGGTTAATTGTCAAAAAAATTTGTTCCAGATAAGTTAAATTAATAGCTTTTATTTGTTGGTTGTTATAAATAATATGTTTTATATGTTTTCAAAAAAAAACACTACTTAAATTTAAGGCTTTAGTAAAAAAAATACACAAAATTAAAATCTTTTAAAATTAATGAATTATCGCAGACCAATACTTCACTAAAACATCGTTGATTATTTTAAAAACAAAATATTTTTACTTGCAAAATGTAAACATTGTATGCATTAAAACAAAGTATAAATCTATATTTTTTAATAATTAATCTACTTTAAGATTAATAAAATTAGTAAGTTTATAAATAATAAGAATAAAAAATGTACATAGGCTGTAGTTTAGTGTTAGTTCTTCACACGCTAAGTTATCGATATAACATAGTATTTAATAAATCACTAATTTTTTTATGGACTAATCTATTTATTTTTTGTAACACGTTTTATATTTTTCTATAAAGAAATAAAATAAAGAGCAAATTAAAATAAAATAGTTATATTTAAAATCATTCTCAAATGCATACTTAGTTACTCGTTATTTTGTTATCTGAAAAAAGCAATTTAAGAACTCTCAAATGTTTATTTTGTCATCAGTTGCATATTTGCATTACTTGGGTGGCTTTTAACATTACAAAAATATTTCATGCGGTGTTCTGCTTCACATAAACACAAGACCACCACTGCACAATTTGTTATTATTATGAAGAAGTCGTGTAAGGTAGTGCAATGTATCAGCGTCGCAACAAACAAAGCAAGTTTAAACTAAAACTTTAAAATAACTATAGTCAAGCAAAGTTAATTTTGCAAAGTAATATAAAAGTTAAAGTAACTAACTTAAAAATAATAAAACTAGTTTAAGGTAAACTGGCATTGAAATTTTAAATAGATATAAACAAGAAAACCTAGAAAATAAAGTTGAAATAATTTTGTTTTGAATATGCTATTAAAGTTAACAATCGTTATGGTAAGTACAAAATTTAAACTGGTCAACATTGTTAAAAAATTAGTTTATATATTTAGGTTAATTCAATCGTAGAAAAGACATTAAACTTTATCCATTGTGTATGATTCGATAACCGAAAGGTTTTTTTTTTATACCAGATTTTTAACCAAAATTCTTAAGCTGCTTTTTTTTTGTTCGGAAAACATTTTACAGCCAATAAGTTTAATGTAATTTTTAGAAATCTTGCTTACAAACAAAAAAGAAAGTTAACCGAAACAGCTATAAAAATGTTTATATTTCACATATTACTAACAGCTATTAAATCTGAAATAATATATATCTCTATTAAAACTATATATTAAATTAGTTTGAAAAGTTAAAAAGTGCTCAATGCTTTTTTTACTTATCGAAAAATATCGATTTTTTTATACTTTATTTTGTTTATAATCTTAAGTGACATGAAGAAAAAGTAATAACAACAAGTAGACAACTCTATAAAGAGCTGCTAAACAATCTCTTGTTAATTCATTTTTTAAACAAAAAATTGCTTGTATCAACAAAACGACAAAAACTTGTTTACATGTAGAACAACTGTATAAAAGGATTTTACATATTGTATAAACTTTCTTTTTGATGGTATTTTGTCCATTAAATATAAGTATGTATTTGTTTATATAGCTTTATAAACCATCAACAAAGTTTCTAAAAATATACAAAAAAAACTTTTGTAAGCCTGTTAATAAGCTGACATTATAGTTTTTTGCTTATTTTATGATTATGACTTCACTTTAACACTATTTATAAAACAACAATAAAACTTCATAATAAATGTAAAAGGTTCCATTAATTCTAAACAGAATTCAAGACAAAATACTAAAGTAATGGGAAACTGAACAAAAAACTACCTTGTATAGCTTATTAACAGATAAGCTACAGTTCTTCTATAAAAGTTTCCTACTTTAAATATAATTTAGTAACTAAAACTTGTATAACTAGATATTTTAAAAAGTTTAAAGATTCAGAATTTATGATTTTAGATACTTGATATTTTATATGAAGCTTTATAATTGTATATAGCTAACTAAAATGTAAAAAATTTAAAAGAGTTCTATTCAAAACTTGATTTGTTGAAATAATAAAAAAATTACAAAATTATAACAGTACAAAAATAATTATTACTCTATTTATTTTATGTTTTTATTTCTTTCAGTACAGACCATTTAGAATATATTTTGAAGATTTTCTTGACTTTACAAAACTTATTTTTTTTAATTAAAAAAAAAACATACTTTATGAGCAAAGAAGCTACGCATTTAAAGTATGCAGTTTCAATTAATTATTTTGTTTTTCTTTTGCTTACTCAGTTGAACACTACTTGAATTTCTTAATGTTGTTGCAATAACACTTAAAAAATAGCAATTTATGACACTAAGTCGAATTAAGTTAATTACATTTTTAATTTTTATTTTTCTATAAATCATATACAACCTATTTATATTGTTTACTAGTTATCGTTTAATTCATCTAACTACTTGAAAAAATAAGTGTTAACTACTTAACAGAGTAAAGCAAAGCTTAAATATTAAATATAAGTTTTTCGAGATCTGTACTGTACTCGTATAATTTAGTTAATTATTAATACTTAGTATAATTTTTTTTCGACTTAATAATTTTTTTTTAATCTCTAAAAAACTTTATTACTTTAAGTATTAATGTATAATGCAAAAAAAAAATTGCGTTTATTTTTTTATATAGTAGACATACACGTTTAAATTTCAGTATAACTTCTTAAAATCTTAAGTTATTTTTCATTTAGTTCTTTTTAATAAAAAAAAGACGTTTTTTAAGTTATACTACTACTAATGTTTAAACTAAGTCTACTACACAGTAAAACGTCAACCAATAGGTATTATCACGTTAAATTTTTTCATAAAAAAAAAAATTAAAACTTCAAGCAAACCTTATAATAACATTTTATTTATAATCAATAATTTAATAGGTTACAAATAAGAGCTTTGTTACTAATAAAAAATAAAGCAGTGTTTAATAAATCAGTACTTTCTTGAGGATGTATTTTAAACAACCAATTGCTTATACTTACTATAGAAAACATTACTTTCGTCATTCCATCACGAATAAGGTTTTTTAAATTAAAGTTTTAAAAACACTACATAATGGTTTTTAAAACTCATTTTTGAAAACGTCCCCTTGGCAGAAATTAAAAAAAAAAAAAACCGCTTCAATTTGTTAGATCCCTTTACTAGTTAATTAGTGATAATAATTTACTTTTTATTCGCTTTAATAACTAACGCCCTCAGATAGCCAAAACTAAAGTCAAAAAATATTGTCATGTATAGGAAACCCTGTACTAGATGTTATTACCCTTACTTTTTAAAACATGTTTTCAAGTATATTTAATAAAGGAATAGTACTGTCATTAAAAACTTGTAATAAAATATTTTTATACTATAAAAACTAATTAGTAACAAATATTATGCACTAATTTGGTTTGTATAAAACCTGTAATTAGACTTAAATACCTATTTTAATTATTGCATTTGATTTTATCTGTTTTAAAAGTTTTAGTTTCATTTTAACTAAATTTAGTTTTAATTCAAAATAAAAAGCTACTTTTATACCAATTGTTTATAAAATATTTTGTAACAACCTCAAAATTTATACGATTTAACTTGTGATCATGTTTTTAAACGTGTGTAAAGAAGTAATTTGCTATAAAAGAAGTGTATTGATTTATCTTCTAAAAAGTTATTGCTGAAAAAAACTTCATAGTAACTTAAAAGCAGATAAACTAAATCTTTTTTACATAAAACTGGAATATCTTTAGAAACTATTTTATTGAGCATTGTTGTAAAAAAATTATATTTAATTTAGATTTACTGTTTTTCAACTATCCTGTTATACTATACTGTTATTAGCTGTTATATTGTTTATTTAACACAAAAAAAATCGCTAAAAACAATTGGATCTAGAACCTGCTGTACGAAAAAAAAATCGGTTATCGAGCCGTACATCATTTGGATACAGTTTAACGTCTTGTCTAAGACTAGTTATAGCTTTGTTTGTAAATAAAAATTTATGAAAGGCAAAAGTTACATCTGTTTTAAGTTTGTTTAATAAACTATTTGTTATAACTCATTGTTGAATAAGTATGGCTTTTCATCAAATTTACTATCAAAAGCTAAACAAGTACGTGTTTAACTTGTTCAAAGCATACATTTAATTTTGTTATTCTACTTTAGCAAAAACAAACAAAAATTTTATTGACATTATAAAACACTTTACCTCATAAATTAGTAGGGACTATAAATATGCAAGTAAAAATACCACGTTTTTGCAAGCTTAGGAAAAAAAAGACAAAAGTTTTGTTTTAAGATATTAACTTAAGTATAATCGCAACCCTATTTCTTATTTAAAATCTCAGAGCTTGTAATAACTCAAGTTTATATTCTTGTTTAGCACAAAAAACATCAATTTTTAAAACTTAATTTTGGTCTTGATCAAATTTCGTAGTCAATTTACTCCAAATTTATTTCGTAGTCAATTTACAACTTTTAATTTTCTAACCTTATTTAAAATTTTTCAAAGCGTATGTATGATTTGTAGATTACTCTTTTAAAGATAATTTTGTTAAACCAATATTTTGTTTTAGATTCTAATCCAGGGTTTCCTAAAGTGAGCCAAATGGCCACCTTGAGGACCAATTAACGAATTTGAGGTGATCATAAGCAGCAAAGGGGCCAAAGAGGAGGGGTCATAATTTGAAATTTTACTATATATTCTAAACTGGTGTAGAAAATCAAAAAAAAACATCTCTTTGATGTATTTAAGAAAAGTTTTTTGAGCAATGTTGTCGGAGGGGCCATATCTTTTTTTTTTTAAGGCGGCCTTATGAAAATAATTTTGGGAAACCCTCTTCTAATCCGTGTATATCATATTATAAACTTTATATCTTTAATACAACTTAAAAAAAATTACTTAGAACATAAAAAAAAATTTCAGTATCTATACCATTGATTTTTATTAATGTAATAACTACTAAATTTTTTGTTTTGATGTGTACAAAGCATAAAGTCAGTCTTATACTTAAAAATGAAGCTTATTTAAGTTAGAAACAAATTACTATGAAAAAAAAAGTAGTTTTAAAAAAAATATTGATAAAAGAATTTTCCTTTCAATTAACCCATTTTTAGAAGCATTGTTTTTGTTTTTAATTTTTAAACGAGAATTTATATAATTTTAATTTGTTCTAAAAATTTTATATTTAGCATGAATAATAACTAAACCTATTGTAATCTATTTGACACATATAACTGAAATACTTAAGTATTTACAATTTTACAAATATAAATAAAACTATTATTCAAATTATTCTGAGTTTCTAATAAAACTTTTGTTTAAAACACATTGAAAAAAAATACAGAAACATATTGGTAGGCTACGTTTTTTTTTTGCTTTTAAACTTTCAGAGTATGTCAAACAGATAAAAAAGTATTTAAGTTTTTTAACATACTTAAAAATAGTATTACGCGCAGATAACTAAAATAAAAACATTAATTAAAAAATTTAGCAAACACAGATAATCAAAACAGATGACCTAATAACTTGAAAATGATTAATAACAACATATGTTCAACGTTTAGTAATCGTGATTGGAAATTGAAAACATTTAAGTAATATAAACTTTTCAGAAGAAATATTTAATTTCGACATCATGTTAAGTTGATAGATGTTCTTTAAATAAGAACTAAGTATGGTTCATTTAAAATTTTTGTAAAAACAAATAAAAACAGCACTTGTGTTTTTGTCGATATTTTTGTTATTTTGCTTATAATTTGAAAAACAAAAATTTTGGAGTATGTTTAATATATTTAATTATTATGCTTACCCTATGTACGTAGATTAAAAATAGTTTTTAATGTTGCGACTGGAAAAAGAAAGCATTATATAAAATTGTTATAGAAAACAACTACTTTTCTGTAATTAAATAATGATGTGCAGTATGAAAAAGTAATATGTAGATTTCTTAAACAATTTTTGAAATGTAAACAAGTTTCGCTAATTAAAAAATAACAACTATATTATTTGGTCCTCATTGTTGTTAAAATTAAAAAAAAATTCTTTCAGAACTATTGTAAACAAATTTCGCTAATTAAAAAAAAACAACTATATTAGTTGGTACTCATTTTAGTTAAAATTTGAAACAAAATTTTTCTTTCAGAACTATTGTTTAAATCTTATTCTTAAAAACCTTAATGTTCTGCAAGTCTAAAAGACGGACAAAACTATAAAACTTTATGCAAAAAGTCACTAATTAAATGATATATTATTTTGAAATCTAAATACAACAAAAATAAATACTAAAAAAAGCTAAATCTAGTTCTGGAAATTTAGATCCCAGTTTGGTACATTTTAGCAAAAAAAAGTTTGTTGTACCTGTAAGCTGTTTTAAGCCTGCAAAAAACTCTTTCTTTTAATTAAAAACTAAAACAATATTTTGGTTTAAAAAATCTGGTTAAACCTTTAAGCTCTGCTAAAAATCTATTGTTAAAAAGTTTTCGCTTTAAAATTTCTATTTTTTTGACTATACCTATAGTACCCCTCACTATTAGCACCTTAAAAGTTTTCTAAAAAACGTTTTTAAAAATAAACATTTTCAGATTTTGAATAAAAAAGTTAGTTACATAACATAAATTTTACATCATAGTTAAAGTTTTCAAAAAACGTATATTACAAACTACTTAAACAAAAACCGTTTTGCGGTAAATTAATATTGAATATAAAATGAATTAGTATTTCGAAACTTTCTTTAGAGTTGAACCACAAAAAGGGATTTTGTGTGAGACGTATAACAGAAGATGAACAAAGCTTCTTTTATAAGTTTATAGGTTTAAATACATAAAATTATTTTTTTTTACACTTATGTAAATAATAATGTTAAACAAAGTTGTTTTTTTATTTCGAGAACAATTTAAACCGTGGTACAAAATTTATGAAAATGTTATAAAATTTTAAAAAATAACTAATTTTGCTATTTTTTAAAACACCTTTTAACTAACATTATAATTCATTTATATAACATTTATATGCAGGTTTATAGAGCTTTTCAAGTTCTTTATGCTTTTATTATATTTTCTTGCTGTTTTATAGTACTTTTTAAAGGATCTTCTATAAAGATTGTTTTTATAAGTAAAAGTTTTAATTGTATGTTAATTAAATATTAAACATCTTAGTTAAGTTTACTTTTTATACTATATGAAACCTTATTATTACATGCATCGTATACTTTTTGGAGGTAATAGATCATATCTAATTTTTAATTATGTTGGTATACCTGTCATTTAGTTTTAAGAAATGTTAATTAGAGTTTAGTTTTTTTAGATTTTTTAAAGTAAATAAATAATTAAAATCAATGTATTTAGACTCCGGCTGATATATATTTGTTTACTAAATTTTTATTAAATGTGAAAATTTATTTTAAACTAGTTTTACTTGTTCGAAAATTAAACGTTGCTAAGTAGAAATATTATTTTTTTACTAAATATATTTTAAAGTTAGTTTTAATTTACGGAGAATTTGCTGTGTGCAATTTTTTTCATAAATTTTTCACTAAAATTTAGCTAACTTTGCTCAGTTGTAAACAGTTAATTTTAATTGTTTTTATTTAGAAATCTTGATATATGTATGTATAGAAAATATTATATATTCTATTTTAAAGACATTGTATTAAAAGTAATGACATATTAAAGCTTTTTAATATTTTTAAATACTAGGTACACGTATAATTTTTCTTAATATTTGCTATTTGTGTTTGTACTGCTTAAAAATCAAATAAACTCTTTGTTTATTTATAAAATAGTTTTTTAGCAAGTATCAATGGACCAAAGCCTTAAAAAAAATTTACTTAACTAAATTTAAATTTACTGGGTAATAATACACCCTTTTTTCGAATATGAATTAGAAATTAAATGACAAAGGATTTTTGTTTTTGCTTAGCTTCTTTCTAAACTAAAGTTTAATTTTTACATAGCGTACTTTATTATAAACTTAGTTTATAAGTATATTACAACTTACAAAATAGGTTGCACATCGTAAGTTAAATCTTTATAAGAAATGAAAAGTAAAATAAGCATTTTTTAGATTAAAAAAGAAAGTATTTTATAAATCATTTTCCTGAATTAGGTTAAGTATGTTTAGTTTTATGTAGAATTATTAAGCTACGTTTTGTTGGACTTTCAATAAACATTACGCTGATATTTGTTAAATATATAAGTAAACAACATTTTGAATCACAACTAAACAATCTAAATTGATTGCTCTCAAAATTTTTTCAATAATTGTCTTATCTAGTTTTATCCAAAGTATACGTAAAAATGTTGTTAAAAGAAAAAAAAAACATTAAAAAAATTGTTTGATAAACCTTAGTTTATTTAAAAAGTCAATTTTTATTAATAGTAAACTAGATTTAGTGTATAAAATACAAACTAAAACAAAACAAATAAAAAATAATAAGGAGGAGTAACAAACCACAACCTAAGATGTCTAGTATGCACAGAACTTTTTCATCCGTTAACTGTGGATAACATATGAAAACATTAAAAACCTCTAGTTTAATAAATAGGCTAAAGTATAAATTTTATAAACTTTTAAACAAACAATATTCGATAAACATTTTTATTTTTATCATTTTATGTAGACTCTTTAAAAAAATTCCTTAAAGTTAAACAAGCCATCATATGTTCTCAATACTTGGAAAAGAAAACTTTTGACTGCTAATGTTCTTAGTTTCATTTGTCTGAAGTTGGAGTAATCGAAAGTCAAGTAAAGTTAAATAAAAATTTAAACAAAGAAAAACTTATTGACATTTTGATATTTAAGTAAAAGTTTTCAGACTTAACTACAAAATTTATTAAAAATAAAGACATAAAAATAATATAATAATATTAAAATTACTAGAGTTTGAGAAATTAACTTATTGTAATTGCTATAAATGCAAATGTAAATGAAAATTACATCTTGATTTTTTATAAGTAGTTAGATAAAAAAAATAACCTTTACAGTATTTTATCAAGAGTTTAAACACTTTTTAACTGTTAGTATCTAAGTAGTTTAATAATTTGTAAATTTTACCTTTTTACTACATATATATATATATAATTTATTTAAAAAGGTTAATTTAAAAAAAAAAAACAGAACATACGTTTCATAAAAAAAAGAAAACAAGTTTTTAATCTTCAGCTAGTACGATTTGAATAAATAGCACTTTTTATTCAATGTGTTTATCAAAAAGTATTTAGAAAAGTGCTATTTATTTCAAAACGTACTAGCTAAACATTTTTTTTTTGTTTTAATGAAACATATGTTCTGTTTTTTTTTATCGACTTATCTAAATAAATTATTTAAAAGCTCTTTAAGTTGGCTCTGTGGAATGTGATTAAGTTTAAACAATCATAATATTTTCTGTATAGATATTGTTTATTGTACGATCAAAAAGCGCTCGTACATCTCGACACAAATGTATATTCTTATTACTAATACTTTGAAATTTTACCGTATGCGAATGTATAAAGATAAGTGTAACTGTTATTGATAAGTATAAGCGAAATTACCAGACAATTTTTTTAGGGTAATGGTATAAAACTTAAAAATGATTATTGATTGCTAATGTTGCAGTGAAGTTTATTGATTTGTTACATCTTAAACACAAAGTATAATTATTAAGTATAGTTAATATTGTAATTTGTAACAAAACAATAAACATAAAAATACATTTCATTATTTGTTTTCTACCGAAGCATTATAAAATCAAAGCTAAAATAGTTTTAGGAAAACTTAATTACTGCCTTTATAAAAAAATAATCCTGTTGAAAATTAAGCATAAACAAGTTTTTTTTTAATTTTATACTAATAAGTTTATGTTTTATGAATAATAAAAAATCTTTATATACAAAAAGGTATCGTGCAGTAAAATAAATAACAACAAAAATTAATTGGGTTTAAAGTTTTATTTTATAAATATTCGCTATAATAATAAACTGTACTACATTATCTAAAGTTAATTATTTATTCTTTTGTTGTAAACTTTAAAGTTACTCCTTTTACAGAAAGTGTAAAGTTAAATTCTTACAGTATGTTAAGCAAAATTAGATATTTCTTAAGCATTCAAGTTCTTTCCTTCAAAACTTAACACATTTTAATGATTTTTATTTAATCAAGTGTACGATATATTCTTTAAAATTAAATTTTTTATGACATAGTTTTTGTTTTCTACTTTGTGCTTAAAGTTACAAAACGAGCCTTTTTAATTAGTGAGGTGTATTGTGTTAGTTCTAAGGTTTTATCACGTTTAAGACAGTAAAACACATAAAGTTGTATAAGGGATATGCTAGTATTTAAAAGACAGTTTTTTCTGATTTACAACTTTGTACATATCGAACGATTACAAACTATGTCACCTTAACAACTGCAGTTTGACATAATTTGCTAACGTTTTTAGTAGATATATTGTAATGCAGTACAACCTGTTCCAATGAAACGTGGTCAGTGTTGTGTTTATTTTCTAATTTGTGCATTTAAAAAGCATATATTACTTATCTATTGAAGATTAAAAACTAACTATTTAAAGTTGTTCCAGTATCAAAATAACTCACTAGACACGTTTGTACGAGATAACATAGATTTGCAGATGTTAAAAAAAAATTCTGGTTTTTCACACGCAACATAAGTAATAAATTAAAACAACAGGAACTTTTTTATTTTTGTTTAAAAAAAAAGTGTTATAACATCTTTTATAATATTACTTACTTTTAAAAATGTTTTAAATCTTTAATTGTTGTATTAACAAGTTTAATTTATACATTGAAAGCGCATAAAGCATCTTGATAATTTTAAATAGAGATATTTTTTTAATAAGCTTAGCTAAAGTTATAGCAGTAATAATAAATATATATCTTGAACAAGAGATTTTTACATTAACTAATTTGCAGATTTTTTAAAAGCAGATTTGAAAAAGATGTGTACTTCACAAAACAAAGTTGTTTTCGGGACTTTTTATAAAAATTTAAAAGATGCTTGTTTAATATTTTTATTTTTTATCTAAAGTTAAAGTAATTAGGCTAAAAAACATTACAAATCATTGTAGTTTAATAGATTTTCTCTAAAATTGTATGCTTAAATATTTTTGATAGTTTGAAATGTTTGCTGTATGTATTTGTTGTTTGTTTACTTTAAATATTTAAGAAATAAACAGTATTTACCAGTTTTTTTTTTAAGTATTTTAATTACTTTTCTTAGAACTATAAGGTAGTATTAACAGTCATAGTTAAATTGTTTTAGTTGTTTTATAAATTCTTACTTATTTTTTTATTAAGCTCTTTTTGACTGAAAAGTGCATTTTTAAATATGCAACCGTTTATAATTTGTTTTCTTTTGAATGAGCTAAATATAAAGTCAGTTTTGAGATAAAGTCAGCACTTTAAATATTTTTCTATTTAATTGAAAATATCAATAAAATATAACATAACATACTTAGTGGTATTATTGAACTACAACGTTTTTAACTATTCTTTCATAAATATCAGCAAGTCCTCTCTTCAAATTTATTTGTATCGTTTTAGAAACAAAACTACCACTTAGAATTTTAACTTTAACCCGACTCTGTAAGTATAGCTTTTTTAAGTAAATATAAGTTTTCGATATTTTATCAAGTATATCTAACAGCTAAAGATTGTTGGTTAATTTAAAACAACTGTTTTATAAGTACTTCAATAGAAAGTTAAGAAAGTCAAATAAAAATTTATGATTTTAGATCAAATAAAGTAGCTATGCTTTTAACTTTTATCGATAAAAAAAAAACGCAATAATATGTTTTAATTTTAAAACCAAATTTTTAAAGATGTTTATGAGATTATTTTTAATAGTAATCATAGTATACTCAAACTTATCTATTTTATTAAGCTTTTATAGAGGAAACGTTTATTATTTTTACTTCAATAATAAAAATACTTTTTTAAGTTTACTTTAATTTAATTTTAAAAAATATTAACCAAGATGCATAAGAAGTTTTATTAATTATTTTCAATATATCGAAAAACAATTGTTGTTAAACAAATAGTTTTACTTAAACACCTGCATCCTTAGTATATTACACTTATAATTCTTAAGCTTTCAGATCGGAAGTAAAATTAGTTTTTAATTTAGTATTACCGTCACGTTTACCGTATGTTCTTTTTATATTTTCGAAACGCTAATTGGTAAGGAAAACTATCTGAAAGTTGAGGAAACGTACAGCAAAATTCTGAAAATAGCAGGCAATACTGTTTAAATACTATTTAACTATAAATAGTTTTAAAGTTGTTAACAGCAGATTAATTCAGTTAAAAAAATTGTATACTTATTATACGATGTTTTAATGTTGTAAACTTAGTTTGTTTCATAGAATACTTTTAAACTCTTTTATTATTTTAAATTGGTAACTATGTCTTTAAAAAGTGAATCGTAAATAAAGTGTATATATGTTGTTTATTTTAAGAACTTTCAAATTTTAAAGAAGACAATTCGAATAGGTGATTTGTTTTTAATGTCTGATGCATTATACTTAACTATATGAAGAAACAGTTGACAAATGTGACAAACAAGTTTTAGTGTGTTGTTTGGCAAACGAACTTTTAAGTTCATTATTTTTTATAACCAACTAATACTTTTCGTTAATGTTAATAGATAAATAACTTATTTTGTTACAAGCGTGGAAAAAATTTGATAAAAAAAAAAAAAAAAAAACAAGTCTTAAACAAAACTAAATTGTAACTATATATATATTAAATTCAACTTTTACAGCGTGGCTCTGTGGCCTAATGGAGAAGGCGCCGGCCTCCGGAGCCGGAGATTGTGGGTTCGAGTCCCATCAGAGTCGCTTTTTACTAGATAATTAATTTAAACTCAACTCAGTCTTATTTTTCGAAAAATACTATATGATAATTTTGTAAAGGCAAACAAAAAAGTTTAGATAACAATATGCTACGTCTTTTTTGTTTTCTGTTTTTGTTAAATACCTTAAAATCGTTAGCATAAATGTAAGGTTTGATAATATTCAGAGCTTATAAACATCATTGTATTACTAAATTTAATTTTTATAATCTTAAACTGTCCAGAAATAATACAATATTAAAAATAAATATTAAAGAAATTACTAAAAAGAAAATTAATTTGTTTTCCACATATAAGGTTACATACAACAACTTAAACGAATATAAACAACAAAAATACAACTGTTTAAAAAAAAATTTGAAGAACTTTAAGCCTTATCTTACTTCTGACTTTCAATCAATTCTTTTAAACTGTTAAACTTAAATTGCAAACTATTTTTGTAATTTTTAACCCGAACTAATTTTAAACTTGCGTTTATTACCATCTTAAGATAAGACTAGTGAGGAAATTACTTTTGCTCAAAAAACATTACTTTTCAACCAAAACAACATATAGTGCTTTCTACAAGGCGTTATCGGAAGCCGATCATTTCTAACCCGCAATCATTTCTAACCCGATAACTTCTAACCCGATCACTTCTAACCCGATCACTTCTAACCCGATCACTTCTAACCCGATCACTTCTAACACGATCACTTCTAACCCGATCATTTCTAACCCGATCACTTCTAACCCGATCACTTCTAACCCGATCATTTCTAACCCGATTACTTCTAACCCGATCACTTCTAACCCGATCACTTCTAACACGATCATTTCTAACCCGATCACTTCTAACACGATCATTTCTAACCCGATCATTTCTAACACGATCATTTCTAACCCGATCATTTCTAACAAGATCATTTCTAACCCAATTATTTCTAACCCAGTTTAGCCCGATTATTTCTAACCCGATCATTTCTAACCCGACCACTTCTAACCCGATCACTTCTAACCTGATAACTTCTAGCCTAATCGTTTCTAGTCCGTTCGTTTCTAACCTATTTTACTTGTTTATTTACATTTATTTGTTTTAAGGATTTAATGCAAAAACCAAAAAATCTTAATAAGTAATTAAACTAATTTAAAAAATTTTAATTTTTAATTTTTCTAAAACATAATGATTTAATGTTTCACGTAAAATATATTTTTTGTATAATTTTTTATTTTAGTAATAACTTAACATGATATTAATTAACCTTCTTTACCCCATTTTTTGAGTTGTATAAACTATTATAATAACTTATATTTATAATGATCGCTATATAATCTAAAGTTTTTGTGTTTTTTGAAATTTGTAAATAATAACTTTTAAAAGAAATCAAGAAAAATATTAAAGAAGTTTTTACTATTAATCGTGTAAAATTATTTTTGCAATTTTAAATTTTTTAAACTTTTAAATTTTTATTAAAAATGTAAATTTATTTTGCTCTATATACAACATATTTTTAAAGAAATAAGAAAAAATTAAAACAACAAGTTTTCGACACTTAACTTTTATATTTAAGTTTATTTAATAATATTTCTTAATAAATCTTTAGATATGTTTTACCATTGGCTAAAAGAAAGAAAATCTAATTTAAGTTCTAGTAAATGACAGGTTCTATTTATAAAAAAATAAACGTTTACCTCTACTTTTTACTTTGTGCTTTAACTATCGACCGACGGAAAGTTTTTACATTCTTATATTACGTGAAGCTGGTTATTATCTGACTCCTAGCGCGTTATAAATATATCGGTGATGTTATTTAAATGTTTAGAATTGACTTAGCTAAGTTATTTAGCTAAGTCGACTTAATGAAATGTGAGTTAAACTTAGACTATAATTTAATGCTTAGCCTAATTGAATAGTTAGATTGTTAGAATGCTTAAACTAATTGTATATAAGAAATCGAGTTCTAGAAATAAAAACTGTACTATGATGTATATAAACTGCGATAAACACATTAACAAAACACAGCAAACTATACAAATAACTTCTTCAATCCAGAGGTTCATACAACAAACAGTCGCCTTCGTACAAGAAGTACGAGGCGAACACAACCTTTTAAGCACGATATGATATTAATACAAAGCTAAAAACTAACTGGCCAAAAAACTAGCGCTTTACTGAATTTAATCATTTAAAATTTGAGAAAAAAGGAAGAAAAGAACAGTGCTAGCTGTTACAGTCCTAAGCAGTATACACTTTCGTTTTAAGAACTTGTAATTTAATGATGATAATTTTAAATTAAATTACCATACTAATTACGATTACTAAATTTTATTAACTGTATTATTTTAAGTTTCATATATACTCATACTAATACTCTTAAAAAATGGTATTTCGTTTAAATTTCCCCTAAATTTGAATGCAACTTTTCAATCTGGTCTCCATACTTAAAATTTATACTAACCATATAAAATCTCTTCAAGAAAAAGTATGAAGTAGTCTTTAACGGCTGCAATACTCATTATATTTCTTACATTGACAACTATCAAAGCTTTATATTTAATCTTTAGAATTCAGAAGACTTATACTTTTCTTAACGCTTTTAAAACTAAAAACTACAGTTAATTTATAATCTATTTTTGAACCCTAACAAAATAATTAATTACCACAAGAATAAACCGAAAAATGCATGCAGTCATAAATATCTTTTAGTTTAAATGTGGACTTAGCTTTTAAACAAAACTAATCTTCACATAAAGTTGAACAAATTTGATTAAAGCTTACTTGATTAATATAAGATAATTTAAATTAGAAACTATCAGTAATTTAACAAATTTTATACTTATGAACCATTGATTTAATATGTAGGATTTTGTTCATTCTATAGTTTGATTTTATTATGATTGCCTTTCCTATGTAAATAATAAATAATTTTCTAATGTTTCCGATAAACGTTTATTTGACCTGTATTATTAATGTGCTTTGGATTTAAGGTTTTAAACTTAGTGGTTAGTCAATATATTTAAATTTTTCGATTATGCTTTGGCAAAGCTACAAAAAAAAAATGATAAAAAAACAATGAAATACCAAACGGTTTCACAAGTTCGCAGAACCTAACACTAAAAGTTAGGATGTGAAAATCTGGTAGATGTATAAACAAGAAAAATTTTTATTCATAAGTTTTTGTAGTTTGTTTGAATTCTGACACTGTAGTATATTCTAAATGAATTTCATAAAAGTAATACTGAACCTTATTTTAATGTAAAAGTGCGTGATTCAGACTATTTTGCTGAATTTTGCAGAGTAGGTTGTTTGTTGAAAATAAATTGAAGTCAATTCTAAAATGAAAGATTGTGCAGCTGTGTTTTGTTTTATTGGAACTTACTGATCGTTAAAAGAGTTGATATTTAAGTTGCTTATTATAAAATTAAACTAAGTTTGTTAAAAATTTTATCCTTCGAATCATAAATAAGTTAATTAGTCTTATACTAAGTGTTGATTTTTTTTTGCTGTTAATCTAAAAAAAAAATAAAACTGTAGTTTTTGATTTAAGATAGATAAATTTTTGTCTCTTTGTTATATGCTAATAAGTTAAAGCTGCCCAGATTTTTATGTGTGGGTCTAGTGTAGGAAAAAAAAACTTCCAATAACAATAAACATCAAAAGTCGAATTTTTTTAACGCTATCTAAACATTAAGTTTTACTTTAAACAAAATAAACTAAATTTTGATAAAAAGACAACTTTGTTGAGATTATTTTGTTTTTAAAACAAATCTTTACTTTATTACAAAAATACATAAACATATTAATGCAGTTCGAATTAATAATAGTCGGGTTAGAAACGATCAAGTTAGAAATGATCGGGTTAAAAATAATCGGGTTAGAAATGATCGGGTTAGAAATGATAGGGTTAAATCGGGTTAGAAGTGATCGGGTTAGAAATGATCGAGTTAGAAATAATCGGGTTAGAAATAATCGTGTTAGAAGTGATCGGGTTAGAAATGATCGGGTTAGATGTGACCGTGTTAGAAGTGATCGGGTTAGAAGTGATCGGGTTAGAAGTAATCGGGTTAGAAATGATCGGGTTAGAAGTGATCGGGTTAGAAGTGATCGGGTTAGAAGTGATCGGGTTAGAAGTGATCGGGTTAGAAGTGATCGGGTTAGAAATGATCGGGTTAGAAATGATCGGGTTAAAAATGATCGGGTTTGAAGTGATCGGGTTAGAAATGATCGGGTTAGAAATGATAGCGAGTTAGAAATGATAGTAAACCGGCGGTATAATTTAATAAATCTTCTTTACTTTTAAAACAATTTGTAAATGTTTTATTAATATAGTCCTTTGATATTGCAGTGTTTTTTTTTAATACCAAAAAAAACTCTTTGTCTATAAAACTAATAAAGTATTTATTTTGGTTTAAACGTAAAGCATATCAAACCTTTTGATGTTTTTATTTATAATTTTTAACTTAATTGCAAGTGATAAAGTTCTGAATTTTTAATATAATGTATTACAAGGTTTACCGTTAATTTTAAACAGTTTTACTACAAATATTGTTATTTTAAGTAAAAAGTTTAGAAAATAATAGTTTTTTTTTAGCATTTTTGGCATTTTTGTTATGTTTTAAACTTATATTTTTTAACACTAAACATAACACTAACATATAAAAAAAAACTGAAATTTTTTATAAAAATTATAAAATACTGCAATCAACAAACTCAATCAGTTACATAATGAATAGAATAATATTTCTCACTTGATAGATTTTAGAACCTTTAATTTTAATTTCATTAAGTAAAACAGTTGTCATTTAACAAAATAATAATTAAATTTAAAAAATTTATCAGTGTACATACAGCTGCTTCTATTTTCGAAAAAAGTATGGGTTAACTTACTATATAACAGATTTAATTTCTTCAAAGTATGTTGCTAAACATGAAAAATACTTTTGTTGCGAATTAGGATTCCATTAAGTAGAAAATAATTTTAGTCTTACAAATATAAAATTTTAAGCTTTAACTTAGTTAAAGCTTAATCTATGTACCTCTTATAGAAAAAAAATCATATTTTTATTTACTTTAATTGTTATACTAACATTAACTAGTTAGAAATGTATCTATAGATAAATCGGAATTTTCAAAGTACATCTTTTATTAGAAATCTTTTAGTTATTTATTTTGTCTAAACTAGAATTTAAAGCAACACTTTTAATTTAATAGTGTTAATAATGCGCTTAAAACAGTTTTTTTTAATAATATTATTTTAGTGTTATTGATGGCTTAAAAAAATAGTTATACAACAGGCTTTTCAATTAGCCCGTTAATAATCAATTTTAATTTTTTTTAGGAAAAAAATGTATATTTATTAATATGTTTAGTTTTTTTCGTTCTTTTTAGTACAAGATATTTTTCTTTTTCTTCATTTTAACTCTTTAAGTTGTTTTAGTTTTTACCAGGATACACATAAAATCGCTTCAGTTGCACACTAGCTTGAGAAACACAAGTTAAAACTGAAACCGGTTTGGGAAAGGAAATTTTAATGTTTTAGATTAATAGTTTCTTTCGAGATTCAAAATAAATAAAAAACTTTTCGAAAATTAAAAGTATTTGTTTAAATACTACCGTAAAAATACTAAAACTTTTAATAAAATGTTTTAAAGTATAATGTTTTCATAAATAACATGCGTTTAAATTTTTGTTAAAGACTAAGAACTTAAAAAATATTTAAAATTTAATTTGCAATTTTCTCTAATACTATATTTGTAAATTTATATTGAATTATTAATATTTCAACAGTAGTTTTAAAATGTTCAAAAACGTACATTTAAAAAGATAACAAAATAAAAGTCGTACCGTTTGAATTTTAATTTTTAAACTGATATTCAATAGACGAAAACCTTATCAAAAAACTAAATACATTTTACTTACCTATATTTACTATGATTCCTACAGTTTGCTATATTTTTTACATTATATATTTAAGTTATATACAGTGTAGATTACAAAAGTATTGATTGCTCAATGATAAAAAGCGATCAAAAAGTTTAGTCTAAGGAACTGGTGTACAAAGGAACATTTTGGTCATCCAGTCGTGTATCAAAACTTTACTTTGCTTGTGTATTTCAAATTTGAATAAATTACAATAATGTATAAACATAAAATGATTGAAGATAATTACCAATTTACGTGTTTCAAAAAAAGTACACTTGAAAGAATTTCAATAAAAAAACTAATACAATTCATTTGGTGAGGTAAAGGAAATATGTGAAAGTCAATACTTTGAAAACATTAATATTACTTTCTATTCCGTAATTCATAGTTGATATATTATTACATTCCTTAGAATTTATACTCCGTTACATAAACCAACCGTTGTGTATTTGCTCATTTTTTATACTTAGCAAAGTTACACTTTTTTTCTGGTTTTCTGCTGTAGTCTTATGTAGACGTACCAATATCTAAACTGATTTAAAAAAAATAATATCCTTAACAAGTTTTGTATTTGTTTCAAAACAAAACAATATTTTTAACAGTTTAAGTAAAAGTATTCTGTTAACTACATGTCTTTCTAACTTATAACTTAAAAAATAATGTTTTGATCTGCATGTAGTTCAATAAAGTATTTGTTGTAGTACAGTCGGAAATCTTCTAAATTCTTGGTTTGAAACAAATAGTTTAATCAACATAAAATTAACAAAACACTAACTAACTTGTTTATGATGTTTGTAAAACTTTTATGGTAAAAATTAATTCTACCTATTCGTGGTAATGTTAATAGGAGCTCAATAAATTTATTTAAAAACATTTTATGCATGTTACCACAATCAAATTTAAACTAAACAAAACGAAGAAAAAAAAACGCGAAATGAATAAATACTTACCCATATTAGTTGAGAAAATATAATGATGAAGATTTATAA
This sequence comes from Thalia democratica, assembly GCF_965202585.1. NCBI lineage: Eukaryota > Metazoa > Chordata > Thaliacea > Salpida > Salpidae > Thalia > Thalia democratica. Next base: position 17,713,906 of record NC_139170.1, read on the forward strand.
CTACTTTTAGTTTTAAAATTCACAATGATTTTAAGCTAAACTTTTTGAAAAAACTATTTTTTTGTGTTATTTGCGTGATAACTGTAAAAGGTCATTCTTGATAAACTGTTTACTTGTTTTTACAATTGGTACAATTGCTTTATTACTTTAAGCAATTTTAAAGTAAATTTTATTTTGTTTATACTAGTTATATGTTTATACTGCTAAATATTAGTTGAGTAAAATCACACAAAATTAAAAAAAAAACAATGGATAATAAATATATCTGAAAGATTTAATAAATTAAACGTAACATACTTACAAACTGTTATTTAAGGTTTGAACGTTTTGAATTATGTTTTGCTTATCGTTAAACTGAATCTAGATATTGACTTATGTTTTGTATAACTTTCAAAAAAACGTTGAAATAAATAATAAGAAGACAGTCTGTTAAAAATACAGTACTTTGAGTAGCCTATATTAATTGTATAAACTTATGTAAGTAAACACACACATCAATTTAATTTTTAATTAAGGCCTAATGAATCAAGCAATATCTAAATCAAGTTATAATATAATTATTTTTGAATAACTTTTTTCTAACCATTAAAAATCAAAATTTAGTACTAAATTAATCTTTTAATGACAATCTAGTTTTAAAAATTAATTGCATATGAAAATCAAAGTTTAAAATATAAAAGAGTAAAAACTAAAATTAGTTTTGACACCAAAACAAAATAAATATTAAAACCTATGTTTTCTAAATTTAAACTATGTTAAAAATCATTAAAAACCTTTTATTTTAATTAAAAAACAAATTAGATTTACAAGTATTAAAAAATCTTAGTATGTGTTATATAACAAAATACAAAAAATGTACATAAAAGTTTGACAAAAAATATCATGTGAATTATTCCTTATATATATTTCAATTACTGAAGTATAAGCTTGAAATTTTGTACGAAAAACATTCTTTGTTGCAGTAAAAAACTGTTATTTAAATTATATTTCCTGAACTTTCTTAAAAATAGATACTTGCTGTAATTTTACAGTAACCAGCTATGTAACTACGCGGCAACATAACTAAGCTTGCAGTTAGCTACTAGTACGTTTGGATTATGTCATACTAAAGTTACTAAGAGACATATAAAATTCTTTAATATATTTAAAAAGTTCTTACTTAAAAAAAATTAAAGTATATATATATTTTTTTGTTTTTAATTTTTTTAATGTATGTTGTAACTCATTTTTCACAACAGACTAATGATACTTTAGTAAGCACTGTTTTGTTATTTTTTTATGTTTTATAAAAATAAGTTTGCCAAACAAAACATGCCCGATATAACATGTTTATATTTTGCCTTTACTGTTCTTTTGTTATGTTATGTTATGTTATTACGTGTTCTTTTTTGTAAACCACACATTAATAAGGTTATTACTATTATACTTAGAAACCTAAAACTTATTTTCAAAAACTAAAATAAAGAGTCACCAAAATATGTAAAGTAATTAGCTTGCTATGACTTTACACAAAAATTTCTACTATATGCTAAAATTGACATTAGTAGAACTTTTTTTATATCTAAGACTTCTTTCCACTACATATTGATACTATTTTGGTATAATTGCTATCAGTTTGAAACCGATACTTCTATCTTAAAATATTTTTTATTATACAATAACTTTAAAATATCTTAAATATATGAAAATCTTTAAGCTGATATAATATTTTTTTATTATTTTCGAAATAAACCTGCTCATTTTTAGTCAACAAAAATGTACTTATACAATAACTGACAACTATGCCTGTTGTAAATGAGATTTAAACCAGAATTTTTAGCTGCCTACAATTACTCATTTTTTGTTTGTGTTTAATTTGCGTAATTAAGTGGCAGACTACTGACTAACAAGCTGTTTACATTTAGTATTACGTTGTTATTCTCTTGTGTTTTTAATTATGTAAATATTGTAGCCGAAATAAGTAATCAGAAATATATATTATAATAAAAACATTATAAGGTTCGCTTATCTGCTATCTAGTAGTTGATTTGATTTAAAATATAAAATACATGACTCTAAAAAAATTCACCAGTTTCATACTCACATCGTGAAAAATCTTTTAGAGGGTTCAAATCAAACTATATATTTCTTTAAGTAGAAATTTGTTTTTAGATTTAATAGTAATATCTAAAGTTATTAAACAATGTTGCAGACTCTTTTAGTTGAAATAATTATAACAATTTTTTACAATAGCTTTGCTCTAAGAAAACTTAGATGATTTTAAATCTTAAAAAAAATTGTTGTTTTTTTTTAGTAACTACGGAGACAGCTTTATTGCTATAAATTTTTGTAAGATAGCTATTATAATCAATAAATTTTAACTGTGGATGTCGGCCCACTTAAAAAATATTTTGGAAGCACGACAATGTAGTTTTATGCTGGAGTGCAAGAAATACCATAGTAGTAAAGTAGCAAAAGTAATGAGCATATAGTGTGTGAAATATTTATTGTTTAACAAAAAAAAAAAACTTTTAAACTGTATCCGTGGTGTATGACCCGATGACCGAAAGGCTTTTGTACTGGACATGACGATAAGCTGTTCTGGTGTATGACTAGATAAGCGGAAGGTTTTTTTGTGCAACAGGTCCTTGGACCAAACTTTTTGAGCCTTTTTTCTGTCGTTCAATAAACAATAATAATATTAAACTTTTAATTTGAGCATAATTATTAATTTCGATAATAGTTCTATGATAATGTTATGAATGACATTGTGTTTACATTATTCAAGTTTACCTGCTGGTCTTAAGTTTTGTAATTTAGCGTAGATATTTTTGTACGAAAAATGTTAACTTTTATATTTTACGTTAATTATAGTTGAGAACTCGAAAAAAACTCTAGTACAGAGTTTTACCAACTAACTTAACTTCTAGTACAGAGTTTTATTATTAAATTTTAACTTATATTATTTGTAAACTGTAATTAACTTATTTAATATATTGAAATTAATTAAATTGTTTATTTTTATACCTATTAAAGCTTTATAAATTTATTTTAATTCTTTTATAACTCTTTCAGTACTGTATTTGATAGAGTTTAATAAACTAATTTTAGATAAATAAAAAAGCTTAAATTTATTTTGTTTATTTTTAGTTTGTTTAGTTTTTAAAAATAAAATTCAAAATTATTTATTTTTACTATATCTGTATAAAGATACAAAGTTTCAAAAATGAACTTCAGCATCATTTGAATTAAAAACTATGATTAAAGTTCACTACAACATGGCAGTATTGATTGAGAACAATATAACAGGTAGTGACAAGTTGAACTCGAGCAGCAGCATCTCGATCAGGGGTAACTCGAGCAGGAGCATCTCGAGCAGGGACAACTTGATCACGGGCAAGCCATCAGCATAGTCTTTATTTGATAAAAATGTTTATAACTATAAAATAACTGTAGTTTTTTGCACTAAATATTTTATATTTGTAGCATTAATTTACTTTTAGATTTATATAATAACAAGTTTACATTCTCTTTAAATATATCTTCAACTTCCATAGCTCCGTTGAAGTTTGTTAACTTGTTAATACACAGAAACATATTTTAGTCTGATAAAGAAAGAGTACTGTGAAAACTTGTAAGTATATATTCAAGTACCCTTGCTTCGCTAAGATCTCTATTAGCAAACGATTGACCTTTGAATTAGTTCAAAATGAAAGTTATAAGTTTTGGGATATTTTTCTATTCTCCACACCTCATAACAAAGTACCATGCAACCTGCTTATGAATAAATAGAAAATAATTTTATTTACGTTTACAATATGTATATTAAGGAAATTAGAATTTTTTTTTCTTGACGTATTTATTCAGTAAATTTTGATTTTCTTAAATTAAGTTATTTATTTATTTTTGTTTTTAAACAATCATACTTTATCGAATTTTGAAAACGGTGCTGAATTTAAACTTGATGCTAATTTAGTTTAAAAATAATATTCTGAGAATCATTCAAATCTTACAGCTACCATTACTGAAACTGTATGTTTACAAATAAATTCTGCATAAGTATTTAGGTCAATTTTTTTTAACACTTTTATTTAGACTTACGTAATGGAAAAATAAACCTAAAATTTTATAACTCGTAGCTTTTTGTTTCAGGGGCGTGTTTTGACTGGTTTTATGTTTCCTGTGAACTCCCTGAAAAAAAGAAAAAGAAAAAAAGATTCTTAGAATATTACTAAAAACGCTGTTTACTGACTTTGTTTTGGTTATTTGATAAACTTTGAATAATGAATGTGGAATTTATAACACTGAAAGATTAAAAAGTTGCAGTAACAAAAAATGCTCGTTTTTGCCCAGCTGAAATAGATTTTAAATAAAATTTTAATTGTGACGTCATAGTAGGTAAACGTTTTAAGGTAGCATTATTTTTCTAAGAAACTTTTTACTAAGATGCTCTTAGTTCCCATTACAAATTGTTAAATAGAGTAAATAACTTTTGATTAAGTATTGTTTTTGAACTAGTAAGTACAATTTTACTTATAATTTGTCCAATATAATCACTAAAGTTTTATTTTACTTAGTTTATTGTATATAATAATGTTGTGTGAAGCTTTTGTGTTATGTTGTTGTATAATAATGTTGTGTTTGTACTTAAACATTTATATTTTTTGTTAATGTGTCAACCAACTGGGTTTAAACCTTAAAAAGTTCAATTCAAAGATTTTTCAAAATCATCTTTAGACAACTACACCACCTAGCAATTTATTCTTTTATCATTTAATGGTATTTTATAATTTTTATATAAGTTGTTTTATTTTTGTATATCTGTTGGCCACAAAGTTCATTCTTGATTTATTGAAATTTTCAACTCAAAGAGATTTCTAAACCATCATTAGAATCTCTACCAAATCAGGCAAATATTTAAATAAAATTTAAAGATATTTTAATTTAATTGTATAAGTTTAAACACTTTTTTTGTGAAATTTAAATTTTTATAGATGAAATTGCTTGAAATTTTTTTTTTTATTATAAATAGATAAATAAATGTAAACAGTTTAAAATTTGAAAGAAAAGTTTGTAATAACTCTATCTATACTAACATTTTAATCAAAATTAAAATTCTCTTCATAAAAATTTATTTTAATTTTAGTTATTTTATAATTTTGTTTCCTGATAAAAAGGTTATATTTTTATAGAGTAAGTTAGTTATGTCTGTAATATTTTGTTTTAAATAATAGATCTGAATTTTGATATACAATATGTAAGTTCATAACTGTTTTCTGGTTCTTTTAGTTTTAATTTGTCTAAATTTAATACAGTATAATAAATAAAAAAATATAATATTTTTTTATTACTACTTATATGTTTTTTTTAATTTCTAAGCAGAAAAAAAGCATTTCAAACACTAAAGAAAAAATAGTTTTCCGGCTTAATATTGTATACTTAAGTGGCAGTGCATACCTAAGAAATGCGTACTTAAACGGCAAATTAAGAACAAAAAAAAAATTGTCAACCCCCTTTGAAAAAAGTCTAGACACGCCCCTGATTTGTTTTATATTTCAACTCTTTTATTTGTTTGTAAGGGCTCTTTTGTCTTCAGGTATCATATAGTTTATATGCAAAATATAAATTGATTTAAGGCAAAAAGACAATTTAATAACCTGAAAATTTTGTTTTACGTTCATGATAATATTTTTTGTCTAATTTTTATTTATAACTTATGTTTGAAACTTAAATTAGAATCCAATTTTTTCTAATTACAACTTTTTATTCAACTATAAGCTTTTTTTTCACTAGTAAATTTTTACATAAAATCTTGTAAACTTTAAACGTCACGCCACATTGACAGTAAAAAGACAATTCTTCATACTTGTTTGTTTACTTGTTGTACACTAATCGTAAATTAAGCAAAATTAATGTACTTTGTTTAAAGAACTATCTAAATTAAATCCAACCACAAAAAAGTATATTTCATTAAAACTAACTTATTCAAAAACAAAATACTTACAAAGCCATTAGTTATTAAAAAATATATTATGTGAATAAGTTGTTTTTAAAAATAAAACTCTAAAACTACATTTTATAGCAATTATTTTATATTAAAATTGATTGAATTTTGAACTAAATTAATTATTTTTTTATCTAATTTCTCTTAAAATATCTTATTGTATATGTAACTTTAATTCCTATAATTTTATAAGTTCTAAACAATTTAGATAACTTTTAAAGAGTAGTAAATAAATTTAATTCTACAGAATGCGCTTAAATATTTTAAGTTTGTTATAATATATGTTTATTTTTAGAAATTAAAATACGTTTTCAGTAGTTTTTGTAAAAAACAAATTATTCAACAAGTTTTAATAAAGAAAATTCAAAGTTAAAAATTTGATCTTTTTAAAAATAGCTAGATTATCAAAAGTTACTATACATATAGGATCTACAAACAAAAACTTTTTTAAGTGTTAAATTTTAAATAGCTAAGCTTTGTTATACACTTAAGACTAATATTAAAGTTAGTTATGTAACTTTAAAAACATGCGATCAAACGTTAATGAACATCACAAAAATCCGTTTGCTTTTTTTGTCAAAACTAATTGAAATCAATGTAAACAATAAAAGCAAACAAAAGTCACACAGCATCCGTCGTACGAGATGTGAAAGTTACTTTTCGTTTTTATCAATTAACCTTCAATTGCTTAAATTCGGCGCCATTAAGTCATCGTATTTACTAAAAGGTTTGAATTTTTCTTCTACTAGTTTAAAGTTAACCTATCCTTTTTTTACCAACCTAATAAGCAAAGCAATCAGTTTAACATATCCGTTTTCGTAATTTCTTCTTAAACTTGTATTTAAGTCTTTTGGATAAAAAAAGAAACCGTCATATTTTTTTTATATTAAAAAAAAATATGCTTTTGTTTACTTCTTACAATTTTATAGTTTATTAAGAAAAAAAAAACTAAACTTTAAAAACTATTATCAAAATTACTTTAAAAAAATCTAGCTAACAAAACAGACCTACTGTACAAATAGTACTTCTGTTATACCTTAATACTCTATTTAATTTTTTTTTTTTCATTTAACCAAATTTCTTTCGTAAAAGTTTACTATTGAACTCGAACTAGTTAAAAATTCATGTAATAGATTATATTCTAAAAGTTTTAGATCAAGCTTTTTTTTATAGTTTTTATTTTGTTTAGCAGTTAGTTTTTTTTTTATAAAACGCGAGCTAAATGAAATTGAATCAAAAAATTGATTATAAAAACAAGAAAAGAAAAAAACACTATATATTTATTTGTCATTTTGTTGACACATTTGAAACCGTTAAAAGTTTTATTTTTCTCGTGAATTAACTGAAAACTGAAAAAAAACTGTTATAAAATAAAGTTGTAAAACATGTTTATAGTAAATTTGAAATTTAATTAGAAAATGAAAACAAAACAGGTTCAAACTTTTTCTTAATAGCTTCTAATTTAAATTTTACTATATACAGTTTGGATAAACGAACATTTTAGCGTATGTTCATAAATCATTATAAGGAATTTATAAACCACATATCCAGCTGTGTAAGTCATCTCTTAATGTTTTGTACGCAGTAAGTTAAAGCTTAAGTTGCAATTTGTTTTAAATACGACATTTGAAATTACAAAAATGCGTCTTTTCATGTTTAATATTTCGTTTGGCATCATAAACAAGTAAGTTATATGCCTTTACCTATACTTCAGCTGTGCGTTTTTTAAAAGTTTACAATTTCGTGTACAAATTTTATAACTTAAAATGATATATGTTTGAAATAACTAATGATTTTATTTTTTTTGACATTGTATTATTAAACATTTTTCTGTAAAAAATTAATAGTGAAAATTTTCATGAGTTTTAACTTACTTAAGAGGTCTGAATCAATAAACTATTAAGCGTTCTGGCCAAAAATTTTTTTTCAAGTTTTATATAGAACAACTAAGGGGTTCTAATTATGTTCGAGCTACGCATTAATAATTCTATACTTTGCATGCCTAAATAATTATTATAGATATTATAGACTTAATACCAATACCAAAAGTTAATTTATAAAATGTTCATTAGAAAACTACATGAGTTCTTAACAACTACTAATAAAATTTATTCTTATAGAATGGTCTAAATACAGAACATACGATTTAAAAATAATGTCTTTTTTTTCAACAAGTGTTCTTTACTATTAAGAAGTTTAAAAATAAGTGGTTTTATTTTTAAAATAGTTTTCTAAGCACATACAGTTAGATATGTTAACTTTTGTATTTTTAAAATCGTAATTTTGATATTTATAAGTGCATAAAAATTTACAATCCCGAATTTAGTAAAAATTGTATAAAAATTTTATATGTATCTTCAGACATTGAAAATTATTATTATATTCTTAAGTTACTCAGTCTGTTATATTTCTGTAAACGTAGATTGTTTATAGGTTTAAATAAAACTAAGCTTCAAGGTCATGCCTTATTAACTAAAATACATGATCAGACAATAAAAAAGATATTTACAAGAACATGATAACGATTTTTAGTAAATTTTAGTTTTAAAATATTTTATGGAGTTATTACGATACTTAAAAATCTTAAATAAGCTTTCATTAGTATAATTTTTAGTTTAAAATGATGCTTGCTCTTTAATATGCATAAAATAAAATTTATAATTTGTTTGAAATGTTACGCTAAGCCACTCAGAAAAAAAGTTCTCTCGAAAATACGTAAAACTTTTCCCTTTAACTTTTACTGTTGTGTTTATACTTATTTAATAACAAATTAAAATTTTTTTAAACCAATTTTATTTTCACTACAGTGAACTACTTTTTTTTTTTGTAGTTTGCATTGATTTATTTTTACTTAGATTAGTTTCAGTTAACTTAGCCGAACTTACAATGATTGTTTTAGTAACAATTTTTTTGAATTATTTTACGAGAAGAAAAAATGTGAGCTTACTGTAGAAGTAAGGCGTAAATATTTATTTATTTTTTGTATTGTAAAATTAATAATAAACCATTTTATTGAATATTTATTTGTAACAAAATAAAACTTTAGTAATTTATGAACATATATACAAATAAAAATTTATTATAGTTTTTTCCATCTTTTTGTAACTGACCGTAGAACAATACAGAAACTAAACTTTGTACTTTATATTAGCTTAAAATGGGAAAACATATAAAAAGATGCGCACCTAAAAAACTTTTCAAAATACTTGTTCTTGGTGATAAAGGCGTTGGGAAATCTGGTAATTTAAATTATTTGCTTTACTTTTATTATGTCTATATATTTTTTTTTACACTATAGGTGTTATAAGGCAGTAAAATTAAAATATTGACTTGAAAATGTAGTGTTTGAACAAACAAATAAAGTGTTACAGTACGACACTTATTTTACACTAAAAAACATAATTTTGATTTGTTTCGAGATTATAAAAAAAATAATAATTCTTAAAAGTTAAGTGCATTCAAACAATTAAACAAGTTTTTAAAAAAATATTTAGTTTCTAGACTGATATCGCATATAAATAAATACGAAATATGTTACAACAAACTAAAAACTCTAATTAAAATTGTAGTTTACAAACTGTTAAAAGATATACAAAATATAGTTGTATATTTTCCGTATAAAAAAACTTTTGGTATAGTTAATTTTAAGACTCAAGATATTAGAATTAGACTATAGTAACAATTCTTAAACACTTTTTTTTTGTTTGGTAAACTTAATACATTATAAACAATGCAGTATTTTTCATATAAATATTCTATATCTTTAATAGCTCTGATAGTGCGATTTCTCACGAAACGATTCATTGGAGAATATGAATCTGAAACAGGTTAGTAAGACGATTATTCATAAAAATTCATATAATGTAACTTCAATATTTTTGCAGATATAAGGTATGAAAAGTGTATAGATTTTGCGAATAGTTGTGTTTGTACTGAAATATTTGAACCCTACTTGAAAAAGGTAAAATTTGGTAAAATTTTAAATTATATGCATAATATATAAAACTTATGAATACCCGACAATATTCTAACTTCTTTACAAACCTTAAAATTAACTTTATTTTTAAGCTGTCAAGATTTACAAACACTTTATTATATATACTACACCAAATTTTTAAAATTTAATCTTTGTAAACTAAAAACAGTATGTTCAAACCAAATAAGTGTTAAACAAAAAAAACAATTTTTTTCTAAAAAACGCTATTTTTCTTAAATTGATATTTTAGAGGGCACAATTTTTTAGCTTAATATAATAATTTTATGTTTATAGTATAGCGAAAACCCTATTGGACAAATGGACAACTTAATTACAAAATGCGATGCATACGTTATTGTTCATAACATTTGTGACAAAAAATCTTTTGAGTATTCACAAAATATTGCTACCAAGATAAGGTTTAGAAGTTCCGACTTCATTAAAAATGGTAGACAAATACCTATTCTTATGGTCGGCAACAAGTGTGATCTTCAACATTTAAGGTTTGTTTAATATTTCTAAACTAAATCTAAATGTAAATAAGTAAATAACAGTGCTTTTTTTAATACTAAATTCACATTTTACAGAAAAGTACCAGTTGAAGAAGCAAGCAAAGCAGCAGAACATTTCGGTTTGTGTCATTTCACTGAAACATCTGCAGCAGAATCTTTTGAAGCTGTTGACAGCGTCTTTCGTCAGTTGTTTAGACTCACAAAGGCAAGTTCACACGGTATTTTTGCAGCTACTGTTGATCAAAACATTTCTAAAACAATGTCAATTTCAAGCCGTAGACGAAAAAGCTTAACTCAGCTGAGGGGTAGGCTATTCGACTATCATGAGAAAAAATTAATAACTAAAGATGTTTCTGGATACAGAAAAAAAGCGAAAATGTTTTTTAAAAGCAAAAGTTATAGCCACTTAAAATTACAGAGTAGTACTCTCCCAATAAAGTGTCAATCTTTAAGCACGCTTACAGAATATCCTGAAAATACTAGTCACGATACGAGTAAGAAACACCAGCGAGTGCAGACAATGCCAAGACGTTTAATTGATCCAAGTAGCGTAAAAGGAATCATGGAAACGAAGGTTGTTATCAACAAAGATTGGATTTCAAAAATAGAATCAAAAACATCATCTTCTTCAGCACCAGAAGCAAGTTTAATGGAAAGTAGCAGTGATGAAAGGAATTCAATGACCGAAGTTACTTTAACTGCTGCAAACGACAAACACAACTGTACTTTACTTCCAAAATTTCCTGTTCTTCTGAAAACTTTAGCTAATGAAAATGATTTAGATCAGGTTGATGTTACTTTTAACATTAAGTGTTTAAATAAAGATAGTAAAATGAGCTTCGAAAAAACTGAGCTTATAAGTATGATGACCTTGTCAGGTGAAGAAAGATGTGAAAAACAACAAAGAGAAATTTACTTTGACTCTTGCAATAACTTTACCGATAATAGTTACCGAACAATGCAGTTTTTAAAGTTATTAAAAACTGCAGTTAGTAATACAAAGTCAAAAAATTCTAAACACAAATACATTGATAGTAGAAGATCTAGCGATGAAACAAATAATAACAACAACCATTTTTCTAAAAAGAAGTTTAAAAAGTTTAATTCATCTTCTTTACTTTCTAGTCAAATTTTAAAAGAAAATAATAAAAAACCTTCATTACAAGATACAGTTAGCGAAATAAATTGTGTAATAAAAAACCTATCTATTTTATAATTTTAGTAAACTAGTAAATAACTTACACTGTAACAAAAATATACTTTATTAAAGCTTATCAATAAAAAAAATTCAAGCTTACTTAATGAACATCTACTTAATTCTGTTTTATTAACTTAACTTTTTACAGAGTTATATACACCATCAATTTTGTAAAACATAAGACATTTTTTAAATGATGTTTGAGTAGAAAGTTTTCTAAGTATAGTTTAATATGATGTTTACACTATTTATAAACTTTACTTGTTTGTTTAATTTTTAGCATAAGAGAACATATTTAAATTAAACTTAAGTTTATCTTTTAGTTTGAAAGTTTATGTTGTTTATTTGTCGAATTTTTCTTTTGAGCTCTTTTCAATCACACTATTTTCTTAACCTTCTATTTTTAACGTAAAAACGCTGGCACACTAACTAATTAAGCGAAATGAAAATAAACTGCAACATAAACTTTTTGTTTAAAATTGTCTTAAAATAAGTACATAACTCATTAATTTTAAACTCTGTAGAACTATGTTTTTTTTTACTTAATACAGAGTAATGTCCTTAGTTGAATAAATTTAAATACTTTAAACTTCTTCCGTAGTACATACATATATATATATATATATATATATGTAGATATAAATTTGGTTCTGATGAGATGCATAAAGCGTCGAAACTAAGTATACGATTTGAAAATTAGTTGTTTTTTTAAATTATAAATATATATCGATGTATGTGTTTATTGTTTACATATAATAATGTCGTATCAATACGAAGAAAAGGATCTAGTACTTGATTTTTTTGTTTGGGCTGTAAGCAGTACAAATTTTAAGCTAATTTTCAACAAAGCTTTCATTAAAGTATTATTGTAGATATTACACTAATCACTTGCAATTTATAGTTAAGACTAAAGCGCAAACAATTTTAATTTTATGATACTTTTTCTATAAGGAAAAACTTAATAATTACAAAAACTATAAGTAAACAACTCTAATTTAGAATATTTACTTATATTTAATAAATGTTAAATATGTTTGATGGTAATTAGTTGATTTTCATCTTCTATTAAAAAATTTAAAACTACCAGGTGGCAATTTATTTTCTTCTTGTAACCTCAAAAAGAGTATAAAAAAGCAAAAAATAATTACAGATATATTTTTCAGCAAATTCTAATTGCAAGTAATATTAGTCTAATGAAAGTAGTATCAAAAATCGTAAAGGAAAGTAAAAAACAAATACAGTATAAAAAATTTCATGATTTAGCTTACAAGTTATTTACAACAAGCAGGTAAATTAAATGAAACCACAGCTTCAATTAGCGGTTAGAGAAGTGCTTCCGTTTTGTTCGAATGCAAAGTTTTTTTCTTAACTTGGTGTGGATTTTAAGCAAACAAACAATAATTTAAAACCTTTATTGTATGAAAAATAATTTTAGGTATTATTTGACTTACTTTATACAACATCTGAATAACGCTTAAATTGTATTAAAAGCAAAATTTTGTGATCATTTTTAATTTTAGTTTATTCTCATGCACATTTATTATTTTAATAAATTTTGATGGAACAGTGAAACAGTTCAATTTAAAAATGTAAATTATTACTAAAACATTTGAACTTCAATAGTATAACCAAGTAGAAAACAAATATATGATTGTTATGTATAAATCTTTTAAAACAAACATAAGTGTAAACTGTATATAAACAAGGTTGTAGATTAAATTCTAACTAGATTTTTAATTTACCGTTATACTTCGTTTTTATGTTTTAGAAATAAAGAACTTTTAGAACATACATTGATGTTGCAAAAGAAAAGTTTTCAATGTATTTTATACAACATGGTTTTACAAACTTCCTTGAATTTTTTTTTTGAATTAATTACAAAAAATGTATTTATTATGTCAGTTGTGTTTTTATTATTAGATTTCATAAATCATATAATAATTTTTATAAACAAATTTTTTTTTACCTAGCACAATAGTTTTTTTAAATAGTAGGTATTTACTAAAATATCACCTAAAGTTTATCGTGACTGTTTATGAAAAGTTGTGAAAAGCAAAATTAGCGTGTGTTTAATTGTACCTATTTATCGTACAAATACTATTTTTTTAAATTATAACAGGTCTATATATAGGTAAATTTCTTAATAAAGCATGCCTTTACTACAAAATACCTGAATTCGACTATATTAGTTGATCGTAGCGACGTGAGAAATTTAGGCATTAAAAACCATGTAGCATATTACACGGTTAATTAAAAAGTATACGGCAAAAAATATTTCATGCATACATAGACACGTTGAGAAACAAGACTTACTAAATTTTAATAAAAAGTATTAACAAAAAAAAAACAATTAAACGCTTGTCGTTGCAAGTACTATTAACTTATACATTGATTGTTAGTTGTGATTAAATCGTACAAACATCTCGAAAACAGTTTTAAATAAAATATGGTATTAATAATTTATTTTATTAAAGTTTTACAAAATAGGTAGTTGTTCTAACAGTTTGTAAGCCATTATTAAAATAAAACTACCACACAACCAAAAGCGTTAAATAACTCATAGGTATAAACTAGTGATCTACCAAATCCGAATCCGGATCCGAGTCCGAATATTTTAATAATTGGAATCCTAAAGACTTAAGCTTCTTATAATGTGTATACAATACAAGTTTATGAATAATGAATACTTTTTATATTATTACCTGTGTAGTAAATTACGTTTGAACAATATTTATAACGTTTTAATATATAAATACACTTTTATTTAAGAATAATTTATTTTAAAAGGAAAAAAAAAATTCTAGCTGAAAAAAAAGCGACATACAAAAGAACTTAGTTTCAATATTTTGATATCCATGCTAGAAACATAAACAACTAACTTGTATTTTTGTTATGTAAAATAAATAAATCATCAACTTTTATAGATGCTTAAAGCAGAAAACAAACCATAAACAAAGTTAAAAAATTTTACGATAAAATTAAGAGTTAGTTTTTTTTGTGACCTAACCATAAACGAGTTAGAACATAAACTTTTGCAAGTGTTCATATTTATAAAAGAAAGTGCAATTGAAAATAACATGGAGCCGTAATAAATTTAAATATAATACCAACTATTGTAAAGGCCTTAAAAAGAATAGGAATTACAATTGTAATAAAAAGTTTCTAAATTCCACTTAGGATTACACTTTTTACTATTACAAAAAATATATAAGTAAACCTTAGCAACTGCTTAGAAATATAAAACGTACGACAATTGCAAAATATGTCTTTTTTGTACTATAAAAGACTCTTCTTATTTGTTCAAGTTTTGGTGAAGAAATAAAGTTTTTCGCCTTTTTGAAAACAATCAATTACGCTTTTCCTCGTACAAATTACCATTTTCAAAAGTTAAATCGGCCCGCAGAGTTAAAATTTTGACCATTTTTTGAATTACAATGGAATCCGGCCCGCAGATGAAAATGACCGGCCCGCGATAGAAATGTTCGGCCCGAAAGTTTCAATATTACAACATTTTTATAAAACTTTGTATCATGTTTTTACAAAACAAAAACGTTGAATTTTGACATAAAAAATGTTTAAAAATGGCTTTTAAAATTAATGTCTAACTGATTAAAAAAAAAAATTTAGTATTTTGTGTTGTTCTAACTTAGTTGGAATATATTATTGTCAAACTACCCTTAGCAAGTTGTTTGTTTAAATCAGATATTTTACATACCAACCTTTGTCAATTACCATGTCAATTCTATTTGTACACATTACATAAACATCTGACATGTCTCAATCTGCATCTTAAGTTGTCACGCTTGAGAAATTTTTGTGAATTAGAAGGATTCAGAAAAGTGATCAACCGTATCTATGAAATTAAATGCTGGTTAAATCCGAAATTTTTATTTCAGTTAGAATCCGACCGGATTCGGATCTCAATTTAAGTTTAGTATCCAATCAGATCCGGATAATGTTATCAAATTAGAATCCTTCCGGATCCGGATTTATAAAAGGCATTATCCGGATACTGGATCTGGTAAGTCACTAATTCGAAATGTTCCGGCCTGTCAAGGACAAAAATTTTTGGCCAGTGTGCTACCCTCCGTTACCCGGCAATGTCAAACACGATGTTTGCACTCAAAATTTTTATTCAACCAATGCGCGGTTACAGAAATATATTATTTGACTCGATAACCTTCGATAACCGAAAGATTTACTAACAAATTTAAAAGGCACAACACCGAATTATCGAACTATATTTGGGAGTTAAAAGACGCAAAAAAAGACTATAATTTAAAATGGGAAAAACTCTGCAGAACCGAAACAAAACCGAAAAACAATAAAACATGCCATTTATGTTGCTTGGAAAAGTACGAAGTTGAAAAAATTAAAAAAGAATTATCATTAAATAAAAGAAAAGAAAGACAGCAACCCTGCCTCCATAATCAAAATATGTATTTTAAAAGAACAAAAACCACTAAATAATAACAAAAAAATAACAACAAAATAAATCCAAAAACAAGAACAAACAAAACAAAAATAAGTTGACTTATACATAAGTTGTTTTCAAATAGGCTAACTAAAATTATTAAATTGTAGTTGAAACGTCACAATGTGTTTTTTTGTGTGATTCTTTAAAAACTTTACATTGTTTTTTATTTCGTTCTGAGGATATGCACAAAGCATTGAAACTAAGTAAACGATTCGAAAATTATTTGTTTTTTTTATATAATAAATATAGTATAATAATATATATACATATAAAAGATGTAACGTTAAAGGGCGTTAAATCCTGGAGATCCTGATAAGCTAAGCTTATCGGAATATATACCACAGATGTTTTTGTGTCAAAACTTTATTCCGACTAACGGCGTTTCACTGCTCTCAAATAAATCTAAGAACAGATCTACGGAGTCTATAAAATATTAACACACATTAGAAAAAAAACATGTATAATTATGTATAGTGTTTATAGTTACTAATATACATGTTATAAATTAAAACCATTAATTTAATATTAAAAAAAATATTAAAATAAAAGTGTATAGCTAAAAGTATGCAAATATCTGTTTTAATGTTACACATTGAAGTTGGATTTTTTTTCTTTGTATAAACAATTTACCTTTATATGAAAAACCTCAAAAAAAACAACCTTATTATAACTGAGATTTTTTATTTTAACTAAAAGGCATAATAACATGATATACTTTTTTCAAGTAAGAAAAAAATAAAATAAAATATACAAGTCCGACATTCCTTGCCACAAGTCAGTTATGATACTATTAAATAAATAATCAATAAAATCTAAACCAAAACTGAAAACCATATTAAACAAACAAAAGATACTTTAAAAAATTACAAGGTCTTAGTAAACTAGACCTCCCTACTAAAAACTCCATAAACTTATCCACAAAATATATGTCATAAGTTTTTATGATAAGCTTAATAGATTGTTTAAAAAAAATACTGGTAAGGCCTGAGCTATGCAGATAAGATTTCATTAAACTGAGGTGACCTGAGGAAAACCTTACTAAAATGAAATAAATTAAACTACCTACAAAAATATTTATTTTCTATATTCTCGTAAGAGAAAAGCCAAAATGTTTTTTGAACCGAAATAGGTTCACGAGCAATCATAAAAAAACTAAACATATGATGAATAAGTTAGATCGGTTATCCAAAAAGCTAAGATTAAACGCCTTCACTATGTACTTAACTTTATTTGAGAGTCTAACAAAAATAATTTGTCATATACTAAGTGCAAAACTCTAAATCAAAGTTGAGAAGGCTTTTATAAGTGTGAAAAAGCACTGTTTTATCAACTCAAGCGTGAAATCATTATTTAGTTTTACAATTTATTTAACTTTTTACAAAATTGAGGAAGTCCAAAAAATTAAAGTGGTCTACCGGATCCGAGTCCGAGTCTTATTTTGAAATTTAGGATTTGGCCGAATCCGAGTCCGAATCTTGGATTCGGTAGATGACAAGTATAAACTTAAGTATTTATGATATTATTATTAATAACAAAATAAAGTAACTTCAAATATGAGACTTTCTAAAATAAGTATTAAGTGAAATAAAGTACTGCCACAGTTTTTTGTACAACATAATTTTGCACTAATTTTTATTATCTTTTCAACAAGTAAGTTTTATTTTTCAAATTATTGCTTTTAAATTATTAGTTAACTTAAGATTAGTTCATAATTAATTTTAATACTTCTTTAAGTATTTTTTTAGTTCTTTACTTAAGCTTATCGATTATAAATATATTGTTTGTTGAACGATAAAAAAGCGCTCAAAAAGTTTGGTCTAAAGACCTGGTGTACGAAAAACTTTTCGGTTATCGAGTCGTACACCACATGCTTTAACAATTTCTTACGAACTGAAAATTAAATTTTTTAATCTAAAAATTTGAACCTTAAGAAATAAAACAATCAATAAAATGAAAAAATAGAAACAAAAATTATATAAAAATTAACTAAGTTATGTGTTTACTTAAGAAAGTTCTATTCATAATTCACTCAAAAACTTGTCTAATAAGATAAAAATGAAAATACATTCTAAGCCAAAAAATAAAAAGAGTAAACGTAGAAGTAAAAAACATTTCTAGACTTAAAAAATTAACTAAAGTATAATTTATAAAACGAGAAAAACAATACTAATAGCAGACATGAAAATTCTTGAAAAACAGGTCACAACTTTTTAAATAAGGTAAAATTGTAAAAAGCTGAAATACTTTTACGTTGAATTTTATCAGTATTTTTTATGCAAATATTTTAACTTTTTTTTTAGTTTTATAAACTCTTAAATAAGTTAATATTCGAATAAATAAACAAAAAAGAAATTGTGTAAATACTTATTTCTATATAAAGAAGTGAATTTGACCACTAACTCAATTTAACTTTTATAAATAATTTGTACACTACGCACTTAATGAATAAAATCAAAAAATAAATAAATAAAATAAAATAATAACACTTCAATTTAAAAATTGAAACAAAAAATTACTTCTAGTTAAAATGTTGTGAAAACTTACTCAATTAATAAAAAATATTGGACGTCTAAAGGACTTTAATAGTTGCTTTATAAGTTTACTTTTGTATATCTTAATTTAACGAAAGTATAGTAAAAACAAACTCTGAGTAAAAACTTAAAAAACAGCTTACCTTGACCAACTAAAGAGTAAATTGTTTTTTTTTTGTCATTAGCAACGTATAATGGTAGAATTAAGTTATTACATAAAAAACTTTAAACTTGTTCTAGTTTAGAATAAATTGCGGTTCGCTTGCTAAATTTGACACACAAAGCCAAAACCTGCCGACTGCGATGTGCTATTTAGCTAAAAACATACTCTCATAAAAAATTTAAGAAACGTTAAAATGGTATAAGTTTATTATTAGTATCTTAATATGGTATTTAATAATTGATATGGCTTTATTACTGCTTGTTTTAACAAGCTTTTAGTTTGAATCACAATTTTTTTGACTACTACAATTGTTTTGAACAAATGTTGCGACCTTTTTTAGAAAAAATGGACTGTTTTTTTTATTAAAGAATACCGAGTCGTGATTTAGAAGAATCTTTTTAAGTAAAGTTTCTTAGCTAAATAACAAGTAATTTGCTTCTAATACTACCTTCTAGTTTTCTTTAACTTTAAATGCAAAAGTTAGATCAAAATTAGGAATTAAATATATATATTTTTATTTACATATTATGTGTTTTAATGTAACATTTTTTTGAGTTTTTAAATATAAAAGAATTTTTTATGTTGTGTAGCTGTTTAGAAAGTTTGTATCAATTAACTAAAAAAGTAAAGTTTTTTGGAGGTTTACCTTTTTTAGAAGTAATCCACTACAACCAACTTAAAATAGTCTAAAAGCATATTTAATTTATCTTTAAATGTAATAATAAAAAAGCTTCTTTTTTAATAATTTAAATATCCTTTAAAATATAACGGAACTTGTTCTGGTATTACTTTACTACGAATAATCTTACTGCTCTAAGTTTTAAATATTAAGCATTTTATCATTTTACATTCAGACAAAACATACATAAAAAATTTAAATAACACCTTTAAGAGTTTTCAATCATTAAAAATACTTATGATAATTCTAGTTTACTTAAAAAAATTAATTAAATCAGACTAGTTTTACAAAGCTTAGTCAACATATGCAAGTTTACGTAGCTAATTTTTTTTTATAAGACAACTTTTTCTATTATGCTTTTATTATTTTTAATACAATGCTTTAAGCCATAACTGTTCTTGCAGATTTTTATTCAAAATGCTCTAAACAGAAACCATTACAAATAACGAGCTGCAATATAAATGTGTAAGAACACATTAGGCTTAATATCCAATAGAAGTGCATAAGAAGTAGGAATTTATAACTTTTAGAAATAAATTTTTTCGTTTTAAAGTTTCTATGAAATATATAATGCTTAAAAAAGATGTAAATTGCTATTGAAATTATCAGATATTTTACTGTTTCGTTACCAAGAAAAAATAGCTTTGTAGTCAACACGTGTTTTGACGTTAAGCTATTTATTCTATTTTTGCTCTAAGTTTAAAAATGCATTACTTTTGAAAAAGTATTACTAAACTTTATCTTAAGTCTTTGTATAACTTAGGAACATTCGTCTTTTTTTTAATTATCTATAAATTAACTTTTTTTAAATATTTCCTACTGTAGCAAACCTGCTACTAAAGCTGAAAAGTATGACGTATTGTTTTGAAATAAAGTTAAAAGAATTAATATTTCAGGTAATATGCGCCAGACAAACCGTAATCGGATCGTTTGTTAAGGTAAGTCTGCATTTGAAACACTTTAATTTTAAAATTGCTTTTTGATAGTAAGTTAGAATTAGTTTTATTCAAAGCAACCTACATATTAAACGTAATTATAGTTGCAATACAAATAGTTATGTTTTTCTGTTACTTATCGTAGAAACTTGGTGTTTTAAAAATTTATTTGTTTTACGGTCTGTTTCAAAGTATTATTTATTTTTAAATATTTATTTTATATTCGAGAAACTGATTTAAACTTTATCTAAAAAACTATTAAAGAACTGAACAAAATTTTAAAACTATAGCATTGGAAAGTGATATTTATCCGATATTAGTTAGATGTTTATTACTAGTAAACTGTTTTTACTTATCTAGCTAGATACAGAAAAAAATGTTATTCTTTACTTCATTAATGATATTCAAAGGTAAATTTATTTTAAACTTTAGTTAAAAAAAAATATTAACAGAATTATTTAAAAAATCAATATCTTTTCCATAAATACCCATTTAAATTTCTTTTTTTTTAAACTTATTTTCCAAAAAGTTTTTAGTACTTAAAGATAGAAAATATACTTAGTTTTAAGCTAAACTTCAACAAAAACAATTTCTTCTTGTTTAATTTGAAAATTTTAAATTAACAGTTTATCAAGTCTTTAACAAGACTTTAAAATATATATAAGTGGCGTACGACTTAAAAAAAAAGGTTGTTTTGTACATTAGGTCCTAGAACCAATTACTATTACCAATTTACAATTTTACATTGTCTTTCAATAAACACTATAAAATATATAAATGTATCAAGTGATAAGTTACTAAAAATTATGAAATATTTGAAAAACTGTTAAAATAAGTATACATAACTAATTTAAATTAAAGCAAAATGTTATAACCCTTGATTTAAATTTTTCCGGTATATAAAAACAAAATGTTAACTTGATATAACTATCTTTATAAAAAAAAAAACAATTGACCAATTGATACATGGTCTTTTTGTAATAATTAAGATTAAGTATATATATCTGGGACACGTTCAAAATCCACCCGCAATCAAAATCCACCCGCGATCAAAATCCACCCGATCAAAATCCACCCGATCAAAATCCACCCGATCAAAATCCACCCGGTTCAAAATCCACCCGATCAAAATCCACCCGGGTCAAAATCCACCCGATCAAAATCCACCCGGTTCAAAATCCACCCGATCAAAATCCACCCGGGTCAAAATCCACCCGATCAAAATCCACCCGAGTCAAAATCCACCCGAGTCAAAATCTACCCGTTCAAAATCAACCCGAGTCAAAATCCATCCGATCAAAATCAACCCGGTTCAAAATCCACCCGATTAAAATCAACCCGATCAAAATCAACCCGAGTCAAAATCAACCCGAGTCAAAATCCACCCGATCAAAATCAACCCGGTTCAATATCCACCCGATCGAAATCCATCCGAGTCAAAATCCACCCGATCAAAATCCACCCGATCAAAATCAACCCAGATCAAAATCAACCCGATCAAAATCAACCCGGTTCAAAATCCACCCAATCAAAATCAACCCAGTTCAAAATCCACCCGAGTCAAAATCAACCCGGTTCAAAATCTACCCGATCAAAATCCACCCAGTTTAAAATCCACACAATCAAAATCAACCCGAGTCAAAATCCACCCGATCAAAATCCACCCGGTTTAAAATCCACCCGATCAAAATCCACCCGGTTCAAAATCCACCCGAACAAAATCAACCCGAGTTCATTTTTTTTCGAAATAAGAATTAATTTCTAATAGAATTTTGCAATATTGAATAAAGTTATATGTTTAAACAACTATTGGTATAAAAAAGAGTAAGTATTTATAAAGAAATAAATTTTAATTTATTTAATAAAATAATTTAAAAAATAAGTTAAACAATATAATTAAACAGCATTAAAAAAATATTCATAGTAGCTTTACAAGTATTTAAAATGTTTATAATTTGTTAATGTTAGTAGTGTTGGTGTTACTTTTAAAAAAAGAAGTTAAAAATAAAATAAAAAAAGAATTACGCTCAGTTTTAATACATTTAAACTTCCTTCTAATTTAATTTCCCAAAGTCAATCATAATTAAATATAAATATTTACTAAGGATAACTCATAGTAAATTAAAATATCAAAACTATAGAAGTTTATAAATTTGAAGAATCTTTAATAACATTTATTAAACTAAAGAAAATTACAAAAATCAAATCTCAAATAATATAAATTTATGAAAATGTTAATAAAATGTTACAAAAAGAAAATTAAAATATTAATCTAAAATTTTTGAGCTTTTTTTTTTGATGTAAAAAGTTTTGTGTTTTGTGCTTTACTTAAAATTCAAAATAGTATTACATACAATATTTTATTATAAAAAAATTTCAACTAACAGTATTTATAAAAAATTAAATATAGATAAAGAATTATATAAAATTGCTACGTGATAATAAAATAAAAATCCTTTGTTAAATTTGGAAAAACTATCACCTATTAATTATATTTTAAACATTATTGTTTTCGACGTGGAAAAGACGTTAAAAGATATTTTTGGTGTGCGACTCGATAACTTTAAGGTTTGTTCGTGCAAGAGGACTTAGGACCAAATATTTTGAGCGCTTTTATTTGTCTTTAGTAAACAATTTATTGACGTTTCTTTTATTAGTAATTTTTAAAAACAGAACATAAATTTTAATATAAAAATACGAAAACTAATTTACTAAAAATATAAATGAGGAATATGTAAGAAATCAATAATTGTTTTAAAACAATTTTAGTGTTTTCTATCTAATTTTTGTTACAAATATTTTTTAGTTATTTTTTTTAATTTATACAATAATTTTAGCTGCTATTATCTTTTTTCAAAGTGTTTAAGTTATTTGAATTTTATTTAATTAAATGTTTTTTTTATAAACCATCTATTTTTGAAAAAACTAAAAATTGTTTCGTCTAAAGCAGGGGTCGGCAAACTGCGGCCCGCGGGCCAATTACGGCCCGCAAAGGGTAAATCTGCGGCCCGCGAGCACGTTATTTTTTTGAATGGAATGCGGCCCGCGAAAGAAAATTTTGTGGCCCGCGAGCATATAAAAGTGGCCCGCTAAGCAAAAATATATTTCAAGTAAAATTTTTTTCGGTAATTCGATTTAATTTGATTAGTTTGGTTTTAAGTCTATGTATAACATTTAGAAATAATTAGAAGAAGTTACTACTTTAGTTTAAAAATGTGAAAAAGACAGATTAGCATTCTAACAGGATATTTTTCTGAGTTTCATAATAACTTCTATTTTACAACAGCAAGTAATTATTTAAAAAAAGTGTAAAGAGTGCTTGAATTTAATAAGTTAGTTATATTATACCTATTTATTAAATAAACTAAATGCAAATGTTTTCCATTTTGTACAAAAGTGATGCACAGTAATTAACTAAAGTGTCATTTCTTTATTGCTTAGATCTTCTTTTCAATATTTTTTATACCTAAGATTCTTTTATATATTTTTTATTTGTAAATGTTATGTTTTAGTGTAAAAACATTTAAAATAACATAGTAATAAGAAAAAAGGTTTATTTTAGTTTTGTTTTGACACATTTTAATTTTTTAGAAGTTTTCTTTGCACTCAAATTAATTTTTATGCACACCAACTTAAAAAGATGCTCATATTTTAAACCACTTTTTATATAATACTTTAGTTAGTTTAAGTTTAGTTTATGCATAATTTTCTAAGTTTGTTTTTTCTACATGTAATATCTAAATTTTTACAGACACATTTAAAACAATATATATGACATAAACTAATATTGTTTTTGTTAGGTATATATTTTCATTTTTAAACATTTATTTTGTCAAACTAAGTTAACTTTTATACTTTGCATATCAATACACACATTTGCTGTTTTTTGGAGCTACCTATTTAATATAAACTAGACTTAGGGATGGTTTATAAACATTGACACACGCTCAGACGATCACGATTTGAAGACTTCAAATCTTAGGCCAACTAAGTCATTTTATAAGTTTTTGGCTAAATTTGGTTTTAGTGTACAAAAATATCAGGAACGTTTTTGTTAACTCAGGCTGGCTTTTTTGCTTGAAAGATTGGCAAATTAAACTTATGATGTAAGTTTTGCTCAACCCAAAGTGTTAGTTCCAGTTATAATATATGTTTAATTTTAAGTCTTGCAGCTGATATAATTCAGAATATTATTTATACTATTGTGTACACTTAAGTGTGAAAAATCTGTGTTACCAAAAAACATGAATCTCGGAAAAGCTTTGAACTTAAAAATTTATGCTTAAAAATTTTGGAAAAATACTTTATTTTGAGAATTTTTGAAAAAGCCTGGAGTTTCAAACAACTTTTACATGTAAAGTAGTGAAAGTTCGATTTGGCACAAAAAACTTAACAAATAAACATTTCTTTATTAAAAAATATATTAAAGTAACTTAACAGTGTTTTTTTTATATTGATATACTTTATGAGACACCTTTTAAACTTTAATTAAACTTTATACTAAAAATCAAAGAAGGAATTGTACTTCTAAAATCTTTTGGTGCATTGCACATTTACTTGTAAAATTCCACCGATTGTTATGCTTCGTGTCTGATCTAAACCAAGAAATTATACTAAAATGTCAAACTTAAAAAAACATCTCTGATAAAAATTTCAGATGAGCAATAGTTTTTCTATCAGTGCTCTCATGTTAACATATTAATTAAAGTCATAATTTGATTTATGCGACTTTACAACCTTAATGCATTTCCTAAATAGGACTTTTTGTTGTCATTGAAGAAATAAACAAAAGTTTTTCATTACTGCCAACAAAGATTTATAAAAAAAGTTTTCAATTATAAACGGTATCTCATTTTTAAAAATAATTTTTGCTACTTCATTACTTGGCTTAATTACTTTTTTCTGATAATTCTGTAGTTACTGAAGATAATCATGTGCTTTGTTGGAACTAACTTTGGTGATTTGTTTTTTATCGTTTCTCACAATAACTCCTAACTAACGTTTTTAAATGCAATATTCTTATTGCAGATGAAGAATAGCTGTAATGCTTAATAAAAAATAAGTTTTTCTCTTCGCTAATGACTCAATAAAGTTTCATACTTTTGTTAAAAATGTTTAAGGAAGTTAATTGTCCCTTCCAGCTGACTTATATTTTTTTGGCATGTAATTTGTTTACTCTTAGGAAGTTTCGATATTTCTTTATGTTGTGAACTTTGTTTTAACTGGGTTGCTACACAAACAGGCTATTTTAAAAGCGTGAAAACTCAAATGTGTGTAAAACTTTTATTTCAAACACTTTAAAGAAATCTTAGAATTCCCAGAATAGTTTTTATGACTGTAGTGTAGTTTATTTATTGTAGTTTTTTCTTGTTTTTTTACACTTTGTGCACTTTTAATGATGATGATATTTTTACTAGGTACCAAAGCTTGATTTACAACGATTTTTTAGCTTTTTAAACTTTTAATGAACTTAGGCTGGTTTGATACAACTCAGACATTTTTGCTTTTTAAGTGACAACCATGTAAAAGACTAGTTACTAATAAGATATTTTATTTAAGTATTTCAGAATTAATTATGTTAAACAATTTGTTCTAGCTCTCTATAATACAAACAAGTACTAATTTTATTAAGTTAACTAATTACTAATTTTTTTAATGAATGTAAACTATTTAAAACGCAAAAACTTTTTTTTGAAGTTAATTTTCTTAGAAATATGAAAAAAGGGGTTAATAATATAACAAATATATAAAAGTAACTAACAAATTGTCTTTCAAGTTTGGTTTTTATAGAGAGTTAAATTGTATGTAAAATTACAAAAGTATTAAATTTAACTTATAAAGTGCTTATAAAAGTACATATTTTATTAAAACTAAAGTTTATTAGTCAATATTATATGTTTTGGTTATAAGAAAACAAATAGAAAGATCTCAACTGCTGGAGGAGAAGTAATATATTTATTCTTTCAAAAATTTATTTTGCAAACTAAGTTTCGGTCAAAGACCTCGTCAGTGCTTAAATAAATCTAAAAAAAGTTATTAGTTATTTAGGAAAAGTTATTTAGGAAATCAATTATTATTATTGTTGTTATATTAGTTTTAAAACTTAGCTAAAAATTTAAACTTCTACTAAAACTCAGTCTTAATATTAAAATTTGATTTGTTTAGTTTCTTAAGTAAAAATTTTCAGTAAAAATTTGTTTTTATTTTAACTTAATTGTTTAAATGCTATTTTCCATGACTGTCACATATCTTTTTTTAGATTTATTTAAGCACTGACGAGGTCTTTGACCGAAACTTAGTTTGCAAAATAAATGTATATTAGTCAATGTAAGTTTTATTCTAATTTTATTTTATTTAATTTAACTAGTCATTCTATGTATAGCTAAAAGTCATTTAAAATGATAAGGTGAATAAAATTAAAACTTTTCTCTAGTGTGACTAAAACCAAAAGATATTTCAAATGTCACTAAAACTAAAACTGCGGCCCGCGAAGACTTTGTAAACTTGAAATTTGGCCCGCGACCACTAACTGCCTGCCGACCCCTGGTCTAAAGTAACTAAAGTTATAAATTATTTTTAATTAGATAACAACTTAATTTGCTAGTTTTTAACTAATAGTACAAATTAAAAAGCTAAACATTTTTCTATGAATTCTAAAGTCCTTTACATAAAACAAATATCGACTCTACAATTCATTGAATTTGCTCAAATAGCTTGTAAATTGCAACTAAAAAAGTTAGTAGTTAGACTTGAGCTAGGGAAATTATATACTTTAGAATTGTAGTAGTAAACAAATAAGTTGAGTTTTTTAGAAATGACATATCTAAAATATTAAAAATTAAAATATTTATAACAAATATTACGAAAAAAAAAACTTATAACATTTTTTTATTATTATTAAAATGTTCTATTTTTACATATGTCCATTATAAAAAGTATGTATTTCAGACAAGAGAGTTTAAATTCAAGTATAAGTTATTTTTATGAATTTTTGTACCAGACTGTATCAACTTAAACAATCGTATTATTAATTTTATTAATAGGTTAAGGCCAGTTTTGAAACTGATTAATTGAGTGGTTTTATAAAAGTTAATCTCTTTTGGTTAACGTTTAAATTTAAAATTTAAAATTTTTTAATCTAAAA
Organism: Thalia democratica; assembly: GCF_965202585.1. Taxonomy (NCBI): domain Eukaryota; kingdom Metazoa; phylum Chordata; class Thaliacea; order Salpida; family Salpidae; genus Thalia; species Thalia democratica. Next base: position 17,741,504 of record NC_139170.1, read on the forward strand.
CTTTTAATTTACATGCGATAAATTTTCTTGAATTAATTTCCGACAATTTAAGTTAAAAGCTATAACTGCATGTTTTTAATTAATTAGTTGTGAACGTTTTATGTTTTTTTATAAATATAAAGTTGAATAGAAGTTGTAATTAAGTAAGCTAAATTATTATTTACTGTTCAATATTATATTGTTAATTGATATTTATAATTCATAGAAATGGAAATGTTATTATTTACCACTATTTTTTAAAAATATAATCTTTATATAAAAAAAGTTCATTTGTTGAAACTTAAGAAATTTTAAGCATTTTACAGTTGCATAACAACTAATATAGTATATTACACCTATTAGATTTAAATCTAAACTTAGTAACTATATTTATAATATCATTATTAATATTGATAAATTAATATCAAGTAGTGTAAAACTTTGGTAAGTTATTACAACTTTATTAAAAGCTTAGAAGCATTGTCTAACTAACATGATCATAGTTTTTAAAGATTAAAATAGCTTAAAAAATTATTAAATTTTTATATATGTAAAACGTTAAGATCTTGAAGATTTCAGTAATAGATAAATACGACATGACACAACAGAGTGTGTATTTGTATGTTCTAAAAATTTTACAAAACTTTTTTTTGTACTGTAGTTTCTAAAAATGGAATAAAAAGACATTTAAAAACTTTATGTCTAATTAATAGCAACTGTTTTTCAGAATCAAGCTTTAAGTTTTAAATAAGCTTAGCTTATTTTATTCCAAATATAGTTCACAAAGAAACTAATTAAAGTATAAGTGCCTAGGTTTTGATGCCTGGGTCCTTCGTATGACAATAAACTTACAATAATAATTAACATAAAGTGATGATCATACCAATTAGATCATCAGACCACAAGCACTTGGTAGACTGAGACCCGATCTGAGTCTAACAAGTGTTTGTGGTTTGATGATTGAATATATATATATCAAAATAAAGGTATAATCAAACCTTTATGTAAAACAGAGCTTGCCTCACGGCACAAGATTTTCTGAACTATTTCTACCGGCTTTCGCCAAAGTTGTCATTTAGTTAACAATTAATTATTTTTATAGCTAAGACTAAAAAAATACTTTTATAGATAAATATCTTGTTAAGACCTTACACATAAAAAAATTATATTAAAAAAAAACACAAACTAATTGAATTTTAAACATTTGCCTTTCACTTTCTTGTAATAAAAAGTAACGAAGATGCAGTTGGATTTAATCAGAGTCGGCAGACAATTGTTTATCTCGGGCCAAGTTTCATGTTTCAATTTTTTCTGCGAGCCGTTGTTTTATTCAATTTTTGTTTTTAATCTGTTTTAGTCACGTTTATCTACTTATAGGGATCAGGCCTGGCATATTTAAAATGTTTATTTTTTTCTAAAGTCATAAACTATTTTTAAAAAAAACTTGTGTCATATTATTATTTCTATCATTATTTACAAGGTTATTTAAATTAAATAACAAATTTTTAATTTTCATGACCACTTATCTGTTTAATAATTAAGAAAGCAATATATGAAACGTTTTGTGTTTCAAAAAACAACACGGTACACAACAACACAGTGATGCAATAATACAATTAAAAAATTTAATATCCATTTCCTCTTCTGGTTCGGTTTCATAAAATGTTGTTTTTTATCTTTCTTTTAGTCTTTTGCATTTTATTGATAGCCATTTCAGGTTGTCATTTACAAGCAACTCTCAGTGACATCTGAAAAAAACTAAGCTTAAAGAACAGGTGTAGATCATTATGTACACTTTTTATATAATCAATTTCTATTATTTTATTTGTATTTTCTTTTTAGTAGTTAAAAAAAAATCTTTTTTTATTTAATGCACAGCATATCACGTATTTAAAATTTTAGTGATTTTGTTAAACTAGTTAAAATATAAACAAATATTAATACTTTCATTTTAAACAGTGTAAGTTTTTCTTTTAAAACCTTTAAATACTTTAATAATCTATCTAAAGTTTTTCGGGTTGCAACTTTTTGAAACAAAAAAATTACAACAGTTACTTCAACCCAGTCACCGTGTTTTTAAAAGTTTAAAACATGTAAAATTGCCAATTAAAAAAACTTTGCAATATTATATAAGTAATTTATCCAAGTATGTAAACTTTTGTTGTTTAAAAGGAAAAGTAAAGTCTAAACTTTAATGAAAACTCCTAGATTTACTATCTGTCTTTTTTCACATCTAAGGCTTAAGCATAATAAATGGTTTTTAAATGATATTCAGGAACTTAAAAACAAACTATTATGATTTCTTTTTTTGAAAATTTCAATTTAAATTTTGTTTTGTTTAGCGGACCAAATTTACATACTCGAGGGCCACATATCAACACTTCGAGAGCCGCAGTTTGCTGACCCCTAAATTAAATGGATTAATTTGTAGTATAAATGGTAGCTTTCACTTGTAATACTCAGTTTTTATAAAAATTATATCGTGTGACGTATTTGTTTAAAAACTACTTAAAAGTTCTAAATTATTAAATTTCATACCTAGAAACAGTAAATTATAATTGATTGTTGTGTAATTGTGATTGAAATAATACAAGATTATTTTTTCTGGCACATCCTTTAGTTTTCTAAAAGTTTTAACATAGTCATATTTGTATAGTAAAACTTTAATTTATTTATCCTGACATTGTTTAACTTTTATTAGCTCTTATAGTTATACTTATGTCAAAAAAAACAGTTCCTTTAAAAGCTGCTTGCCGGCTGTAGCTATTCAAAATTATATTCAGTAATCAAAAAAACAAAAATATTTTTGTCAAAAATTCCTTATAATAAGCGAAAATACCAAATAACAACTCAAAAAACCTCACAAAATAAGTTCAATCTGTAGTACAGTTTTTTTATTCTTAGTTCAATTTATAAGGGACAAAAATACAAGATTTTATAAGTGTTTTTTAAATAAAACTTGTTTGAGATTGGTACTTTAGAGTGGTGAGATTTGTTTAAATGATACTTGATTTAAAAAGAAATAAATAAAGCAAGGTGCTTGTTTCGATTCGGTTGCATTTTTACTTTGGTTGATTTTGTGTCGGTAGGATTTTGACTCGGGTTGATTTTAACTCGGATGAATTTTGATCGGGTGGATTTTGACTCGGGTGGATTTTGATCGGGTGAATTTTGACTCGGGTTGACTTTGATCGGGTGGATTTTAAACCGGGTGGATTTTGATCGGGTGGATTTTGAACCGTGTGGATTTTGATCGGGTGGATTTTGATCAGTTGGATTTTGAAACGGGTGGATTTAGAGTCGGGTGGATTTTGATCGGGTGGATTTTAAACCGGGTGGATTTTGATCGGGTGGATTTTGACTCGGGTTGATTTTGATCGGGTGGATTTTGAACCGGGTGGATTTTGATCGGGTGGATTTTGAACCGGGTTGATTTTGATCGGGTGGATTTAGATCGGATGGATTTTGAACCGGGTGGATTTTGAACCGGGTTGATTTTGATCGGGTGGATTTTGAACCGGGTGGATTTTAATCGGGTGGATTTTAACTCGGGTGGATTTTGATCGGGTGGATTTTGATCGGATGGATTTTGAACCGGGTTGATTTTGATCGGGTGGATTTTGACTCGGGTTGATTTTGATCGGGTGGATTTTAAACTGGGTGGATTTTGATCGGGTGGATTTTGACCCGGGTGGATTTTGATCGGGTGGATTTTAAACCGGGTGGATTTTGATCGGGTGGATTTTGAACGCGGGTGGATTTTGATCGGGTGGATTTTGAACGCGGGTGGATTTTGATAGTATACCATATATCTTTATACCTTATTTAAAATTTAATAATCTTTCACAAATCAAAAATTTTGTAAAAGAATTTGAGAACTTTTTCATAGAAGTTGTAATAACTTAGAAAACTTAGCCCAATATAATAATTCGGTTAAAATATTTAAAACAAATGTAAAATAATTAATGAATTTTAAATAAATGATGATTTCCTTCATTAAATGACATCGTTTTAAATAACAAATTTATTATCTTTCTTCATTAGGTTTGTAGTTTAGTATAAATATTTCTTGTATGAGTAAAACTATTTTATCAAACGGCTATGTATAAGAAAATACATTTATTATGTACTAAATAGAAGATTTATAGTGGGCCTTTGGTTCTTGTTTGATGGAATTAATTTTATAGCACCAAAAAAATCTAAATTGCTTATATTTATTAAATATATTGCTTACATTATTTTCTTTAAAGTCGCCAAAAACTTAACAAATTGTAAAAAGTTACAAAGTAAAAAATACTTTTATTTTAAGAAACTTTTAATTTCATAATTTTATGATTCTTACGTACTGTTGAATAACTTACTACGAGTTTTAGAATAGTGCTGAAATAATTTGAACAAACTTAAACAAATTTACAAATAATAAATTTTGTGCAATACAGTTTTTTAGATAATAATCATAAAGATTTTTTTTAATTTGAAACTAAGGCAAATAAAAAATAAATAAATTAGTCTGTTTTTAGCTGGTAATTGACTTATTATATTAACATATAAAAAAAATAGAAATCATATACCATTAAGTAATAGAAACTAAATACATCTGGAAATTTTTTGTAGCACAGTAAAACGGTTTAAAAATATTTGTAATATGTTTAGATTAAAAAACTATGGCAAGATGTATAGAGAAGTATTAAAATACATTTTCAAGTAAATGAACTTAGAAAAAGTTAAAAAAAAATATTCAAAATACTAAACAGGCAGAACTATTTTAATTCATTTACTTGTGGTTTAAAGTTTATAAAAATTACAAAGAGGTTTTCAGTATTTTTGCAGTAATTTGTTTTAAATGAATAAATTAAATAATAAGTTTTTAATAACTAATCTAATTTGTATTTGCAAATAAATAAGACACGTTTTTTAGAAAAATCGTTGAGTTGTGGGTCTACATATAACAAATTCAACAGAACTAATTTTACGCAAAAATTTATTTTATTCTTACTTTTATTTATTTCTACATTGTTAGTCTAAAACTATTACCTTAGCGCTATAATACTAACACTATTTATAAAACATGATGGGTATTAGTTTTATAGTAGTAAAATAATAGTTTTAGACTAATTGGTTTAAGAAATTTGGATTTTAATCGTAATAGTTTTGTATAAAAAGTTTGTAATTTAGCAAAAAAAAAAGACTTTATTATTTTTATACGGTATCGTGATAAATGTTAAGTATTCTATTCAACGATATATATAAGTAGTACAACTAAGTATAATATTTTTTTCGGCGAGAAACAGAAAGTAGTAGTTTATGCATTTTTTCCCAACTAAAAAAAATGTTGTAACTAGTCTTATAGTTTATAGTTTTAATAATTTTACAAAAGTTTACTTTTAGTTAAGTTTTATAAATCTTCTTGATTGAGAAAATATACTTAACTATTTTAAATTAATTGTTTTGTACTAATTAAGATACGAATACTAGCTACGAAGATAGCTAACTATTTAAAAAAAAAAATTCAATAAAAATTCCGTTTTAGACTTACGTAATAGTGAAAAAACAAATTCAAAAGAAATAATTACATGTTCTAATTGTTTAGTAAAATATAGTTAGTCATCAGCGGTGTAACTACGCATCCCGTATAATTACGAATTTTAAAAAGTAGAATTAAGCACTTAAATTACTACTTTTATGTTTCAAGTCTATAAAAAAAACTAAGTCGTTTAACAATATTTATAATGTTATAAAATATGTAGATTCACTATCTAAAAAATTTAAAACTGTATGTATATAAATAGATTTTTTTTAAACTTTTTATAAGAGAAATTGTTACTATATTTTTTTTATGTTTAAGAATTATACTAAGAATTAAAAAAGTGTTTTAAAAAAAATCGATTTGATAAAACTAATATGTTTTATCTATGATATACTTAGCATAGTTTTACGTCGCCTTAAAAAAATATAAAATTCAACGAATAGAAGATAAAAAAGTATATAAAAGCTTTATTACAATAAAATAACTTTCTACGATTATAATGAATTTTTTTAGTTTTATAGTTTATAGAAATTAAAATATTAATTTAAAAGTATTATTGTTATAAAATGTTTTATTGTAATATCAGTTCGTATATTGTTAAACTTTTTAGAAATACTGTTAAAAACTTTAAAAAAGATGTTACTACTTAGTAAAAACTATTTTTATAAAGTTTGTATAAATTTAAAGCATATAAACGTTACTTACGCTTTATTTTACTAAAGTTTTATAATATGTATATTTTAGTTTTATAAAATTTGTAAAAATTGTGCTAAAAACTTTTCACTTTGATTTTAAATTTTTCAGAAATTTTGATTTTGATCATGTTTTTTTAAGTATATAATAATCATAAGATATTTAATGCATACATGTTTTGTTTTTGGTCTACAGAATTAATTTGCAAAAAAAAAAAAACAAAAAAAAAAAAGACAAAAGCACTACTTTTTAACTTTAATCATCCTTATGTTACAGAAGACTTAGCTGCTTAATGTTAGTAAGACGTGGACCTTGTCGAGTCTACACAATACCTTCCACCTTAGATGTCTACGTCGAATCAATACAATTGAAAAAATTAATTGTTTGAATCATTTGTTAATTGGATTTAAAACCAGCTAATTAAAAACTTTAAGTAAAAAAGAGGAAATGAATACTTAAATGAAGTAATTACCAATCACCAATGAGGAATTTTTGAAATGTACTAGTCTTACTATTATGCACTTTACCGCCAATCAGAGCAGGCTCCGCTGGTTTGATCATATTTAGACAATGTGCAGCAAACAAATCGAAAAGTCTCTGCTGTACAGCAAACAGGTCATTGGAGAATGCAACCGTGGTAGGCAAAAAACTACGTTTTAAGGATGTCTGCAAGCGCGAACTAACGAACTTGAATTTCAGCATACATAATTTTGAGGAGCTTGCTAATCACCTCAATAATTTCGATCTTCTATATTCAAAAGTCTCAAAGAAATATTATTTTTTTAAATAAACTAAACTAGATAAAGAAATCAGAGTTTTATTTATTTATTTATTTTTTTTTGTTTATCATTTAGTTGAACCACTGTGTTCTTCTATGTTTAAGTAAAGTGTATTTGTTGTACATAACTAAATTATTAAGCATCAATAGCTTAGTCAATTTCGCCTAAGAGCGGAATTGTTATTGATGTTATTATTCAAATATAAATAACAAATATTAAAATACAATACTTCGTTCCGTAATTTTTTTTTATAATTTGTATGCATATTTTAGATAAAACAGTTTTAAAGATACTACCTAGATTTTGTTTGATTGATTGAATAACAATTTTGTATATTTTTTAAGTTATTATTTTTGATTTTTGAAAAAAAAAATATTAAAAATATTCAGTCTATTAAAGTATATAACTGTTTATCAATTAATTGTGTCAAATTAAATTAACTAAAAATATTATTTCTGAAGATGTCAAAACATATTTTTTTATAAAAAAGTTTTACGTTAAAATTATTTGTCATTAATCGGATCAACAGCAAAATATTATAACTTTGGTAAACTTTTTTTACATAGAAAAATCCAAAAAAAAAATCTTGAATAAAACTTTTAACTTTACAGTAAAGTAAAACGTTTGAGCTTACTTATATGTTAGGGTGCTTATAAATACGGGGAATATTGAGTTTTCAACTAAATTTTTTCTTTCTTTTTGCAAAATTTGAGATAATTTGAAGAATCTTTCACCTTGGCAGAACTCGATTTTCTAAAAACCACCCTAAATGGAAACTGTATAGGACCAAAAAATGAAAATTTAGAGTTTTAAGCTAAAATATTTTTTAGTTGAGAATATTATCACATAATTATGTTCTGCACAATTTAAAACGATATAAAGAAAGTTTAATGGAGGTAATTCTTAATCTTATTAAAGTTTATCACTTCTTGTAAGTTCTTTTGAATTTTCTTTTTTTTTTAAACTTAAGAATTGACACCACAAAAATTTCTTTAAACAGCCTTAAATTGTGCACAATGTGTTTTTTTTGTCACATGTAAAAAAAATCTAGCTAAAAACTCTAAGGTCGCATTTTTTGGGTCCCATACAGTTTGCATTGGGATGGTTTTCATCAAATTCTGCAAAGGTAAAAGTTTCTTCACATCATCTAAAATTTTGCTCATGGTTTTTGTGGTATTTTTCAAATGAAAAATATTTTACATTTGAAAACAAAAAAAAGATTACACATATCTAAAAACATAAAAAATTAAAACACTAATTTGATCTAATATGATTTGTTAACTCTTTACAAAATTATTAATGGCAAATATAAAAGTTTTTTTAACCAGTTTTTTAATTTTTCTCAAAATAAATATCAACTAAGAGGAAATAATTTGAAAATAAAATGTAAACATGATTTTCAAAACAGTCAATGGCAAGCCGCATTTTTTCACAGAGCAAAAGCTATGTGGAACAGACTACCTCAGGATATAGTATCTTGTGAGAGGGTAGAACAATTTCGTTTAAAGCTTAAAAGATTTGATTCAAATACAATAAATACCAGTAAAATTCACTAATTTTCCACTATAAACAAAAGAAAAAATATTCGTTTCCCTACGCCTCCCCCTACAAACTAACCGTTTACTTATTCATTTTGTAATTATGAATGTTGTTTTATAAGCGATGATTTTAGACAAACTTCTTTATTGTGTGTACTAAGTAATATATAAGTTTAAATTTTTTGAATTTTTTGAATTGAATTTTCAATTTAGTTCATTTGTATATTGTGCTTAACTTTTTTTTTTTTTTCATTTAAATTGTGTTTATATATATGTATATTATTTATCTTAAAGTTTTGAATATAAGTTTATTTTCTTTTTCTCTTTTTGTGTGTCCTGTTTAAGTGGCTCAGGTTTTGATGCCTGAGTCCAACATTGCACAATAAACAATATAATAATAATAATAATAATAATAATACGTTTTGAAAATTTATTAGTATATCGGTTGTATGAAACTTTTTGAAATGAAACTTTATGTTTCTTAAATTATTAATATTTTAAGTTAATACTACATGCATTTACACAATAATCATACTCCTTATATTTAAGATAAAAATACTTAAATACCTTAATTATTTTGAAAAATTAAGATTGTTGTAGGATATACGAATAGTTGATGTAAGCAAACTGCGGCCCACGGGTCATAAAATCGGCCTTTAAAGCCAAAAACTGCGGCCCGCGAAATATTTTTTAGCTAAAATATACTATTTAAAAACCAATAAAATAAAAGGTTTTCTAATAAAAACTTAGAATTGAGCTTTTGATTCAATAAATACCATCTACTAGTGCTTTATTACTGCTTGATTTAACACAGTCATTGGGTTAAAACAGTATTTTTGTACTTGGTATCAGGGGTGTGTCTAGACATTTTTTAAAGGGGGTTCACAATTTTTTTTGTTCTTAATTTGCCGCTTAAGTACGCATTTCTTAGGTATGAACTGCCAGTTAAGTACGCAATATTTAGCCGAAAAACTCTGTGTTTAAAATACTTTTTTCTGCTTAGAAATATAAAAAAAAAACATATAAGTAGTAATAAAAAAATATTATATATTTTCATTTATTATAGTGTATTAAACTAAGATAAATTACAACTAAGAGAAACAGAAAAAAGTTATGGACTTAAAAATCGTATATCAAAATTCAAACCCGTTATTTAAAACAAATATATTACATACAGTTTATTTAATTAACGAAAATAATAAACATTGTATTATGACTAATATAGGTAATTAAAGACCAAAACTTGCAGATACTCTTAGTATATTATAATCATTGGTTTAAACTTTGAAAAAAAAAAAACTTAATAAATTAATTGTATGATACAAAACTCAATAAAAAACCTGTGTAAATTGTATAAAATAAAATTGCAAGTCAGTTAAATAAAACAATTGAAAACATAATTTTTACGAGCATTATCATTAATTTTCATATATTGTTTTGAACAGAATTAATAAAAAGCACAGCTGGAATAAAACTTTCTATGGTAAATAAAATCTTTTAACTTTAAACAATCTAAAAATACCGGTAAAACAGAATGTAAAATCTTGATAATAAATCTTTTTTTTAGTAAAATATAAACCTAAGTTCTGTGCTGTTATTATATACAATGTAAAATAGTTTCCTTACATTATGGAGCTAACATGTGGAATGAAAACTTTTTTGATTAAGATACTTAATAGATTTATGCAAATTCTATATTTTATTCACGACCGGTTTCAGTGGCAAGAGATTGCGACCTTTTCGAGCAAAAAATAAAATATGAAACTGCATATAATATAAGTTATATGCAGTTTCATATCTTTTTTTATTTTTTGCTTGAAAAGGTCGCAATCTCTTGCCACCGAAACCGGTCGTGAATAAAATATACAATTTGCATAAATCTATTTAAATAAGCTCTTTACATCCCAGTAAATTGAGCTTTTTTTTTTTAGTTAAGGCAAATAACTATACTTAAGATACTAAAAACAAAGAAATATTGAAAATATGTTCAATGATATGTAAAAAAAATACCTAGTTAAATAGTGAGAAGTTTTTAAGAAGTATAAATGTACAAATTTATGTAGAAATATTAACTTAATGCTACTTGATGCTTATCAAAAGATTAACTATTTATATTTTTACTTTAATTTACGGTTTTTAGAATTATTAAAATGGTTAATCACTTCATCTTTAAATGATAGAAATTCTTGTGTAAATTTTTTATTACAATAATGAACAGCTAAACTATTTAACTTGTTTTGATTCAAGGTATTTCTTAAATAATCTATAATTCTTTTAAGTAATCTTTAATTCTTTTAAGTAATCTTTAAACATCTTTCACCAGTACAGGTTGTTAACGATATTGCGTTTTAACAACTTTTTTAAACAAAAACAAATTTTTACTAAAAAGTTTCCCAGAAAAAAAAATTCTACTTTTAAACTTTTACCTATTATCACGTCACAATTGAAATTTTATTTAAAATCTATTTCAGCTGGGAAAAAACGAGCATTTTTTGTTACGGCAACTTAAATTCTTTCACTGTTATAAATTCAACATTTATTATTCAAAGTTTATTAAATAACCAAAAAAAAGTCAATAAATAACGTTTTTAGTGATATTCTAAGATTTTTTTTTCTTTTTTGTTTTTTTTTTTCAGGGGGTTCACAGGAAAAAAGAAACCAGTCAAAACACGCCCCTGCTTGGTATTAGAACTATTTTAAAAAAACTGCAGACCTAGAAGACTTTTTTCAAATTAGTGTAGCCAACGAGAAATTTTTTCTAGGAAAATTTGCCCGCGAGTTACAAAAGGCTGCCGACCCCTGATTTTAGCTATAGACATAATACAATGTTTTATTCAACAATAACTAAGGTTGATGTACATAAAGTATTAACTTATATTGCAAAAACCAACTAAATTAAAAAATAAATTTATCTCGTAGTTAGTTTATTAAATTTTCAATTTTTCTTTTTGCATAAAACTAAGCAAACTGTAATACATATAAGTAAAACTTGCGTAAACTGTTTCTTTAAAAAAATGTTGCAAAATTACTTTATTTTGTTGAATTAAGTATGGTTTTTTAATTAAAGATATATTTATATATTTTTTAATAAACGTTTTTGTAAACCTTTTAAAATATTTTTTTAAATATATGTTAATTGTAAAATCATAGAAGCACTTCTGTTTGTTTTTGGCTATTATATACACTACACATGTTTAATTATTGTTTTATAACAATCAAAAAAAAAAGTACTCATTTAATCAATGTTTTTTTAACTATAAGTTATATTCGGCTATATAAAGCTGTAGGTTACAAAAATGCAAATTAAAGCTTATACTTTAGTTAATTACTTTATGTTGGCAGTTTAAAATAAAATTATCTTGATGAAAACTTTTTTGCTTTTACTGTTTGTTTACTATAAACAATATTTGCCTTAAAAATTTAAGTATTTGACAAAAGTCTTTAAAACGGCAGTCCCAAGCCTACTTAAAATATTAAGTTTAAAGGACGAATATAGTTAAACATTCAAGTTTTCTTCATTTAGTTGCAGTGTACAATTAGGCTGCAACAAGTTGAATACCCAGGTGTAAGGCTGTTGCGTAAATAACTCTAAATTTTAAAATCGTGGTTGTTTTATGTTGTAATTTTTTGTGTTGCAAGAATAAAAAATTTTGATGATCAATTATGCTACAATTTCGTGTATTTTGTCGATTAAGTCATGCACGTTTCGTTCTGAGATCTTGGTTTCTTTTTAAGAACATGCGTTTCAAAAAACTGAAACAACACGCAAGCTTTTAAAAAGACGTATTTACGGTGCCAGGCATATGAATTGTACAAAGACTGTTGACAGAATTTTTTAACTTTTCATTAATAAAATTCGTAAATATTTTTCTTTCATAAGTGTAAATCATTAAAATATGTATGTTTTTAAATATTTTGTTTTTAAAAATATATTTTTCATTGCAACAATACTTTTTTGTTATCTTTTGCATAAACTTTACAGTGTAATATTAAGTAACATAGTTTAGTTCAGTAATGCCTTTAAAAACATTAAAGTTTCTGGTTTTTAAAACTAATAAACTATAGTGTTTATGTTCATAATCGAAAAAAAAAAGTGTTGGCTAGTTTAAGTAAATTTTTAAACAGGTAAGCAACAAAAGACGTTAAACATAATAAACTTTAAAAAATAGAAAAACAATGAAATTTAACATCAAAAACTTTGTAACATATTTCGAAAAATATTTATTTTACAGGTTTCAATTTTTCTTGTTTCTATTTATAAAAAAACCTAGGGAACTTTGTATCTGCACTAAATGTCAACATTTTACATTTTATTGTTAAGAGCCGAAATGAAAAGCTTTAAGATTTATCATTATGGTTTTGCATTCTTCTATTGTGTCAAATAATAATATAATCTATAATTAATGAATATAATTTAGCATTATAAGTAATGTGTTTTTCGACTTTTTCACAGGTGTTTCTTAAGTTTTTGTTTCTATAAAAAAACAACTTATTGTAATACTTATATAAAATATACTGATACCTTTTTTGTAGAACATCACGTTTAATTTTATTCTTGGTGTTTTATTTCTAATAAAGAAGATCACTTTATGATTAGAATGTTATATGGTAAACTTATTTTAAACTAAATGTACCTTTAAAAACTTATTTCTTAAGTTCTAATATACACTGCTTTCATTTGACACTTTTTTTATTAATGTTTTAGCTTAATTACTTTGTGCTGTTTTTAGTACTTGCTAATTAGAGTAGAACAAATATTTTATATTTTTAGTCCTAGTTGTTCAGTTTAACTCAATATATAAATATAGACTTTGATTTGATTTATCTTTCAAAAAGCTTGTTCACGGGTATCAATGTTTTCAACACAAGAAATATTACATAGATTTTTAGTCTAACTTTAAAACATTAAGTTTTAAATGTCATTAACGTTAAAACTTAAGTGTAAACATTAAACAGAATTATTAGATGTGCTTGATAAATATTGTTTCTTTAGCTAGTAATGATCTTAAAAATAAAAATCAATCACACAATATTCTTTAAAACAAATTAGTTTTAGGAAAAATATTACTTAAAATTTTACACCACAGTCTGAATGATGTGTTTTACGTAACTGAAGATTAGTTTATGAAGTTTTATTATATTTTCTTATGTGGCGAAAGTATACAGTGACAAAGCACTACGTTTATATTGAGTTTTTAATTTGGTGAGTTGTCATTACTTTTGGGTCAAAGTGAATAAAAAGCTCCTAATTAGGCTTAAAAGGTGGGTACTAAATAGTGATGTACCGGACTCACTATCCGAATCCGGCCGGATATTGCCATTTTTGTCTGATATCCGGATCCGGCCGGATTCTAAATTGAAAAAAAAGTCCGGATCCGGTTCCGGCCGGATTCTAATTTGAAAAAAAAGTCCGGGTCCGGTTCCGGCCGGATTCTAAGTTGAAAAAAAAAAGTCCGGATCCGGGTCCGGCCGGATCTCTGTTAGTAAAAAAGAACATACTGAAAAGTATTTTTTCAAAAACAAACCCTGTGTAAATTAATAAGAGTCATTTTCGTCAGTTAGAATTAAACACCTACCGTGATTGGCTCATTTTGTACACGTGACTAATTTACATTTGTTTACATTTAAACTATTAAATAAACATTTCATGAAATGCAATTCTTTACATATGTTGTAAAATTGAAAACTTTGGAATGAATACTTGCATTATTTATTGTTTAAAGTTGAGCTCAGAGAATATTTAGAGTTAATACGGTTAAATGTACGAGCCAATGAGAATCATATGACGAAATGTTTCAAACTAAATACTGATGCAACAAAACATCAGAACATGACAGGCAGTTTATATGTAACCAGTTAGTTAGTTTGGTGTGTAGCTTGAAGCAACAAAATATCTTGAACGTTTTTGTGAATGCTTATTAAGTAAGTAGTGTTTTGTTTTAAAAGTGAATATTTCAACAGGTGTTTAATTGTTTAAATATTTAAGCCAGGTTTATAGTTTAATAGTTTATTAAAAATTTTACAGTTTATTGTTTACTAAAAGTTTTATTTAATTTTTAGTTTTTTGTTTTAAGTCTTTGATATAGATTTAAATAGCTTCCAGTTTTTAAAGTGTTACTAAAGTAATTAATAATTTTGTATATGCTAGTATTTCTTGTTGTGTTTTATATAAAAGATTCATCACTCAAAACTATCGTGTCTGATTATTGAAATTAGTCTCAATTAGAATTTAGTATTTGTTAGATATTAATTAAATAAGATAGGTTTTAATCATGATGGGTAGTACTAATAAGTTAAGTGTACCACAATCAGTCCACAACTTTACTACCAAATTGTCAACCTTTGCTAGCTGTTCTACTGATTATCAGATTAAAGTAATTTTTTCAGTTTTTAAAAACCTCATTCTGACTCAGGCTTGTTTATACTCACTCTAGATAGTTTTATTGACTTAAACAGTGGCAACCCTGCTAGTTTGAAAACTTTTGGGAATTTTAGAAAATCTTGGACTGCCTCAGGCTAGTTTAGTTTTTTATAAAAACTAAGGCTAGTTTTCTTTTAGATTTTGAATGAGTTTTAGCTGATCCAGTTTTCAATATTTTCTAGTGTATTTTGTTCAAGAACTTGATTTCAGATTTTTGATTGTAAACAACACCTAAATTTGTAAACCTTGTGGCTAGCTGTTCTACTTATTATTAGATTAAAGTTCTTTTTTTTCAGTTTTTAAAAACCTCATTCTGACTCAGGCTAGTTTATTCTAGTGATGTACCGGACTCACTATCCGGGTCCGGCCGGATATTGCCATTTTTGTCTGATATCCGGATCCGGCCGGAATCTAATTTGAAAAAAAAGTCCGGATCCGGTTCCGGCCGGACTCTAATTTGAAAAAAAAGTCCGGGTCCGGTTCCGGCCGGATTCAAATTTGAAAAAAAAGTCCGGATCCGGGTCCGGTACATCACTAGTACTAAATGACTAATAAACGAAAATCAGATAAACTTTAAACTATTATGTGTTTAAAGTTTATTCAACCTTCTAATAAAGTCTTTAAAAACTAAACAGTTTTACTAATAAATAATAAAGCTAGTAATAATATTTACTTTAAACATAATTACACAAATAACATTATTTTTACTCTTATTTTATCATCAAGCAAATATATTACAACTAACTAAGTATTAATTTTTAGATTTCTAAACTAATTTATTTTTGATATTTTAATTTTATAAGCTTCTTTAAATATTTATTATATCATTTCCATAAGGTTGTAAACAAATGAGATCTTCAAAAAAACTTTTTGGAAACAATCAACAAAAATATCATGTCATATACTGAATTAACACATTTATATATATTTTTATAAACTTAATCTTTATAGGCATTATAAATAGTTCTATACTTACATTACATTTTTTAGTATCTTAACTTTTTTATAAAAAAATTTTTGTTTTAAAATCATATAGCAAATATAATAGTAAACATTATTGTTTACTTCTACATTAATTAGCCTACAAAAATATATAAAATAATTAGTTTCACAGTAACTTTTATGTAACAATTCTCGTTGGTTTTAAATACAAAAAAAGTGAATTAAAGCTAAATATTTTTTTACGTTTTTATAACTAAAGAAAAAAGAAATAAATTCATTACGCTTGATAAGTAAACAAGACGAACACTCAAAACAGTGTAATACATATCATAAATGGCAATAAATTATTAAACCTCCTTCTTATTTATAGGTTAGCAACAATAAGTTTTGTTTATTTTAGTTTTTATTTTTAACTTGTCAGTAAAAGAAAGCTTAAGGATTTTTATAATTTTCTATTAAACAAACTAATAATACTTTTCTAAAAAAGCATATAAAACAAATATATCTTATTTATTTAAATACATTTGCATGATCGTTAAAAAAAGCATGTTATAAAGTATAACAAATAAATTTTATTAATACCAAGTCTAAACAAAAAATTTAAATTTTAAAACATATTCTTATATTTTAAACTTATCTTTTCAAGTAAATGTAACAAGACTTTTAGGAATAAAAAATATTCTTACAAAATCGTTTTAGTAGTTAATTCATTAAAATTAGTTTTATATTTAATAACTTTCGGTGTTATTTTTAATAATCCTAAAAAAATAACCAATTTCTTATTTGTCTATCAATTTAACTCTTAAAGTTTATTGTTATAGTATACTTTTTTTTCATTACGTTATATCATATTTCTAATCCTGTTAAAACTTATGTTATCATCAGAACAAAAAGGAAAGCATACTTTAAGGTCAGTCTGAGCTAAAAAAAAGCTTTTTTTTTTTTTATACCCTTATCCTGACCCACCTTACCCAAACTATTAAAAGTTAGTCAAAAAATAAGTTTTAAATAATGTGTAAAACAGCTTTTTTTTTGTTGATTCAGCTTTTTTGTCAGATTTTTTTCAGCTCTGACTGACCTTTTAGTACACTAGCCGAACCCTACAGCTACAGCTGATCCTACAGCTGATCTAGAACAATCTGACTCTAATAACAACCTCGTAAACAATTGTTACTACAGAAAATACTTAATTTAATTATACTTAAAAAACTGTAGTTTTTTATTTATAAGTTGTGTTTACTAACTAAATTACGGCATAGGAACTAAAAAACATAGCAAGCCAAAGTACGCTTTTTTTGATAAAAGATATCATTTAATACAACTTATTCGTATAAATAAAAAGTTTCATAATATATTTTAATCCACTTTGAATATACTTAAAATGCTTAACTAACTTGTGTTCCAAATTTATCAAGATTACTTTTAAACTAAAAACACCAAAAACTAGCACTTCATATCTTGAGAAATTCTTTAAAACTGTATTTTGTTATGTTACATGCGTTCTATTTGTTTAACAGAATAATTGAACTTTTTGATAAGTTCATCTTTATTGTTTACTTGAGACAGTATGTAATCTAGAGACTATATCTGTTGTAACTACAAAAGACGTGACTGTTAATTTTTACCTAAAATGTGCAGTTTTTTAAACCTTCAGTGTTTAGTAAACATAATTTATACATGCATGTTAATTAAAAACAGCAATATAAAGCTGATAACTTCTTGCCACAAAAATTCACGAGTTGTTTTGTTTTCATGAATTTTTCTTGATTTTTTAACAATGTTTTAGATTAGACTATTTTAAAGCTAATTTTTTATGGTTACTTTCTCTATGATAATAATCATTTTATAGGCTTACGAGACTAAATTTTGAAAAGTAAGTAATAATTAAGATTAATTTATATTCTAAGGAAATTTGTTTTTAAATAAGTTGAAACATTTAAAAAATTGAATGAACTAAATCTTAAATAAATACTACATTTATTATTTTTAAAATTTATTTATGTATACACTCGATATCTGATAAAGAAAAAATCACACACTACTTAGTGCAAATAAAAGAAGGTTCTAAATACAGTTTTACTATTATTCTACTACTCCGAAGAATATGATTTTTTTTCATTTCTTAGTTTTAGTTATCAAAATCATATTTAAATATCTGTCTATCAGTAAAAGACTTAAACTTACCAAATAACTTAGAGTGTTTTTGACTAGTATATTTTAGTGCAACCTAAGGTTAAAAATGTTATTTCAAACAGTAAACAGTTAGTTTTAAAAATTTTATTTTTTGACCATTTATTTATGTGCTTTTAAGACTATACAGTCATAACAAAAGCCTAATTTATGTATGAAAAAAATGGTTATTTTTAACAGTCTTTTCTATAGTTGTTTTATATAGGTTTTATAGGCGTGCAACTTTTTTAATATGAATTTATTTTTAGACTTTTAGACAATAATTTTGTATTCAACTTGCAAATTTTAACGATCTCAAAAAGAAATTTTCTTACAAAATTTTACAATTATCATGTTTTAATGTTTTTAAAGAACAAACAATTAATAAGTGTTTTAAAGTTTTATATTGATGAATAGAAACCGCTCTACTTTCTAAACACATAAGTTTTGTTATTAAGCAGCTGCTTTCTTATCAATCATTCATTTCATTGTAAAGTTTTTTTTTTACTTGACTTAAATAAAACATACTATAAGTCTTTTACAATATATGTGTAGTTGTTTAAACTCGGTTGGATATTTTTTTGTGTTTTAATACTTTAAAAAAAAGGTTTACTAAATGCATTGAAATATTATATAGTTCATTTGGTACCGTTAAAACTTTAGAAATTTTAAGCTCTATGTTTTGGTTTCTGTTTTTATCAGATTTTGTTTGTTTCAAGAAGCTTTTTAACTTTTTTTTTATAACTTTAGAACTTTTGTAAGGCAAACTTTCGGTTTATGTCGTTTAGGTTGTATAATTTCTAATTAATTTTATCTTTTATGATTGCGATATTTAAGATCAATAGTTCACTGTGCTGAGATCACAATTACAGTTTGTAATATTAGCCATAAACAAAACAAAAATTGATAGTGGCAAATTTTCGGGGAATAAGCTAAAGCCAGACAAAAATCAATTAATCAAATATTAATTAGTTTTTTATTTTTTAAACAGCTAATTAAGTTACATCAAAATGTAAAAAAATAAAAGTTTACTTATGATGTTATAACTACCCATTTCCAGAACAAAAAAAAAGTTGCGAAAGAAGTACACATAAAACGGTTAGATGTAAAATATGCACGAAGCGTCACTTTTTCAAGGGTGACATTTTTTTACGAGGCGTCACCTTTGCACGGCATACACTCAACTAAGCGCGGGTAGTAATTATTACATTTTAAAATGTAAAACTAAATTATAATCTTATCTAGATAATATGTATAACAAACAGATAAAACTAAAGAACGAATTAAAATTAATGAACACTGAAATTAAATTAATAATGAGTTTTAAGCACTGCAATTTTTTTTTGAAACAAAGATCTTTAGCTAGTCTGTATAAAATCTACAAAGTGGTCAACAGAAAAAATAATATATAAAGTGCATATATAAAAAAATAATAGAAAAATTGTAGTTAATTGCAAGTTTAAAACAAAATGATAAAGTCACCCTACACCATAATTTATGTATTCCCTGAAATTATGTATTTATAAAATCGTACGAACTATAATTTATTTTTATAATCAATCAAGAATAATTTAACATGCATCTAGCAAAAAACAAAAATAAAAGAAGAATTTGGTTTTAATCAAGATAAAGATAAAACTAAATTAGAAATACAATTCATAAGTCTACAAGTCTAAAATATGTCGGCACCTATTGGTTGAAAAACAGAGCGGCAACTATTTGTGTGAAAAAAGTTTTTACTACGCAAGCTGGTTGCGTAGTTTTGAAATAGATTGAGATTTTTTTTTCACAAATACTTTTAATACTTACAAGTCACATACAAGTAAAATAGCAAATGGACACCGTAGTATAAAAATGTAAAAATTCACTTCAGTAATAAACTCAAGACAAAAATCGTAAGTAGCTTCAAGTAAGCTTCATAATGTTTTTCGATACTCATTATAAATGAAAAAAAAATCCTTTTAAAAAAAAGTTTACTTCATCTAGTTTTCAACAAATTTAAAAAAGTTGTTGAACTATTTTTCATATAAAAAACAATACTATTAGTAATTATTTATAGTTTGTTCTTAGAATTTTTAGTGCTTTTAATAATTTTATAAAAAATTTTAACATTTGCTTACTCTAAGATATAAAAAAAAACCTTTAAGGAAAGTTTTTCCGAGCCTTGCTGTTGTAGTTTTTTAACTTTTTAAGGTTAAAATACATTAATTATATAAAAAATGTTAATCTGTTTAAGCACGAAAGATTTTATTTTATCTAAAGTAAAATTAATATTTTATTTAATAAAATTATTATCATTAACTAATAGACAAGCTTGTACTATTTGCTAAAGTTAATATTACAAACAGAGTAAAGAATGATTTATTTTTAATTTAAAACTTTTTTTAACTTTTTTAGAAAATGTATCAAAATTAAACTAGTTTAAGTTAACTATTTATGCCAAACGTTTTGAAACTATTAAAAAATTTACAAACTTGTATGATCGAAGGCTTTGATGATAGATTAAAACAAAAACTAAATAAACGAAATCAATAACGAACTGTTAATAAAGGCTTGTTAAGTAATACATCTTACAGTATGTAAGATGAGTTTATTAATATATCACTTAAAATATAGTAGTTTATTTTCAAAATACTTTTATTAATTTATTTTTTAAGCAACTTAATCTTTAAAGTTATATAAAACGAAGTTATCACTCTTTTTTATTGATTTAGCAAAAACTTTAAGCTATCAGAATAAACTTATTTAAGTTAAGCTTTTTTGTTTTATGCAAGTACATAGATCTTTTCAATATTATGTTTTTTTAAACAGAGTTTGTAAAAGTCAATTTTTAATGTTAAACAAATGGGAAACGATTTGGGTAATTTTTATTAGTACTTGTCAATATTTAAAAGTGATATGCTTTTATTGAAAAAAAATATTTATAAATATTCTTGAATTAATAAACACTTTAAAGTTAAAACTTTATTTTAGTCTTATTAAATTTCATTAGCTAAAGTTGCCAGTATATAGTAAACCTAGATGTGGTTTTCTTCTGCATGAAGATTTCATTAAAATTTATTATGTTATTCGTTTTTAAAAATTTTTTCATGCTTTCAAGTTAATAAGGCATGACTTTTAGCGTAACATCACGTACTTATTTGAAGTTTTTTCAAAAATAAAATGTTATATATGAACTCTTAAAATAAAATAAAACTTATTAAATTACTAGTACTTTAACAAGGTTTTCTAAAATATTCTAACCAAATAAAGCTTGTACTTTTTTGTAAATGTTTTTTTTTCTGAAAATTGTAAACAAATATATTTACTACACAGCCATATAAACTGTTCTATTTTCCAATAACCTACTCTATTTAACCTTTTTTTGAATACATTAAGATTTGTAAACAATATATTGTCACTTATAAGTTCTGATGAGCCATGTTCATGTGAAACAGTGTTAACTTTTTGACGTATCGTTGAATAAGATTATATTGTTGTATGTACTAAATAAAAATCTTGAAAATAACATGTGTAACATTTTTATTTTAACAAAAAATAGTTTATTAATTTTCATTTTACTGAAGATGTTATATAAAGTCCGACTTTTATTATCCGCTCTTGAAAATTAAAAATCTATTTCAAAAACTACCTTTAATTACTTTTTTAACTTTATTGACACATGTTTATTTTAAAAGTTGTACTTCACTGCAGATAAAAATATGTGTCTTAACATTAAATATCTGAAAGTTTTGCTGTTTAAAATGTTAAAATAACTTTATTTTCATAAATTAGAAAAAAAAATATACTTCTAAAAATATTTTAAAGAGAATTTATTTTTAAAGATATTTTCCTTAAGTATATTACTTCACTTTTCAATAACTTTTGTTAACAAGATATTTTTAGCTTTAATATATTTGTTAATTAAAGGTTAAAGTATCGTGATATTATATTAAACTCTATTTAATTAAATATGTCTCTATTTTTCCACACAAAAAAGGAAAAAAAAAATCATTGTCTCATAATATTTTTTACTATTTTTCTCTTTTTTTCTGTAATATAAGGCTTACATAAACTGAATACTTTATAGTAAACTGGAAATTACAAAAAAAGCAATTTTTAGTAATGCTTTAGTTACTTCTTTAGATAGATTATATTTCAATATTTTATTAAATATTTTCAAACGATACAAAATCCTCTACAATTACAAAAACTAGACAAGTATAAATTATTTGCGTTTAAAAAAAATTAGTTTATTGTTAATTAAGAAATAATAAGTGTCTAAAAAATTAAGAATAATTTCAACTAGAAGTTTTTTTTTTCAAAAAAAAACAACTAACTCAACAATGAATAAACAAGTAAGCAAAATTTCATCAAGTACTGATCAGAATTTCTTTAGAATACTTGTACTTGGTGACAAGTGTGTTGGAAAATCAGGTAAAAACAAACTGTAATGTATTTTTATGAATATTAATTGAACAAAAAATAACTTTTTTTAGCTGAACTACTTTTTTAAAATATACTTTTAAAGACACTATTAAATTTCTTTAAAACAGCATCGGCTGTTGATAAAGTACATTAAGTGTCATATTTTAGTACTTAAATATTTACTAATTTACTTTAAAGCTTTATTTTTTAAAGCTCTTCATTAAATTAATGTACAAGCCAATAAAACCTTATAACCAATATAGGTAAGTAAACTACTAAAAGTAATGACAAAAATGTCCTAAAAGTACTAGTTGTTTTAACTTGCTGTATTACTCTTACATTTTTTTGTAATAAACTAAATTATTTTATGTATTATTCAATAAAAGTAAACTGTTAAAAACTTTTACATTTTAATACAGCTCTAGTCGTTCGATTCCTAACAAAAAGATACATAGGAGAATATGCATCTGGATCTGGTTTGTTGTTTGCTGATCTTAATAAGTTTAAATATTATTAAAAAGAAAATTTTATACAGAAATAAGGTACGAAAAGACAATAGATTTTGCTGGTAGTCTCGTGTGCACAAAGATTTTTGAGCTTTGTTTGACAGAGGTAAGTCCCAACAAAACATGTTAGTGTATGAACAATCCCTTTTTCTATATTAAATTTAAACAAACTAAGATAACTCTAATCTTAATTACTAAAGTAAACTTGGTTATAACTTGTATTAGAATTAATGATGATTTAAATTAAACTATTACTAAGCTTTTCCTTATAACTAAACAGTATAACGTTAGTTTTCTTAAAAGTTTATGAGTTTCATGCTCCTAAGATTATTATTTAAACAAACATGTTCATTAACTTGTAAAACAAAATGTCAACGGCTTTCTCAAAATTTATAATATAACGACGTATAATATTATTTAAGAAAAAGAAAATATTAAGTACTGGTTTATTTAATAATAAAATTATAGGGATGCGAAATTTCTGAAAGCAAATTAGAAAAAGCATTACTAAACTGTCATGCTTTTATTGTTGTACACAACATTTGTGATCAAAATTCTTTCAAATTTTCACGGAAAATTGCAACAAGTATTCGAAATTGCTATGAAGATTTGAACTCAAATAATCAACCGCCAATTTTATTACTTGGAAACAAATTAGATTTACAGCATCTAAGGTTTTAAAAAGTTTTGCTACGTTGTTTGATAAAACTTTCTTTTTACTTTTTAATGGTTAATGACTTGTTCCTTAATAAGTGGAAAGTATAACATGTTTTTTACAGAAAAGTATCAGTTGAAGAAGCAAGCAAAGCAGCAGAACATTTCGGTTTATGTCATTTCACTGAAACATCTGCAGCAGAATCTTTTGAAGCTGTTGACAGCGTCTTTCGTCAGTTGTTTAGACTGGTTTTATCAACTTCCTCTGTTCTCGAAAAAGCTTGGTTAAAACCTGAAAATAAAATTTTGTTATCGAAATCTAGTCGTAGACGTAGAAGTATAAATAGAATGAAACAAAAGTTTTTCGACCAATACAGAAAAACTCCTTCAAGTTTGAAAAATATTTCAAACTTTTCAAATGGAATTTCTGAAGAAAACTTTAATGAAATAAGTGCCCAATCAAATAAAACTTCTGAAGCTAGTAAAAACTGCATGAGCTTTTCATCGAAATCAAATGACCTAAAGTCTAAATGTCGATCTTTAATAACTTTAAACGAAAATTCCAACGAAGCTCTTTTTGAAAGGAACTACAACCGTCTTCGCTTTAAAACGATGCCAGAAATAGAATCAAATAAAAACATTATGATTATCTCCGACGCTTACTTAAGTACATTAAGTTTAAGAAAGAATTCAAATGAATGTGATAGTTCAAATTCTAAAATTTGCATCGTCGAAAACTTAAGTAGTAAAAGTAACGAATTAACAAACAATACTTTATCAAACAAAAACCAGTTACTAAAAGAAAAGGAGCTGCTTTATAATAGTAAAAGAACTACTCAATATCCTGAAGTTTTTACTGAAAACCAGGTGATTCTAAACAGCATTGAAGATTTAAATAGTCATTCTAAAATAAATAATTTCAAACCAGCTTCTAAAAAAAATAAAATAAATCATACTCAACTAGTTTTAAACATGCTAAAAAACGCAATAAAGCACGATAAAGTCCAAAAATTGGGTTCTGAGGAAAAATCGGCTGGAATTCACAATAAGAACGGTACCAAGTTAATGAAAAACAAAATGGAACCCACTTATTGTGATGCATCTAAGTCATCTTCACTTCCAAACCACTACAAAAAGAAACACCAGAGAAGGCCATCTCTTCGCGATGCAGTCACTGAAATAATTCGAATGCGTAGAAAGTCGTCAATCCCCGTTAATTTAAACATTGTTGGAGTGAGATAATTTTCATTTTTTTAGGGCCTCAAACTTTTCTGTGAAAATTATTATAATAAAAGTTTTTCTATAAAGGGTCATATTTTTAATTACTTTAAAAGGCTAGTACAGTTAGGTAACTAAACAAAGTTAATTGAATAAACTTTGTCTCATATAATTTTAGAAATTAAGTGTTGATAATAAAAATAGTCGTTAAATAAATATTTATTTAATGATTTTTTTCAAGTTTTAAATTTAAAATTATTAGCCATAGGTGTTTATATTTAAATTGCTTTTAAACTATTCTTTTTACTTTTTTTTGCTAAATTTTCAATTTTTTTTTTAATAATAACTATCTGACTTAATTACAACGATTAAACAAAACTTAGTTGGGCTAATCAAACGTTGTTACTTTTAAGCAAACTTTTAAGCAAAGTTTAGTTGCACGTTAAGGTTTAGTATAAAATTTAACAATAATGTTCGTTTTGGTATTTATTTGAAAACTAACAGCAAATATGTTTTGTTAATTGTTTTAAATTTTATAAACTATGCAAGTCAAAAATTATTCATTTCATGCTAAACATAAGCTTCTTATTCTAAAATTTACAATTTATGATATTTTATGGTTTAATTTTTTAGTTTAGTATACATTTTTTATGTTTTTTGAACAAAACACACACTTAACACGACAAGTTAAAAAACAAATACTCGCCTTTGAAACAATGATAGTTGTTTTAATCATAGTATCAAAAAATGTTAAGAGTTTTAACTTCTTACTGAAAACATATCTATTTTAAATGTATACGTATATTTTGCATTAATTCAAGTTCAAATAAGTTTTAATAAATTTTTTAAAAATCACCATGTTTTAACTTTGATCTACATTTTAAAAAATAATAACATGTACTGTTTATTTAGCCTAAATAGTACATTCTATAATTTATTTGAAAAATTATTTAGCTCAATGTAAAATACTTTAATAGTATAGAACTAGGTTTAATAAAAACAGGAAGCTCGAAGTGTTATTTTTCGACTTTGAAATTTAAGTTACTGTAGAAACACAACATAAAGTTCTAAATTCTTACTATTGTTTGTCAAACCATGATTTAACAAACTTGTTTGCCTATCTTTTTCATTGAAAAAAACAAAAATTCTTAATGGTATTTTCTAATTTGTATAGATACTAAAGCTCAATAAAATAAAGATTTGTAATAATAATTTAGTTTTGAAAGAATTACCTTTTTATATATAAACTTATCTATAAAAAAAAGTAAAATTTCAAAGTATAAAAAGTACTATCACTATTCTTAATAAATCTCAAATGACAAGATGAAATTAGTTGAAACTAAACAAAAGCTTATGTTAAAAAAAATTACTAATTATAACAACGGAGGTAAAAAACTTAGTTTAATACTTTTAGGACTAAAATTTTGTTAAAAGTTTGTAAATTGATGTAACTTCAATTGATTTCTTTTTAAAAGCATGTATTGAAATTTGGTTGAAAAAAATTTTTAAACATTTTTTTAAATCTTGTTAGCCTGAATTAATCCAGTGTGTTTTACTGCATTGTGAAATGTCATTTAAAGCACATCTAAACTTTTTGTGTTAAAGTAACTGACAAAACAGGTTTTGCATCACCCGCGCAACGTAAGTTTGAACTGAAACTAATTAAAACAACCTTGACTGCTGCCCAAACACAAACACTAAAATTTGTTCATTTTATATAACTTAGTTATTGTTTATTGAACGAATAAAAAGAAAGTGCTCAAAAATTTTTAGTCTAGCAACTTAGTGTAAAAAAAACATTTGGGTTATCGATTTATACACCACGGATACAGTTTAATGTCTTGTTCAAGACATTTAATACTACATCTAACTAAAAGAGATGTTGAAAGTTAATTATTTACATTCAAAGCTATTTTTATTTCAAAACTCTATAAGTTGTTTGCATTTTTATCTTATATTAAGTAATAGCGAAAACATTTTTTAAACGAAAAACACATCGTTAACTAAGTTTGACTCTAACATATACACGACTAACGATATGTAGCATTAAAGTGTATTACTCAACTTCCTTAAATTCTTTTCTACACGAAATAAACTAAAAGTTTATTCAAAACATGCTACATTATTTTTTTAGTTTATTAAATACTTAAAGAAAACAACATAAAAAAGTCTAAAAAAAAACATACTTGGTTTACATAAATACGTATGTTTTAGTAAACAAGGAGTATAGATGTAGAAGTTAAACTTTATGTAACCAAGGTTTCTTTACATTTTTATTCATCTTAATTACCAAACTAAACGTATCATACTTTAATAGCATACTTTAATCATATTTATTAAATTTACGAAATGTTGAAATATTACAATAAGGAGGTCTGTAGATTAATTTTCAAGTTAGTACTTTAGTAGTATTTTCAATTAAGTTCATATATATACTTATTTTTTCTAAATCATTGTTTCAGATAATTTTACATAAAATAGTTAATTAATAATATTATATAGAGATAAAAGAGATATATATATGAATTAATACAGTAATCTAATACTAAAAGTATTCTAATGATTTGCAAAAGTAACAATTTTTACTTTTTACTTTAAAATGAATAAACTTGAATACAAACAAATTATACAGTAATCTTCATTCTTTCCATTCGTAACCCAGTTGAAGTGTGTTAATCCGATAATACACAGAAACATATGTTGGTACAAAAAAGGAAGATTACTGTATAGTTTGTTTTTATTTTATATTCCAATGAACTTGTTTCACTAGGATCTTTGTTAACGATAACTTAAGTTTGTATTTTGAATAGTTAAACTTGAATACACCATTGGAGTTTCCGTACACACAAATTAGGGAAAAACTCGAGCTATTTATTTTTTCTAAATATGTAACTTCCGTTTCTGCTTAATGTACTACATCTTCAAAACATAAATTGTTGTCTTTCTACACGTTATATTTTCATTTCAACAATTGTTAAACCACTTGAGAATTCTAAACAACAAAAATATAATAGTAAATAAAAAACTAAGTAGCTGTTGACCTTTGTTGCCTACCACCAATAAAAAATAAATTTTATCAAAACTCTACTTAAGGTTATTTACACTTATAAAAAGTGAAAAGTGCGGAGTGTAAACTGATATCGTACAATTTTATAACTGTTTGTCTATAACTTTTTAGTACTACATATCTTGTACAGAAATCTAAGACAAAATTCATTCAAAAACATCTTTATTAAAGCAACAAACAAGTAAAATCGATTTCGGCTAACGCTTTTCAATTACTTTTGTTAGCAACTAATTTTAAGATTAAATTTTGAGTATATAAATAGTTAGAGGTTACATCAGAAAAATCAATTAACACTAATTAGCATAATTGAGCAAAAATTAATTAGACATTCACAATTCATAAATGCATATATAAAACAGTTTATCAGTAATTTAACTAAGATAAGCAACATTAAAAATAAAATAAAAATAAGCGACAAAATTCAAATAAAATCTATAACAACTTATAAAGATTAGATTTATAAACGTATTGTTGCTTACACAAATTAGGTTTACATGTTATTATAAATAGAGATTCTAAAACACTTAGGTGATAATCGTTACGAGCTTTACTTAAAATTGAAAAGTTACTATCACTATAGTTCTTTGCGCAATCTGAATTGTTTAATAAGTGTTCAGCTATCGCTGATGATCTATTAGATGGTTTTTTTTAAACCAGTGTCCATCCATCTTCTGAGGGAATTAAAAACGTGTTGGTCCCTTCTTATATGGAATCTTTGGGACGTTCTGCCAATGCACTCACTGTCACAGTGGCATTTGTACATATAAATTATTTTGCTTTTTTCATGATCGGCAGTACGGTCTTTACAAATTCCATTTAAGGGCTTTCTTGTAGCATGACTGATTCTTAGTTGTACAGAGTTAAAAGTGGAGTTTACAGTGTATTTTACAGTCTTTTCTAGAGCAGTTGCTACTTTACCGAGATATGGCAATCTCAAATATACAGGGCATTTACTAGGACCAAATTTAACCGGTTTTGTTTTGTTTGGTTTAACTGTTTGTCTAGTGTTGACAAATTAAGTACAAACATGCAGTGACCTTCCAACTAAGTACGAGCTTTGAACACAGCGCAAAAGTGCGTACCCAACCGGCAGTGCGTAACTAGGAAATTTCGGTTTTTAATTACCTACATTAAGTTTAATGCAAAAACATTAGAAGCCACTAAAATTTAAAAATGACTATTAAAGCAAAATCCAAAAAAAAAACTTCTTGTGTGTTTATTTATCATTTAATTTTTTTTTTGTGAGCATTTTATTTATATTTATTTTCAACCCGCAATTTTTTTTACTTTTTTTTCTAATTCCTTGCACGTATAAAATTTTCATACTACGTATAAATATTTACCAAAGTTAAGTAGATAAAAAACTATAAATTTGTTGATCATTCTTTTAATAAGTATTTTTTATAAAAAAAAAAGTTAGTTCAGGGTTATAAAATTTTACTCCTGCTTACATATTATTCTTTTTTTTTTACATATTTATATACCTTTTTATATAATTATTTAATCATAGGTATTTAAATGTCAAATGCACTATTCATTAATTTATTTCATCTAAATTTAATTTTAGATTTTATGCTTTTTTACACCTATGCTTCAATCAAAGGGTAAGTAACTGTTATTTGCACTGTTACTTCTTTCGTTTATCTAAATTTTGTATGACTTAATGTTTTTATTCCTATGTTTTAATTCTTGAGTATGCAAGTGAACTTTTAATAGTTTTGTTAATTAAATAATATGCTTTAAATGTTGATTTCATATACAATTTGGAAGCTTATAACTTTTATTTCTTGTTTTTCTAGTTTTAGTTTGTTTAAGTTTAATACACTATAAACTATTTTAAATGTAATAATTATGGCTCACTACTTTCAAGATTATCTTTTAACTTTAAAGTAAAAAAATTCCCTTTAAAAAAAGCGTTTCCATCTTAAAAGTCCGTAACATCCCTGCAGTTCGTATAAATTTCAGAACGGATAAATTTTAAGAAGCTTAGTTTTAAAAGCAAACTTATATTTGACAAATTTATTACAGAGTATTTTTTAAATATTAGAAGTTTTCTTTAATCTTATAAGTGTTTTTTCTTTAATTTCACATTAATTTTAAACAAACAAGTTACCCTTATAAACATAAAAATATCGTTAACATAAAAATACTAAGAATGCTTAGTTATTTAAAACTGCAATAAATTTGTACTTTGAGATATAAAATGTTTATACAAAGTTGATAAAACTTATAAACTTTTGTACTCTTTTGACAAATAACAGTTAAGAAAGCGTTAGATAACAAACGTTCATTGCTTTAAAAATAAAATTTTTAGCTAGTACACCAAATAACTAAAAAAGTTTATGAAACTTATTTTAGTACTTTGTGTTAATATTGTTTTAATTTTTTACTTTATCGAATATATTAAGAATGTTATTTTATTATAAAAAATACTGATTTAAATTTTTAGATTAGTTAGTTTATGATTAGAATGTTTTAAAACCACAACAAATAAATGTTAATAAAAAATAAATAAAAATTTTTCTCTCTATGTATAATTAAGTTGGTCAACTTCAACGATGAAAACAGTCTGATGAAAAATCTTAACTTAAACGTAATTGAACATAATTTTTAAGTATAATTTTTTTAGATACTAAAAAACAGTAAAATGCCATAGATTTATTTGGCCATCAATCACGAAGCACTTTAATTTATAAATAACAAAGAAGTATTGAATTATTTAAAGCTTAAATGAGCGATAATTGTTTTGTAATTGCAACACAAGCTAAGCAGTTATAATCTATTTACAATGAAAAAACAATTATCGGAAATTTTATATTTATTAAACATGGTTTACACCAAATAAATAACTGCACCTTAAAACTTTGTACAAATTAATGGCTTAAAATTAGTTAATTTTTAGGAAGGTAACAAAAGTTATTTACCGTGAGAACACTAATTGATAACCAAAACGTCAAATTTTAATGCATGTTTTTAATCTCGGTTAAACTCCTATATAAAACTTATTAATAACATGGTTTACTTTATACTAATATATAATTTCAATTAAAACATTTTTTTATAAAAATGTTACATTTATAAACTAAGTAAAAGCTATCAAAAATACGTTAAAATTTCTCAGCATTAAGCTCTTTTTCAGTAAGTAGCAGTAGCAGAAATGTTTTGTAATTGTTCTATTAATATTTAACTACCCTTACTTGTATGATAAATGATGTTGTTACCATAAAAAAGACATTACTAAAATTTTACTTGAAAAATATTATATAAGTTGTATTTACACTAAGTCTATTGAAACATTTATTGCTAAAAAAGCTACAATTTTTACTTTATTTTTTTTTCTTGACATAAAAAAAAGCTTAAAAAATTTTGAACTACTGTCATGATTTCAGATGTTACAAATATGGGAACGGGTCTAAATTGCACGAAGACTAAATTGCAAAAGGGGAAATTTTTGCACCAAGGGTCAATTTCGCACGGAGGTTAATCTTTGCACGATAGTAAAAAAACCATAAAAATTGTATATTGAAAAAAAAAACTTAAAGACAAATTAATAAAAAAACAAAAAAAAAATTACAAACCGAGGGTAAGTGTTAGGGGTAACAGTGATAGTAAAAATAAAATAACGAAAATAACTAATAAAAATTATTATTAAGAAAAAATGAATAAATAAAAATAAATTAACTAAAACATAAAAAAAAGCTACCGACCGAGAGTAAGGGTTAGCGGTAATATTGATAGTAAAAAAAAAATTCAACCCGTTCAAAAATGTCTCCATGCAAAGTTGTCTGCTCGTGCAAAAGTATCTTCGTGCAGTTTTGTGCCCTCGTGCAATTTTCTACGCTCGTGAAAATTTGACAGCTACCCTACAAATACATATTATAGCAAAATATTTATTTTCAGCAAATGAAATTGTGAAAGTGTAAATGTCTTTTTTGTTAATCTTAAAGAAATTAAGAAAGGCTTTCTGTCGTCAGAATAGCTACTTAACCCAAAATCGCAACAGAAATAACAAAATAACAAACAAAACAAATATAACAAAAATAGCAAGTTATTGCCTTTCAATTTACTACAAACAATGTAAACCTAATTTTACTTTCAATAAGCCAGTTTTTTGGTTATTCTTAATTAACCTCTCTATAAGTTTTGAATTGAAAGTTTAAGTTTTTATAAACTTTTTGTTGTAATTTAAAATGAGAAAATGTGTTAATCTGTCAAAAATACTTAAGTCATTGCATGTGAATGTTAAACAAAATAGCTGATACATAAGGTGTGAAGTTGTTCGTTTTTGTTGGGGAAACTGATCATGAATCTATAAATAAGAAAACGTTTAAAATTAAGTAACAACTTTTAAAAGAAGTTTAAAATAGCATTTTACAAGTAATTTTTACTTTTTTAATTTTTATATATTAACACAATTTCATTATTACTCTATTTGAAGTAAGTAAAGCAGTATTTTTATTTAGTAATGCTAGAGTTAAAAGCTTTGTTGTCTACTTGATAGTAGTGGCAAGTAAATATGTCAGTCAATATCACCACCAAAAGTCTTGTGTCTGAACGTGAAGAATGTAATTGGCATGTTAGATCACCTTGGAAAAGACTTCATACGTTTTAAAAGACGATCTAATAAGAATTTGGATTTCGTTTAAATATTGAAGTTTTGTTAAGAGTACATTTAATTGAATACTTAGTTTACAGTTTTGCCTAAAAACCTCAGAAGTACTAATAAAATAGTTTAATTAAAAGTATTGTAGTCATAAGAACGCATTTTAGTAAAACTCTTACTTTTGATTTTTGCTAAGCAATTAATTTCATTTTACACTTTATAACGCTCGATTTTTTCAAAGTTTTTTTTTACAGAACATCATCGCTAATAGGAAAAAAAACATAATTTTGAAAATTTTTACCCAGTTAGAAAAAATTTATGACAAAATACATCAAATTGTTAATTTTTCACAGTTTTAAAAATGTTTTCTTTTAGACCTATTTTCTAATAGTTTTTTTTATTCAAAATTTTTGTAAGTATATTAGTAAAACTATTATTATTAATGTATTTATTTATCACTAGAAGAACCTTTAAGGATATCACTTTAAGTACAATAATTTCTACCAAAAAGTTTTGTAAAACATTGAAAAACTTTCGCACAAAGTTTAGTTAAATATATATTTTTAAAGTAACTGCAAAAATTGTTTTAAAGTTCTATTATATTTTACTAAAATGTTTCAACTTTTTGTAAATAACACTACTTAAGAAGTTTTTTAATTTTATTGAAAAATTTTCTTTAAACAAACAAGAGATTAAATTTATAATTATAATTTGTAAGTTTAGGTAAATCTAAAATTAGTAAAGTAAAAAATACACATAGTAGTGTTAAAGTTTGCGTTTATATAGTGAAAGAAACTATTG
The DNA here is from genome assembly GCF_965202585.1 of Thalia democratica. Taxonomy (NCBI): domain Eukaryota; kingdom Metazoa; phylum Chordata; class Thaliacea; order Salpida; family Salpidae; genus Thalia; species Thalia democratica. The sequence continues at coordinate 17,774,808 of NC_139170.1, forward strand.
TTTATATACACTTGAAACTAATTTGAAGCCGTCAAAGCCATACAATCTAATTTAAGTGAAGAGTAGCTATAAGAGCTTATTAGTTATAAAGTTTGTTATAAAAATACAAACCAACAATGTAGTGTTTTAAAGATATAATTTATTTATTCATCCCAGAAAAGATAACATCGTCGCATGTTATAACGATATCAATAGATTTAAGGTGTGTGGCAGATTTCTCACAGAACTTTAGCTTGTATTTTAATTATCTAAATTTTATTTTAAGAACAAATTTGAATAAATGTTCTGTGTATTGAAAAGTTTTGACTTATTAAGTATAAAAAAAAGTATATTTAGACATTATGCAACCCTAAAAATAAACTTTAATACCTTTTTTTTTAAATTTGTTTTAATTACATATAAAGCTTTGCTAGCATAATAGTCAATCATCATACCTTTTTTGTTAAGCGCTTTTGTATTGTGTACATAAAAAAATAACTATTTAAGTTAGTTAAAAATACTTTACTTATTTCTAAATTGTGTTATAGATTACAGACTTACAACTTCATCAGTAAAACCTATTGCATTAAGTATAAGTTTCTTAAATAAAAAACTATACAGATAAAATTAGCCACAATATTAACTAATCTATTTTTAATATTACTCTACGAGATTAAAGAAATACAGTCTGCAGTAAATATATTTATAGAGTAAGTGTAAAATTTATGTCTATCTAGAAGTTTTATTACATCAAAAATCGATTTTTTTTTGTTTATTTTATTTTGAATTGAATTTCTTACTATTTTGCATGCGGTTTAAACTAGTTGAAGTACTTTGTATAATACAGTTTTTTTTTATAATTTATTAGCTTAAACGTCCTTTTTTTCTGTGATAGCTGCAAGATTAGAAAAAAACTAAATATATTCTAACTATTTAAATACAATGTTAAATATACGTACAGTAAAATTATGAATATAATAAGTTTGAATATTTAAACAAGATTATAAAATTGATTAATATTATAATAGATAATACAAACTTAAACAATATCAAAGTTTAATAAATTTTCCTAACATAGCTTTTAAACAAGCTAAAGTTAAAAATATTTGCAAAATATAAAGCTTTTCAATAGTTCCAGTTCTTAACTTCTAACTTATTGACTTTGTTTTATTTTTAAACTTATTAAATTTAAAAATGATTAAATTTATCTTATCGAGACTTGTTTGTATAAAACTTTTTGTTTAGTAGATTTTTAAGCTTTGTACTGTCACTTTCAGTTAATCTTACTTACAATATTGTTAATAGAATATATAACTCGATTTCTTATATTTTGCTGTTACATATCTAACCTGACTACTTTACTGAAGTTGAATAATAATTTAATCCATCAAAAAGGTCATTTGTATTAGATACTTGTAGGTGTTCATATAGTGTGTTAGTATTTTTCGTTTATGTAACAAAATATACTGTTAAACAATTGATCAAACTATATATATCCAATCGCTTTAAAAGTCATATATCATACAATTTTTTGATTAATGAATAAAGTTATGTGAATTTGAAATGACTGTGTTTTTGAGATTAGAATTTATTTTTAATGTTATTCTAATGAATTTTCTTATTTTTTACTATCAATATTTTATAAAATAAACATCTTTTTTTTTTTTTTAGTTTAAAACTCCAGTAGTATAACATTAATTATATTATAAATAAACTTTATTTGATAAAAAAAAACTGAGTAAACATAAAACTTAATGTAATTTTTTTTAAGTAATTATAAAAGTTATATAATATTTTTCTTTATAAATTTTTATTACATCGTTAAAATATCGAACATTTTAAAGTAGTATTGTTATATCCTAGAGTATATTTATTTTTAATTATAAAATTTTTTTTCAATGAAATTTTTTTCAACTACCTTTTTGTTGTTTAAAAAAAAGATCTTTTTTTATGTGTATATTGTACTACAATGTAGTTTAGAAATGTAAATTCAGCACATTATATAGTTAAAACAAAACAAATTGTTCAGAAAAAGAAGAAAATTTTAGTAAATAGAGCTACACAGATTTGTAGTAAAAGTTATCATTTGTAATCAAAATGATATCAATATGAAATTTAAACTAACTTAAAATCAAAGCTTGTTTTATAATTTTAATGTTTATCTTAAGCTACTATAAAGCTTTAGCAGGCAGCTTACTAAGCCTTTAGTGGTTTTAAGGTATTAGTTCAAATTTAAGAATATAGTTATCCCAGCTTTAATGCACTACCTTATAAACTTCAATAAAAAAAGTGTAGTTTACTTTTACAAAATAATTATTTTAGTTAAACAGCAAATGTTCTATTTTAAGACTCTTCTATAAAGACATAAAAACTTTTATTTTTATTTAGGCAGACATAAATGAGCTAAACTAAACTTTTTTCATTCATAAGGAATTTATTAATGTGTTTAGATTAGCTATTTAGCTTGTAAAATTTTATAATTTTTTTAGTTACGTCTAGAAATACTTACCATATTTAGTTTAAGCTAGGCAAGTACAGTTAATATGATTTTTTATAAAAAGTCAATAAACTTTTGAAGAAATTAATTAGTTTCAATTTGATCATAAGTTTAAAACAATTTGAAAAATTATGTTACACTATAAATAAAAAATGTTTCAAACAAATTCATTAGTACGTAAATATAAATAAAAGTATACTTTATGTACCTTATACGTAATTATGAATAAAAGTTTGAGTTTATTTTGTTATTTTATTTAAACTATTTAGCTATGAGTCAAAAAAAATTCAAAAAGCGTTAATAGCACATTCATTTTACTAAAAATTAACTTTTTAATGCATAATATATATTTTATTTCTTTGAGCTCATTGAAACAAACTATCTGGTTTCTTACAACTGCAATCTTGTTTAATAAAGTTAACCATAACGCAATAAAATAGTCTAGCTTTATTTACAGATATGTACAAACAAAGCTAAAAAGTACTTTAATAATATTATATATTATAATAAAAATAAAAACCTTTTGGATTAGTTGTGAATTAATATCTTTACTTGCCAATATTTATAAAGTAAGCAAACTTTCTCGGTATACCATACTTAATAATTCCTGTGCAGAAATAGTTTTACATTTTAATATATCAGTATCTATTGTATAGAGTAGTATATGTTACTAAACAGCAGAAGATAAGTTATAAGTCATTTAGATTTAGTTTATTTTTATTAATTTTTTTACAAACGAAAAGTTAGTTAACTTTTCTGAAAAATATGTAGTATAATGGCTTATCATAACAAAGCACATTAAAAAAATTAATTTGTGTATTTTTATAAATATTTTGTAAAATAATAGTATCAAGTTTAAACAGTATTAAACTAGTGCTAAGACAATATATCTTTAAACTGAAATAAGTATTATTTAAGAAAAAAGACAAACTCAATTGAATATTTTTGTTAGTAAAAGCTTTTTTAAACGAAATAAAGTTCACCTGTAAAGTTTTTTAAAATTTAAATTATGTACTCTAATATTTCAACGTTAAGCTGTTTACATTTTGTCAGCAAAGATAAAAAAGCTAAAACTTTTTCGAGTTAATACCAATCGTTATAACTTCTGACCTGGTGCTTAACTAACATATGTAAGTTAATTTTTGGAGTAAAGAAAAGGCTTAGTATTAAAAGTTAACAAACTTAGTCAAACTAAGCATTTAAAAGTTGTTCTTTTAGTTTGAACCGTACGATGTTTATTGAGTAACTCATAACTTTTGAATAAAGATATACAAATAATACTTCAAAATATATATAAATTTGCTTTAAACTTTCATAGTTTTTAACTTGCTTAGCTTATAAAATCGTTTATGATCTACTAATCAAGATAAAAAAATTATTGTATTATCGTTGTTTTTAGACTTAGTATAGACTAGTTGACCTTAATTTAACTATCTCAAAAATAAGAAGTAAGTTTGCTTGGTTAAAGTATGAAAAAATCGAACGGGTCAATATGCACGAGGACATTTTTGCACGAAGGGACATTTTTGCACGGAAGGTCACTTTTGCATGAAGGCTCATTTTTGCACGATAGTAAAAAAAACAAAAATAAATGAAATAAAAAAATAGAAATAAAAAGATATATTTAAAAAAAAAAAAAAATACTAACCGAGGGTAAGGGTTAGAGGTAACAGTGATAGAAAAAAAACCTAATAACACCTATTAATAGAAAAAAATAAAAAATAAAAATAAGTTCTTAAAAATAAAAAAACAAAAAAGAAGAAATAAAAGTTACCGACTGAGGGTAAGGGTTAGAAGTAAAAGTGATTGTAAAAAAAAAAGTAATTAATTAAAATTAAAATAAAAACAATTAATCAAAAAAATTTCAATCTGTGCAAAAGTGTCTTCGTGCAAAAATGTCTTCGTGAAAAAGTGTCTTTGTGCAAAAGTGACCCCTCGTGCAAAACTGTCTTTGTGCAAAAGCGTTTTCGTGCATATTTGACCCTTTGGCGAAAGTGTCCCCTCTGTTTAAACTCCTACCCATAAAAAAAATATATGTTCTAATCAGAAGTTTGTTATATTCTTTATAGTGTTTTTTTGAATAATTTTAAAATATACCTGAGAAAACTGTGGCTGTTTTTGTAATTTGCACGTTAACGTGTGATGCATTTAAGTGTCTTAAAAGTGCTCAGTTAAAAAAAGGTAACATAGTTGTCAACTCAAAAGAAGAAGATCAAAAATTTGCTCTACTGATAGCGTCTTTAAATGTCAATTAAGCAAATGATCTTTTTTAAGCCCGAAGAAAGAGCAGTGTATCTTATTTTTTAAGTATTAACTTTTTTTAGTCTTTAAAACTATATGAGTATATTTAGGTTTTGAAAATATTCTACTATAGTATTGAAACAAGTAAATAAAAACTATATACTAAACTATTTCTAAGAAAAATTGTTAATTAAGACAAGTAAATCCCGTCGAAACTTGTGTTTTTTAAGCAATTATTATATACAGCAAACAGCGTTTCGCTGTCCATAAATTGTAAACAACTCTATGGAATCCGTAAAAGTTTAAACAATCATTAGAATAAGAATCGTTAAAAGAATTATGTGCAACTTGTGTTTATGTGTTAAGTATACCTATCTTTAACAGGGCTTCAATTGTGTTTGATCAAAAAAATTTATAACAGTGCTCAAAGGTTTATATATAATATAAACTAAATAATATTTAGAATAATTAAAAAATGTTTAACGTACGTTCAATTTTAGTGTTTTATAGTTAAATTGTCTTCAGAAAAAAACTCAGAGCTTCTACATATTTAACAATGTGTTATTTTTTAATGAATCGATAACGTTAGTTAAGCTTGCGACTACGCTACTTATATATTACGAGAACTGCTTAGCTTTTATTTTAGTTACATACAGTAATCTATCGCTTATTTACGCACATTGTGTCCACAGAAAAAGTGCGTAAAGATACGAGAGATCGTAAAGATACGAGAGGTACCAAATAAATACTTACTGCTGTTTTTTGGTATTGCTTCTAATTAAAATCAGACTGGAAACTTCCCCATTTTCAACAATTTGTTTATTTTATTTATAAATATATCAAACAAAAGGTAAAGCTATACATATATTTAAAATAATTATTTAAAAAGTTAACGAAGATTGTCAGTTTTAACGCGCAGTTGTGTTCGTCCAAAGCTGTAACTGGTGCTGGTGAGCATTACAAAAAATTGAAGGCAACGTGTGAAAAATTTCAACGCTTGCTGTGCAAAGCAAGTGTTACAAAAGAAGAACTTAAACTAAAAAAAAACGTCAAATGAAAATTAGTGATATGTTTACTAAAAAAACAATTGAGATTTGTGTTAAGTTTAAGCTCTATATTTATTAAGTATTACTGCTACTTTTTGCTATGAAGTTTGATTGTATTTCTTGTTTAGATGTTTATTCATATATAGGGCAAGAGTGTTGTATTATTTATTTGTTTTTTAAACTCTCATTATTTTATTATACATTCATTATTTAACACAGTCATATTTCTTTCAGAATTTTAATTTTATCTCTTATTGTTTACAAAATTTCTGATATACTGAGGTATAACTAAATGTTTATCAATTAGTAAGGAACATAAGTTTACAAAGTCTAAAGATAAAGAGAGGTGAATTAGCATTTAAAAACAAATTTTAAATTGAAAATATACAATAAACATAATTCGTGCAATATTGAAAAAAATAAAATTTCTATTTTTTGAATTTTTTAGAATTCAAAATGCGTAACTAAACGAGAGTGCGTAACGTCACGACAGCGTAAAGATGCGAGAGGTTACTGTATATGAATATGTATAAGCAGTTATTGATAACTCAAAAATCTGCCAAGGCAAAGTAACTTAATGGTTATGTACAACCGTCACCGATTTTTACGAAGTTAAATAAAATAAAAATCTAAAGGTTTTCAAATAAATTATAAATATAATATGAAAAATAAATAAAAATTATTCATATTAACTTATATTGTGTTTAATCTAAAGGTTATTTTATTTGCTTTATTTAAAAATAAATTTAGGCAATAAATGCAGTTTTTTTTGTCTATCTGATATTTTGTTTTTGATCTTGGATTTATCAAATTTTTATCTTTATTTTTTCTAATGTGTACAGTTTAACACTGAGCCCACTGGAAAAAGTTTTTAAATAAGTTTAAAGAAAAAATCAAAATTTTAAAACATAGTATTAAATTGGTTTTGTTTTTTAATTATAATAACATAAAGCTATGGTTTCGAAAATGAAATATTTTACAATTTTTAAGTTTTGCCTTTTTCATTAAACTTATATAACTAAAAACCTGTTAGTTATAATTAAAAACATAATACATTTTTTATACTTTAAATGATTAATTTTTGACACACTATTGCATTCTGTTTTTTTTTAAACAAAAAATAGATATTTATAGATAATTTTTCCACAAACTGGACACATGTTCTACACATTTTTTCATTCCTTGCTTTTCTACTTGTACATTACAGTCTTTAAGAATTACGACGGTATGTAAACAAACTTAGTGTCGTTAGTTGAATCAAGTATTTGCGTGCAAAGAAGTTTTTTTCCGCTATAAGACATAAAATTAAATCAATCATTAATTTCAATAAAGTTTCTTTTTAAATGTCCAACTACTTTATATACGTTGTTATTTTAACTAAAAACACGCAAACTCAAGCATAAACTTAAAGAAACATCACAAAAATTTTTAATGTTGACAGGTTGTAAACTTTCTTTAAATTTCAGGTGGGTCTATCGTAAAGATGTGTCAGATTGTAAAAAGCTGTAATTTCTTGGAAAAAACCAAGACCCTAACAAATTACAGGATATGACTAGTTATCTTCTTGGTTTTTTCACAAAGTACAATGTTGTTACCAAAGGGCATGTACGCTTATTTTTTAGCTAGAAAAGTTTCTAGAGACATTCCAGTTAAAACAAAATGATGCAGTGATGATCTTTGTAACAAGGTTAAGGAGATTACTAAATCAACTACTAATGACGCAAACGGTGTAGTAAAGTTGTTGTCGATAATGCAATTATATTTTTTAAAGTTTAAGTCTTTTTTTTTGAAGTATTTTTTTAATGATTCATTATTTTTTTTTTATTGAAAAGAAATAAAAAATAAAACTAAAATTCTTTATTAATTTTAATACAAAAAGTTTACTAAAGTGAGCTTATTTATTTTTAATAAAAGAAAAGAAGACCTAATACTTATAAATTGTGTTTTATAGCTTTTTTTTAACACCTTCAGCTTCAAATATTTTTATTTAGTTATACCTTTTTGTAATCTCGTCATAAATTTATTTTACTACAACGTAGTAATTTTGTTCTAGATTCGCTCACAATTGACTTTTATAAATTTTGTTTACTATTTTTTCAAAGTCGGAAAAATAAAATTGCTGCCTTGTTTTAGTTGTTTTTTTATTTTGCTTAGTAACTTTCGTGTAAAACTTTGTTTAATCCTATAAATAATTAATAATAAATATGCTGTATGATTTCTTAAAAATAGTTTTGTGTGTACAAAATAAGCTTTTGATGGTTTATACTTTCATACATTCATGGTTTTTATTCTTTATATGTTTTGATAATGTCTTGTTGTTATTTGTTAGCTTCAATGCGTTCTTTAGATACTTTTTTACTTAGTTTCAATTATATTTTTAACTGTAAAACTAGTTACAAAAATATTGAGACACAAAATAAATCTTAATTAAATTTACAAACATTGTATTTATGCTTTGGCTGTTGCAAATTACTATCACTCTCTTTGCTTTTAAATGGTTTAGTTTACAAGTTGGAATGATTTATTTTACCTATTTATGTTTAAAGTTGACTATTTTTAGTGTTATTGATTAATTCAGATACTTATTTTTTAAAGCCTACTTTATTTGATCTCGCTTATTCTCTTTTTATTTTATAAATGAGAGTTAAATAGTTTTTTTTTTTGTTTTTTAAAAAAAGTAGCTAATAGTTTTACTAAAGTTGTTACGGATTCTGTTTTAAGTATACAGTAAATCAAGCATTACAACATAATTACATAACAAAGGTTATAAATGACATGGTTTTTTACACCTACATCATCATGTTTCTACTCTTATAGAACTATGTACAGATTCAGTAATTAGCTTAATTCTTTCATAACAAGTCTACTTTAAAATTATTTCATATGTGTCAGTAAAACCAGGGGCGTTGCGTGGGGTGGAACGCTGGAGCTGTAGCTCCACCTAAAAATGAAAAATTGTGATAATTTATTATTTATTTTAGAGTTTAAGCCTTTAAATACGTTGCTTTAAATGGGCCCAAAACTACGTCAAAGTAACTTTGTTAAAGCTGAGGAATTGAGCTTTAGAATTATGTAAAATATTTTACTTTACCTTTAAAAATAAAGAAGTTATGTTATTATGAAGTTGTACAAAAAATACAGCCAAATGTGTACATGAATGTCGTTAAGTTCCCTGCTAAATTAGTTTTTTTTTTTTTTTTCTATTTGATGTTCATAATGTTCGTAAAATTGGAGCTGCAAACTTAATATGTGTCAGCTGCATCTTAAACGTTTACAATTTTTCAATACATGTATTGAAAACTGAGTTCTAGAGCTGCATGAACTTTCAGCACCATGTGAATTAAATCATGATCGCTGTTGGAAATTTACTACAACGCGTGAACAATAAGTCAAGTTGAACTCGAGCAAAAGAAACTCAAGGAGGGGCAACTTAAGTAGGGAAAACTCGAGCAGGGGCAACCTCGATTTTTTAAATTATTTGCATGTTTTTTTTTATTACTAGTTGGACAAGTCATAAACTAGGTTAGTAAATTTATAGTTGTGCAAATATATGGACATAAATAAAAGTAGCTATAGTTGTTAAGAAAGGGTGATGATATACATGAGTATGAGATATGTTTTTTTTATTATTATTTCATCAAACAAATATGTTCAACTTTTTTTTTCTGAAAAATTTACTATTTCTTAAAATTGCCTTTATGATTTAAATCTAAGTATTTCAAACTAAGAGGAATTTTTAGTTTGACAACAATGTCAATCTGCAGCACCCCCTAACAAAAAGACCACGCGACGCCACTGAGTAAAACTACTCAAATCTGCAACTGTGCACTTTGATATACTTAAGTTTAAACTTTCCTAAAGCAAAATTAAGAATAAAATCTAGTTATCTGTAAATACAGTGCTTATTCACTTATCCGGACGCTCACTTATCCAGACAGTTTAAATCGAGAAGAAAGTTCGAAACATTTCAGTACTAAACATAAACATTTGTGTAATGGAAGTATTAAAGCTTTCATGCTGTAAGAAAATAAGTGGTTTTATAAATTCTGCAATATAGTTAATTATTATGACATAATCATAATACTAAAGCTTACATCAAACTAGTTATAAAAACTTTTGAATGTAAGGAAAGTCAGTTTATAGCATATTTTATACAATGTTATTTAAAATAAATCTTTAAGTTTTTATTTAAACTTTTAACCTTTTCTGATAGTTGATTAAACTTTAAATTTTTTTGGAAAATAAATGTGTAACAATTTTTTTGTTCGAATTTTAATCGAAACTGTATTGTGAAAGCTGGTAATACAAAGATAATCTTAATATGTAATTAATTTAAGATAAGGTGCATGACAATTTTATTTATTTTATCATTGAGTTATATATATAATTATATAAATAAAATTATATCAGTCATATTTACTATTTATTTTACTATAACGCTTTTATTTTGCATTGCATAATATACAGCTGTTATATTATTTTATAAATAAATGATTTTTTGTACTTGTCCGGAGAATTCTTATCCGGACAGGTTTACAGAAAAATCTCGCCGAGTATGTCCGGATAAGTGAAAGCACTGTACTTACAAATATTCATGAATTTTTCACAAGAATATTGTTTTAAGTAAACAAGTTTTAAATCAAAACATATTTTTCATTTTAACAGAACTTAAAATACAGCGGCCAAGTTTCTTTTCTGCAAGTATCTCTCAATTATTTTTCTGGTAAACTGCAAGGGCGTGTATAGTTTTTTTTTAATTGTAATTTTATTTATTTCGGTAACTTAAATTTTTTTTTACATAATCGTAATCATAATTTCTTTGTTTTAAAATCTTTATTTGTTACTCAACTGCACAACATAACTATAAAGAACAACAAAATTAACAAAATTAGATAAAGGTCAACGCCTACAAAACAAATAATGTATCA